>NC_134454.1:24759148-25359148 GCF_030867145.1 Opisthocomus hoazin | reverse complement strand
TTATAGCAGATGTATGCCTCTACTCCCTTTTTTCAATGTCTTTTCCTATGCCTCTTCCACTCCAGACAGAAGGTGATCACTTCAGTTCATCACCTTTTACCATCTTTTGTTCCGACATCCTCCCACAGCATGAACTTCCTTTTCCCTTGTGGAGTCTTCAGGGAAAGTACATCAGTTAAATGCAGACTCTCCCTTGGATAGTAATTGCCCACCTTTCCTTCCTCACTGACCCTTTTATTTCCTTTCATGGAGGTCCACATTCATCACTACTAGCAGCATTATATAAACTCCTGAAAGCTCTGCATTTCCTCTTCTGCCACTATTTTGGCAGCTAAGATCGTAGTAAAATTACACACAATAAATCGTGCATGCTCCCTGTGTCCTAGTAAAGATATCTGTGTTTCTAAGTTTGCAAGAAACTGCTGATTTTTGTGATTTCCATTGTAATAACAAAACTGTCATTTTAGCAGCCCTGAAATCATTCCTTTTAGAACTATTGATGACTTTCCTCCAGGATGAGTATGGGCCTAATTTTGATAGTTATTCTTCGCATGAGTTCTCCTTTCTGTCTCTCCCTCAGCCTTGCTTTCAAAGCTCCTGTTTCCATGGATTTCAGTATTATTTTAGGGCACTCAAAGAACAGAAGCCCACAGTACTAAGCACAGGGCAAAGCATGAGACAAGATCTTTGCTGTGTCGAGCTAGCAGTCCAGCCCTAAGAGAAAAGGAAACAGATGTTTGTGCCAGATAAGACTAAATCATTCACCTTTAACAGCAGCACCAACCATCTGGTCAAAATGCGCAGGGCTTAACTCAGCATGAGAAAAAACAAATACATATATTTCTGTCTAGCAATGGAGGAGCAAAAGGTGATTTTTTTTTTTATTTTTAAATCCTGTTTCTCTATATCTTTCCTACCTCACTTTCCTGTTGATAGGAATAATTAGTACTTAAAATAGGTGGATTAACACAGGTAGGTCAAATTGGTCAAAGAAGGCAAGGGTTAGCACCTTGAACAGCTCCAGGACTGTAACCAGCTCTATTTGAAATCCACAGGATTAGTCAACAGGTTTGAGATCCAGAATGAAGGAAAAGTCTGAGCTCTGTCTGTTTGCTAGAAGGCATCCAAACATGTTGACAGGAGAGCCCACTAGGTTTTGATACTTGTGCAACTGCCAAACTTAGCTGAATTTCTCTGTGCAGTTGTGAAATATCAAAGGGGCTCGGAGAAGCATCCAGCTCACTGTGTTCAAGATGTTCATGGAGGGTTCGTCTAACAACATACACCTCAAGAAGCAGCAGGATGCGTAAAGTATATGGGGCTTATTCTGCAAAAGTTTTCATTTTGTCAGGTCTTCTACGTTCGAGTCCCAAGTACTATGTTTCCAGTCCTACTTGAACTTGAAACGTCTTTTCCTTCTCATAAAATGTGTCCTGGAATGCCTTTACATGAGCCATCCCCTTAGACTTCCTAACAAGGCTGCACAACTAAGCATTTTCCCTGGTGAAATCTCTGCCTTAGCTGCATCCAAGAAAAACTTCTTACATTACTTGTAAGAAACCTTCTTTTCCAAAACATGATCACTGTCAACTTGGAAGTTATAGGAAGAGGGTTAGTAAGGAGAATCTAGTAATTTTACTTATGCAATAATGATGGGGAACTGGATTAAATTAATGTCAGGAAAGGCTGTGGATATCACACTCTAAAACTATCATTTGCCACATCAAAGTCCAGGTGAGTCACTCCCAGATATCAATGCAATTTATTTTTATTCCTTGGCCAAATTAATCCTTCAAGTCATCCTTTGACTTTCACAGAGTTTCACAGGAGATTAATGTAGACCAATCTGTCTGAAGAAAGTGGGAAAATGAGATTGTGAAACTCAAATATGTCTTGCTCTCTTCTTCTGAATAGTAAATGGCCAATTATCAGACTATAGTTTAGGCAGTCATGATTCTCACACCTCTGTCCAAAGATTTTTGGAGACGAAACAACACAGGAGCATGTTTTCTGACAGGACCTATGACCCCATGGGGGAGCCACACTGGAGCAGTCTGCTTGTGAAGGACTGCACCATGTGAGAAGGACCCACGCTGGTGCAGTTCTTAAAGAACTGCAGCCTGTGGGAAGGACCCACATTGTAGAAGGTCATGCAGGACAGTATCACACAGGAGGGACCCCACAATGGAGAAGGGGAAGACCATGACAAGGAAAGACTAGCAGAGACATGGCATTATGATCCCAACCCCTATTCCCCACCTCCCTGCACTGCTCAGAGGGAGGATGTAGAAAAGTCAGGAATGAAGTTGAGCTTGGGAAGAAATGAGGGGTGGGGGAAAGGTGGTTTTAGTTTTTCTCACTATCCTACTCTGTTACAACTTGCTGGCAATAAATTAAATTAATTTCCTTAAGCCGAGTCTGGTTTGCCCATGTTGGTAATTGGTAAGTAATCTCCCTGTCCTTATCTCAACCCATGAGTTTTTCGCTCTACTTTTTCCCCCTGTCCTGTTAACAAAGGGGGAGCGACAGCGCGTCTTGGTGGGCACCTGGCAGCCAGCCAAGGTCAACCCACCACACTGATGTTCTTTTCTGCTGATAAACATAAGACTAAAGCCAGATTTGACTTCATCATTCAGGTGTAGTTTAAAGGATTACGTGACGTCAGTTAGGTTCTTTCTACTCCTAATGAAAAGATAACTTTGCCTCTAGTAAATAAATCACATATTTATCACAGTTTTAGAATATAGTTAAGATTAATATAACTTCTTTACATTTTAACATTATTAAAAAATAAAAGACTAGCACGGAGTTTCATTTTTCAGGTCAACCAGCAGCAACCATTTTGCAAATGGACGATCAGAACATAATCAGCCTTGGGAAAAGTTTAACTCAACATTCATTTATGGCTTGGTGACACTGACAAACAGGGCTGATGTGCTGTTCAAGTAATTACTGATGGCAAGTGTTAAGTAGGCAAATACATAGAATAGAATTAGAATAGAATAGAATAGAATAGAATAAGAATAGAATAGAATAGAATAGAATAGAATAGAATAGAATAGAATAGAATAGAATAGAATAGAATAGAATAGAATAGAATAGAATAGAATAGAATAGAATAGAATAGAATAGAATAGAATAGAATAGAATAGAATAGAATAGAATAATTTCAGCTGGAATTAAGTTGCAATGAGCTAGTCCAGCTGCCTTACCACTTCAGGGCTGACTAAAACTTTAAGCATGTTACTAAGGGCATTGTCCAAATGCCTTCTAAACACTGACAGTGTTTCGACCCCCTCTCTTAGGAGCCTGTTCAAGTGTTTGACAGTTCTCTCCGTCCTAATGCAAAGTCTAAACCTCCCCTGAGGTTTGAACCATTCCCATGCGTCCTGTCACTGGACACCAGTGCTACTAAAGTGCAATTCTCTGTTCAAATTTTTATTCAGGTGACCAGTGGTGAGCACATACCATGTTCTATTTATCAAAGTGACTGCTTGTGCCTGTTCAACATAATTCAGGTCTATAAACATGGTCTGTCTTTCTCAATAGTGAAAAGTATGCAACTATTGCAAATAAAGTTCCTTGACTATAATGGTAATAGAAAAATCAAGTCCACAAAGTGTAACCAAGTAATCTGACATCCTGAAAAACAGATCATGCTATTTCAATCAGTGTTCATACTTATGTGCACTGGGTAAGATATGAGACAAAAATTAAGTAAAATATTCAGTTGCCATTTTAAAAGTTTTACAACAATGCCATGGTAAACAATTAAAATACAATAGGTCATGCAATTCTTAAAATTAAACACGACTTTTATAAGTTGCTCCACAGAAAAGTAAAACGTGACCTTACAAGTCCCAACAACCTGTAGTGGCGTTACGTTGCTCTTTGCCCCTAGGGGGGGAAAAAAGAAATCTACCCAAAAAGATATGAAGAGGCAGAGGGCAGACTGCAGAGGATGTTTGTTCCCCAACTTAGTCTTTTTTCTTGCTATTTGAAGGAAGGTTATTTTAACACAAGGCAAACTAATGTGAAGTGCCAAAAACTGACAGAGACACTGAAAAGCTACAGAAACTGCATTACTTTTTTAACAGCTTTCCCTTACTAGATTCCAAATTGCAGACCAAGAAGAAGTTTCTTAACTGCCTACATGACTTACGAAATTCAGACTTGTGATCTATTACCTTCAGGGCAACTCCAGTGCTATATTCACACTCTGGTCTGGTAACCAGGGCAGCACAGTGATCCAGCCTAACAATTCACAGTCTTAGTTATTTCAGGCACCTTCATTTTGCACATCAGCTGCTTGTGTAAATATACTTTAAGTCACGTAAGCAAGTTCAGAAATTCTGCTACTACTACTGCTGACATCAACCCCTGCGAACCTTGACATACACAAACTAAACCTTGAATGTGCATGGAACTCATTGACAGATCAAGATTGTTATTACATGGCTCGAAAGGCATTTAAAGAGCTTTTGACCAAGTGAAACTGAGAAATAAGAATCAGACCAAAGTCTCACAGCAGACACTGGGAACCTCTTTAAGAATTTCAATAGGCTTTAAATCTGTTACTAAGCAACTAGTAGCCAAATAGAAAAAAATGTTATTTTTCTACTTTTAAATTTCCAGCAAGATTAATAAAAAGGTGGGGAAAACAATCACAAGGATTTAGTAGTGCTTTCTGGCAGTGAGTTAGCTTGCTTTATCATTCAGTAACAGAACAACTTTCCCAGCTCTCAGTTTTATGTATTTCTTGTAATGTCCTATTTTCGCTTTCTTTTACTATATTTATCTTTTTTTTTTTTTTGCACAGACAACAGCTGTTGAGCTTTATTTTAGTTAGTCTAGTTCTATTGAAGTGAGTCCTTTCCCTCAGGTATTCCAAGTACCTTATGCAAGCAGGTAAAATTATAACTAGTTGCCAGGAAACCCTGGTGTTATTCTAATCAATTAGCAAGCTCTTCAGTGAACAACTGTTCTAGCTGTTCTAGTGCATTTGGTGAAGCTCTGCTAAACAAATTCAAAACTACAGGCGTCTGCACTGACATGACACTTTCCTGTTATTTTTATTTTTCAATTACATATTCTAGAGAAAAGCGTCAGAACCAGAATTTTTATCCCAGTGAATACTACTCATACTAAATGCTTCAGCTAGTTCACTGTCACTGTAAAATTCAGCCAGCCCACAACTACAATTTTTTATCATTCATGCCCTGAGTAGGCACGACAACTGTCCAGTAATTATAACTAGTTGAAGACCAGCCACTGGAATGAGTCACACTCAGCCCAGTACAGGCGACTCCCTGCTGAGCTGACAGCATTTATTGTCTTGCCATGGTATTCAGCTGGTAGATATAACCACTCTGTGGCCTAGAAGTGACCAGATGACAACCAGGATGAGGACAGGTTACACAGGTTCCACATGACAAGCTATTCTACAGAAGCACAGCTTACTTGAAACAGTGTGTTGTACACTTGTTGGAAAGCATGATCACAGACCGATTATAGACACATGATGGATGTTATTGATATATTTGAGGAATGACATGAAGGGAATTATGCACTCTCTGGGAGAATAAAAATAGCGGTGGGATTTCCCATATTTTTAGGTTTTGTCTCAGTGACTGACAAACTGGAGAACGTTCCCACCAACCAGGTCAGCTAGCAAAGGGATAGGACCAGTGAAGACTATTAAGTCTAAAGGTTGTTCAACTACTACTATCTTAAGCATAAAGTCTTTGTTTCTTGACATTTTCTTTATTTCTTTCCCTCCTTCTTATGAAGCCATAATTTTGATATAAATTGTCCAGCATGTTTGTGATTTTTACCTAGATAGCAAAAATTAGAAATATTTTATACTTAAAATTTGTTTAAAAGGGTTGTTTTTCTGTGTTTTTTCTTTATATGTCATGCATTTCTTTGATCTCATATATTGCAAAAAATATTCATTTATTTTATGCTTTTGTTTACATTTGTTTCTAGTTAGTATCCTGAAAGGAACAATGTGTTTTCAAGGTGAAGTCCTTTATCCCCTAAAACACAGTGTCCAGCCACTTTTGTTTTCATAGGGTCTCTTGAATATCTGGGGATCACGGAGTAGTTATGAGTGGTTATACGCGATTTATGATATCAGTTCTATATAACATACAGTATTTTTGTTTTGATGGCCTTGTGGAAAGTTACAGCTAAAGACACAGGATGCCCCATTTGCTTTACTGTTTCTTTTTTCAAACTCAGAAGTAAACTTTTCCTGCTGTTGAGTTCATATGTCAGTCTGGGAAGATGTGTCTTCTTTTTCAAGAAACTATACTATCAATTTTAAAACTTTGCACAAAAATAACAATATACTTTCCCCAGATCCTGACTGCCTTTCTTTAAATTCACATTTAAGATTATTAATGCCATGTTTTGAAACAAACTAATCACAGAAAAAAATGCAGAGAGATGGTGCCAGGACATTAAAATCATGGTTTCAGATCCTATACCACTGTGAACTCTATACATTTATTTACCTTTTTTTCATTCTGCTTATCCCAAACATTCCCATGCTTAACCCAAATAAGCTCATATGCAGTTGCAGAAGCCACTGGAGCTGTGACTATAAAGCTTCAGCTGTTGACAGTCTGGTCTTGCAGAAGTAAAGCACTGAATACCAATTTCTTAGAAGCTACAGAACACCTTCATTGTACATAGACTTCCTCTGCAAAACACCTGGTGTTTGAACTAGCTTTTACGGAGACATCAGCTTAAAGATAATTTCCTTGAAGTTCAAATCCTGGAAAGCATTAATTTTACCTAACAGTGTACAGGAAAATGATAAGCAGATATCACTTTTACTTTGACTTATACAATATACAAAGGACATCAAAATCATAACAACTGTACTGAGTGAAACCACAGTTCCACTGACCCCTACCTTGTCTCCGACAGTGCATGCCCCTAGAACAGTGTAGAAACTCAGCTTTTCCCTAGAATACAGTCACTAATTCCAACAATTTGTACTGAAAGAAACTCCTTGCCCAAAAATGGCATTTTACAGGGTTTTTTAGACAGTCTCTATTAGAATTCCTTTTTCATGAGAATTTCCAGTTATCTTACTATCTACACAAAACTTTAGTATCCGCAGCAGTTTGTGACAACAAACTCCATAGCTCAGCTATACACTGAGTGAAGAAAAATCTCCTTTGGTTTGCTTTGCCATGGGCTAGCGTTGTCTGATGCCCCCTAGTTCTTATACTGGGTGAAAAAGAAGAAACCATTTTCTATACATCTTCCCTTTGGAACTGGTGGTTATATAGATATAGATTTATGCTATTCATTCTCTCTGAAAGGGGAGCCATCTGTACTTGATTATTGTTGCCACCCTTCTCTAAAGCTTTTACAGTTGCTGCTTTTTTATTTTCTGAGATCAGTTAGATCTGCATATCAGTCAAAAGGACAGGCACCACAGATTTACACAGGGCAACAGCAATGCTCTCTATTTTTTCTTTATTCTTTTCCTCATAGTCTTTACCATTTTTTGACTGCTACTAGGCATCTCAATTTCCACAGAATGTCCTGTTTCAGTTACTATTCCTGGGTGACGTTCCTTCACTTACAAAATTACAGGCTCTGTGCTAAGATACTTCCATTCTCCCATAAAATGTCACTTCACATTTACTCATATTTAACTCCATTTGCCATTTTATTGTCATTTTTTTCAGTTTCATATAGTAAAAATCCACCATCCAGTTCTTCATATCTGTTCCCACCTGAAATAACTTTGTACAGCCAACGTACTTTCTTACTTAATGATGTATACTCGTTTTCCAGATTATTGGTAAATCTACAGGGCTGCCTGCACCTGCAAATTTGCAGAGTCCCTGAAAATCTCTGTGGATGATCTTGCTATGCTGTGAAAACTAGCCATTTAATCTGGCCATTGTTTTATTTATTTTTCAGCCAACCACCTGTCTATTCAAGGACTTGTCTTCTTTAACACTCCAGTACTCAGTGGTGAGGGACCTTGTCAAATGACTTCTGGAAATGAAAGAGGATATTATATCTCTACTCAGCACTGGCAAGGCCACGCCTGGAGTCCCGTGTTCAGTTCTGGGCTTTCCAGTGCAAAAGAGACATGGACATACTGGAGAGAGTCCAGTGAAGGGCCACTAAGATGATGAAGGAACCGGAGCATCTCTCCTGTATGAGGAAAGGCTGAGGGAGCAGGGACTGTTCAGCCTGGAGAAGAGAAGGATCAGGAGGGATCTCATCAGCGTATATAAATACCCGAAATGAGGGTGCAAAGAGGATGCAGCCAGGCTGTTTCCAGTGGTGCCCAGTGACAGGACCAGAGGCAATGGGCACAAACTGAAACACAGGAGGTGCCTTCTCAATATCAGAAAACACTTATTCGCTGTGAGGATGACTGAGCACTGGCACAGGTTGCCCAGAGGGGTTGTAGAGTCTACGTCCCTCAAGATATTCAGAAGCCATCTGGACATGGTCCGGGGCAACCAGCTCCAGGTAACAGGGTCACTGGATGCGGTGACCTACCAAGGTCCCTTCCAACCTCAGCCACTCTGTGATTCTGTGATTCTGTGATATCAACCAAACATTCCGTATTCACGTACTTATACAGAAAGTGGAGTGTTCGCAAAGAACTCCAGCAGGTTTCAGAAACAAAGTATTTTCTTCAGCTCAGGCCATTTTACAATGAAGAAAGTATTTTTTAAACTGATTTTGAGCCCATGATTTTTAAGAATTGTAGAAAACTCTTTCAAAAGAACCATGACAACATATTTTATAAAGCAACTACTTCATACATTAATGCCTTCCCAGATGAATTCCATAAGATCTGCAAATAGCCAAATGAACTGGTTACACAACAGATTTAACTGTCCCCCACAAAAAAACAGTATGCTCCTTCATTTAAAAAATTCCCTAATAAAGATACTAATGAAAACCAAACTCTACACAATCCTAAAATATGGATTAGAAAACAAATCACTTTTTAGTTTGCCAAATGTCATCCCTCTTTCCTCCTTTTTCTCAGCTTTTATTACAGATTCTGTACAAAAACTTGTGACAATTTAAAATTATCTAAGTTTCCTTTGCATCAGTTCCAGAGTACTACTAAGTGAACAATGCTCTAGAGGAAGCCTGAAATCAACATCTGCAAACTGTTGCAAAAATAGCCTATACTAGAAAGAACACTGAGATATTTACTTCAAAAAATGCATGTAGTTTTCATGGGCTTGATTTTCGCTACCTGAACGACACAAAGGCTGCACAACTCTTCCAGGCAGCTTCAAGAACTCTTCCCTCAAATGTGTGTCGTCTTTTGGACATATGTCAATGACTTAGAGTCTCTTACTTCTGAACCTACTCTATGACTTTCTGTGTCATCTCCCTTAAGATGATTTTGCAGATACTCAACTTCTACCACCTTCTTTCTCCATGAAAGACAGATTGGCTTGATATCTTTCCAGACCTGGCATGTGAGAAGATGAACTAAATAACCATAAGAGTAGTTTATATTAAAATGCACATTCTTCATGAAAATCTGCCTTTCCCAGTTACCATGCTCCAACACATCAGCAAACCTGACTGTTAATCAGCAGCTCTAGTTGTAGGCTACTGGTGAATACAAAACTGTTCTTTGCTTGTAGACAGTCACCAAAATCAAAAGGATTTTTAAAATTTTGTTTGTTTTGGTTTTCATGTGAGCTCAGAATTGATAATTCGCTGAGGAAAAGCAAATTACATTTAAATTCTCAACCCGTATCAGCCAAACTTACCAAATTTCTTACAACAAAAACATTCTTTTGTCCTCTCTGAATAGTGGTGAAGACATTTGAATGTATGAATATTCTGTGTGTACAGAGTCAACTCTGTAAGCATTAAATTAAAAGTGTCAAAGAAGCAGACCGATTCTAGCTAAACGAATGTTCATTTCAATTTCACAATTGTGTTATGTTACAAGGGGATCACCGGATTTCTGCCTTTTTCCCTACTTATGCAAGAATTCTCTGGTAAAACAGTGAACAGAAACATAATCCTCTGCCTCTCACTCCAGTGTTCAAGCCACTAGATCAGGCTTCCAATTCAAAAGATTCCGCACTATCTGTGGAAAGCATTGCCTGTATTTAACTGGTCATACTCTCCCACATTCTCAGCAGATTTTGAGAGACAGGAATATGAAATGGGTAAGTAGTTGGAAGCCATTGTACAAAAATTCTTCAAGGAATCCCTGTCCCAGAACAGCCACTGCTGTACAACATGGATCACATGGATCACAGTGGCTGTTCTTGAACAATATGAGTGCAATTACTGGTATTTTAGCAGTAAATCAAGGGAACCTTGTCCAAATCAGTAGCGCAGCAAAAGTTACAACGCACAGAAATGCATTTTTGAAGACCAACATGTGACAAAAAGTGATTCTGAAGATCTGTTTTCCCTTATTTTTTCAGACTGAACAGTACCATTGATGAGATTACTTGGGGGGAAAAAAATTGACATAAGTAAAGCTGAAAGAGTTTCGCTGTATCTGTACCATTAGGAGGATTTTGTAATCCTCAGTGCTGTATTTTTTACTGGCTGCATGTTTTAATCAAGGCATAAACATAAGCTGAAAAATAAGCTGAACTTGAGTAAGTCAGCCTCTGTTAGTGGAGAGGCTGAATGAGTCTCAGTGACAATTCATTAGACAGGTAATGAAGTATAGCTGCTTGCAACAGAGTATCCTAGACAAATACTCCATCTGCAAATATCACCTAATGCCCTAATCCTTTTTTTTCTGATACCACAAGAACACTATCTTCTATTTACTCAAAAGTAGCCACTCCTATCTCTCTACTCTTTTTTCTCTGAAATATAGAAGTCTCTTATTTCAGATCCAATTCTTTTTGCATCAGTTTCTATATTAGAATCCTTGCTATATGAAACTGAACTAACTTCCTACTCTAAATCTGGATAATCCTATTTCAAACACTGCAAATATTGACTTGTAGTAAAAGATGACCTTTTAATGGCAACAACTGCAGCAACATTCTAAAGAAGAGCTGGTTTAAAAGTAACTTCTGAGTCATTTAAGAAACTAATTAAAAAAAAAAATTCAGATAAAACTGGACATGAGCAAAGGTCACAGAAACATGGATCCAGAGCCAAACTGCCTTGCTAAGTGTAGGCAGAAGTGTTATTCAGCTGGAGATAACCTTCTATTCTGAAAGAGGGTTCAAAGTAGATTTGAAGTAATCACAAGAGCAGGACATGCTTAATAAGCAATAAACAGACAGTTGTGCTACCTCCACATTTGTGTTAAGATACCCAAAACTCATTTTTTAGTCCAAATGTGCAGTTTACATGTGCTTATCAACCAACGAACGAAAAATATTCTAGGAAACTTGAATAAGCTAAGGCAAAATTCAATTTTTTCTGCCATTCCAAATGAATACAATGTTACTACCATCATTGCAGCATTATTTCTAAACTGTAATGGGATTGGGATTTTGGGCATGCAGAGATATTTGAATTTGATTGCTCATCTCCTAGGATGGTAAAGGGATATAAGTGGATGTTTGAGCTGTCTGTGTTAAATTTACAGCCTTGAAGCTCGAAACACTAAAGGTGGCACCAGCTAGCCCTTAGAGCACTTCAGCACTAGACTCTGCCCCCTTTTTACTCTAGTGGTACAGAGAACACTAAAACTGTGTTGCAGTAAATTAATCCACCCTTCTTTGTTTCAAAAGAACTTATCCTCAAAGGATTTACCTGCCATATAAAATTAACATGGGGGAACTATTAAAATTAACATGGGGGAACTATTAACTTATTCAACTGTGTCATTTCAACAATATCCTAGGAAATTACTTCTCTGCAGCAAACTCCAGTTCTACTGGAGCTCCCATTTCACAGATGAAAATTAGCACTGAGCAGGCTGCCCCTCCCTTCAGCTAGACTGGAAAAACAGAGAGGAGGAAAATACCTGACTGCCATCTTCAAAGGCCTGCTAGGCTAGAGCACATAGCAGACAAGACAAAATTCCTTCAGCCTGCTCTCTTTTAAATGCACAAGTCACAGCGGGTAAAATGTGATACTGACATCCAGAAATAAAAGCACCAGGGTACCACTACTAGAAGATGATCTCATACACATGCAATTCAGTAAGAAACCTGGCTTTTCGTGTTTTCAGACTAAATCAAGTTCACAGATGAAGACCACATTGCTTATCATAGCGATTATTACAGAAAAACAAGATGAGCTGAATGTGTCTCTTGCCAAAGGCAGTAACAAAATATATTTTCTACAAAACTGTGTAATACTTAAAATAACAACTGAGAAAGCTCCTGGTCTCTTTTGCAGAGAAAGCATGCTCAAAGGGAAAATAGATGCGTGAGGGTAGCCTGCATGATTCAGCATCTTCCCTTTTGGGGGTTAAACTGGGAAGTCAGTTTTACATGTAGTTGCTTTTCCAGCTGTTGAAAAGCACTGTTCTGAAATATTCCTTCCTCCACCACCAAAGTATTGCGCCACTCCAAAAACATTGAGTAATATTTCATTTTTCCTCTGACACAAGTGCTTGCTGCAGAAATTGTTTATAATTCACTCGTGAAGCCAGGTGTGAAAGTCAAAGCCAGCTCAGCACAGTCACAAGATTCTTCCATCAACTAGTAGTAACCCCTATACCTTATAGAAGCTAATTTCAGCCAAAAGCCACAAGCCCTTAATGTAAGTCTCCCTAGAGCAACACATAGCTCCTTCTAACTGCTAAAGAGAGAGAAGGGCTAAAAGTACAGGAAATAATCCAGGGAAGTGGTAAGACCAGTCACATGCACAGAAAGGGCAGATTCAGGTAGTCTATACATGATGATTGTCCCCAGAGGACAAATATTACTGTATTGGTACTGATCAGGAATCACTGAGTTAATATAGCTGATTTTCTTATGCTGAGTAAGAGCATTCCTGAGCAAGTCTTCACCAGGGATGGATGAAGAACAGCATTGTAGATATTTCAGTCAGATTTTTAGAATCGCACCATAATTACTATTCCCCAAGTAGAGAGCTTTTTTCAATAAAAATGATATAATACATGGTAGCATAACAGCATCACCAAACAAATCAGACCCAGTTATCATCCAAAATCTCATATGAAATTTGTTAGAAGTAACAAATCCACAAAGGACTTCTAAACCCATGGAGACTATTGAGATTTGCTTGTGATCAGTTAAGTTTTCTGCAATGAAATGACGATCTACAGATCTGTCTCTTGAAAAGAATGTGACAGTCAGTTCACTTTTCTCCTCTTTTCTCCTTGCTTTTAAGAAAGCAAAGCTTTGTATCCAGCTGCACAGCCCCAAGAATATGGAGATCAATATAGTTATTTTCATTTTTTCTACATTTTGACTAGCATACAATGGAAAAGCTTATTTTTCCAGATGCTGACCATAAGTGTGGTGCTCGTACATAATATCTATTTCATTTTATTTTTAGAAAGCCAAAAAAAAGGGAAAATAAAAATCATTTTTAAAAACAAACCTAAAAAACCCCAAACAAGCAAAAGGCCAAAACCCAGGAGATACTATAACAGAAGTGTATGTGAATAGTTTGGTTTCGTCTTTCAGAACCTGGACGGAAATTAGACTAGAGCCTGGCTCATACTCAGAACACCCACTCGACAAGAGAGGTTTACAACAGCCAAACAATCTGCCTAACAGCATGAGGCATCTTGTAAAAGAGGAGTTTGTGTTATGTGACAGCCAAGCGTTTCAGCAAAACAGCTTTTTAACAAGGGCAGATGCTGGAGAGGATTCCAAAGCATCTTTTCTCTAAGAGGCTACACAACTTTTAAAGATATTAAAACTGTTTAATTAAAAATACTAACATACATTTCCCAAAATAAAATTTATTTCATTTTAGGTAAGTAGAAGATGAAACAAATTAAAATCTCCTACCTTCCTGAATTTGTATGTCAGGGTAAAAGCACATGCAATCTAGGTAAAATAACCAGGCAAGTATACAGACAAGTATACCAAGTCAAAAGATGCTGCTGATGACAACAGACGACATGCAGAGAGAGAGTTTTCCCATTCTACGAGTAAGTTACAACACAAAAATTAATTGTAAAGCCGTACTCAGATATGTGACAGCCTGCCAGGCCCTACAGTGGTATTAAAAGAGTGGAAACAACAAGCAGTCTTTGAGGATTTGGCCCAACATTTCTACAGTAATACCTTCAATGAAAGATTTCCTATTACAACATTCTCTACCACACATCAGACATTAACGCTGTACTTCAGTACAGAACAGCAAAGAAGTGTGATATTTCTCTTTTCTGGGCATATGTTGTATTAATTTGTAGTTGATACGTCACATCATCAGCTCTCCTGAGCTAACATACAGTTGTCTGTTTACAGCTGTTTACTCCCATTAGCCTTGAGAAGGTGGAAAGGAAATAGACTCTTGTTTCTTTCATATCCTGAAAGAAAACAATTTGTTAATTTTCCCTTAGAGGACAAATAATGACATTCTGGGTAACACCACTGCACAAATGCTACTGAAAGCAACAACCAGGCACATAAAATCTTTACTGCTAGTGATTTAGTGTCATTGAGCTTAACTTTGAAACCCAATGCCTTGTAAAAATGGTTATAAGCAATGCCATTTTTAACGTTTTACACTTGACATCCAGCCATTGGAGGCTATAGAGGCACTTGAACAATTCACTATACAAAGGCACACAAAAAACATTTTTGGACCAGAGCAGCAGCTCCTGTTTTGTGAACTTTTAATATTAACTATTTTCAACTGCAAGGAAAGATCTATAGAGAGATCAGGTAAAATGCCAATGGTACGTCTCTCCACCCTTCAGATATGCACATTTGAAGTATCAGCTTTAACTGTTCCTCCAAATTTTACTTCCATACTAATCTTTCACAGTTACACTTTTATTAATTCTTTCAACATCAGTTGAACCCACTCAGGATACCCATTGGGATCATGGAGTTTACAACAAAGAGGTTGGGAGAGAGGCATTGTCTTCTCATGTATGTGGGGGAGTCTGTAAACCTGTACTACCCAAGGAAGTCAGTGTTTCTGCTTAATTCTTTATGTATTCCAGAAACAGCAGCAGACACATGCTATCTTTTTTAATAGCAGTGAATAAAATTGCAAATATATAGTCGGCACTGAAACAGTAGTGTAAGTGGGCTCAAATGTCAGACAGAGATTTACAAGCAGGGCTGCAGCCACTGCACAAACTCCTAATCTAGGTATTTAGCTACTAAAGAAGATTTCCATGGTGGAATGTGCAGGCAGGATAGGAGAGAGATTTAGAATATCAAGAGATTCAGACAGCTGAGATTATGCTGTAGAGCAGTGAGATATCTTTCTCTCCCCTCCCTCTACTTCTGCCAAGAATGCATAAGCTTTGCTAACACTGGGATTATTCCATTTATACTACTGTTTCCTTCAGGTTAATGTAGTGCAGATATTGCAAGCCAAATCCTTTCAGGTAGGTTTCTTGCTACATTTAATTATATTTGACAGTAATATAGAAATAAGTGTGTGAAGCCTGGTTTACATTTGGAGGAACAGAACGGCAGGACATAGACAAAATCTGTTTGAAGGAGATATTTCTAATTGTGATCCTCAAACTGAAATGAATATGTAAAGAAATGCAAAATAAGAATGAAAATCTTTTGGTTCCAAGACAAGCAAATAAGCCAAACAACTCAAACACCGGCACTCCCATTAAACTTCACCACAACAGAGATTTTCAGTTACAAAGCTCACATGGGACTAGCCAAGTAATTTGTTAGAAACTTAAGACTGGCAGTTACATCTGTGAACTTTTTTTCCTGCTGGAGTTTTTCTTGAAAAAAATTTATGAAATACAAACATTCTTCCCTCACTTATTCATAAAACCAAAACACCATAAATACCACAGATGTACAGACAAAGCTGTTTTGGGTTTACTTGGTTTGGGTTTTTTAAATTTATTTGTGTACAGATGCTCACCTTCACACAATTTATTCTGTAAAAATTAAGATACAGTCAGCTTTGATAAATACTAATATTTCAGTTAAATGAGTTTTCTCCTTAGTGATTCCAGACTGTTTTCAAAAACAGGTGCTGTTCACAATCGAAGATAATCATTTTAGAATATTCATACAAGGCTCAGTCAGGCAAGACCATAGGAAAAGTTTTCTGGTTATGATTAGGCTAATTTAAAATTGTTCCATTGGGAAAAGAGATGTTTGCCTGCAAGGTTTTTTTATTTTTCCATCTCAGTAGAAATTCCTATTTTTCTTTCTCAGATAGAGAATTTGCACAGATTCCAATGAAACTGTCTAGTAGCACCCCATCTCCACCAGGGTCAAAGCAGTCACTTCTGGGAGAGTATAAGAACAGGCCAAATATAAGAACAGAGCAAATACAAGCCTATTTTCATCTTAGCTGTGGTCTCAGCTCTTTGAATCTGTGCCTTCCTGTGGCTTAATTATGTACATGTTGAACAAACATGGCCTTTTTCTTCCTTCTAATTTAACAGCTATTGTAACTTGAGGATCTCCAATTATTGGATTGGAAGGGATAGTAATCAACTCTTCTCTGTTCATGTGCTCTCCATTCTATTCATGATTTATTCAACTTCATCAGCCTCTCAGAGGAACGATCAGAGATAAAACCTACAACTCCCCACCTCCTCACAAAAAAACAAAAAACAAAATACGTAGCCACTGCCTTTCTTCGTGGTTTATAGGTTCTAACAGGTTTTTTCATGGCATGAGCTGTGATTGGTCATTTTACTATATATGCATGCCTCGTTTGACAGTTGTCTTATACTTCCGGACATTTACTTCTCATTGGGAAGAATAAAGCCAAAAGCCGTAACAACGAAGTCAAAATCCCTCTTCAGGTAGGTGCCAGCATCACAAACCAATTCATGTGCACAGAATAGCCAAAAGGTATACTCCCTCAAAATCTCCCAAAGCAGAGGGACATAATGAAAGTGTTCCATCCCATTTTACAATTACAGCAGCAATTTACCACCACCTCAGGTACCTTTGTCCTCATGCATTGTCTTCTGCATCTGTAATTTAAACTACACGTGCACAGGTTTTGAAATGTTTCTATCCCTCTAGATGTGGCTTTCTTACCTTTTTCTTACTCCTGCTTTCTTTCTTTTCCTCATTTCACCTTACTCCTGGTAATTATTAGAAACAAAGACAAAACAAGTTGATCTTTCCTGAACTCCTCCACTTTTCCCCTCTATGTGTACTTGGATGCATTTAATTTTTTTCCCCTGTCAGCCATGAGAGAGCATACACAGGGAATGCCAGCTCTCTGTCTGAATGGAGAGCCAAGTACTAGGGTGGGTACCCACCTCAAGCACACAGTGCTGAGGGATTGTTAAGGGACATCGTTGTATACATCACAGCTCTCAGCAATACAAAGCTCTTAGGGATACAAGAAGGGAGAGGTCAGAAGAAAGAGAACAGACACTGGGATGAATAAACACATCCACCTTTCCCAGAGCTTCCCTTTCAAATTGTGCTTTCTGACTTAGCTGGAAAAAATCAGAACAAAGATAACAAGCTAGCTCCCTGAAAATCTTTTCTAGTTCACTTTAAGATACTTCTGCTTATGAAATAAAACATTATCTTCAGTTGCACTAAGGAGAAGTATGCCAGGTATTCTAAGCTGTCTGTACCTTTTGATTATTCTCAAAATTGAGGAAGAGGAGAGTCATGTATTTCAGATCACCTTGTATCACCACAAGAGCTTTTCTCTTTCATTATTTCCTGTGCCTTCCAAACCAAATCTATCAGCAGGGTATGACACCACAATCTAACAGACATTCTTCATACAAAGAGTATTTCTTAGAAACACCTGTAAAAGCAGGCGCACACATACAAAAAAATAATATGGGATTGCCACAAGGATGTATGTTTGTGTCATTCCTATTTCTGCCTGATGTGAGAAAGGTAGGTACACAGAAATGCTATACACTGTCTTGAAAGAACACATTGCTAAGCATTAGCAGTAAGTATTAGTATACGCCTTAAAATTATTGAGAGCAATTATATGTTTGCTTGGACACGCAGAGTGGTCAGGCAGATTGAGGATGTAGAGGCATCCCCTTCAAGAATACTTTGCAACTGTTGGCCAACTGAAATCACACACGGCTTCCAAGCTGAGACTACAAATTGTACCACAGCATGTTCCTCACTTTGGAAAAACATGGTTACAGTAGGAGGACACAAGAAGAACATAATGAATGCAACAGGAGCACTTACAGATAATTTCCAGTGGCTTCTGCCAGTTCCAAGAAAACAGAGTTAAAGTTATGTGCTCGTATACCTAACTCTTCATTTCCTCATCAAGCATTTGCTGAACTCATTATCCTGGGAAATCACATGGTATTAACCCATAGCCTTACACATTTTCGTTTATAAAAACTTTTAGTTAAAATCACAGTTATTAAGTGCAAGTGTAAAAACCCACACCTTTTCATCAAGAATCAAAAGTTTTTTCAGGGCAATTTTTTGCTATGTAGGGAACAAGGTGTCATGACACACAGGGCAGAACTTCACTGAAAAGGTGAGTACTTTATACTTGCAGATGTTCAAGTGAACAGTTAAGCAACATACAATAAAGTTGTTTCTACTTTATGAAGACAAATATTAGCATTGTTTATTTTTTCCCTTTAAAGTTATTGCATATTTCCACATACAAGAATGCAACTTTTGGACAAATTAGCTAAAACTCATTGAACTATCAATGGAAAGAAGTGATTTTCAAAAAACACTGTAAGTTTTTGCATATAAAAGAACTTGATCAATAAATCAGTGTTTTAAATCTCAGTCTTCCTGGGCACTTAGTGTCAGAGAAGACATGGAGAATGGCAAAACAGAAGAAATTGCTCGAAACAAAGAATTGGTAAATGATGGATTACAAAATGCTGTTGTATGATTTTTACTATTGTGTATTAACCACATATTTATGTAAGAGTCACATTATATCCAAGCACGAACAAAATTCTCTGGTGATTTCCATTGTGCCTGTACGGTCCAAAATGACCACGCCTATATAGTAATTATTATTCAGTTGTAGACCCCTTTTGAGAGTAGTGTATCACATCACATACTCCTTTGCTCTCATTTATTCTACTTTACAATATCTTTTCATATCAATGGTAATTTTCTCCCCTCTCACGGAATACAAATTCATTAGCAAACTTTTACATTTTTAATTTAGATAGCCTTAGCTTTTTAATAAAAAGATTTATCATATGCCTGGAAATTTCTCTACTTAAGAACTACTTAAGAACCTGATGAGTGAGCATGGCATCTTGTCCTTTTACTTACTTGGAGAAGAACACTCATCATCCAGCCACGGAGGCTGAATACTGTTTTCCATAGTGAGAGAAATACCTTGCCAACAAATACTTCTCTAGGTTCACTAAGAATTATATGCCCTCTGAGAATTTAACTCCTCTGATTTTTCTGTGCTAGAGATAATTCAAGCAGCAGTTCTGAAAACAAGATTCTCTCACTTTGTACTATATATTTTTGTTTAAATTGACTTGCTACCATTCATTCAAAGAAATATGTTGTTCTCCGCATTTCCATCCACTTATATTTGGGCCTGCCTCAAATTTAGATGGTTTTAATCGCTGTTTCTAATACACATTTGGAAAATAATATAATTAACTTACACATATAGCCCAGCTTGAAAACA
Organism: Opisthocomus hoazin; assembly: GCF_030867145.1. NCBI lineage: Eukaryota > Metazoa > Chordata > Aves > Opisthocomiformes > Opisthocomidae > Opisthocomus > Opisthocomus hoazin. The sequence goes on along the minus strand of NC_134454.1, from coordinate 25,339,423 downwards.
CAAAAATGTAGATCCCAGCAGGTATTTCAGCTGGATTTAGGACTGACTAGAGAAGAAAAAAAAAGGGACAAGGCTTCAATTGCCAATCTCAATTGTAGATGAAACAGAAACATTATTTCTTTCCTTGTTTGTTTCTTGAGGACTGTTAGACTATTTGCCCAATGGTCAAGACATCACAATATCAGCTCACTGATTTCCATTTCTTAAGTGCACTGAACTGCTGATAGAGCTACTCAGATTATATTGCAAATCTCTGTGAAGACTCCGTCCTGCTACCACAACAGATCTAGTTCCTCTGCTCATTGGCCTAATAGGCATGTGATTTAAACTTCAATTTTTTTATTTTCTTTTTTAATCCATTCCCTGCCTTATGTATACATACAAGCAGAATATAAAATTCTGCAGAGGAATCTCTTTCTCTGTCAGTCACATACCTCTTCCTACAGATACTGCATTTTCCATAATGGAGTGATATAGATAGAAGAAATTCAGAAATTATATACTCCAACAGTATCCGTTGGTAGGATATGGGAAAACAATGCTGCGTTTCCTCTCCCTGTAGGGGAGGTAAGAGTGATGGTCAAGGGAAGCTCCTCCAGCTTCCTCTGAGAGATTCTCCTGTAGCTGTCATAATACTCATATTTCTCAGTTCTTCTAAGCAGTCTTGGTGACCATACCACTCTTATCATTGTCATCAAAATGACAGCAGTAAAACAGAAACACTTTTGGTAGCATAGTTTCCAATTCTAGTTATTTCCCTATCATGAATGTCTTTATTACCAACTCATTTATTTATTTCCCCCACCCCCAATGAGAAAGAATTCAAGTGAGAATAAATGACCGATTTTAGTAGCTAGCTTTCACTTTTCACAGAACTGAACCGGAACAAAACTTCAAAATATTTGTGTGCAAAGCTACAGTGTCTTTTAAGGCATGTAACTAGCATTGGTAGGATTGGTCAAAAACTGTCCCTTAAAATTTCAAAGAAAAAAGAAAAATACTTTAAAGTAAAGCTTTTCGGAACATGCTTATAATTTCTTTGGACGTCTGAGTTTGGCTCAAACGCATACAGTATCAGGTAAGAGTTTTCAGTTTGCTTCTGCAAAAAGTAAGAACCCAGTCTCCAGTTCTTTCCTCTACCCAGGATGTGTATCTGGAATTGGCTAGCCACATTTCAGCTTAGACATTTATCACCATTTATTCCATTTGCTGAGATATTACTTTACAAACTTTAACATAAAAATATATATGAATAAATATTTAACAAATATCTATAACAAAATAACAGAAATTTACTACTCAGACAACAATTTTACATGAAGTAAATGTGTGAAAATCTGGCTGTTATCTTTGATGGAAGAAGTTGCAGATAAACTGCATATGTTTATGCCACATGCTCTAATGCCACCTCTAACAGCTGAGGTAAGAAATATTATTTTAACCAGATTGTTCAATATAAGCAGCTCACATCCTCCTACAGTGTACTTCCTTACACACACACACACACACACACACACACACACACACACACGCTTCCCAGAAGCGAGCATGCCAGCTGTCTTCTGTGTAGGAAAGTCCTCCCAAGCTTATGTTTCATCGCAAGCACTGTGAAAGAGTTTAATCCAAAGATTCATTTTCTGTAAAATTCAACAGCTGTGGTCACTACAATAGTATCATTGACTTGGCACTTCTTCACACACTGTAATTATGTACTGACATTGATTGTACCGTTAGGCTATGAAATCTGGGCCAGCATGCTTAGCTGTTTTTGTGGTATACCTTGTAGACCACAGTAAGAACACCAAGAAGAAATTTTGGTCATAGATGAAATTACAGAAGAAAGGGGAAGAAATTCAATACAACTCTCTTCTTTTCCTAATACAGCACATATAGGAAAATCTAAAGAAAGGTCAGCTAAGTCAAGAGGAGAAGCTGTAAAACAGACAAAAACACTTCTTTATGAATTTGTGTCATACTGTTCATGGAGTTTTCATACAAAATGAACCTCAAAAATAAACAGCATTAAAAAAAAAAAAAAACCCAAAAAAAGCGCAAAAGCCAAACTAAAGTTGAACTCTATTACAGAACAGGTAAACTGGACTTTGACTGTTTATTTAACCTTTATTAAGTCCTATATTTAGGTATGTTTCATTAATGCTGTAGCAGTTAGGTAACTCCTGTGGTAAAGCAAGGGTTTAATTGCAATTAATATATGAATAGCAATATATTGCAGTGTCAACTGAGTTAATGATTTATACAATACTGAAGTGATGGTTCATAGGAGGAACCACAACAGACCAGAGAAATGGGCTGACAGAAACTTCATACAGTTTAACAAATGGAAATGCAAAGACCTGCACCTGGGCAGGAATAGTCCCATGCATCTGTGTACGCCAGAGAATGACTGGAGCTTTGCAGAAAAGGACATGGAGGTCCTGCTAGACAGCAAGTTAAACATAAGCCAATAAAGCGTCCTTGTGGTAAATAAGGCAAGTGGTGTCCTAGGTTGCATTAGGAGAAGTGTTGCCAGTAACCAAGGCAGGTTCTCCTTCCTCTCTACTCGGCACTGATGAGGCCACAACTGGGGTACTGTGTCCAGTTCTGGGTACAAGAGAGATACGAAGAGACCAGTGATGGGCCACTAAGATGATGTAGGGACTGGAGGAAAGGCTGAGAGAGCTGGGACTGCTCAGCCTGGACAAGAAAAGGCTCATGCGGGATCTCATCAATGTACACAAACACCTGAAGGTAAGCTCTTTCCCATGGGGCCCAGTGACAGGACCAGAGTCAGCAGGCACAAACTGAAGTACAAGAACCTCTAGCTGAACATCAGGAAACACTTTTTTACTGTGAGGGTGACTGAGCACTGGTAAAGCTTGCCCAGAGAGGCTGTGGACTCTCCATCCTTGAAGATATGCAGAATCCATATGGACATGGTCCTGAGTAACAAGTTCTAGGTGACTGTGTGGAGCTGTGGGGGGTCCCTTCCAACTTCAACTGTTCTGTGACTCTGTGATTCTGTGATAAGATAACAGTTCAGCCAATTTGACATGGTAACAGCCACACAATAACAAACATATGCACTCAATTCTCATGATAAGGTATGCCAAGCTTACCCTAATACTAGGCAGCTTAAGCTCAGGTAAATTCCACCTGATTGACTTGGGATTATTTTTGACCACCACCTCAGAGGTCATTACACAACAAGCAAGTTACTCACACACCAGGCTCATGAGAAGAAGAGATATTTCCCAATTCACACAAACAAAACTGTGCGGTGAACACTTGCAGGTTAGTTACTGTCACATGATGAAAAGTACAAATTCTTACAGCACTAGGCACTTTGTGAATGTTTCTAATTTTCTAGCGTAAAGAGTTCTCTCCACTGGTAAGAAGTACCATGTACATACAGGTGAGTCAGGAGAGCAAAGCTGCATTTAGCAACTGCCCAGTAAAACAAGACAAAGCTCAAACTTCATCCAGTAGATACGTGCTTATCTATACACTTTCCTCATTTTTTTTCTTTTTTTAAGCATCATTTAGATCTACTAACATACATTTTGACTTCATGCAGACCATGAGACAAGAAAGGTCCTGTCAGCTGAACTGAGAGCTCAGTATTTCAGGACAAGACACTAAAACCAACTTCTTCCGCCGTCAACTGAAAAAAATTCCCTGACTATAGAAGAATTTTGATATTGCAAAGAATTTATGGTACTATCCAAAGGGTGTCACAAAATCTGTAGAATTAATTAATGGCTCAATCCTACTAGCACTGCAATTTAAATAAAATTAAAAAAATTATTATTTTAATCTATCTTTTCTCACATTTAACAGAAGATTTCCACATGTCTAGATTCCATCCTCGCATGAGAGCTGAACCACGGTGTTCCTCAGGAATGGAAAGACTCGGAGATAAATCAGTTTCATAATTAAGCAGTTTATTCAGCAGTTTCTTTAACTTAATCTGGCACTGAGAAAGTTATCATTAACTCACTAGGCTCAGTATTTTCTGGAAACTGTGTAAAACTCATCAGTAGATACACCGTCATATTTATACCAAACAGTGTAGTTAAAAGCACAAAGCAGATGAAACATACCCTAACAGAAGAACAGTAGCCATAAGTTATGATTGGCTAGAATAGCCATTGGCCTATTAAATTTGCCATAAATCTCATCCAGCAGACTTTCAAAAGCTGAAAAAATGTAGTTACTGTAAGTTGTACTTGAACTGCACTGTGTATGCTACAGCTCATCACCAGTGACCTAAAGCAATAACACTATTTAATGCATGCAATCAGCATCATTCAAACTAAAGAAATACCGAATCTCAATATTAGCTTGAATCTTCACTGATATTTAGACTGTATCCCACAATAGTGAAAATCTGCAAGTACAAAGTTAATGTATTTTTTAAATGCTACCCAACATACACATTTTACCTATCAGACAAAATAAGATCTTTACATCCATAAGCAGTTGAAGGGATTTTGCTCTCTAGTTAAGAGATTCTATATATGTGATTTTGTCACTATCAGTATTACTCGAGAATTGTTAACCAAGGCGTTTGCCTACATACATGTTTATTTCCATTTTAAAAGTGCCAGAAATATCAAAACCACCTTCCCCTGCTGGAGCATGTCCTAACAGTTTAGAGGTGTTTTTTTAATACCATACAATTAGAGGACTGATGAGACCACTTAATTCAGTTTTGGCATCTGTACTTCAAAACAGATATGGAAAATTTGAGAAAGATTCTGAGAGAATTGCAAAAACAATGTGAAGAATTAAGAAAATCTTTAACTTCATGACACAGGCTTTCAGAAACTTAGCAGAATAAGTGAAAAAAATAGATTGTTTAAATTCAGTTATAAATGTCTGCCTAAGTTTCAACAGTAGGTACCTCTCTAAAACGACAAAGAAAGTCATAACAATATCTAATGCCCATAAACAGAAGCCTGGCCATTGTGGACCAGAAATTACCAGAGAATATTGATGATTATTATTATTTTATAAATCTAATTCATTATTATATTACCTAACTATGTAACAAAGAGAATAATATTTTAAAATAGGTTTGAGGTTATCACTTTATTAGTATAACTTCAAAATATTTGATTTTAATTTTTTTATTATTATTTTTTATAAGTAACTGACATTTCAAAATAAAAGCCTGTCATAAGACGCAAGAATCACATTTGTTCTGAAAATTTTGAAATATGCTTAGAACTTGATCAAAAATTTACAGAAACTGAGTTTTTCTTTTTCAGTTTTGATGAAACTAATTTTTCTCATAAGAAAAAAAAAGCACCATATATCCTGCTCAAAAATTCCCAAACAGTTATAACCATGACCACGCAAAATGAGAAAACATGGTGCTTTCTGATGATGAGCATCTGAAAAAGACATTCAGAGGCAACGGTTCTGTTTTCTTTCCTGCAAGCCAGGCAGAAACAAGACTAAAGCATCAGTTCAGGAATGAGTTCCTGGGCTGGGCCACACCACTGAATTCTACAGTGCTTACAATACAGGAAAAAATTCTCCATTGACAGACACATCTCAGCATATTCAAGCATGGTTTACACCAATACTACCTCATGGCTGCACTACAGAGCTAAAAGGTTTTGTCCATCAGAGCATAACTGCAAGTAACTCTGAATGACAGGCTTCTGCAGTATTTCATCCAAATGTGTTAGACATCTGTTACTGTTACAGTAGTCTGGTTTTATCTCTCACAATTGCTACAGAATTGATGGAGAAAGAAGAGAAAGTGCCTGATGAGAAGGAATTGCCTTGGATGACCGATACTTTTAACAGCAAGAAGTAATTCTCATCCTGGAGCTGTGCGTCCAGCTGAAGAAAGCATTGTTCCGTGGATTAACAGTCATTATAGCATCAGTCTAGCTAACCAAGCTGGAATAGCCATGAAGTTTTCAGAAAAACGAACATGGTCTCTAGAAGCCCACCAGAAGTTCTGGGTATTTTACCTCAATTTCTATTTCACGCAGAATACCTTCAACATTATCAAACCTTTCTGTTGTCCGTCCTGCCTATAGCAGAGATATGCCCACATATTTCACACATAGAAAGGTCTGTAATGCTTCACACAGAAGTCAATGTTAGCAGAAGCATCCTGTTCAATTTCCAGTGTAGGTGGATGCAATGAATCTGATCTCAGGATCGGTCACACCAAGTCTTCCAAAACTACATTCCAGGTCTCCAGGCGTGATGATGTAAAATTATTACGAGATTCTTTTTTATTTACTAACCTTTGTTGAAATCACTGGAATTCATATATTCAATTTTTTGTCCATAATCAGAACAACTGGGTACCATTTTCCATGCGGGAGGTGAGAATCTCACATTCACACACTTCCACAAGGGGGCGCTTGTTGGAAAAAAAAAAAAAAAAAAAAAGACGACTGAAAAGAACATCAAATCCCAAGGGAACTTTGACAATAATCATGATAACTGGGACTACTGCTGTATTTTCGGGAAGACAGATTACCTGCTTATTGTTACTATCCATGTTGATTAGGTGCCAATTTGTGTGGATATGTGGATATTTTTTTAAATTTATTTTCTGGTTTAAATATTGAATTCCTAATTATATAACCAAGTATCCATGGTGCTTGGGTAGAATTAAAAACCCTTAATGGCTTGGGTTGACAATTACTTCACCATCACTCATCACTCCTCTCATATCACAAGTCTCATCCACCTCTGCCAGTACTGTCACACACCATTCCCGCACACCAACATTTCAGGCAGAGCAAGCAAGAAGCCCTACAGTACTCAATTTCAGTAACAGATCAAATTCCACGCCCTGCTGTGTAGCAGAAAAATATAGCACACTTTCTTTAGTCTTTAAGTCCTGTAAATGTCCCTGATTTTCTTCAAAAACCTTACACAGAACAAACTGTAAACAATCTATGCATTACTTACTTATAATAAATGGACCTCCACAGCTTTGGTGTGATTGTTTGCTCCCATGTTTGTGCAAACCATCTGTAAGCTGCTTCATGAGTTCAAGTTGGGGGGGGGGGGGGCGGGACACACGCATCCTTTTCAGGTGGTTTTGTAGAGTGAGGTGTGGAGGCTGGTTACAGACCAGCTACAGCTTCTAGGAATGATCTTAGAATTCCTAACACATATTTGAAGCTTGCACAGGAACTACATACTGAAGACTCTTTTCATTGATGCCCTGCAACAGGACAAGGGGCAATGGGCACGAACTGAAGCACAGGAAGTTCCAGCTGAACATGAGGAAGAACTTCATCACTCTGACGGTGACGGAGCACTGGAATAGGCTGCCCAGGGAGGTTGTGGATTCTCCTTCTCTGGAGATATTCAAGACCTGCCTGGAGAAGGTCCGGTGCAGCCTGCTGTAGGTGACCCTGCTTCGGCAGGGGGGTTGGACTAGATGACCCACAGAGGTCCCTTCCAACCCCGAACATTCTGTGATCTGTGATTCTGTGACTGACTACAGCCATCATCTGCTCTTGAGAAACAAATGTACATGTGCATATGTATTTTGCTTTTACTTTACCCTTAACTAAAAATGCTGCTACCACAGCTGCAGAGATGGTGTGGCTGTCAAACACACAGACAGATTCAAAGAATTGTTCGTTGTATTGATAAGGTAATTTGCCAGTAAGTGACATGGAGATCCATAGCCACAAAGTGCTAGAAGCCTTATAGTGAAAAACATTACTGTATACTTGCACTGCATGCCTAAATCTCTTGGCACTCATTATTGCCTAATGTCAGAGACCAAACTCTGGGTTTGACGAGTTGTTGTTTTCACCAGTCTTTAGATTCTTATGTCTGTTTTCACCAGTCTTTAGATTCTTAAGTCCTAGTCAGATGGCACTGTGGCTACAAGTCTTCTCTCACTCAAATTGTTAAGGATTTAATCATAAATATTCATAGAATCAGGATGTCACACAAATTAGTCAGTGAAAAACAACACACAAAAAAAGGAAAAAATTAAAATCTTGAATGTGCTATTGCAGAATATATACAGAGTTTACAATTTCTTGTTAAGATAATTCAGTTTTAAGCGTGAATCATAACTGATGAAGCCATTTGCTATTCTTCCTCTCAGCACAAATTCTTCTGAGCTGTAATGGGGTTTTTAAAGTGTTTTTTCTTTCACAATTCTTTTCAAATTTCAGAATTACTGCATCAAGACGGTGACCTTCTTAGACATTCAGGATTCTGTGGTGCTTTCCACTGTACATACACACAGTAGAGGTCAGAAAGCCAAGCTCTTTTTTCAGTACCAATCTGATTTTAGAGATGAATAAATGGCAGAACAAAGGGAAAGACAAATAAGCCTAAGCTGCATGGAAAGTGTCTGTTAGAGATAAGAATGGACTCTCATTTCCATTCTGATCCCAGGATTTTAAACAATAAAACCACTATATCATATCTACCTACATGTTTTCCTGTATTACCAGCTTACATATTTTAGTGGGCTTTTGTATCCTGCATGAAATTGTACTTCATCTCAAAATGTATGATTATTTTTCTTCAAAAGCAGATAATTTTAAAAAATATGTGGCTGGTGACCATACACACGAGGAATTCTGCAATGCTTTTGGGTTTTGGTATTTTAAAAGTACACAATGTTCAATTTGTTCAAGTGACAGTCAAAACAGCATCACAAAGTTTTTACCTCAAGGACTACATCAAGTTTACCAACTTTAAAGCTGAGATCATTATTCTGTCACTACTATTTTTGAAAGCCAAAATGATCATTAACATGCTCTACTCTGTCATACTACTTTTTCAATTCCACTATCCTAACCATGAAAGGTGAGACTCCTCACTAGGTTAGAAGACTATCACACCATTTCTGTTTAGGCTGCTTCGCTTTGAACACTTACATATCACATCCTAGACCTAGAAATGTTACAGTTAGCTAACTTTCTAACACATCTCACTGAAGCTGAACACTTTAAATTCCTTTTGGACATATTTTGAATTGGCATGGAGGGAAGGGATGCAGGAATGAAGGGAAGAATAGCTGTAAACAATAATCTTAGGTATTGGTATAATTCTCCATGTTTAAATATTTCAGTTACTGGGATGAAAATTGTATTAAAATAAGATTAAAATAAAATAATAATTAAAAAAACTTAAGAAAAATGTTACAGAATGACGGTGTTGAAAAAATGAAATCAGTACGCTGTGATCTACAGTTCAGTCTCAGAAATAACAGCAGTTCATCTTGTTAATGGTTGCTAAATTGAGGAAAATGCAAATGAAATTCTCTTTTCATCCTTCATGCACTCCTCATAAATGTTACTTTTAGATGGTGTTGGTATTTACACTGAGATTTGACAAGCTTTAACCTTGGTGGCAATTATTCAAAAATAAAACCAAGATGTTTAAATTGTGATGGACAGTACTACAAAGATGAAATATCTCAAGACAAAACTAACATTCTACATTTGTAGGACACATTTTGGGTAATGTTCTCCTGAAAACTTTGCAAAACCAAAAGGCCACACTCTGTACTTAGCCTAGGAAAGCTTCTGGTCATAAGCTAAGACCCAGCACACTGCATCTGGTCACAGTCTCACGAATCCAGAAATGAGGTCACTCAGATATTAGAACTGTTGATATATTCTTAACCTGTGACCTTGTAAGAATTCATTAAGATGCAGTCCTTAATCAGGCTATGTACTTATCCACAGGATATTTGCCTCTTTGACTACACTGATAAACAGCCCCTGAAGCACTTTTGTCTATAACTAGACTCTACACCTATGCGACCAAATGAGAACATCACAGTGGGCTTAGAAAACTGTGGGTATTACCAGCGGAGCTATCTCTCTAAAAAATTAAGATTCAGATCGAAATCACTGATCACTAGACTATTTCACACATTTCTGCTCAAACTTTCAATGAATTTAAAGTGAAGTATGAACCTTATATGTAAAGTCATTATCAGCACAATTTGAAACAGTATCTGGCTTACTCTCTTACTGTTCTGGACAAGGCTATCAGAAAAATGGTGGAGCAACCTTAGTAGGTGGATTGCTGTTGATAAACATACCGGAGCATATAAATTCTCTCATCACAGAGAAGAGCTGAATATGATCAGGATAACTCTGGACAACTATAATAAACTGTTAAAATGTAGTCTTTCTAATACACTGCCTTGTGCTATAAAAAGAAGAGGACCTTACAGAGATACCAAAGTGAAAGGCACTGCTTGGGAAAGAGACTGGAGACAAAAGAACCCATTGATTCACAGAGAAGTTCAAACCCTCTGGGCTTATTTGTTTTCAGTAGGGAACTAGGTTTTCCTACTCAGTGAATCTGGTGGAGACCCAATTCTGAGTATCGAAACAGTGGGGCTAACACTGAAATGCATTCCAACATGTAAGTTATTGAGTCTGGTTTTAATTGCCACATGTGCTATCCATTATCACATAGCTGCTCAGACTCTTGTCTTCACTCTAGAATCAGTTTTCTCAAAACCAGTAACTGTTGACAGTGGAATAGATTTGAAACAACATTAAAACTTTTCAGAATTAGATACAGAATTTTTAAATGGAGCTTTCAACAGCTTTGCTTGAAGAGGGAAGATTTTTGTATTCTGTACTTAACAGAAACTTTTGAGAAGCATGCTTGGACGATATAACCAAACCAGGAAGCAAGGACATAGTCAACTACTTTTTGAAAGATACATAGAGGATGACAGGTGTGTATGAACTGATAAAATCACTTCTTCAGGGCTACTAAGTTCACCATTACTTTTTACAGGGGAATTTCAGGATGACAGATGGCTTCCGGCTTGTTTCTCCATCTAATTTAAAAAATTTTAACACGGATTGCAATGATGAAAGCCCAGTAAGATTTCTCAGCCTCAAAGAAGTCATTATGTACATAAATGGATTATGAAGTGTCTAAATATGTTTTGCTTTGTGTTGCAAGGTGAACTACATCAGCAGACTTGAAAAATGCTCTACATCTGTGCATAGCCTATTTGTTCACACCATCATTCTCTCTCATTAACATTTCAGTTATGGCTGGATTATAATTCAGCACTTCAGGAGGTAACTGAAAAGATGACCACTGGGAATGTAGACTGGACGACAGTGCAGTTAGTTCCTTGAAAGTAAAAGTTTTAATAGGGGTCTGGTAGTAGAGCTGATAGCACTCTCACTTTGAAAGTTTATACCATATTGCGACCTTGATTTGATGCCTCATGGCATGTCTGAGAGATGTCTTTCAGCACTGACACTCAGAATACTTCAGATCAATCTTGCTCTTCATGATAGGATTACAGGACCAAAGAAGGGCCTTCTGTAAGAGCCAGATTTGCAAAAAAAAGTGAAAAACAGGTAAGTGAACCCCACTGAGGCTACAGTGGCTGCAAGGATGAAATTCTGCACCTCCTGAGTAGCACCAGTGTCAGCCTCACCAAACATTGCAATGGCAGCACATGTAAAACCAAACAAAAAAAAGTAGAAAAAATTTTACATCAATTTTATTCCTCTGTTATCAGAGCTTCCTTTTTTGATTAAGTCTTAGTTTCATTTGTCCAGCCACACGACTGAGAAAACAAACTCAAACTTTTAAATTAACAAGCGCAAAAAGCCAGAGATAGTCGTTCAAAAGTGTCAAAGTATTAATATTACAGAAACTTCAAGGGAGCGAGTAAGAAAAACCCCTATCTGAAACCAAAGAAAACAAGTTTTACTTAAAATATTTTCTTGTACTTTAAAGGCGTAAATAGAAATGTTTACAGATATAATTGGCATGCCAGACAGACAAAACCTGTTGCAGTACAGTAAGCAAATATCAAATTTCTTACAAGTATAAAGTGGCCTACAACACACTTCATGTGGCAGTAGAGTTGTGTCTTGCAGGCAGAGTGTTTCTACTGAGTCCACCTTGTGATGAAGATTACATCCTGCAGTCTGGGTACTGTCCTTTAATGGTACCCTTACAGTTTAGAAACCCATCTACTCTAGTGTTTACTGTGAAACACCTACTTCTTGTTGGCAAATTTTACTGTCCATTTAGTTTGTCCTCCTGTATCACTGAATCCTATAATTTTGTAGTAGCAGAGTTACCAGATTACTTTAACCTAGTCTTTCCTAGGCATTTACAGTATGACCTTTCTACTCCCTGTCACTCATTCCCAGCAGTAGGAGGAGAAGGACCATGTAGCATTTGGTGGTGGACCTTGAGCCCAGTGGCACTTCCAGGGGCCAGGTCCTACTCAGGAGAGATGTTTTCAAATGTCATCCAGGTCTGCAGACAAAGGTGCAACTTCATCAGGCTTTCAGCAGTTTTAAGGTAAGAGCCATTCCTAAAAAGTGCGTACCAGTCTACTTGCAACACAGCTACAATGTCATATTCGTGTCTTGTTTCAAAGCCTAGAGATCACCAGACTGCTGGCTTCCAGTGAGGTTGGGCATCCACTCGTTTGCACTGTGTTATGTTGCTCCTCTCATCACAGCAATGTCCGAACCCACCGCTCTACAGCCTGCTTCAGCTGTTGTTCCACCTGGCCCCGCTTGTCTCAATGAAGGACTGCTTGTTTTTCAGGTAAACGTTTCCACAAAACTTTTATTGAGAGGTGTCGCTATGTTCAGCACAACATCGCCACCACTGAAGCTTTACACAACTACCTTACTGAAGCACTGGATACTTTCAGAGTCTACCTGAGGGAAAAAGTCTGGAGTATGAACATTAAGTCACTGTCCAGTAAAGCAAAAACTGCAAGGGGAAAAAAGCTATTAACCTTTGCTACATTATTCAGATTTGAAGGTGTTTTCTTTAAAAAAGGTCAGGCATAAAGTGTCACCTGAGCACTACTGCAGTACATATAATTCTAGATCATAAATATATTATAACAAGGATAATGCCATGTATTTTATTAGCTTTTCTAAAACACATGATCACAAAATAAAAAAGGTATTTTAAGATGGTAATTTGTTCCCAAAGTACTAGTGCTGTTCAAGCACAAGTATGCCTCAGTTCAAAGCAAAATCCATGAAGTAATTACATGTGAATTTGGATGCTTTAAATGGACATGCTAAGACATGTACAGTGAAGGCAATACTGCAAAGAGTATTTCTTTTACTCTCTTCTCCACTTATATAATTCCAAAGCAACACTAATAGTAGTGTGTGGAAGGTAGACAATTTAATATAAGATAGCATATTTCTACTTACGTGGTTGCTTTACTGGAGATTGAAAATATAAAAAATTACAGTATCAGTTTGTAGATTTATGTATTATAAGTTCATCACTTCTCACTCACTTATTTCAGATGTATAAATATAAGAAAATACTGTAGTCACTATAGGGCTTTATTCATACTTGGATACAGGAGCCACTAAAGGATGCAGAAACAAGAGGTCATTTCTAAAATAGGTTCAACTGGAACAAAAAAAATAGTCTCAAAATTGAGATTATTGATTGTGAATCAGTGAATTTCATCTCAGTTCTTGAACTAATACATTTTCATCTGCTTCACTGTGATCTCTCTGCAGATGAGGAATCATTAAACAGTAGCTGGTCACAGATAATGGAAGTGTTAAACATTCTGCTGAGCAGTCTAAAATACGCCCATCATATAATATATGGACAGGATTCCTTATTCATAGTCATGGCATTTTCTTTTTAAATATTAGTGCTAGAATTGGCATTTCCACATATTCTTCTATTAAAGACAGGCCATGTTATAAGTTATTCTGAGGCTAAATCTTGAGTAGCTCATTTAGATACTTAGTATACTCTTTCTAAAAGCAAATTCTCAAAAATTCCAAAAAGGAACAAATTATAATTTTCAGTACTCTGTTGAGATATTCTTTTCTTTACCTACTTTAACATTAATCTTCTCAAAAAAGCAGAAATTTCATTGTTGTATATAATTTCTAATTTGTTTAGCTAATTAGAAGGACATAATATATGCATGCATTTTGGAGGCACTGATTTAGAAGCTAGAGAATCCATTTCTTACTACCAGATGACTATCAGCTACTAATTGACTGAAAAGTGTAATTCAATTTAAAAAGCCCTGTTATCAGTTATACAGAACTAGCTGTACACAGCAAATTATGGGACTGATCAGAACTGTGTTCTATGTCTAAAACCAAACGCTTCTCCAAAGATTGGCTGTGTTTGTTGCAGCTAGTGAAATGAACCACTTTTTAACATGTCCTACACAATTTTTTCATTTTGAACATAATCCAGTTATTGAGGAATATGCCACCAGGATATGTGCAAATGACAGTTCTCTAGCACCATACCTACTATGATCTAGTCAGTTTTATTATTTTCCTCTGTAATTTTTACCCACCTTGCTAAAATATGTACAGATCAGTTTCAAGATGGAACATGAAAGTAAAGCTTTCAAATGGTACAAAAAAATTATGTAAAGTCAAATATAAAATAGTCTTCCTGCTTCCTGATCTAGTAAGCATGACCAGGAAGAAGCGGTTATAGGTAGGGCTTTCACAGGTTTTATTACTCACCCCCAAATTCCTTACTAGGTCTCTGAAGCAAATGGCAGGCAGCCAGCTTCAGAGCAGCTTGCTGTGATTTACACTGCAAACTCCACTGGTACAGAATGGCTCAGAACTGGCAAAACCAAGGTTACTGTCTGACTGCCCAGCGGCTTATTTCATTTAGGAGCTCCTCAGAAATGAGCAAAGATGCAGTCCAATCCATAATGTATTCTGCCACAAAATGAGACCAAACTTTTTAAAAAATCTAGGACACTTGATTCTCTTGCTGGCAGAGAAAGGTGAAAGGTTATTCTGCAAGTACGAGAATATCATATCGTAATTAACCAACAGAGTGTGTGATACAGTTCAACATTTTAAAAGAATGGGCGAAAGAGTAAGAAACAGGACCTGCTTTTTTTGTTTGTCATGAGAACATGCCACAGGTTTCATTTTTCGGTCCTATTTCACAATGCATCAACGGTATTTTAAGCTGTCAATATTGCCCCCTTATTAGTATGTAACGACTAGATCTTGGCACTAATGTTACTAGTTACACTGACTAAGAAGCAATCAAAAAGCTAACAAAACAATACTAATTTTTAGAAAAAAAACCACTGAAAATCCAAAGCTCTCATTGTAAAAATACCAAAGTTAATATTACTTAGCTTTTTAAAGAAAAACTTTTGCAGGATCCTCTGTTTTATTTCTACTACATTTCCTAGTTTCTATATTAGTCATTCATTTCAATTTTCATGATCCACATGGGCCCCTTTTCAGCTGATACTTCAGACATGGTCTTTTTCTAGTCTTGTGAAGGGAATTAGTCCATGGAATTTATCAGATGCAGCATGCACCCTGTCACTGTCAGTACTTACAAAAATACCCAAACACAAATGTATGAAGTTTGTAACGCTTCCACACACTATCTGACTTTGTTCCACACTATCTCATTCTGGAGATGTTTGTGCATATGTTATCAAAGTCTGAAAGAATGCTGAATTCATAGGATGCATGCTCTGTCCTACAGCATTTGACAGATAGCATGTCCCACTGCTCTGCGTCCCAAGAGGAAGGAGGACAAAGGGAGCAAGAGAGGAGATATCGCCAAAGCATCCATCCACTCCCATCTGACTATTGTAATGCCTTCTTAGTCCCAAAGTACTTTTCATTCTGCTTTTTCCAGTCCTATAAAATATATTGCAAAATATAAGGACCTCATCTACAGAACAGGAAGACAGAAATCAAAGTTCTTTTTTACCATGGTTGGTAGCAACTTTACCCAGAAATATTCATGTCTGCAAAGACTACAGTGTTTCTCAACCATTACCTTAATAGTGTTTTCACTCGATAGCTGGAGATAGAACTTGATGAAAATTAAAAGGTGCATAAAAACAAAAAGGAAAGGAAAACACACACATGAAAACAACATGACATCAGCCTGAGACTTGCCCTGCCTACTGCCCTAAATTAGCTACAGCATCTTTCCTCTTGAGTAAGTACTAGGGTTTAACCAGCCCATGGTGAGGTACATAGCTTAAGAGCTGAAGCAGGGTACTTAGGTCACACAGAATAGAGATCAGACTTCTGTAACATGCAGCTAGTGAAGACAAACTAATTAAGAGCTTGCTTTTGGCAGGCTAGTGTCTTTTAAATATACATTCCTGTTCCATTTTCTATTTGACTTTTAAGTTATACTCTAAGATGGCTGGGACAAATCCAGTGCCACACCATGTCCCTTAATACTCACTAGGAACCAAACGCACTTGTGGAATGCAGCAGTGTGATGCAAATCTATCAATAGCTCAAAGTTAAGCGAACTGCTTGTATAAATGGAAGTCCTTTTCCTTTGCTTCTGAAAGGCAAAGAAGTTTAATTAAGAACGCAGTCATCGCCTGTCAAAATGAAATACTTTTATTTTTATGGTAAGTAGCATAGCATTTGTGACTCTGGTACATTATGTTAGAAAACACAAGACAGTCACGACTTAACATTGCCAGTAAGTACTTTGCCACACTATTTTGGGTTATCTACTGAACTGAATGGGACAAGGTGGGTGTAACACGAGGAAAAGTTAAGGAAATGCTGGATAGAGAAGGACATGGGCATCATTCAATGGAATAACTGATGAGCTTCTAAAGAAAAAATTAAAAAGTAGGTTTAGCCTGAAAACAATATTTGCTCTATATAAAAGGTCCAGACTCCTATCCACACTGCCTTAAAGTCCTTAACCTAACCAAAAAGTTGTTTTGTAAAACACTCACATACGCCTATGCTCCCAGATACCATTGAATCTTTGTAAGAAATTTTCACCTCTGAAAATAAAACTTCAATATTTTCCAAATTTTTAATATTTTTCAAAATTTTTTGTCTTATCCATGTATCCCAAGCCTATTCTGGCTTGTACAATTGCTTGTGTGGGGTATTAATTGCAGTTTGTAAGGCAGGCTACTGAACTTCTGTTGGAGGTCAAATTCTACTAAGGTCTTCAAAACAGCCAGGCTTCTTCAGAGTTTGGATCAAATCCCTGAGTAAAAAAACACTCCTACATTGCTATTTTGTGTTTTCAGTGTGTATATGGATGTTAAAAAAGTTCTACATAAAAAAGTAAAAGATCTGTGCTTAATTTAACTTTTGCTTCCAGTTTCAGAAAAAAGACATACATGGAGTGAAAGGCAATTGGAACCTCTGTCAAAATATTGCAGCAAATGGTTAATTACCTCAGGTAAGAAAACACTAGGCATTATTACTACTCTGAGTTAAAAGATCACTGAGTTCTTAACTTTCTGATGCCTGCTTGTACTGGCTTGTCTCTTTTTTGCCAACAGAGACTACAGGCTCTCTTCATCTGAAGTGCAACACAGAGTATACCTTACACGCCACAGAAGGCTGTGGCATGTGAATGTGAATTGTTTTTCCACTATCAGCTATAAGTACTGTTTGCGCTTCATGTAGTAAGAGCTTTCAATCAAGTATCAAATTAAACAATGAAGGTGTAACACAATAAGCCAGTCTACTTTACAGGCACAGTTCTCCACTTGCAGTGGATTACACAGATGCTCCATTCACATTTTACCTGGCAGATAATTGCTAGCAAAAATCTGAGGGCACAGTTCTGATTTGAATCACAAATTTTGTCAGCTTTATCAATCCTTTGGGTTTTTTTTTCATTTTCTAAAAAAAAATATTTTTTTGGAGAACCTTATTCTTAAGTTCATTATATTCACCATTACATTTTAGCTGTCTTTTATGAAAGCCATTTTATGTACAGATCTTATTGCAAGCAGAATACAACTATTTCACTGATAACTTGTTGCAGTGCATGTTTTGTACTATGATTTAATGTGAACCACGCATTCTTAATCCTGTGCCAATGATTAAACCAAGTCCTTTTTCTCTGCATTTTTTTCCACGATGCTAAGCTTCCTGTTATCAGTTGTGCTGCCTCCCTGAAAGAATATTCATCCAATTAGGCAAGCAAATGGAAAGGCTGCTACATTGCTAGGCAAGACTCAGAACAGCACTTCAGTGGGCCCCCAAGCATAATTTAAGAGTGTTTCTCCCACCTATAGACAGCTTTGAAATTAATTTTCGGGAGTGATATTGTTACGTTGCATGGATTTGCTACCATATGGCAATCACGCTTCTTGATAAAAAATGGCATATGTTAGCTCTGTAATCAAAAAGTAGCTGCACGGATCCCAAGGGATAAGGAAACTTCAGCATTTGATTTGAGTGAACCATACATTCATCACCATAAGAGATATTTGTCCTGCCAGTTTGAAGTTGCTTCTCCACATAAGGCCAAAACACAGTCCTCAGCTATAGTCAGGCTTTTCAGAGAAGAGATTTAACAGACCTACCCTACTCTCGGGAAAATGGTAACAAAACTCAGGGAACTACACTTCCATTCATATCAGGTAACAGTTAATTGGCTCCTGGATGTCTCACTGAAGAAATGGTGTTTCAGTAACATGTAACTACCCAGTAGCTGAAGTTGCTGCAATTTATTGTGTCCTGGAAAGGCCTGATAGTTGCTTAAACCACCTGTGACCTGTCTTTGCCAAGCTTCCTTTGTCCTCTAATTCCTGCCAGAGTTAGCTGACTTGTTAATGAAGAGAAAAAATATCTTCATACATCTGTCATGCCAATTTCCACGTTTAGAGGCTCCCAATTACCTTTCGGTACTTCTCAACAGGTTTGAAGTCCCTTAGACATGGTCTAAATACCATGTTTTTATGAACTACTGCTGTCCTTGGACTTTCTTTCTGTCTGGTATAATTAAGCTCCTGACGTCGTCAGTAATCTAAGCACACACACACTCAGTCATATGCTCTGTTGTCCAAAATAGCCCAGCGCACAGAATGTGGTTTCTATCGTAATCAAATGCAATTATATAACTACGACTATCCATGGTCTTGTTAGAGTAGGCAACAACTTTGGCTATTACTAACCCAAGTGTAAGCAAGATCTTGAGAAAATAAGAATAGACTTCTCCTCCTGAGGCTGAAAAACAAGTATGAGCATTAACACAGACATTCATCTGCATAAATGGACTACTGAAATGGTCAGTCTCCTGATTTCTGCTGCTTGGAGACTGAAATCTTCTCAGATGGTGGAGAGGGGAAAGAAAAGGAAGAAAAGGAAGAGGTCAATACTCCATCTAAATGTAACTTTAAAAAAAATAAATGATTTTGAAATATCAAGATTGTCTTGACCCAGTTCTGCTTACCCACTGTTCAAGCCGTAGCAAGTAGATGTACAAAGAATGCAACTTTTCATTGTTGCCCAGAGCAAAGTAGCCACAAGCCTAGGCTCCTCAGACAGAACTCTAAAAATTAATATTTTTCATAATATAATTTTAACAGATAAAAATATGATGTTAAATAAGCATTATCAAGAACTGACAGTTATTCAGAATATGGACACAGTAATTTTTTTCTTTTTTAATGACTGGATCTCATTTGAGTCTTTAAAGGGAGTGAGAGTTAAGAACCTCTCGCTTCCAAGGAATTAAGACAACAGGTGAAATGTATTCATGATTATAGCTCATACCAATGGTTATCTCAAAAATTTTGGAGTAGTTTTTTTATCTATTAGGAAAAAACACCCAGAACATGATCATTTGATATTTAACCACAGCAAGTTGAGACAGAGCACATGGGAATGAGTACTCAGATTCAGATTCCTGTGACTCTTACAAAGCAGCTCAGTGCCCCCTCCATCAGGCTGTGGCCTCCCAGGCTGCCACTGGGCCACAGATTTAGAGTGGTTAATTACCGAAGTGCCAGAATTTAACCTGCATGTGCTAAATTAAGAAGCTAGTCTTCATAAACTTTCCATATACTGAAGAGAGAAAAATAAGCCCTTTCAGAAAATAATTCATATCTTCCAGAAGGTGCATAAGCCTGCCTGCCTTCCACAGAACAGGCAGCTTAAAAAAATTTTCCCCTGTTTGAGAATTAAGCAGAATGTACAACCTTTCCATCCCAGTTTCCTTCTTCAGCATCAAAGAACCATACTGTGAGACTTTGTAATAATAATTATGTCACATTTTACAAATTAAGTGCAGGAGAGAAAGATTCATACTCCTCACTGCGCAGGCATCTTTCTCATCTCTCTGGATACTCTGTAATGGGTGCTCTTCTTTTTCTTACCACGAAACAAGACAACCATCTCAGATGCTGGAAAACCCTCATAACAAA
The DNA here is from genome assembly GCF_030867145.1 of Opisthocomus hoazin. NCBI lineage: Eukaryota > Metazoa > Chordata > Aves > Opisthocomiformes > Opisthocomidae > Opisthocomus > Opisthocomus hoazin. The sequence continues at coordinate 25,319,241 of NC_134454.1, read as the reverse complement.
AGTCTTGGTAAATCAAAATTGTTAAGTCTCTACAAAATGTTTTGACAAACAAACATTAGGCAACAATTGAAAATATGTTAGATAGGAACCTCTAACTCATTTTTAAGAAGAACATGTAAACAAACATGTATTTTGTTTAACTGATAAAATCTTACAGATCAAGTAATCACATCCCTTATCATTAAGGTCAGGCATTTACGTTAACCTTGTAAGAAGAGTGTTTCTAAACAAAGCAAACCTATCACACAAGCACAACTAAGGCTGAAATTCATGTTAGCCTTACACAGCACATGGTGTTAATGACAGCTTTAAGAAGATGTTTTATACTGTGAAATTAGGAAAATAGCATAAGTGTTTATGTTACATACCATGAGGCATAAGACAGTACCGATTAAATTAATGACTTCAATTCCTTTTGAAATGGATTTTCTTTCTAAAAATGCATGTGCACACACACTCCTTGGGCTTTAATTTAATCAGTACTTGGTCTGAAGATTTCTGAATGGTAACCAGCGGTATTGATACATAAAAAAATCAAAGTGATGTCTTACTTTATGTATTCACAATAAACAGAAGAAGAGTAAATGTAGGATATGAATTATTAAGTAACTCCTCTCTATGCCCTCTTGCCCAGTACCACATACAGAATCTCTACCTTAATTTTCAACATTTTACAGGTAAACAATTAAATTGTAGTATACATTACACATACATAAATGCAGAGACAAACAGTATATTTTTCCGTAAACCGAAAATACCCTTTCACTGAGGACTGGGAGTGGTAACACCCTTTTATTGACGTCAGTAAAAAGGGAAAGTTAAATCATTAACAGACGTTAAAAATCAATTTGGCTACTTCTGGCAGGTGAAGTCAGATATTTCATTATAAAAATGATTAATCTTTTGGCTCTTTCAATAAATTGATTTTATTAAATAAGGAGTGATAAGGGAGTTATACGAGGTATAAACAGTATAGATTATAAATAATAACACATGGCCCTAGAGCAAATGCTCTCGTGATTGATCACAGCAGCAGAATCCCTTGAGTGGCTTACAGCATAGTCACATTGGGATCATCTATTGTACGATCCATATGTTAACTAGACAACTGCCTAGTGTGGAAAATTTATAAAGTTAAGGCTAATGAAACCGATTTTGTTTGCTAGATTTATTTCTCACCACAGAGATGATGTAAACGAATAGCAGCACATGGCATGTCTTCAAGGGAGAAAACCCTACCTCATTCAGAGATACAACTCTCTAAAAGCAAAGAATAGTTTAGATTTCACATTCATAAGGTAATCAGGAGAAATAAAATACAAGCCAGAAATCACTCACACTTTGCCTGCACCTGCCAGTTTGCAGTTATATCAGCACAGTTCCTGGAAGTGACCACCACATTTCGGACCAAAGGGACACCGTGATTAACACCAGGCAATACCAATTCACAAACACACAAATAAGTGAACGGTCTCAACAAGAGTTACCGTTCACGTGTCCCAGAAGGGTTTGTGGAGCCCGTGTAATTCAAGCAATGATGTAAAAGCACAGCACCAGATGCCCATATGGAAATACCAATAAAAAACAAACTTACAAGACCCTCCCAACTAACACAGCAGCTATTTCTATGCAAACCTGTTATGGGAGCAACCTGGTTCCAACTCCCTGTGGCTGAGTCAGCACTTTGTTTTCACTTTTCAACAGTGAGTTTATGGATTTTGACTCTGCTGACATTTGTTTCAGAGAGGAAAAGGAAAACTGGTCCATAAAGTTCCCAGAGGCTGAAAAGCAAAACCAGGAATGCTTGTGAGAAAATTGAAAGCAGATTGCTGGGTGGACTCAACTGCCAGGGATCTTGGAGCTAGTAGGCCCCCCTCTTACCAGGTATTACTACAGAAATTACTCTAAATGTAGCTTGCTACTAGCTCACTAGTAGCTCACAGGTAATTAGGCCTAAGAAAGCAGGAGGAAAGTGGCAGCTTGGTATGCTAGTACACAAAGTGACAGCGTGACCACCTTGTTAACCTTCCTCAAGCACGATAAATAAGACTTCCTATCATCGCGCAAGAACAAATTGTACATTCAAATGGTTAGACATGTCCAGACATACCTTATACAGCAAGCAGCACCCGTTTCCGTACACAAAATAGTGAAATAAGCTACTCTCAAATAGACAATCTATGTTGCATTAATGGACAAATGGTGAATTTTGGATAGAGGAAACAATAAGCTTTTCCTTTAGTATTTTAACACGTTACTATTTTCTTTTATAATCTGTCCAGTTGTGCCGGTGCCAAATATGTTATGAGGTAATGTTTGCCCCAGACGAGTCTTCAAGTCATCTGTCAAAGGCAAAAGTCAAATAGTGGTGCTGCTTCCACACCTGGTCCTGAACAAATCCATTGTACTGTATCTTTATGACAATCTGTGAATGAATTATCATTTGCTTGCATTGGAAAAGCAATGGAGGAGATCTCATTGAAAGCCTTCTATTCATTTTTGTTAAGAGACAGACTTGAATACAAACCTGAAGATATTAAAATAGCTCTTCTTCATCTTTTTATCTAAACCAAAGACATTCCTCATCAAGATATCTTATGGTTCACTGAACTCTCCACAAATACATGGAAAGAATTTACACGTGGTCAATTGACAACACCATCCTTCTCTCATCTCGTGTTCAGCTGGGTAGTGACTTTTCAGCTAATGTATGGCAGTTTTTAACTATTATTCTGTCCTTCTGCCAACTCCAGTCACATACCCTTTATCTATTTGCATTGGACAAATAATTTTATTTTCTTTCTATTTTCTATTTAGAATCATAGAATAGTTTGGATTGGAAGGGACCTTTAAAGATCATCTAGTCCAACCCCCCTTCAATGAGCAGGGAAATCTTCAGCTAGGTCAGGTTGCTCAGAGCCCCATCCAACCCGACCTTGAGTGTTGCTAGGGATGGGGCCTCCACTACCTCTCTGGGCAGCCTGTTCCAGGGTTTCACCAGCCTCCTTGTAAAAAATTTCTTCCTTGTATCTAGTCTAAATCTACCCTCTTTTAGTTTAAAACCATTACCCCTTGTCCTATTGTCACAGGACCCACTAAAAACCCTGTCCTCATCTTTCTTATAAGCCCCCTCTAAGTACTGAAAGGCCACAATAAGGTCTCCCATTCTCTTATCTTCTCCATGCTGAACAGCCCCAACTATCTCACCCTTTCCTCATAGGAGAGGTGCTCCATCCCTCTGACCATTTTTGTGGCCCTCCTCTGGCCCTGCTTCAACAGGTTCATGCCTTTCCTGTGCTGAGTGCTCCGGAGCTGGATGCAAGACTCCAGGCAGGGTCTCAGCAGAGCAGAGTAGAGGGGCAGAATCACCTCCCTCGACCTGCTGGCCACTCTGCTTTTGATGCAGCCCAGGATACAGTGGGCTCTCTGGGCTGCATGTGCACATTGCTGGGTCATATCCAGCTTTTCATCCACAAGTACCCCCAAGTCCTTCTCAGCAGGGCTCTCTCAACCCCTTAATCCCCAGACAACATTCAGCTCACATGAGGATCAGCAGGGCCTTTCAGATTCTTTAAAAGAAACAATCCAGAGCACGTGTAGAACAAATTCAAGAAAAATACAGTATTACAAGAGCTACCCTACCCACCATTACTTTAGCAGCCCTATCCTTCTGGGAATATAAGATATATGACAATTAAATAGCCTTGACAGACCTCTTTATAGGTAATTTCTGTAAGGTCCCAAAGAAGAAGATATCAGAATCACATATGGTTACTAACAGATTGATTAAAAGCACTGCTTACAGGTTTTCAAATAAGCCTGCATTTCCTTAGAACATAAGTCTTCCAAAAAGTGACTGCTGGCCACGACATAGAATCATAGAATCATAGAAAGTTTTGGGTCTGAAGGGACCCCTAGAGGTCATCTAGTCCAACCCCCCCGCAGCGAGCAGGGACACCACTAACTAGATCAGGTTGCTCAGAGCCCTGTCCAACCTGGTCTTGAATGTTTCCAGGGATGGTGCCTCCACTACCTCTCTGGGCAACCCGTTCCAGTGTTTCAATCACTAACTAGTATTAAAATGAGTACTTATACGGTGTTAGACAACTTTGACACTTTGAAATTATGATTCAGTTTAACATTTTTAAATGATCAATTCATTATATAATTTTTCCCCCAGCTAGAGCCAGGAAAACAGAAGTTGTATCTAAAACTTTTTGAGAAAAATTCATATTCCCTTTTATAACCTAGGTTTATTTTGCATATCCTTCAGTTTCAAGGTATTTTTGATAGAAATACAATGGTTAGTTCTAAGTTTGCACACCAGATATATAAAATTATATAAATAAGATTCTTAAGACTCACTCTGTCCTTATCTGAAGTTATAAACACACACATACATATAAATACAAATTTTTGTGTATATACATATGCACATTCCTTTAAAGTGTGTTGTTATGAGGGGTGTGCAGCTTGTCATATTTATTTTACTTGAAAAAGGCATCTGTGCTAAATTCTGAACCAGTAAGATCACAGAACACATAGCACAGGCTGCTCAGGAACTGAGCGTACCCAACATACCATACATGGTGACTTTGGCATGTTGGCTCAGTCAACTCTTATAAAAGCAAAGGCTAATGGTTGTTGCTCCCAGCTAACATTCCAATGAATAGAAAACCTCTTCACAACGAATGAAACTAAGCCTGGCCTAAGTGTTAAACTAACAGATGCAAACAATAAATTCTTATTGTGCTTATATTCACTCCAGGTCCAATCTAGCCTACTACTGTTTAGATTATTCAGTGCTCTTCAACTTCATGGAGCACAGTGTCAGCTAAAACCAGAAAAGTAAGTGTACAGCACTGGATTCAAAAGTCTCAATTTCCTTGAATGAAGTGATGATCCTCGTAAACACTGTTATCTCCTGGACTATCTGATCTAAACAGTGCTCCTATACAATACAGATGGTTCCCAAGCAGAAAGAACATGTGCAAACCTGCTTTTCTGCTTTCCCACCTACTTAAAATGGCATCACATACCTTACAGAGTCAAAATATGCATCTTTGGCTAATTGCCCACATTCTGGAATGTGTGCTTCATTAGTTCTATTGAATTTATCCCTTTGTGGTTAAATTTATCTCCTGCTGATACAGACCATCATACAAATGGCACTACAGGACTCCTTATATATTCATATACTTAAGGTATGGGCAATCAACATCTGTTTTTTAGCCACATGTGGCTTATGAGCAACTCTCTTGCAGTGCTACCAGCTAATTCACATGAACAGCAGCAGACCTCCGTTAATGTGGGGGCTACTCTATAATTCAAGTTCCCAGACTGGGTGGAAGGATCTGCAAAGAAACCTCAGGATCCAGCAGGCCCCCTGTCCCAACATTGTCCGAGGATAGGATCCTTGAGGACTTGCACACTCCCTTGCCTCTGAGCTCTGCTCATCAAGGTGTCTGGAATGTGTTTGCAGATCATATCCATAAGAAGACTTTACCGTACAACCCCAAGCTAGTAAGGCTGCCAATTCCATCTCCCAGTACAAATAACCTTATTGTACAACAAAAACAATCTCTTGCACCATGTCAAAATGTTGTGCCTTCTGTAGTGTTGTGCCTTCTTGTACAACAGTAATGGTTTTGAGCAACAATGCTAGTACTGTGTAATTAAAAATAAGAAATTTGGGATCAATATATAGGTATCTTGAATAGCTAACTTTAAAATTTCAACATAAGTCACTGTCTAGCTACAGACTCTTCGGGTAAAAATCTTCCATGTAGATAAAGCAGGAGGTGAGATTAAGATAATAAAAAACAGTGTGGTTCCTAATTACAGAGTTCCATTTTCATTATATACAGCAATTGTCTACAAAAGCATGTTAAGTTCTGACTGGTATTAGTATGATTTTCATTTCTTTTGCCACAGACACGCAAAAAAATGCCACAAAAAAACCTCACTAGTCACACAGTATCATTTATTTTCTTTATGACTTTTTGCCTCTCTTGATTTCTGTCCCTCTAGATTTTCTGTTTATGGCTCACTTACATGCCATTCTACTGCATCTACTCTGCTCTGCTATCAGGTTTGCTCATCACTGCTCCTTCCATATACAGGCATGTATCTACGTTTCCCTTGCTATCACTTCACAGAAGCACAGAATGGTAGGGGTTGGAAGGGACCTCTGTGGGTCATCTAGTCCAACCCTCCTGCCGAAGCAGGGTCACCTACAGCAGGCTGCACAGGACCTTGTCCAGGTGGGTCTTGAATATCTCCAGAGAAGGAGACTCCACAACCTCCCTGGGCAGCCTGTTCCACGGCTCCGTCACCCTCAGAGGGAAGAAGTTCTTCCTCATGTTCAGATGGAACTTCCTGTCCTTCAGTTTGTGCCTGTTGCCTCTTGTCCTGTCGCTGGGCACCACTGAAAAGAGCTTGGCCCCATCCTCCTGACACCCACCCTTCAGATATTTTTAAGCATTTATAAGGTCCCCTCTCAGCCTTCTCTTCTTCAGGCTGAACAAGCCCAGCTTGCTCAGCCTTTCCTCATAGGACAGATGCTCCAGTTCCCTAATTATCGTCGTAGCCCTCCGCTGGACTCTCTCCAGTAGCTCCTCATCCTTCTTGAACTGGGGAGCCCAGAACTAGACATAGTACTCCAGATGGGGCCTCACTAGGGCAGAGTAGGGGGGGGGGAGAACGTCCCTCGGCCTGCTGGTCACACTCTTCTTAATGCATCCCAAGATGCCATTGGCCTTCTTGGCAACCAGGGCACTCTGCTGGCTCATGGTTAACTTGTCATCCACCAGGAGACCCAGGTCCCTCTCCACAGAGATGCTTTCCAGCAGGTCCGCCCCTAGCCTTTACTGGTGCATGGGGTTGTTCCTCCCCAGGTGCAGGACCCTGCACTTGCCCTTATTGAGTCTCATCAAGTTCCTCTCTGCCCAACTTTCCAGCCTGTCCAGGTCACGCTGAATGGCAGCACAGCCTTCCAGTGTATCAGCCACTCCTCCCTGTTTTGTGTCATCAGCAAACTTGCTGAGGGTACACTCTGTCCCTTCATCCAGGTCATTGATGAATAAGTCAAATAAGACTGGGCCCAGTACTGACCCCTGGGGAACCTGCTAGTTACAGGCCTCCAACCAGACCTAGCACCGCTGATGACAACCCACTGTGTTCTGCCATTCAGCCAGTTCTCAATCCACCTCACTGACCACTCATCTAGCCCACATTTCCTGAGCTTCCCTAGGAGGATGTTATGGGAGACAGTGTCAAAAGCCTTGCTGACGGTGAGGTAGACAGCATCTCCCCTCATCTACCCAGCCAGTCATATGTCACAGAAAGCTATCAGCTTGGTCAAGCATGATTTCCCCTTGGTGAATCCATGTTGACTACTCCTGATAACCTTCTCTTCCTCCACTTGCTTAAAGATGACATCCAGAATGAGCTGTTCCATCACCTTTGCAGGGATAGAGGTGAAGCTGACTGGCTTGTAGTTCCCTGGGTCCTCCTTCTTGCCCTTTTTGAAGACTGGGTCCTCCTTCTTGCCCTTTTTGAAGACTGGAGTGACATTGGCTTTTCTCCAGTCCTCGGGCACCTCTCCTGTCCTCCAGGACCTTTCAAAGATGATGGAGAGTGGCTCAGCAATGACATTCGCCAGCTCCCTCAGCACTCGTGGGTGCATTCCATTGGGGCCCATGGATTTGTGGGAGTCCAGGTTGCTTAAATAATCTCTCACACAATCCTCCTTGACCAAGGGAAGGTCTTCCTTTCACCAGGCTTCCTCTCCTACCTCCAGAGACTGGGATGCCTGAGGGCCAGCCTTAGCACTAAAGACTGAAGCAAAGAAGACATTCAGTAACTCTGCATTCTCGGTACCCTCCATCACCAGGGCACTCACCTCATTCAGCAGTGGCCCCACATTTTCCCTAGTTATCCGTTTGCTGCTGATGTAGTTGAAGAAGCTCTTCTTGTTGTCTTTCACATCCCTCGCCAGATTTAATTCCAGATGGGCCTTAGCCTTTCTCGTTGCTTCCCTGCATGCTCTGACAACGTTCCTGTATTCCTCCCAAGCGCCCCGTCCTTCTTTCCGTATTCAGTAGACCTTTCTCTTCCATCTGAGTTTTGCCAGAGGCTTCTTGCTCATCTGTGCAGGTCTCCTGCCTCCTTTGCTAGATTTCTTACTCAGGGGGATGCACTAATCCTGAGCATAGAGGAAGTTATGCTTAAATAGCAACCAGCTCGCTTGGACCCCTCTACCTTCTAGAGCCCTGACCCATTGGATTCGTCCAAGTAGGTCCCTGAAAAGGCCAGAGTTAGCTCTCCTCAAGTCCAAGGTTGTGTTCCTACTTCTTGCCCTGCTTCCTCCACACAGGATCCTGAACTCCACCATCCCATAGTCACTGCAGACAAGGCTTCCCCCAGCCTTCACTTCCTCAACCAGTCCATCTCTATTTGTCAGCACAAGGTCCAGCAGCACTTGCATGCTGGTGACTTTGATGCACAATATGCTTCTTTCTCCTCCTCTAGTCACTGGACTTCAAAGATAGAGAAGCCATCACCTTCTAATTATTAGATCTCTAGGGCAGGACACTGTATGAACAAAAAAAAGGACCCACACAACAAACCCTTCTCAAAACTTTTCTGTGAAATTGTGCCAGTGCATGCACAGGATTTGAAGTGAAGCTGGGAATGGTAAGAACAGGAAAAAAGGCCAGCAGAGAAAATGATGTCAGCATTACAGATGAGTTCTTAAGTTAACAGTGCCTATGCATTATTGCATTAAAATGTCACTGAATTCATACCTGGATAAAGCAAGGATAAATGAGGTTCTTAGCTTTTCAGTGCCAACTAATTTATTTCAGGTTATGATAATTAATCCAGCTGTCTTTAGATATTTTGTATTTTTTAAGCTTCTAACATAGTAAGAAAACACTGAAATGCTTGAATAGCACTATGACAGGTTTTTCAAGTATATATGCATGCACTGGCAATTTGCTTTGATTGGAAAACAAAAGTTTAATGAAAGATTCAAAAAGGATTAATTTTCTGTCAATACTTTTGTTTCATGTTTCTTTCTATTGAACAAAATACGCTACAGAAAACACAGATCTAATTATCCAAACCATTCTAAAGCAAATGAGAAAGACCAATTAACAGGATTAATCACAGTGTGAAATTTCATTACCATACTAATCAAGACAGGCAGTTTGGAGAGCCCATGACAATGGATAATACAAAAGCTCATAACAAATTATTTACAAAAAGCAACCACCTGACAGAGAGAAGAGACCCACTTGGAGGTACTTTTTTTTTTAGAGCTTTCAGAACAGGGCTGGATAGAAACACATGGGTCACTAATTTCACATGGGAGACTAAGTTCAGAAAGCTCCATAGCATGTTTACCACACACATACAACCAAACGCCCCTGGGAATGACGGTTAGACACATCGCTTTTGTAAGAAGTACCTAAGGTCACAAATTGGTGCACGTCCTGAGGAAGGCAAAAATTGAACGCAGCATTGGCACCCCTATAACAAAGAATTTGTTAAATGAAACTTCCCAGATGATCTTGAGAAAAGCACTGGGACACTGACCTAAAAACCTGGCAAGTTTAAGAGCGAGCAAAATCACACAACCAAGCACCAGGGAAGTTTCTCAAGTAAACAGCAACTCTTGCACATGCAGCTCAACATCCTTCGAGCCATGGCAAACGTCCAGAGCTTCAGAGGAATGTGGGTGGGGGAAGAGGGGAAGGGAAAAACAAATAATCTGCATCAGGAGAGGATGTAAATAATTCTTCCAAGATTCTGGAGATAACTAGCATGTCATACTGATATTCAAGATTAAGAAGGAAAAAGTCCTGTTTCTATTATCACTGGTTTTGCATAATTAGTATCATTAAATCTTTGTATTCAATGTTGCTGTCAACAATACATAGTATGTTATTGTGGGGAAAACTGTTTATTTTTCCTGGTAGACTCGAAGAAGTAGGAGAAGATGAGAGAGAAACATGAGAAAAGCCATGTGTCCATACAGAATGCAATGGTTATAGCAATTTTGTGAAAAGAAGCTACATCCAACATTAAGCCAATCACTTTTTTATCTTTCTTTCTTTTTAAATGTAATGGACAAACTGTTTGCCAAGAGAAGTCCAAGTCTAAAGGCTGCATCAGAACAAATCAATGTTTAGTTAAAGGCTTGTTAAAAAAGCAAATACCTACCCAAAAAGATTAAGGAACACCAGACGGACTTATTTAAGTGTTTATCGTAATGAAGCTCTGGTTACCTTCTTCGTTAATTGTTTCTGTCCATACTTTCCTCTAATCTCTGTTCCAATGTGTAATGTATTATTGCATATAGCTATTCAAAACATTTCCAGTGAGATTCCTGTGCCTGCTCGTGAATGTTGCTAGAGGAATTCATTAAGTGAAAATCCAGGGTCATCCTCTATTCTGTTTTCATAACTTCCTCTGAACCATGTCTTCTCTCATTTTTAGAATTTTCTCTTTCTTGGAAGTGAAACAGTATTTTCCAAAGTACTCTGGTCTGAAGATAACCTTGCTAGATCCCCGGTTTTACAAGTATTTATAATTGGTAGTGGTATGACAAAAATCATGGCATAATGGGAGGAAGATGCGGTATTTAAGGAAACTGTTTCAAAGCAGTCCCTACGCACTCTAATCAGGTAATGGCATAGAAAAACTTTTGTTTGCTTTATTTTTCTCATAATTCTCATATCCAAAAGAACAATGTTGTTTTGGTTTTGCTAAGTAGTTTACTACTGTACTTAAGAATAATAAACACCTACTATATTTGTTCATGTAACCCTGAGAATTGTGTAAACAAGCTTTCATCTATTCTTTTTGACCAGCTACTTAAAAATTGTAATTGTATGGTTAATCGTCAAACTACTTGTTGCTACTAAAGATAAGCACAATCTCAGATTTCATACTGGTTGACTAAATTGTACTTAATTATTTAAAAATAGTTTCAAATTAATTCTGCCTAAAAATTTATACTTCCTTCTTCTGTAACTCAATGACTTTTATTCTTGCATCCAATAACCCACTATAAGCCCTCAGCTTTCAATGCCCTGCCGTGATTTCTTACTTTCCAGACTGTGTTAAAAAGACGCAAGACGTGTCTCTTCAGTTCAACTATGAGAAAGTTAAAGGAGATTTTCTACCTGTTGTTCGCTTCAGTAAGGTCAGTGACATGGTCATCTAAACCAATTAGACATGATTGGAAAGCAACAGTTCCACTCACTGTTTGAGGCTCCAGAGTTGGCTTGCTCCCCTTTATTAAAAAAAAAAATAAATTTAAAAATCCAACTCTGACATGGACACATCTCTTGCTGCACTCCTCATTAAACCATTAAACCAGCTGAAGTGATTTGAAAGCTACAGTCCCAGTAATGTCATTCTCTCCCCATTGCTATAGAGGTGAATCCTTAGAATTAGTACCTAATGATCTGCAATTTCTAAGAAACAAATCGTACAGAGAATATAGGGGCAAGGTTCACCTCTGAAACACTGAAAAAAAGTCTCTAGTTAAGTTCCTAGCTTCAAAAGAGTTCTTCAGATCTCTCTTGCTAGTAACTCTTTCACAACTTTGAAAGTTTAGCATCAGGCAAAGAAGCTGCTGTTAAATATGAACAAAAAAAGAGCAAAATTTGACTATTTTAGAATCCACCTTTGAGACTAAAGGCACACAAAACTAGGTCTTACCAATGACATGGAAAGTATATCTTAGTTGCCATATGACCATATACTCCTAGCTATTCTAGCACACACTGAAAATTATTTTACATGTCTTAACTTTCAAAACCCCATATAAGTTATTTGTCCTTCTCTGAGTTACAAGTATACAACACAGAGCTTTTAACAAACTATGAATCTTTGGATCCCTAGGCTTGAGATTTCAGATTAAGTGGGAAAACTTTCTCAGGTTGAATTAAGTCCCATGTGGTCTTCCTCTCACAGAACCATGTATATCTTTCTAACTTAGGCCATTTTACAAATCAAGTCTTCCATCTGGGCATTTTGGAATATTTCGAAAGAGTAAATGGAAGTAAAAGCCCTATAAAACATGCTAAATAGGAACTGCATGAAGTGCTTCCAAAGTACTCCTAAAAAGTGAAAAAGAAAAAAAAATCATCCTACTTTGTTAGAATAGGACGTAGTAGACAAAAGTAATTGCTGTAAACATTATTTTGGCCTTAGGATATTTGACATTCTGTGCTTTTTATGCAATCAAGAATCTGTTCTAAATTCTGAGTTCATAATAGAGGCCATTGTTAAGATAAACACTGCCTACTGCAAGAATTCCAAATGTGCCAAAAACCTCATGTTCAAGAAATGAAGTACAGCTGTCAAGTTCAATATTCCCACTGCCAATTTTGCTTACTGTAAGGTTTCAGTACTACAATCAGCTAGATACATACACTAGTATGGAGAACTGTAGATGGAATTTTTCATGAAGGTGGTGTCTGCAGAGGAAAGGATGTACTGTCAGTTTTTGGCTTCTGTCTCCGGTCTTTCAGCTATGCTACAAAGTGTTGAGAAAAATCACTAAAGCATAGTACTAAAAATGAGGAAGTTACTTCCTAATTATGTTTTACAAATTGCTTTACAGACCATGATTTTACACAGTATTACAGACAAATTTATCAGCAGCTGTAATCCTGGAAAAAGCTGGATTTCATGACTAAAGCAGGGATAGTGATCGAAACAGCACTGAGAAAGAGTTTGAAGGACATGTGTTCATGTCTGATTCTTTACACAACGCAGACTTTGGGGAGGAGACATGTAATCTTGTTATTACAAGTAAGAAAAATGCTTCCAGCAGATCCTAAGATGAATCTCAGAGCTGACATGCAAAAATCTAACTTAAATTATTTTAAACATGATTTTGAGGTGCAATCGTGTAATCCAAAAACATTCAGCTAGCAAGAATGCAGCTAGCAAAGGTTCTGTCATTAAAGCCTCTGGTTTTCACAGTTGTTGTTTAAATTGCAATGTTTTCTGAAGAGCTTTGCAACGAACTAGGTTATGTTGTGCTGTGCAATGCCTAAAGAACATACAAATCCCTGCTTTGAAACCAATCAAAAATATAAAAGACACACAAAAATATAAATTCTTGTCTCTCTTTTACAACTGGAAAAGTTGTATAAATAGTGTAAAATATAGGGTACTCAAGAGATGTTAGAAATTCAAGACCACGGCTTGATCCTGTGGCAGGATCTATGAACAAAATATCACCCTCTGAGAGCAGAGTTGTATGGGGGCAGGAAGAAAAGTCTGGAGGTGAAAGGTTTTTAAGAGGCTCCAGTTCACATCCCAAAGGAAAACACCAGTAAGAAGTAGGTCCAACATCCTCCTTGCACTCTCACGTTTCACCATTCATCAGTATTCAAGGGGTATGCAAAAGACGAGCAGTAATCTTTTTTCCTGTATTGCTGTGGAAAGGGATTCCCCCTTCTGACACAGAAATGGGTGATGTACAGAACACTGTCTTGTTCATCACACAGACAGATAATTACCTGAAGTCGAGGATAAAATCTGAAATGTGATAGCAGAGTTTAAGTTTATGAAAAAAAAATAAACTGTCTCTCTTCTTTGAGACGCAAATACACATACTGTATCTTTTTCCCTCATATTATTTTCTTCTTTGAGGGTAACACTAATCTGTTTCCTCTTTTCAGCCACATTCAACTTGTTTTGGTACTTGTATCCTTTTCTAAATAGTCCATATCAAACCTGTCCCCTTGTTGCAGGATATAGCACTCAAAGAAGTGGACCTTCGCCTCCTATCCCATTGGCCTAAAAACAACAGAGAGTGAGATTTTTCTGAAAGTGATTATCTCTTCTCGTCCCCTAAAAAATCAAACTACCAGTTCAAATGGAAAATTCAGCTTTCCCCTATCACACATGATACGTAACAATGTGCCCCACTCCATCCTCATTATCTAATGCAGGCACACACGCCAAACATTAAACTCTGTCCTTTCAAGAACAACTTCAGATAGACAATTTACTAATATATATATATACACAACACAAGTGGAATTTCCCCTTGAATTGGAAACTTACAGACCTGTTTGTTTCTGATATAGCAGCCAGTAGATCTATTCTGCAGCTTGGCGGTGCAACAGCTATATCAAATTTGTATTAGTCCTTTTTTATTACATACTTCTCTTACTGTTAATCAAAATAATTTTTCTGTATTTCAACAACATTGCCAGTAAGTATAACAATTTAAAAACTTGGTGCTGTCTTTGTGGTTAGCGCTTAAATTTTGTTTAAAAATACCTAGGCATCTCTACACTCCAGGACAACTTTATTTCTAGGAGGAAAAATACAAAATAAATTTCATTTGCTACCTCGCAATTGATTAGAGGAAAAAACAACCAAATTACATCAACAGTTTGGGATTCCTGTCTCCTCAGGTAATTGCCTGCATAAGCACCCTTTCATTACATCTTCTTTATTAACTAAGAAATAATGGCTGAGAAACTGTACACCACCTAAAAGAAGCAGCCTTGTTTGAAATAATGGCAGTACCATACTCCCAGGTCTCTCCAACTCTTCTTCTCCATAACACTGCTCACGCACACTTCTGTGATAAAATCATCTTTCCAATGCCAGTGTGCCCTTCAAAAATGTCTTTTATTTCTAACAATAAGGCATGTGAAAAGAAAGGACATTTCATTTTCAATATGCTTTACAAATCTGTTCCTTCTCCTCACCCTCTTTTTCCTCAGGTAGGTGACGTACAATCACCATAAGACAAACACAGTCCTATAATGGCCTAGCCAAAGGCCACGGAGGCTTTGTGCTGAAACTGGCAGTGAATTTACGCCTCTGTTACTGGTCCTTTAATAGGCAGATAACCAGGACTTCATTTCTTCCTCTCTATATTAATATAGTCTGCAGATTGCATTCAGCATTTCAGTTTCATACAAATGCCATTCCTTCCTTCTCTGATCACACATTACCATTTTTTTGATGGACTACTGTTTTATTTTAGTTGACCCTTTCCTGGGGTAACCTTGAACTAGTCAGACACATGTAAATTTATACTAATGAATGACTTACCTTATAGAACAGGGCATACAGATTTCAAAGCAAAGTGATAACCTATGATAGTTTACCACCCTTTGAATTAACATTGGTCTTGACTGCAATGAAGACAAGATCAACACTACTATAAAACACAGTTGTAGTACATAATAGATGTTATAATAATTAGATAGGTCATCTGTAACACTGAGCCCTAAAGAGTGAATGGGAATCTACTATGTATCTAAACACAAATATGCCTTGTAAACAACAGACGGAAAGAAGTAACAGGTACTGAAATGCACTTTTACACATGCTATACTCTTATACACCTATACACCCAAACAGTTAGAGAACAAACTTGCAGCAGGACAATCTAAACGAGAAATCGATTTACAAGTAATCTATTTATACATATCTGATCTATCCACACCTGATTTCAATTTACATCCTATTGTATCTGACTTGGCAAAACCTATGGACCTTTAACCATGAAGCAAATGGGTTTCATTAGGCTCTCATGTTACGCCATCACCTACCTTCAGAAAATAGCTTGAAAAAGAAAAGCAGATATCCTGTACAAACCAAACAGTAGATGGGAGGAACATGTCAAATCATGAAAAGTCAGTTCAGAAATTCAATGATCTCCTCAACCACCATTCTCTCAGCTTCTTTAAAAAAAACTTGAAACTAAATTAAAAAAAGAAAAACTTTTAACAAAATATACATACTCTGCACTATTGCATTCATACAGGTGAAAAAAAGAAAATGTTTCTTCTACTTTTGCAGTTTCACTGATGATGAACCACTTGTAGTGACATTTTCAGAAATATTTTTCGGGTCTGATGTGCAGAATTGAGCTGCGGTAAGATGTGTCCACATTAGCACACTTAGTGGCTGATTCTACTCATTTTAACATATATTGCTTCCTTCCAAACAAACAAACAAAATCATTCAAACAATATACTGAATTAATCACACTAGACTTGTACAGCATTCACAAAACCAGCTTTTTAATCCTCTCCATTCTCACTCCAGTTTGAAACACAAATCCTAGACCCAGCGACATCTACTCAGTTCTATCTGCTGCTAAACTCCACACCAGCATCTTCCACTCAGTGCACTCCCCGTTCTCCTGTCTCCACTTAGATCTGGAAAAGCCTGTGAATCAGATTAGACCAGTTACCTCCATTTTCCCCAAACCTAATTGCAGCTTGAGGCCTGGTATGGCCAGGGCACCTGGGCAGTAGAGCAGTAAAGAAACAGGCAACGTGGTCTCAAACCAGCCCTTGCCTGAACTCTTCAAACGTAGAGATCAGCTGATGAAATCAGCTATTTCTGCCCCACTTAACTAAGCCCAAACTAGATACCCAGCCTAGACTTCACTCAGCCTAGGTCAGCTCATTAGCTGCATTTGGTTTCTTCCCACTTGGACATTTGTTTTTAAATCCAGTCCTTCAAAATTGACTGAGTTCACTAAGTGGAGTTAACTGGAGTTCTTCTGCAGTTTTCAGTTTTACTGAACGTAATTTCAAAGACATATTTTTATTCTACTATTTACACCAGAAAAACTAGGACAAATTAAAGCAGTGATTCATTATAAAGCCTCTAGGGGCTATAATTGCTCTCTTAGTATTGTGATGCAGTTTCCTCAGAGCCAGGAACTCTTACAAATCTGTTTAGTTTTCGAGTATTGTTATTGGTCAACTGCAGACCACAAATGTACAAACTTCTGCATGGAGCTTTAGCATTTAATGTGTAATTTTATCTATGAGCCCTCTAAAAAAACAGCTTTGAATAAAATTTTCTTAATTTTTTCTTTCATTTAGCATTTGCTTGTCTCTGAAATCAAAGGTTTCAAATCTGTGTCTGTAAAGGTTATTTTTTTCTTTCTGTAAAGACAGTAATTGTAAGGAGCCCTGAAAAACCTACTCGTTTTTCTTGTGCTCACTGCATACAGCAATTCATCAGCTATGTTTATAGATTGCTGCATGCATTTACACAATATTTAACAGTGTTCATGCACGTATCTGACCCAGAGCATCTGAGTCTGCATATTCAAAACTCATTCATCCATATGAATGATTCTTATTCTATTGACTATTTAATTCTAAATTGTTTGATTATTTTTCAAGTCCAAAAACCAATTTTATTTTCACAGGTGTATTTTTTTAAAGTAGTAGAAGTGTGAACCGCCAGTCAACATCCCTCTTACGACACAAAATACACATGAAAACTTGAACAAAGTTACATTTGACAGGATGCAGTGCTAAGTTATATTAAATGATCTTCTCTCCCCTAAAATCTAGGCTATATCATAATAAAGGATAAAGAACAAGAGGTAAGTGTGTGGAGGACTTTCAAAAGAGTAAATCTGAGGGTTTATAGGTGGGTAAAACTCATTGACTGGAAATATAAATGCCTTCCTGTATCACAATCTGAAAAAAAAGCGTTCAAATATCTGATTTTAAGAATAGGCTTCCTCCAGCCCAGTGAACATATGTAAACTCTTTTCTTACCTGCTTTACTGTTTCCTATTTTTCATGAATATTTGAAAATCCTGGATATTTTTACCACTTAAATATACAATTGTCCCTTTTTTTGAACTGCCGGAAACTGATTTCCATCCAAGAGGCTATGGACATTTGGAAAACATCTATTCATACACGTATAAGCTTGATGTGACAAACAATATTTATATACTATATACATCTTGATAAACACTTAAAATTTTTCAACTCAAAATTTTTCAAGGCATTTTAGATATTTAAAAATCTGTTTAGTAATATTTTTTGTGTGTGTGTTCATAAGCAAAAATTGTAATTGCACCTGGTGCTCTATGTGAGTCAGAATTATACAGGAGTATCAGGAGGGCAAAAGACAAACACGCCAAAAAGGATTTGGGTCACTTTTCCAAGCTGTTGAAGTCAAGACTCAGCAGGGGGCAAAAGCCAAGGAGAAAGCAAGAGATACCTGGCTGAAGGTTTTCTGCAATGTCTCACATTTTCTGCCACGAAATGAAGCAATAATAGCACCCAGTGGTGGAGAAGAGGGGCATCAGGACAAAGTAAGAATTTTCTGTTCATTTTTTCTCCTATTATTAAGATGCCTCAGGAGCAGGGTATAAGCCTGTCAGGCTGGCTTCCAGAGCATTCATTCAAGCAGTTTGTCCCATCCAGATGGGGTTTAACATTATTACTTTACCCACTGTCCTTATCACAATCCAGCCTTCACAACTGAGGGCATTAAAGCAAGTGTTTGGAAATGTTTTAGTCTTCTCTTTTCAATTTGGTTTGCTTCCGTATATCACCTCTTTCCCGTCTAGATCTAACCAATGCCATTTACTAGAGGAAAGGGAATACTGAGAAAGGAGTATATACTGCAGAGATTTACACGGACGAAAACCAATTAATTTATTAGGTATGATTTAGGAGGCTCTATCTGCCTCTCTTTTCAGAATAGGACCAAGTAGACAATATCTTCCTCACAGGGCAACCACCAAAATTTATGTCGTACATTAGGACGGAATGGAGCACATTGGGAGACCACTGTAGTTGCTTATACATAAGCAAAATTCAGGGCACCTTTAAGCTCCTCTTCTGTTTACCACATTGTCTGGGAAGAGGACAGCCGGGAGCAACTGCTGTATCATTTGTTTTCTATTATCTTTACTCTTAAGATGTCAAGTGAGCTTTTTCCACACCAGGATTCAACACTGTGGGAGAATAAAGAAATTTGCCTCTTATGAGAATGGAGATGGTTAAAATTCAGGAAATTAAAATATTATGACATCAAATTAGTTTGTTGTTTCCCCCCCTCTTTCTTATTTTTCATTAAAACATTCTAAAATTCCATGTGAATCCCCAGCAAAACTGTAACCTGAACAGACTCAGAGAGCATAACAAATAAGCATAGGATACTTCACCTTAATTGAGAATTTTATCTGTTTTACATAATTAAAATGAACAACAGACAATAAAATACCATTCAGCAGGAATTAAAGGACTTCTTAAGGCATTTCTGTTTGAGTTACCACAGATAAAGCAAAGCACAACAGTCTTCATTTCACAAGTAGTCAAAGAGAACGTGAAGGACTAAATAGGCAACTTGCATAGAATCATAGAATGGTTTGTGTTGGAACGGACCTTAATCATCTAGTCCAACCCGCCTGCCATGGGCAGGGACACCTTCCACTAGATCAGGTTGCTCAAAGCCCCATCCAATCTGTCCTTGAACTCTTCCAGAGAGGGGCCATCCACAGCTTCTCTGGACAGCCTGGTCCAGTGCCTCACCACTCTCATAAAAAAAAAAATCTTTCTATTATCTAATCTAAACCTACCCTCTTTCAGTTTAAAACTGTTACCCCTCATCCTATTACTACACTCCCAGACAGAGTGCCTCCTGATCTCTCCTATACGCCACCTTTAAGTACTGGAAGGCCACAATAAGGTCTTCCCAGAGCGTTCTCTTCTCTAGGCTAAACTACCTCAGCACTCTCAACCTGTCCTCATAGTGGAGAGCCTCCAGCCCCCAGTCATCTTTGTGCCCCTGCTCTGGATCCATTCAAGCAGATCCATGTCTTTCTTATGCTGAGGGGCCCAGAAATGAACACAGTACTCCTGATAGGGTCTCACCACAGCAGAGTAGAGGGGCAGAATCACCTGCCTCGACCTGCTGGCCACATTGCTTTTGATGCAGCCCAGGATGCGACTGGTTTTCCTGGCTGCAAGCACACATTGTCAGCTCATGTCCAGCTTTTCATCCTCCAGTACCCTGAAGTCCTTCTCCTCAGGGCTGCTCTCAAGCCATTCATTGCACAGCCTCTATTTGTGCCTGAGATTGCCTCAACCCATGTGCAGGATCTTGCACTTGGTCCTGTTGAACTCCATGAGGTTTGCACAGGCCCACCTCTCAAGCCTGTCAAGGTCCCTCTGGATGGCATCCTTTCCCTCCAGCGTGTTGACCACATCACACAGCTTGGCATCATCCACAAAGTTGCTGAAGGTGTACTCAATCCCACTTTCTACGTCCCTGACAAAGTTGTTAAATAATACTGATCCCAATACAGACCCCTGAGTGATGCCACTCATCACTGGTCTCCACCCAGACACTGAGTCATTGACCACAACTCTTTGAGTGTGACCATCCCACCAGTTCCTTATCCACCAAGTGGCCCACCCATCAAATCCATGTCTCTTCTATTTGGAGACAAGGGTGCTGCGTGGGACAGCATCAAATGTTTTGCACAAGTCCAAGTAGATGACATCAGTCACTCTTCCCTTATCCATCAATGCCGTAACTCTGTCATAGAACGCCATGACTGCAAAACTTGCAAGAGGGATAAAACATACGAACCTTGAATATCAGCTGCACGATCACAGGGACATCTTCATAACAGAGTACTAAATACAGGTATTTCGAAAATTATATTTCTGCAAAATTGCCTCCCCACGTGTAATAGACACCTATTTTTTTCTGTGGGCTAGATTAAAGCCTTTGAGAAAGTAAGAGATAACAAAATAAATGCAAAAATATACCTTTCCATCCCCTCTTCTGTAACTGAATATTGGGTGAAATTTGACCACACGAACACAAAAAACATCATAAGGTTGATTTCATAAGATGCAAAAATATTTGAACTCCTGCATTAATCCCAAGAGCTTTTTTAAGAAAAAAAAACAACCAAAAACCATCCAACAAGTAAACCAAAAAAATACAGCAGTAGTTATGCCAGTAAGTAGCTATGACAGTAGTACTTTTGTATTTGTACTTTTATTAACCACTGGGGTCTGATAATCATATCTGCTGTAAACTTAAAACAGTCACTACATGATGAAATATTTTTGGATCATATGGCTTGCTGACTAACAATCTACTTAACTTTGTTTTTCTTCTAAATAGGTTGATGAACTATTGTATTTCATCATATTATGTGCCCGCAGTGATCCTGTGATATGTCAGCTTTTTTCTGTAGCTATGGTCACTGTTTCAGTACATGTTCTATTATAGTTAAAATCCCATAAGGATATTATGGGACCCTGACACGGCTCTAAATATACTTTTATAAAAAGCCTGGGGAGCAGACTTATACTTAGCCTTCTTTCATGTTTCCATCTTGGCTTGAATTTTTAAAGAGGCCTAGGAAGATCTAAGCTCTCAGGTTCACGAAGCCAGAATTTGTTCTGCATGAAAGCAGACACAGAGCAGCACTGAAACTCTACATGGAACTATCTAAGTCAAACCAATGTTTCATATGGAAACAGACCACTTTGGTTTTGTATAGATACAAAAGAGGTAAGTTTGCAAAAATACAGCATCGCGTCAGCAGTAAAATCCAACATAGGCAGCAGTTAATTCCAAATCACTAGCATAAGGTACATATATAAGAGTTTTAACACATTTTTTTAAAACACACAGTCTGAATACAGTACCAAATTTTATCAAGGATAGAATCACCTACAGAGAAGTATTCCTTTTAAACCAAAACTAGCCCATCCTTTACTGCACAGGTTCTTTCCTTCATTGCTTTCATGTAAACGTTTCAAATTACTCTCATGAACTCTTGGGTTTTCCTCTATATTCTCAGCTTGTTGGAGGTCTGACGTCACATGAAAGGCACAGTTTACAGTTGTAATATTTTTCTTGGTAGTCAACCAGTTTGAAAGGGACCCAGTAAATGCTCATTTTAACTGCACTCCAACATCCAGAATTCTTTATGTGTGATCTGACATGAAAACATCCAGTCTCCAAGACCAGGAAAAGGGTTGTTCCGCAACCCAGAACATTTCATGGATCCTGTTGAAATATCAGTTCTCCTTCCTATTTGTCAGCAACCAATTAATAGTAGTATGTCAGTGCTAGACATGTGGCAAGACTCTGGAATTGCAGTTATTCATTACAGTTGAAGATAGTTTTGATGCTATATAAGCCTCTTTTCATTTTCCCCAGACTACTGCTTTACAATTGACAGACTGAATAAAACTTGTTCTAGGCAAAAATTTCTCCAGAAAGTTGAGGTTTAAGTTTAAGGAAATTAAAGCTCAGAGCACTTCCACATAAAAAAAAAAAAAAAAAAAAAAAAAAAAAGATTCGTGTTCTAATTTCTTGAAACATATTTCAGATTCAATGTAAAAAATTTAATTTACATCAACATGTTCAAAGACTGCTCCATTATCTTAATTTCAGGAAAGTGGGAAATAAGGACATAGTAAGCTAATTTTAGCATTTTAAGCCTGAGCAGAAATCTGAGATATCAGAAATATTCCTGCTACAGTTTAAGAAGAAAAAAGAAAAGAAGAATTAAAAAAAAATCACAAAAAGACCCCTACACCCCCCCCCCCCAATCTTTAAAATCCAGAGGGAAAACAAACAGCCAAACACCACCCATCCCTCGCCAAAGCCCTCTGAACAACTTGCAGGTTTCTCTAGTTAAACTAATTTCAGAATGATCCATTTTGACCAGGTATGAAGTTTCAGATAATTACAGAAAAAAAAATTTGAGCCTGACAAAACAATTTTTTTTTACTTTAAATATAATTCAAATGAAGTTTTAGAAAAAATAAGAATAGTTTCTAAGCTTTCTAAAAGCTTTAGAGGTTTTCCTAAGAAGAATTTTCTTCTGATGAGTAGACATTTCTTTAAAAAATGTTCAACTATAGCTTTAAAATCCCTTCCCAAAACTGCATTTTTGCAACAAGTCTAATAATTTTGTGGAGTTCGTATTCATATATGCATCTAGTAAGGTCATTTTCCCACTATCAGGGTGCAGTCACTTTTGCGTTATCTATCTGAAAAGTTAAGCACATCACATTTCAGCTTGCTGTCCCCTGACTGCTGCAGGTCAGTCAGTCAAGGAAAGTGCAGAAACTAGTGCCTGTCTAACGAATTCTATTGTATTTCTCCCTCTGAACAGCAACCTAGCATCAAGTTTTTCTGTTTCTTTCCTTTTGTGTCCTTTCTAGCAGATATAATCATTCTTCATTCTATGGCTCTTCAGTGTCTAGTAGATTCCCCTGTTAGCATAATAATGATAAAGTTAGATTTCCAAATTGTATTAAAATTTACTGGCAATCGGGTAACCCCTATGCTCAACCTCCTTGAAAAAGCTAGTCATTAAATAATGTATCTTATCTACACTACAACACCACTAGGATTAACTCAGGGCAGATATGTTTAAAATTTGCCGTTGAGGATGTGTATGTTCTACGGCCACAATGTTTCAAA
The DNA here is from genome assembly GCF_030867145.1 of Opisthocomus hoazin. Classification (NCBI taxonomy): domain Eukaryota; kingdom Metazoa; phylum Chordata; class Aves; order Opisthocomiformes; family Opisthocomidae; genus Opisthocomus; species Opisthocomus hoazin. The sequence continues at coordinate 25,295,952 of NC_134454.1, read as the reverse complement.
CTATATTAAATCAGGAAAATTCTATAAATAAAACAATGCAAAGATAAAGCCATTTCCTGGTCTTTGATTACAAACCCACAGCCACATAGTCCTCGTTTCAGCATGCTCATTTACTCTTAAATGCAAAACATCATAACAATGTTATGACACTGTTGCCAAAAGTATCAGAGACTGAATACAGAAGGGAGAAGAAAGAAACATTTTTCTAATAAAAATGTTAATACAGCACAAGCTTCTAGGTTAAAAGAAAAACAGAGTTATTTCCGGTCTGTATGCAACTTGAATTTGTTCTGTATCTTAGTTTTGCTTACTATAAATTAAGAAGGTTTTTGGTTGTGCGTAATTCATAATCAAAATCACTTGCTAAAAGCATCTTCTCTCCATACTTTGTAGTCGAATGCTAAGGTAAGGAGGGCAAATAGCTTTAAAATGTAGAATTTAATGACTTTTACCTTTGCCCCACATATGCATATACAGGTATATAGGTGCAAGACTGTAATAACAGCTTATTCTTGTAAGGGACTACAAGGTAAGTGTACATTTTGTTAGCATATGAAAATGCTTAAGCATTTATGAACTATGCAACATGAAAATACAGAATTTAGAAAGCAAACAGAGCTCACTTGCTCATAAAATGAAGTTCAGTAGGAACCTAAATATCAACATATATATTCCAATGCAAGCCAAAGGTTCTGATATAGCAACTGCTCTTTAATCTTCTGAAATACTCTTTCATAAAGACTCGGCAAAGGTTGGTTAGCATCTCATAGAATTTAACCCAAAAAATGATAGTTTCTACAAAAACATATTTGTAGTCAGATCATTAAATAAAATGCTGACTCATACCTGAAAAACATCTCTTTAAAATAAAGGTTATATTTAAAGTTTGAAAATCACTCACCTCCAGGATAAACACCACCTTCAATTAATCATTGCAGTACAGCACAGAAACTGGTAGGTACTTTAAACTCGAAGTGGATTTCAAGAGTTTACCTCTTGACAGCAATCTCCCACTAAACAGAATTTGAAAAGCCACTGCACAAATCGCAGGTGAAGCATTATGCTTCAGTGACAGTGCTCATAATAAGCCTTTGGATGAAATATCCGGTGCCATTATCTGCAAGTTAAAGGTTAGAAGTAAAAGGCCATGGGGGAGAACAAACCCGAACTCTATGCACCAGTCACCATAGTAAATTGTCATGAAATTATTGACTCTGCCTAATACAATGAAGCAGTTATTCTTTCCTAGAAAAAAAAAGAGTAGTTTTACAAATGCGCCATTTTTCCAAACATTAGTTAAGCAAAATTATCACCAAGACATTCAGCTCTGACCTTTGCTGCCTCCTTAACTCTACAGCCAACTGAAAAACTTTAGAGACTTCAATATCAAATACTCTGAAACGGAAAGGAAAGTTTGAAATGTCAATTATCTGTTAAAAAAACCTTCCCCTCATTTCTCCTTCCCTACCACAACACAGCTCAGTCAAGCCCATGGCAAAAAGGAAGGGGTATTTCTCAGTGCAACAGTTGGTCAGTCATTTCTTCAGAAGTTAGCATAAGTCAGGACGAGTTTGGATCCCCTCTATTTCCTCTAAAAAAACACTGCGAGAAATAAAATAAAATAAAACATGGAGCCGCACAGGACTAGTATTTGGCCATTATATTACATAGTAGTGTCATCCTTACACATGAAGTCTTTCCTTCATATCAGCTCTTCATAGAATCAAGAAACATGTGCAGCCCAAAGAAAAACTCCTTTCTGCAGCCCACCTGATCTACAGAGAGAGTGGTAGTATTATTATAACTATGTCATAATTCACAGGCAGGTCTTTCCATTTAATGCAGGGCATATGCCTTTTTAATCCACAAGTCAAAACAAAACTAAATGAAACAATTACTGGGAACTTTGTATAAATCAACTCTTCCCTCATTAAATGCCTCATTGAAAGAACTGACATCTATGGGGTCAGTTTAAAAAAATTTATTTGTACAGATGAAAATGCTGGAAACACTTGGTTGAGTCAAAAGTAACAGTATCAAACAACACTCAGAATCACAGAAGCACATAATCACAGAATCACAGAATCACAGAATCACAGAATGGTCGGGGTTGGAAGGGACCTCTGTGGATCATCTAGTCCAACCCCCCTGCCGAAGCAGGGTCACCTACAGCAGTCTGCACAGGACCTTGTCCAGGTGTGTCCTGAATATCTCCAGAGAAGGAGACTCCACAACCTCCCTGGGCAGCCTGTTCCAGTGCTCCGTCAGCCTCCACAAGCCCTATCTGGGACTGATGTAATGCAGTCATTATTTATGGCACCTAGCCATACAGGGCTATGAACAAACTGAAGCATGGATGCAAGAATAGGCTTTGTTTAACTCTTCTGATGGATATTATTGGCTGAGATGGGACAGTCCTGCTAGATCACCCACTCCATTCCTGCACCAGTCCCGAACTGGTGTGTAAGCGGCACGTACGGTAATGCTCCTGCCCACCCTGCAGAACAGCGGGCTTAAAGAACCCTGCTTTCTGTCATCCGTAAGAAGTCATTGTTATAATCTGATTTCCCCTGCATGTGCAGTATAAATTTTGCAATTTCTTTTTTCATCTCCTTTCTTTTTTTTCTCGTCTTTGTAGAAAACGTAACCGCACGTCAAGAAACACTAGTGATCTATTCGTCCCACAATTTATTCCAAGGCAGCTAGTGTAGCTCCACCTAATCTATTTCCGAAAGGTCTTGAATTGTCTCTTTTATTTCCATTTCTCCCCCTTTTGGTAACTTTCCTTGCACATACATGTTCAACAGTTATGCTGACTGCACATTTCTCTCAAAAGGCATACAGAACACACAACCTTAATACTGAGAAGGGTCTAAAGAGTTTAATTAAATTTAATAGGGGCATGACTCAGATGCACATGGCATTATTCACCAAGTCTTGTAAATGGCATGTTACATTGCTGTTGCATTGCTTACTCAGAAAGAAACTTTATTTTTGCACCTGGGACACAACTGCTTATATAGGGTGCGAAGTGCCTTAAGGTGCACAATGGAAACATGCACCCATGTACTGGAGTTGTTATGAGAAGATTTAAAATACAGGAGTGCAACCATACCAGGAATATTGTGGTTGCTAAATCCACCTAATGACTTGCTATTCTACTCTCCATACATCATCCCATTAGCAGACTTCATTGTGTTTCATTATCTTATAGATCACAGGCAAAGCATACTTCACTGTATTTTGTAGGAAAAAAGAAAGAAGAAGATACTGGAGAGTAAAAGTATTGAAGTGTGGATTGCATTGGAAGAGGATTAAAAGCATATCTGGGCTCCCATTTTTTTTCTTTTTTTTTCTCTTTTTCTTTTTCATGTTGAGTGACCTCAAAATCTAAGGAAAATGTTCAATTTATAACCAAGATTTTCAAAACTCCTAATACAAAAGACATGCTTACCTAATAGCCACACAGAATTCCTTAATGCTTGGGGCATCTAGCAGCAATAATTTACATCCTCTGATGCTTCCATAAAGCTCTGGTGGTGTCTACTTTGTGCACACACTGTGAACTTCTGCACAAAGAAGTGAGGTGCATTTTAATGCACAAGTTACATTTTTATTAAGAGAAGTAATTTACGGGGATATGAGACTGGAACATGATACTAGTAATCTAATCTAGATTATCAAAAATTATACTTCCACTTTTTGAAGGATATGTTCATCAATTAATTCTGTTATCTCTCATTAATGATAACAGAGTGTTCCATATCTGTACCTAACTGTACGGTTGCATTATCAACCCAATGATTGCTGGAAATACTCATGAACAGGGCAATATTTTTAAATCCATGAAATTTGGCTTACAGCTCTAAAAGAGCAATGAGATAAATTTTAAAAGCAGATAGACATGACAGAAGTATAGTTTGATTCCCACTTTTCCCTTCATCTTAAGGAGGCAAAAGCTATTACAGAAGAGTTGTTTACTGGGGTCACACAAGAGAGCAGCAAGTAACATTGTCAGAGATCACATAATTTGTCAGAAGCTGTACAGCCACACCAGTGCTAAAATATTCCCATTCCCTGTGTTTATCTCTTGACCTGTTGTAGCTCTTGTTTCGCCTACATTTGGATCTCAGAAATTGTTCATCCACCCCACCTTTGCACAACACGTCCAGATGAAATCTCATCTGTAGGATCCAGACACAATACCAGTTTGTGAATAATCTCACTTCGCCTGGTGCAACAGGAGAAGAGGAAGTACAGCTTCATTCACTGACATATGCACATATTCACATATGTGCTGTGAAAACGTGTGAAAATGGTGACAGTCTAGATCTCTAGTGAGCCGCAGGTTATGTATGTGCAGAGACCTGTAACTTACACAAATTTAGTCTCACTTTCACAACTTTACCATTAGACATCTCCAGTGCAAGGCCTTCCTCTCGCTAAATCTTCAACCCTTCCTCCAAAGAAACTAAGGGGGCTTAAGGCTTTCATGAAAGATAGGTCATTAGAACTGCTTTAAATTACTTTTTTTCTCATACACATGAATTCTTGGAAGTGGCTCTAAAATTTTGCATGAAACTTTCCTAAAAAGATTTGGATGAAGTCAAGTGCCCACCAGGTGCCCACCATCTTCAAAAAGCGCAAGAAGGAGGACCCAGGGAACTACAGGCCAATCAGCCTTACCTCCATCCCTAGAAAGATGATGGAGCAACTCATTCTAGAGGTCATCATCAAGCAAGTGGAGGAAAAGTAGGTTATCAGGAGTAGTCAGCATGGATTCACCATGGATAAATCACGCTCGACCCATCTGATAGCTTTCTATGATGGCATGACTGGCTGGGTAGATGAAAGGAGAGCAGTGTATGTTGTCTATCTCAACTTCAGCAAGGCTTTTGACACTGTCTCCCATAACATCCTCCTAGGGAAGCTCAGGAAATGTGGGCTGGATGAGTGGCCAGTGAGGTGGATTGAGAACTGCCTGAATGGCAGAACTCAGAGGGTTGTCATCAGCGGCGCTGAGTCTAGTTGGAGGCTGGTAACTAGTGGTGTCCCTCAGGGGTCAGTGCTGGGCCCAATCTTATTCAACTTATCAATGACCTGGATGAAGAGTTAGAGTGCATCCTCAGCAAGTTTGCTGATGACACAAAACAGGGAGGAGTGGCTGATACACTGGAAGGCTGTGCTGCCATTCAGTGTGACCTGGACAGGCTGGAAAGCTGGGTGCAGGGGAACCTGATGAAGTTCAATGAGGGCAAGTTCAGGGTCCTGCACCTGGGGAGGAATAACCCCATGCACCAGTAAAGGCTTGGGGCGGACCTGCTGGAGAGCAGCTCTGTGGAGACGGACCTGGGTCTCCTGGTGGACGACAAGTTGACCATGAGCCAGCAGTGTTGCCAAGAAGGCCAATGGCATTCTGGGGTGCATTAGGAGGAGTGTGGTCAGCAGGTCGAGGGAGGTTCTCACCCCCCTCTACTCTGCCCTGGTGAGGCCCCATCTGGAGTACTGTGTCCAGTTCTGGGCTCCCCAGTTCAAGAAAGATGAGGAGCTACTGGAGAGAGTCCAGCAGAGTGCTACGAGGATGATGGGTGGACTGGAGCATCTGTCCTATGAGGAGAGGCTGAGGGAGTTGGGCTTGTTTAGCCTGAAGAAGAGAAAGCTGCGAGGGCACCTTACAAATGCTTACAAATATCTTAAGGGTGGGTGTCAGGAGGATGGGGCCAGACTCTTTTCAGTGGTGCCCAGCAACAGGACAAGAGGCAGAGGGCACAAACTGAAACACAGGGAGTTCCATCTGAACCTGAGGAAGAACTTCTTCCCTCTGAGGGTGACAGAGCCCTGGAACAGGTTGCGCAGAGTGGTTGTGGATTCTGCTTCTCTGGAGATATTCCAAGACCCGCCTGGACAAGGTCCTGTTCAGCCTGCTGTTGGTGACCCTGCTTCGGCAGGGGGGCTGGATGTTCTCTTGAGGTAAAGTATGTTCCCTTGAGGTAAAGTAAAGCAGTTGGTATCCCAGGCTGCATTAGACAAAGTATTGCCAGCAAGTAAAGGGAGGTGATCCTTCCCCTCTACTCAGCACTGATGAGGTCATGCCTGGAGTCCTATGTCCAGTTCTGGACTCCCACATACAAGAGAGTGATGGACATACTAGAGAGTCCAACAGAGGGCCACAAAGAGCATGAGGGGATCGGATCATCTCTCTTACGAGGAAAGACTGAGAGGGACTGTTCAGCCTGGAGAAAAGTAGGCTCAGGGGGATCATACTCATGTATATAAATGCCTGAAGGGAGGGTGCAAAGAAGATGGACCCAGACTGTTTTCACTGGTGCTCAGCAACAGGACAAGAGACAATGGATGCAGACTGAAGCACAGCAGATGTCCTCTGAACCTTAGGAAACACTTCTCTCCTATGAGGGTGATGGACTACCAGCATGAGTTGCCCAGAGAAATGGTGGAATCTCCAACCCTGAAGATATTCAAAAGCCATCCAGACATAGTCCTGCGCAACTGGCTTTAGGTGACCCTGCTTGAGCAGGGGGGATTGGACAAGATGGCCTCCAGAGCTACCTGCGCCAACCTCAACCAGTCTTTGATTCTCTGATTGTAATTAGAAGGAGAGAGGGAATCTTATTATTTGAAACAACAGGCACTTTAATGATATGACAGCTGATGATGTAAAAGGAATCCACCTTCCTGTGGCTTCGTGCCTTCAGCCGACAATATAACCAAGAACCCATTTTATCTACTACAAAGCTCAAAAGATAAATCCAATCATTAAAGTAACAGAAGTTCATTTAAGCCTTCCACAAGGTGAAATATCTTTAGAGTTTGCTCAACTTTAACACTACCAGCCATAACTTTGTTCATAAACGTAACTTTGGTTATAACATTACCAAGAATCATAAGACACATGCTACAAAAATATTTTGGTGTGTACAAACTGCTTTCAGGATGATGCTACATGGAACAAGTAGGGGCATGGTGATATTTCAGTGATGACTGACTAGTTGAACTGTATAAATTTACTACTTGTATTCTCGTATTTTGTCCTAGTCTAATTTTTTTCATACAGTCTTACCTAGAATGCTTCCAGAATAAAGTATTTTGACCTTCTAGCTGTAACATGGTCAGTTTTTCAAATGTAGTGACTGTCAGTGTATTCCTGTTTTCAGAGGTTTTGACCTTGTTTCCTAGTTTCTTCAGCAGAAGAGAAAGTTCTAGCCTTCTCTGGACAGTGGAACAAAACTCGGCGGATTTTTACTTGGAAGTATTTTGTTAGTGAAAAGATAAAGGTAGATGCTTAATATAATTTACTACTATGTCACTACGTGGAAGTATTTTAGAAGGATGCGTTCTTCTTCGTATGAACTACTTCCTAACACACAAAACACCCTCACTTCACTCCCTCCCACCCTATAGCCTGTCTTGTGAAGACAAAAAAGGGAACACAGTAGCAACTAGACTATTTAAATACAAAAACAGAATAGGATATAGCAAATATGAGGCACAAAAACTCTAGGAGTACAATGGCAAGCATGAAAAAACAATTTATCGATGGTCTATGTTTCCCTGTACCCTTCCAGACATAAACCTGCTTACATCCGATCAGCCCATAAAACACAGGTGAAAATGCCTGCAGTTATCCATGAAGTTCATACATGAATTCTCAAACAGAGCTAAAAGCTGAGTCTACAACAATTACTATTATGTCACAATTAAATTTTAAAAGCCAGTTTAGGTTCGTTTTTTGAGGTATCTGGTAATCTCTTCCACATTTTTTTAAATTTGCAATGTCAAATTTAAAAAAAAAAATCACTGTGAGAAGAATCAATCTAAGAAGAGAAGTTCCACTAAAACCAAACATTTTAGTCTACAGACCTAAAGGAGGACAAAATTATAAAAAATTGTGATAGCTATTCCCTGTCAAAACTATGCAAAAAGAAACGGAAACTGAAATTCCACAGGAACACTGAACTGATGATGCAGTAGGAAGGCATGCTATCCCCAGCAGACTAGCAGACAGCTTGGAAATAAGAGTTCAGACCTATAATTATTAATAGATCCTCTTTCTTACTAATTAAAAGACTCAATTTGGTCTACTTCCTGAAGGACTTACAAAACAGTAATAACATCAACACACAATCTGAAGACTAAGTTTACTTTTCCTTCAAAAAAAAGGCAAAGGGTTTTCCATGCTCCTTTTTATCGTAATATAGTATACCATTATCATCCAAATCCTAAAATCATGGTAATATTTAGTACATAAGAACAATCATTTTTCATCTTCATCTAAAAAATACAATGCAGCATTACAGAATTATAGTCTTTTTTAATATCTCCATTGTGACACTTGCAAATACCTATGCTTGATTAGTAAAGTATAATGTTAATCCCCACTTATTCCACTACCTTTCATTACAAATGCTAGAAAAACAGCAGGAGACCCCAGGCTGACTATGTTCTTGGCCCTAGGAAATGCTGTCTGTGAGGACAACTCATTTTATTCACACTATCATCGTGTAAATTTGAGACTAGAGGCAGGAGGCAGTGCCAAAATGCTATTTCAAGAGTAAGACTATCTCAATAACTGTAAAATGAAATTCATGCAACTAAGCATCCAACATAAAAGCCAAAGGAAACTACACAGCCTGTTCCAGCTGCCAGGCCACCGCACCGCATTTCACTCACTCCATGCTTTTTTAAAAGTAAGCCTGAATATTCTGTATTTATATATATTAAAAAACAGAAGTAAGGAGCTATTTTAATTCCCTGCAAAGAGGAGCTGCTTGCAAGAGAGAGGGCAAGCATGTGCACAGGGCCAGGATAAGCAGCAACGGAGCCGAGTGCCAGAGAGATCAGCTCTATCTCATTCCCGGGAACAGAGTTGGTGGCAGGGTAAAAGGATGTGGCAGATGAGGATCCCACTGCAGGATCACAGCTGTTCTGGCTCTAGCGGCCTTCATCAGGAACAGATACCAGATCCCATTAGACACTGGGCTCTACGGGCCAGTCTGCATGCGCCTGAGGCGCACCAGTGCCACCAACGCACTCTGCAGCCTTTTGTCAATAACTTTTCTAGTGATTCAGTCATGATCTAGTCCTGACCACAGGCCTGCAAGTGTAGATTGGCATCGCACCTCATCCCCCACGGCCCCCCACTCTGCTTTTGAATCACCTCCTTTGCACAGGATCCAGAAGTGTTGCAACAACAGAAGGCAAAGTAAACTAACATGAAAGTTTCTCTATGAAAATTAAGCACTTCACTCAGATGACTAGGCTGACCTGCTCATGGATGTACAGTTACCACAGAGGTTCGAGGGAGGAGAAAATACATGGTCAGGAGCACAGCAGGAGAGCAGAAATGTCGCATCCAGTAGCAGCCTGAAGTTATACAGAGAATAATGTTTCTAAGTCTATTTCAAGTGACCATGTAGTTTGTGTTTTTTTTAACAATTTTTGGGGTTTTTTTATATTTGAGAGGGTTAAGTTATGCTAATACTCTAAATGCAAAAAGATTACCGTGCTATTACCGATTTAAAACTCATCTTCACAGTTTAAGAACAAACCCAAATGAGAATGATTCAGGAGAGCCGTGTTCACACTTGCTTTTCTTTAGGGCACATGTAAAGCTGAAAGCGAGTTCATTTAATTGTCTCCAGAGGGCTGACAGGGGCATCATCAGAGAGGCTATTCTTTTTTTTTTCCTTTTCCTTCTTTTTTTGCCTTGGCTAGAGCCTGACAGAAAAGCTGGGCAACGGCAAACTGGTGACTCAGCAAAGCAAACTACCTGTAGAGCATGTCAGAGGATGTAAACGACACCCAAGGGAAAGGCAGCCACACGGCCCAGCCCAGCGCTCTGCCGTCAGGACCAAACCCCCGCCCGGCAAACGCAGCCGAGGGACTCCCGAAGCTGCTCCGCATCTTGGAGACTACTCCCCGCCCCTCCCCCCCCCCCCGAAGGGAGGCTGAGAACCTCAGCCCCCGACGCTCGGCGAAGCTCGGCAGCACCGTAACTCCCGTAACGACGACCCTGCCCGTCCTCCCTCCCAGAGGGCTGTGAAACCAGCCCGGCGCGGGCTCCCGCAGGCGCCCGCTCGGCAAACGCAGCTGCAAGGCAGAGGCTCCACCAGCCCCTCCGCGCAGGGCCGCCGCTACCTGCCCGCCGGCCGGGGACCGGCCCCGCCGCCGCCCGCGGCAGCGGTTCCCCCGGCCCCGGGACGGGAGCATCCCGGCGGCCGCAGGTGCGGAGCTCCCGCCGCTCCCCCGGAGCACGGCAGCCCCGGCCCCGGCGCTGCCCCTCCCGGACCCTCTTACCTGCGCGGCGGCGAGGAGCCCCAGGGCGAGGGCGAGCGGGGAGGCGGCAGTGCCCCGGCGCCGCTGCCCCGCCGCCACGGCCATCCTGCTCCCGCGGTCCACCGGGGGGGGGGAGGGGGGCCGCCCGCTCCGCCGCTCCGCGCCCGCCTCCGCCGCCTGCCTCAGCCGCCCCGGCGCGCCTCTGCGAGCAGCGCGGGGTGCACGGAGCCTCCGGGCCCCGCAGGGCAGGGAGGTGCGCGGGGGCGCGGCCCCCCGCTGCCGGGCGGCGGGGAGGGAGGCGGGGAGCCGCCGGTCCGACCCCGCCCGCCGCCGCCGCCGCCGCCGCCGCCGCCGCCGCCGCCGCCGCCGCCGCCGCCGCCGCCTCCCCCGAGGCTCCCCCGGGGCCGGGGCAGAGCGGGCACCGCGGCGGTTGCGCGGGGCGCAGGGACCGAGCGCTGGGGCTTCGACGGAGCGGGCGGGCGGGGACGGGACGCACAGCGGGGATGGCGGTGCGAGGTCTGCGGAGGGACGGGCAGGTGCGGGGCACACGGGCGGGCACGGGACGGGCAGGCGGGGACCGGGCTTCCCGGGTGAGGCAGGCAGCGGTTCAAGGAAGATGAGGAGCTGCTGGAGAGAGTCCAGCAGAGCGCTACGAGGATGGTGAGGGGACTGGAACACCTCTCCTACGAGGAAAGGCTGAGGGAGCTGGGCTTGTTCAGCCTGAAGAAGAGGAGGCTGAGAGGGGACCTTATAAATGCTTATAAATATTTTGAGGGTGGGTGTCAGGAGGATTGGGCCAAACTCTTTTCAGTGGTGCCCAGCGACAGGACAAGGGGCAACGGGCACCAAATGAAGCACAGGAAGTTCCGCCTGAACATGAGGAAGAACTTCTTCCCTCTGAGGGTGACAGAGCCCTGGAACAGGTTGCCGAGAGAGGTTGTGGAGTCTCCTTCTCTGGAGATACTCAAGACCCGCCTGGACAAGGTCCTCTGCAGCCTACTGTAGGTGACCCTGCTTCGGCAGGAGGGTTGGACTAGATGACCCACAGAGGTCCCTTCCAGCCCCTGCCATTCTGTGATTCTGGGTGGCTAAAGCCCAGGAACAGGTCTTACTGGGCGTACTGGCAAGGGTGGGACTCATTCGCAGGCACAATGCATGGGCAGCTACAGAGGCACAGCATGTGCAGATCCGGGGTGTGCGGCACCAGGGACCCTGGCGCCTGGTCTGCTTTCTTTCATGTGCCTGCCCCCTAACCCAAGGAGCTTTTCTAGCACAAGGAAACTGAAGTGCCTTTGTGCTGTGACACTTGCTGCTTGTGTGTGGCTGGAGGTGAAGGCTGCAGGTGCTTGGCCGGGGAGCAGAGCCCCTTCATACGGCTCACTCGGCTGCCCTCAAGCCTTTGCTTGAAGGTGTTTGCAACTACCTGCAACTCCAGCATCCACTAGTAGAACAGTCAAAGCACAAGGTGTGGCAATTGAATGAGAATGTCAACCTGGCCAAATTTGTGTTGGCCGGTGGTGAAAGATTCATGTCAGCTCCTGTAAGTCTCTTGCAAAACCACAAGAAAATGTATTGTGATTACACGTTTCTAAAGCTCCCACCGTGAGCCTGCTCGAATGCTCCCATAACATCTGGGCACATGTATTTACATACTTGGATTATCCCTGGAAAATGTACACCTCATTGAAGAGCCAAATAAATCATATAGAAATCCTAAATAAAACTGTATGTTGATGAAGCAGCATGTGCACAGACTAAAGACTGCCACGTTTCTCTTCATCTTTTAAGCTTTGTCAGCCGTTGTTGAGAAAGTCTTTGCCCTGTGCAGAGAAGGCACGTTGGGTTTAAAGCTCAGATCTGCACGTGAAATCGTAACAGCTCTTACACATGAAGATTTATGATATATTTTATCTGATAACTCTCTACAACCTGTTATTTATGCAACAAACAGAGGTGCTATGGTTAACAATTTAGAAATGCTCTTTCAAGTATAGCTACATAAAGCACAGTAGCTTAAATTGAAAAGTGCTTGCTTATTCAAGTACACCCAGGAATAATCTATGCATATGCATCACAGATGAACTTCTGGAATTTTTGTTTTCTTTCTAAAAACATATGGTTGGGCAAAGATGTAAACATTCTGCAGTTCCTATTTTTATTAGCATGTAATTATAGAGGTTAAGGCTCCTATATGCACAGAGTAGTATGGTCTAAAATATGTCATCAATGCTGTATGATCCAAGAAATGCAGTTTGGCTGAACGGAACACAACATCCATTTTGTCAGAAATGAGCTGTTTACAAGTTTCGTGTTGCAAACCACGCTTATTTTTTAAGAAATGAGGAGGACATTTCCTGGTGTTTACAACTGTCTGAAGGGCCTGAGGGTTTAAGGTAAAACCAAGCTACATGTTAATTGTCAGCAGATGTTTTATTGACGATCATTACTACTTACATTATGAATTCTGTGTTATTACCATACAAAATATAAGATTTCTTTATTTTCACACCGACTTTATAGCTACAGGTGATTTTACACTCCTTTGACATTGAAAGTGTACCATTGCTGTCTAATAGCAATGTAACAAAAAAAAGTGGTTTATTTTATTGTTGCGTCTAGAAGAACAGTAGAGTTAGGCATTAATGACTGGGGCAAGAAAAGAGCTTTCTGAAATTTTCAAATGAAACAAACGTGAAGACGTTTGACAATACTATTTTTAATCACAGAAGAACTTAACACATCGTACAGAAGTATGCTTCTCATTCTTTTTTGAGACTTACAACAATATTGCCAGACACAAGATAACAAATCTACAGTGTCATCCACCTAGGGATCCGAGAAGACTTAGGAAGATCTAAGATCTTTTAAGATCTCGGAAAAGATCAAGGCTTCATGTGTAGGGAGGTAATGTACATACGGAGATTTCCTAAGGAATGACTCTCCTTGTTCAGAAAAAGAGACTGGTTAACAACTTTGAAGTCATTTTAGCATTAGCCAGAAGAAGACAAATAATATGCTTAGCAAGGATATGCTTTTCTCCACATTTAGAGTGCAACCAGCATACGTTCTTAGAAAATCTAACTTTTTCCTCCCAGCAACATCGCCTTGGTATTACAAGATAGGATTGTTCTGTGCGTCTTTCTGTTTCCTGTATAACTTTGTTACTTCCTGCAGAAATGGCAATGCAATTTTAAACACAGACTTGCAGATCTGAATTCAGGTAGAGCCTCCAAGCAGGCATAATACATGGTAGGCTGATGTTAAATTAAACATCTGAGACTTTAGGCATTCTCCTGCATCCTGTCAGAACTACATAGCATGTTTGGCCAAAATTCTCCTTTGCGCTACAGCAGTGATGTCCCACCACTCTCAGTATTCCTGCAGGACTAATTCCAGGGGCCCTGGTTTTCCAGTGGCTCAGAAGCTACAAAGGGGGTCACATTTCTATGTAGATATTCGCTTTCCACTTAAGTGCTTGCTTATATAAATGGAACTTGCATCAGTGAGCAGCAGCTTGTGTTGTAAGTACACAATCCTTTCGTAAATGTAGAATGTTGTTTTGTACTTTGGACCTCCTTAGATGGTTGGGGGGTTCTGAACACGGGAGCCCTAAGATGTCTCAGAGGGTAGGTAGGCCCTTCGCTCCTGTATGTGACCTGCTGCGCAGTGTAGGCGGTGAAGAGTCCCAGCACTTTTCAACAAAGAAAATGTGTGTATAATTTTTCCCTTCTTTTCCTTCACTGCTTGCCACTGACACAAGAATTTTCAGCTTGTTTTACATTTTCGCTCTTATAGGTAGAGCTATCTCAGGTACAGGGTGGATGAAGTACATCGTATGAGTATCTTCAGATTCCTTTTCTTCTGCATTTTTAGCTACACTTTATTCAATATCAGTTATAAGTAGCAAACATGATTTTTCTTTACAGTTAATATATGGCACGACTTTGACTTAAACCTTAGAAGTTAAATAAATAATAATCAGTGGAGGAAGCATTTTATTCAGAAAACAGCAATGTTTGAAATATTAAATTTGTTAGTGAGCTAAAATTCTCATTCTTGAAAAGTTCATTATTTTTCTTAGAACATGCAGTTTTGATAACATGGTTCCATACCAGAGAATGAATCTGAGGGGATTTAACCTCTAGAAATACACATTACTACCAATGATAAGAACAGTGAAGCAGAAATTCTACAACTCCCCTCCCCACCCCTCCCCTCCCCTCCCCACCCCTCCCCTCCCCTCCCCACCCCTCCCCTCTCCTCTCCTCTCCTCTCCTCTCCTCTCCTCTCCTCTCCTCTCCTCTCCTCTCCTCTCCTCTCCTCTCCTCTCCACTTCTCCTTTGCCATTTTCCGTTTCCTAAAACAAACAAAGCTAGCATTTTGTTGGCTATGTGTGTGCATCAGTTGGATTTCACCTGCTGGCATCGAAGCAGACAATCATCTTTTAACTCTAGCTACTCTACTTCTCGTTGTCATCTGTGTTTGGAGATACTCAGCCAGCAAACAGCTGATGATTATTCCAAAGGCAGTCTTTCAGAGTCTTCAGGATCAGGCCCCTTCAGAATCTGTTTCAGAGAAAGCGAGTATAGAGAATTTGCAAAAAAAGTCACAGGAACTCAGGAATCAGCACAGAAAAAGAACAAAGATTTCATATGCAAATTTAAACAATAAACCTACTTCATATGAAAAGCAACATTATATCTGTACAGCAGTAGAAACTTATCAATGGGTTTATCTTTCTATGTTCAAAGTTTGCTGGAAACAGTTCAGAGATAGAGAAGCCAGACTGAACTAACTAATTGGATGAAATGTTTCAGTGTTTGGAACACTTAATCTCTTGATTTTGGCTTGTTCAAAACTCAGAATGTGACAGCATTTGTTTTTCTTCACTTATAAAAAATGACATCACGAACTGTTAAGAAGTTAAACAATACAGCACAACTTCAGGATTTGGAGCGGGGTGTGTGTTTTGAATACTTGCTTATTTCGTGGAAGAAAACCTGTTCTTTATATAAGAGCTCCCAGCAGAGACTGCATCTAAAACACTCAACATTCCAAAGTATAATAACACATATAAACTCTGTTGGGTGAGGCTTTCTGGGTGAGGCTTAACTAGCTATACGAGATCTAGGATTAATAACAATAAAAAGTTGTTGAAATTGTCATAGAGTGTTTAAAGACCTTTCCAAATCACTTAGAGTCTGCTGTTCCCCAAGGATAGGCAGGAGGTACTTAAAATACTAAGACAACGTAAAATTTGTGGAAGAGTCAGTCTGACGCAGAAGTTATTTCTGATTCCCTTAGCGTGTCATCTGTAACTTAAAAGTCTCTATGCTTGTGATGTAGTCAGGAAACAGTCACATATAATGTACTGAATTTAGTTTCAGACTACATTTAGTAGGACTATGATTTTTCAAGGATCTATGGGGTTTTTTTTAAGTGATTTCCTTTATCCAAATAAGGAAGCCCCAGAAGTGGAAGTCAACAATGCTGCCAAAATATGTGGTCATGTCTGCAGTAAGAAGTGCATTAATTCAGGGCAGTTCCGGGACAGCCTCCTCTAGCAGTTCTCCACTGTCATTTAGGGAAAAGTTATGACAACAGTGAAAAAACATGCAACTCCCTTGACTTGCGAATGCAGTTTGTGATGTCAGACAGTATACAAACCCACACTGGTGGGTAGAATGCAGCAGGTCTCAAAGTTACTTGCTAGTATCATTTTACACAGGGCAAGATAGATCCATGCCAGCAAAAGTGCTGCAGCATATCACTGAAGGAAGACTCTCCCAGATCTATTTAAAATCTGTTATCTGTTAGGATGGATCCTGTTCTTCATCCTGCACCTGTGATCTTTGGTCTCCTCTCAAGTGCTGGGGGAAGAGACAGGTCATAGCAAAACTCTGTCACTTTCTTCCTCTTCCTCAACTCTTCACAAGTGACTTAATCACTCAGAAAAAGGTGATGGGAGCAGAATACAGTCATCAGCATTTTAATAAGCTATGTAAGGAGCTGTGGAATAAGAGATTCACCTTCTTGTTGACCTGTAAACAATGATTTGTGATGTAGACTTCCTTATTTTAGCACGATGTATTTATCCCCTGCTGGAAGACGGAGTGGCATTGGAAATGCTCTGTTGATACAGGAGCTGTGAGCCTGTTACACATTCCGGCCCCAGAAACCATTTTCTGTCACAGTACAATGGCACACTCTGACATGGCTGAAGGATTTGTTTGCATATTTTGGTGTTTTTTTCATTCATTAAAACATCATGCTATCACAGACCCAGGGCATTTTTTCTTACGTTTGTGCACTTACGCCATACCTAGAAAACTCTTTCCTGAAGTCTGGTATTTATTGCAGAACAAATAATGGCAATTCTTACATTCTGTCATAATGTTTCAGCAATACAACTTTTGGAGTTTATTAGGTATTTCTCACTAGTCTTATCTGATGATAAAAATAAGTAGTCTTGTTTGCCTCCTAAGGAACTTTTCTGCACTATAAGCTTTTGCTCATGATGCTCTCACCCTTAGAGAGACCAACTCTAATAAAAACAAAAATAGGCTTTCTCCTTCTAGGTAGGATTGTCATCTGCAGACCTCTTCTGTGGTACCAAACATGCTAATGGCTTTTATTAACTTGCTCCTTAGGCCTTCTTTTAGAACAAAATCCAGTCTTTCATGACATACAAAATCTGTAGGAAACTTCATGCCATTGTTTCATTTGCACTATTCAGATACTGGTGAATTGCCATCTGATTATATTTCCAAAGCACTATGTTACTGAAATTTTAGTACAGTATCTATAGTTTTACTTGAATCCAAACCTGATCCCTAGCTTCTGCATCACTTCCGACACTGAGCTCTCCAGGCCGAAAATATTTCTGAGCTAATATCATTCAGTGTTTGGTACACAGCACCGAACATGTCATAGTCTATGAGTTGACTGGACAACACTGTAATTGCAGTTCTCAGCATGCAACACTACTGGTTTCACATCAGATGACAAACTGCAGGTTGGAGACATGTGCCACGTTTACTGTCTCAACCTGGAAGCTAGTAACCTGAAGCAGTTCTGTATTTAAAGATCTCATCTAAGACTTTATTTTCACAGACTGAAAGGCAAAAAGCACCATTTTGATCACATATGCTGACTTACCGTACAGGACAGGCCATAGGACTTCCCAAACTGATGTGAACTATGGCCTTATCAATTTTACACTCTGACAAACAGAAGTAGATTCCTGAGTCTTTCCTTGATCATTCATTCGGCTCTTCTCAGGGCCTTCACTAGTGTAACATCCTGCAGGAGTTACGGATGTAATAAAATGATCAGCAGTACTTGCATCTGTACTAGTTACACTGGTAATATCAACTGTTCACCACCAGTTAGTTTTCATTTTTTACACATCCAATGGTTACATAAAACCTTTTGGATACTGTATCACTGGCTCTTAGTATCAGTTGTAACGTGCAAATCTTGTCCAGAGTGTCTGTTTCCTAGGTAGAGTCTTCTATCCCATAATCTGCGTTGTGTTTCCTTGGAGTTACAGGTAGGGACACATTTCATTTAACAAAATATACACAGTCCATTTCTACCTGCCACGCTTAGCAAAATGTCCAAATCATTCTATAATATTGAGAATGATCAGAGTCTACTATTATATAAAATCAAATCAGTATAATCCCCAGCATTTTACGGTTATCTGCATGTTTTTATTATATGATGAAGTTCCTTCTGGCACAATGACTTTGGGTAGGTAGAGTAGTAGCTGTTTTGAAAGGGTTGTTTCTCTTTTCATCATGTATTCCTTCTGTACAGAAGATCCACTTTCCACAAAAACAGAACTATTTACCTTATTCAATGTCGGCTCATTATAGCTGTAGTCTAGTTTCACTTGCTAACAGCACAGGAAGACTTTTTTTCAGGAGGATAACTTCATTTTTTTCCTCTTGCATCCTCTGAAAATCCTAGAAGTTATTTGTAAGCTCTAAGGTATTCTGTGCATCATTGTCTTTTGACAGAGTTATTGAAAACTAAAATGTTTTAATGACATAAACTATCCAGTTTCAGCATTTTTTTCCTTTTTATTCTGACTAGCTCCCTCTTCTAAACATTGAATTCACTTTCATACATCAGTCAGAGGTATAGGGGAGCAGACCACCCACAATTCCTGAATTTGAAAGGCCACATAAACAATCCACTTTTTTGAGAATTGAGCGTATGAGAACTACTCATAAGTACAAATATTCCTTCCTGCCGGAAAAATTTGACCATTTTTTGCAGAGTTACATTTGATCAGCAGTTGGGTGAAAGCAGAATCAGGCCCCAAATATTTGATGAGCCTAGGCTGTCTGTGTGGAAGGCAGGCAACTGTTGCATGGAAAATTTGCCAGCATAGAATATCTCCTTTTAATCTAACATACAGAGCCTATGTGTAGTAAAAACATTTACATTCACCAGTGGCATGCACAGATAACCAAACCACTTTTCTCCTTCCTAGTAATGATGAGAGAACAGCTTGTGTCATAAAGACAAGACAACCTGAAAAGTTGAGGCAGTCTTAACTATCTTCTCCTTTGGCACCATGAAATATGTCATACACATCTCAGTGTTAAGTGCAATGGTATAATAAAATAGAAATCCAGTTATCGCTTCATGTTCTGTACAAAACAGAAGCAGCAGCCAACAAAAATGCACATTATATCCTGACAGTTTGAAGCAGAACATTATGAAATTCGGCAGGTGCACATTGGACTTGCTGGAACAAAGAGTGAAAAAAAATGTTCTCTCGTTTTTAGAGCAACAGCAATAACTCCACACCAGTGACCTGGAGATGATTCTGTGAAGAACAAGTTCTGACCAGATGTCTGGTCAGCAGCTTAGCCGTAAAGCAAATCTGCCTCCCTTTCTACTTACTGACAGTTGTTTTTCCAATATTTTGTTTCATGAGCCAGTAATTGAAGACTGAAGCATTTTAAAACATCACAGTTTAAAAGCTCGCCTTTCTTTCCTTTTCAGACAGCTGTTTCTTTTGGATTGCATTCTCTTTCCCTACGCAGCTTATATCAAGGGTCCTCACACCTAGTAAGAGTCAGCAAATACCAGTCAGGTGGCATTTGAACAGACTGTAGCTGCAGTTACATCAGCTTCTGGACAACATTGACATAAATGGGGACAGGAAACTCAGAAACTGGTAGAACTGAATAGAAATGTGTTTCGGATGGTAAACAAATAAGAAATAAGAAAAATGTTAACACGTTAATCCCATGGCCCTTGAAGCCTATTCATAACCTGTGGATCAGATGCAGTCTTCTGAAATATCGTTTCTGAAGTCAGAGAAGTTTAGTCCTACCAGTGGGGAAGTAACTGGAGCATGACAAGACAGACAGCAATACCCTTTTATCTGATCTGTAAAAAGTCATGCCTAGCTGTGATGAGTCCTAGCTTGTGTTCAATTTTTTTACCCATTTCGTTCTGTTTTACCACAGGCTAAAACTCATTATAAACCCCCAGATAACGCTTTTATTTAAAGACTCTCATTCGATTTCTTGATACTCACGGAGCAAGTCCACAGTTCCACATCACTGAGAATTGTCCTATTCAACTTCTCTCACAAAGTTTTCAAAGTGGAACTCTTGCAAGATGAAAAAATGTACTTCTTGCAAATTGAAATTTTTACAGCCAGCAGATGTCACTGAGGCTAAAAAATCACTAGGAGAAAAAGTGGGCTAAACATATTGCAAGGAAAATAACTGTAGTTCTGAAACACGGTGCACAGAAAGTATCAAGGACAGGTTACACCTGTCATTCTCCAGCTATCCGATGAGGACTAGGCAGAAATGTGCACTGTCTCGGCACACAGTTGACTAAATTCTAGCATGCATGGCTGCAGTCTGTCCAACACTAACAGATGGCTCCTCAGCCAGGCAGGTCAGTGATTTTGCCTAGTATGCCAGTTCCTGCATAACTAGTTAAAAACAAAGAGCAGGGAAGATGAGCAGCAGCTTCTCCTAGCGCTCTGCAGATTTGTATTGCACTAACTCTGGAGACTAACTCCTGCCCTGCAGAAAGTACACAGTGGAGCAGGATTCCTCCTGCTCTGCTACTGGACCCCTATCAGTCAGGATAAGATCTCACAGTATGAAGGAAGGTAAGAACTCACTATCCAGTCCTACTTATGCCTTTTCTGAAATAGAGTAGAAGATAACCATGCACAGCTTCTAAACAGTTGGCATTGATTTCAGCGCCCCACAGCCTGCACTGTAACTCACGAGGGACTCTCTAAGGGATTGACGACTGCTCTCCAGGCTGCAGAGCCTGCTGCTCTCATAAGCACTGCAGAACTAGACTGCTAGCTCTGTGTAAAAATGCTTCACATTTTTTTTCCTTTCTTGACCAGGAAAATAAAAAAAAGAAAATATAATTCTAGAATATATAGAATATATGTTCCTTTTAAGACCTATACTTTACAAATCATACTCTGCCCTAACGATCATTTCCAGGCCTTTTGCCTTAGGATTTCTCAAGATGTCTTTGATGTTATGCAAACAGGAGCACCAATAGTTACTCCAGAGTTGCTCCACAGGTGATTTTTGTTCATCCATGCATAACAAAGAGGAGAAGAAAAGTGAAGGGCAGAACATGAAGAATACACAATCTAATATAGCTGTTGGCTAGTGCGTGCTATCAAACTAGATTTTTTAATAAAGATGAAGAGCTACTAGTAGTAATATTTGATTACTGATTTATCATGTTGTATTAATGTTTAATTAAATTTTACATCTTTTAATAAAACCCTTCAAACTTTGGGAAACCCAGTGCATCAAAAGTCTATGAGAAGTTAAACATTTTGCTTAAAAAAAAAGAAAAGGAAAAAGAAAGAACCTCCAGTGTTTATGGTAAATATATCCTGGTTACCTTGGTGCAAATCACAGCTGACTACGGACTAAAATCGTTCTTCCAAGAACTCCCAGATTTTAGTGATTTGCCTTCAGTTTTAGTGGACCTGAACATAGGTGCTAGCATCTGTTGTTCTCTACCAAAATATAAACCCAAATTACCCAGTTTTGGGAAGGTGTGGCTTTAGATCTGCAGATTCTATCCTTTTTTTGCAGTTTGAGGTTAAAAAATGAGAGAAAGAACAACTAACTATAAAAAGTCACTAATAAAATCAAATTGCTGCCAGTTTTCAGAGCTTTAGTTTGAGCCATTTTAAGGTTAAAAGGATTCACATTACAAAAGCTGTCTTTGCCACTTTTTTAGTCTCAACAAAAATGCCAAGGAATCAGTACACTAAGCGGAAGTTGTATACTCCTATTTTATTCCCTCCAGGCCAAGGTGAAAATGTGCTGTGGGGCACCATGGCACCACCTGTTCTTGATCTGCAGATTGTGATACAGCACATTCCACACAGATGTCTGAACACCATTTAAAATAGCTGTTCAGAAGAGCATAGGTCTGATTTATGCCAACGGCTTTGCCTACTGAAAAAAAGTATAAAGAATGATACTATAAATAACACTTAAAGGAAGAAAACATTTCTGCTTTCACTGAAGTAAATACTCAAAGATCTGACAGTACAGAAAATGAGATTCCAAAATAGAAATCCCTGATTTTGTTACATAAAATCTCTACTTAAAGATCTGTATGTATGTTTTGAATGCTGCTTCATAGCAGAACTAAAAACTGTCTTGAAACCCGTCCAAACTTTCAAATTCAAATAAATTGATTTGATTAGACTTTAAAGAAATCCAACAATTACAACTTATCACTTTCCTTTGAGATAGCGTCTACACAGCTATCTACTAATTTATCATGCCTGTCTGGAGGACAGAAGCACAGATAGCATTAGGTTGCATCACATTGCCATTGCCAGTTTCTTAAAGGAGAATTTTAATCGGTTCTTCAGTAGAAATTATGTGTCATCATCCTACATTCTACATGACGTTCATTCTTTTAAGTAATAACAGAAGGTGTTATTAAACATTAAAAAGCTGTTACATACTATAATGCTGATTTCTACACAAGAGTTTTTTGTTAGTTTGGTTTGGTTTTGTTTATATAGCAGTAAACTGCTTCCTAATTTGAACTGTAAAGTAAACCATGGATGCTGCTGGTATTCAGTTTTACATACAAAATACCTTTTCCTGGAGAAAGACAGTAGCCTTTTGCCTCTTGATTAAGATCTTTTGTTCATAGAGCCAGTCTCTTTAATGTGGACATTTGCCCATTTGGAACAATATTTGCACTAGGAATCTGTGTCATAACAGCGTTATGGTGAACATGAATAGCTGAAGGCACATGAACATTTCAACCTTAACCACAATCATAAATTAACTCCATTGTCTTTAAAAACAGCCCGTGGACTTCCAGAATGCCCACATCAGATTTCCTTCGTGAAGCGAGTGTGGACATGGACCTTACATAAGGAAAATAGGAACTCTGCCTTTTTTAAGCAGAAAGAAAAAAAACACACACAATAAATAACTACACACTCCCTCTTGCCCTCCCTCCCCCCCTTCAAACTCTTGGATAGCAAGTAGAGGTTACATACTAAATTTAGGGTACTTTCAGACATTGGACCAATATGATAAGGAATTATTTGGTCTTTTTTGCTTTCCTCTGCTCTTAGTGATATGACTTCCAACCTACAAAGCTGCCATCTAACTGCTGCTATCTAACAAGAATTGCCGAAGAGGATCAATGAGAGTTGTGTTTGGAAAGCAAGACCGTTCTAGAGCTAGAATTGGCCAATGCTTTGCAGTTTCTTATTGATAAATATGTCATATAGAAAACTGCAATTGCATGTACAAGGAGATGTGTAGAAGCCATGGACAATTTGTTGACACATGCAATGATCTGCAACAGTTACCATGTAAAACTCTGCATCAGCACAAGATATAAATCTTTGTATGTGAATACATTGGCAGGTAATGAAACTGGATACTGAACCTTACTCACAAAATTCTGTTAGCTTTGCAAATTAAAATTGTTTCATAGAAAATTTACCCCAGAGAATTTACTTTTATTCACAAAAACTAACATGAAGAATTTCACACTTCACTACTATGGAACTATGATCCTCCGTAAGAGAATTCCATATTTTATTGGTGGGGAGACGAGAGCAGAGTTTGCTTGGAGGGTTAATATCAATAGATAAAGAGTCTTTATGACTCTGCTTGTTTGTGCAGCATTCCACACTTTCCTAAGAATGACTACAAATATTGCAAAAGGTGCATAACTTACTTCTTCCTGAACTGATCCCCTCAGGGCTAAATCAAAATTATCATTCGGACTGAGTGAATCAAGAAAGACATGTTTAATTATATTGCCAAGCAATATTAACTTCAAAATATATTAAAAGCCTACACCCCATCAGTCTAAATGAAAACAATTTGAAAGCCTCAATTGTCTTTTTCTCTTTGGACTTTGTCAGTTATGGCTACCTTATTTGCCAGAAATTGTGTTTTTTACATGTAAGGCAACAAAAAGAGTCGTAGGTGTTTAGGCTGCATTATATATTACACATTCACCAATATTTTATTGATATCCTCAGGAATTCGAAATTCTTACAGAAAAAAATCTTAAGAAGATTTTTACGATAGTAAAAAATGAGAAGAAAGGGAAAAAATGCAGTCAGTCCTGTTTATTCCCAAAGTGTTTTCCAGATACTCAAAAACAGAAGACAAGATTTCAAGCTATCACAGCAACAGTATGTTTCAGTTAATTTTCATTCAAAGCTAGGCTTGTGTGGGAAGAAAAAAGACTGTAGATACAATAGTTAAATTCAAATGTTTTTCTTTGTCATGTTATATTCAACAGTTTCACTCCAGAAAAGTATAGAAACGTTTCACCAACTGATATAAAATCAGGATGCTAAATTATTCTAATATACTACTGTGACTTCACACTCTACTTCTGAAACATCAGAAGATCATGCTTGAATCTGTACAGCATGGAATACATTAGCAGTTCACAGCTGCACTGTAGGTAATTTTTAAGCAGTTTGGTACAGTTTTAAGATAATAGTGTCTACTATTACAAAAAAGTTTAATATGAACCGTCTCTCTTTACTAGTCTTAGAGGAGACTAAGTAGGAACCGGTTTGGTTCAACAACTGTATGGTTGTAGGCACTGCTTCTACCCATTCCTCTGTGGATGTGATATCTTCCAGTACTGTTGAAGTGGCATTTGCCACTAACATTATTCAGTATTCTTGATTTAAGTCTGGCTGTTCATATATCAATAAGAAAAATAATTTGACCCAACAAATTCATAACCTTCCTTCAAAAATAAGGAGAAAAAGATCAGGTAGTAAGATAAGCATTTGTTAATAGTCATCTGGCAATAATCAGATGCTGTAAAAAAAATAGTGTGAAAAATGCATTCATATGGACCAAAGCCAAAATACTGTGTTAGGCACTGTTCTTCCATTAGTAATTTTCAATATATTTTGCAACCCAAATATAAATATCTCTGCTTCACAGATTAGGACAGAAAGGCACACAGAGGTATGGTAACTTGCTTATAAGGTGGAAACAGTCGTGAGTAATAGGGTTAGGGGAGATAAACACCAGCTAGTGTAAAATGCAGCGCTTCTACCTGTAAGACCAGATCCTGCCTGTTGCAAAGCTTTCATTCCAGTATCACTACAACAGTTTTACCTCCAGAGGGCCCAGATTCTGTTTTTAAAAGTTTGGAAAAATGGTTTTACAATATGGTAAACTAGTTAAGTTTTTATTTTGGTTTGGTTTGGTTTCAGCAAGGCAGATCTGATTATTAAAAAAAGAATGACTTTTAAGCCACATTATGTTTGAGCTGTGACATACATTCTTCCAAAGTACAAGTACATTTTCCAAGATAAATAATTCTTCTGTAATGTGTAGTCAAGTGGGACTGGAACTACCTTCATCTAAGGTACACCTAAGATTTCTGCACATGTGTGAACCTAGTCAAAATGAAGATCTGTGATACATAATGATCATTCAGATATGAGCTATATCTCCCCCTTATAGTGTCATTAGTAGTAGTCCAAAGAGGTCAGAATGAAGAATTAACTGCGTTGCCTAAATAGGTGACTGTCTGCCACACTCATACTGAAGGATGCTATGTGTTATGGGTAATCTTACAGCCATTTTATGAGCTCTATGACATGAAAGTTGTTCTTGTTATAAGAGGCTCTGTATGGAATCTTCTATTACATAAATGGCATTTACTCTTCCTTAGATGGGATGATGAATTCATATATATATTAAACTACTTGAATAGAGAAAAGCAGGTTTTGTTATTTGCTTTTTCTACTAAACAGAGTCCAGCTTTCGGGCCAAAGAATGTACCTTTTGTGGTCAGTACGTGGTGGGTCCTTCATCCCTTGAAAAAGACTCACCATAGATTTAAAGATATATGTATAATTTTACAGTTTCCTGTGAAACTTTTTGAATAACCACCTCTTTTTCCTGGATTTTAAAGTCCCAAAGTAATACCCTTTCCCTGCAGTCTATCTTATGAGCAAGTGTTGTATTACAGATAAAAATTTCAGGCAGAATGGAGTAGTGCCGAGGCTCTGATTGTGCTGAAAACATTCTTACCAATTCCAGTAAATTGTTCCAAGCTAAACAGGTTTTCAGTTTTGACAGGATGAAAACTACAGCAAAACTAGAAAAAAAACCCACTTAGTTAATTTGTAGTAGTTTCAGCAGAAGGGACATAGAGGACGATCTGTCCAGTTCAGGACTCAGATACGTTTGTGGTGAACCTTGCAGTACTGCCTTTTGTAGTGTACCTGCTGCAGGATCAAGCAAGGTCTAAAGTCCCTCAAGTTCAAAGAACAAAATCTCATAGAATTGACTACTTTTTTCTCTCATTCACAAAACTTTCATATTTTGATCTCCCAACCACAACAATCATATTTGCTGGAAGCACTGAGGAGTGCCTTACTTGTCAGTTAAATTTAGGAACGGGCATGGAAGATGATAAACTACAGGTAGCAGAGACCTTTACAGATATTGCTAATTTTGGATATCAAAATATTTGTTTGATATAAAAGAAGTTGTATGTTATTCAGCCTAAAAACTCTTCCTGTGTATTCAACATCAGCTTTATGCTTAAATTGTGTGTTGCAGAAGATATTTCAACCTAACATTTATCAAATAAGTTCCTAGTATTTATATTTTTTATATGTAGTTATCTTAATGCCCGTTATGTATTAAATCTCTTAGGACAGATGTAGGTTTGGGTTCTGGCTAGTGACGTAAGAGCACTCAATAAATTAATCTAAACCAAAGAATAAGGCTTCTAGATCCACACACATACAGTGGCCACTTCCCAGCTGATGCTAAGAGCAGCATGTGTATCATCCCCCTGCTTATCCCAGTTTCCCTTAGAAAGAAGGCTGGAGGGGCAGGTGGAGACGGGCTGTTTTGCCCTTCCATAGACTCAGGGGAACAGAACTGTGGAGCACAAAACTCATGCAGCACAGGAATAGGAACAGGAACAGGAACAGGAACAGGAACAGGAATAGGAATAGGAATAGGAATAGGAATAGGAATAGGAATAGGAATAGGAATAGGAATAGGAATTGTCAGTCCCCTGTATGAAAACAGTACATGTTAACAGTGAAACGTAAAAAACACAAGTGTGCAAAAAAACCTCCTTTTTGGCAAAGCTTTCCTTTTGGTCAGTGCTTTTTGATCTTTTTTTCTTCCCCTTTATGATCAGTCAAAAATGAGGTGATATTACATAATGTTCAACCAAAAAAACCCCAACAAAACTTGCTTCAGTTTGAAGTATCAATTCTAAATCCTTAACTTTAAGCTTTGGATTTAGACAGGAAGGAAGGAAGGAAGGAAGGAAGGAAGGAAGGAAGGAAGGAAGGAAGGAAGGAAGGAAGGAAGGAAGGAAGGAAGGAAGGAAGGAAGGAAGGAAGGAAGGAAGGAAGGAAGGAAGGAAGGAAGGAAGAATTGCCGATCAAGACTGTCATGGCTGGTGTTGCAGGCTGTTTTAAAAGCGTGTGCTGTACAGTAAAGAGCATTCAAACCCCACCAGTGAAAAGAAAAAGCCACCATATTTAAACATTTGAAGTATGTGTGGAGTATTTAGGTGACTCACAAAGGAGATGAGGAATAACAGAACAAAACTTTTAAACTGAAAGCAACTTGCTTTAAGAGCATATCCTGAGCAATAGCTGCAGAACATGCCCACATACCTTGTTTGTGTATGCAATTTCAGTGAAATGTTAACAGTGAAAAGTGACCATCTGCCAGAAAAAATGGCTGTGAAGTGGTTGACAACCTCAGCTGTAGCCATTTCCCATTTACTTAGAATGATAAACATATTAAAAGATTTCAACTATTTCCTGTGCTTCATGGTATGGCCTCCCACACCCGAACTACTTTACATCATCCTGCTAGAATGTCCTATGGGGAATATCCACTATTCAACAAGGAACAGTTTTATTTAAGCACAACTGCACGGGGCTGTTTTAGGAAGTGTCTCCCTGCATTCATTTTGCATTCAGATGGTCTTTAAAGCTGCTGTGCTTCATTTCTTCCCCATTTATAGTCTGATTTTCAAATGTACAGAAACACCTGCTGCTCTTGTTGTAAGTAGCTTGGCTAGCCCGACATCTCTGATAATCAGCTAATTAATTCACTACTGTTTCACTGCTGTTACTGTTTGAATCTCTCCCATCACTTTGGTACACACAGTTAAACCACAATATTGATTGCTTGGTAGATACAGTTTACTACAGGGCTATCTTTTCAGTAGCACACAAGCTAAGCTGGGGGTTTGAAGGCAAGCCAGGCTGGGGTTTGTGTGCCAGGTCCTATAGCACTGTCAGGTCTGTTTGGAGACTGATTTTAGTTTAGCAGATGGCACAGTGTAGGATCTGCCACAATATTTACATTCCCGCTCACAGATAGTCCCTAATTCATCATGTAATTAAGCAACTGTTGTGGTCCCCATTCTCCAGCATTTTAGGGAAGTCAAGAAACCAGACAGTCGTGTAAAATGATTGTAATATTTGGTAAAATAGTTTCTTCATATGTTAAAAAGTAGTTTGGTGCCTTAACCTCCCAGAATCAGAAAAGATGGACAACACATTCCTTCAAAGTAAATCCTGCTATTAGCACGAATGCAGGAAGTAAAATAATCAGATTTAAATAGATGTTGTATTAAAATAAGTGGTTAACCAAAGCTGACATAAGAAACCTTTCAGGCAATACAAAAATTTAATAAATGAGAAAAATGGGATCAATAACCAAAATGAAACATCCATAGGTCCAAACTTTCATTCATACACACCTGGGTAGTGAAACAACAGAATAAAAAAGTTTGAGGGGAAATTCCAGGTGGGGCTATCAGGCTTTCACTGTTTGTGTTAACTCTCATATAACAGATGTGTTTTGTTAGCTTTTTTTAGCTCACAGACTAATTCAGAAAGAGTGACCAACTTATATACCCTCGCTCTCCCAATTTCTATTCCTGAAAAAACATTTAGGAAAATGTATTTTGGAATATTTATGTTGATGCCATTGTTTTGGAAAATGAACCTACCAGTTTCTCTATTCCTCCTCCAAAAGCTATATAGCATATTTTCTAGCAAAAGATTGCTCTCTCAGACTGTAACAATAATACCAGTTTCCATTTTCTCAGAATTTTGGAAAGCTTTTGTTATCCCCGAGCTGCTCATACAGTGAGAACTACAAGAACTACTTAGAGAGCAACCCAGCAGGTGGATGGAAGGTAAGTAGAGCATACCCAGCCGCTCACAGCAACACCATGAGTGTTTCACCACCCCTCTCCAGCACCTGTTGGATCCTGGGATGTAAGGAAAAGAAAGGTTTTCCATCCCCCTCTGAAGGCTTGAATCAAGCCCCCTGGCCCCCATGCTGGGTGCGGTGCAGGGCAGGGGGGGGACCCACGATGGTTCCCCTGCCCTGCCAGGGATTTCAGCTGTTTATGCTGGAGCGTTGCTACTCCTCGGGGGCTGCGGTTACTGCTAATCTGCGAAGCGTGCGAGCGCAGGGGCCATATCCTCATACCTTCCCTCTCTGGCATGAACAACTGCGTGGGCTGCAGCTCAGCCCAAAGTGATTTTACTTCTCTCCTTTTCCCTATTCTTAATGCTATCAGAAATATTTTTTTTGTTCAACAGAATCCACTCCACCACCACCGCGGCCACAATAACTTCTTTTGTTGTTTGGAGGACAGGAGGGGGGAGGAAAGAGTGAGAAAGAAAGAGAGGGGACCTGCATGCTCAACATGGAAGAAAAGCCTGTTTGTGCCTAATACATTGGAGAAATTGTTCAAGAACAGTTCATCCATGTGAAAAACACAACCCCTACATGGCTGCCAAATGCAGTAAGGCCTAGTATGATCAGTTATGTAAGTGCCAATCCTAAAACTTGAAGCTGCCTGGAGGCAGTTTCAACCTCTACACTCCATTTTTTTCTAAGGCTGTAGAACATTTGAGAGAGATGTTGCTTGCTTGTTCTGGTCAACTCCTTTCCTTTTTATTCTGCTTTGAAAAGAGAAATTATTAAAAAAAAAAAAAAAAAGGCGAGGACATCTGTGCATCTGGCAAGTTCCACAAAATCAACACCTAATTCAGGGAGCTGGGATACAGACACCACGTAGCGTAAAGGGACCTGACAGAGCACCGGAACAGTTACAGAAAAATCATGTGTTTTCATACATTTTATGGCATCTTGAGTTAAATACTGTAACCCACATGTTTTCATACTGTACTGGGATTGACCAATGGAGATTTCTTGACACTGACATACCCACATGTCCTCAGGCAGCCCTGTGACTTGCTGCCTTTGTCCTTTGGGCTAGAAAGAGCTCAGATGTAAAAATATACACATTTATATCCAATATCTACATATATAGAAATATATATGTATAAAGGAGTGTAAAAATGTATATATACATATATTTTTATATATATATAGATACAGTATTATATATGTATATATAAGCAATATATATCTGCATTTGTAAAAAATATAGAAATTAAATAGATATAATCCATGAAAGCAGAGGTATAAAATGGATAAAGCATTATTTAATAAGACCTAATTGGATAACTAATTAAAGTTTAAATGTGAATAGAAAGCAACTAAACAGAATTTGGGTCCAGGCTAGGGTCCCCCACTTCAGCAGCCTGCAGAACAAGCACAGCACGTTGAGGGAGGGTGACTTTGTGAGGGCTGAGGGGTGCCAAGAGGGTGGGGTAACATACCCAAGAGCTATTGACACTTCCCAGGAGGTCCACAGAGGGGCCCACGGTGCAGACCCTGTTGTGTGCAAAGAAGAGACTGATTTGGTGAGCCAGACTGAGAGGTTCCTGCGCCCACACTCAGCCCAGCAGGATGGCCTCACAATGCAACAGGGGTAGGCTCAGGGCTTTGCTTGGTGCTGCAAGACTCATGCAATACCATCTGCCAAAGTGGAAAACCAGAGCAAAATGCCGACTTCAGAAGAACAAGCACATGGGGGCAATAAGGAAAACACCCAAAGGGGATCCCAGAAAAGACCAAATGAACCAGAAGAACTGGCCAATGGGCCCATGAACTGCAAACTGGATTTTAAGGTCAGCGTCACACAGAGAGGATGGGTAGTTGATGGAACCTCCCTTTCCCTGTGGTTGTGGAGGATCTTACAGCTACATCTAACACCATTATGGGGTGCAGCCGGGTGCTATATATGTCTCCATATCCTTAGGTCGGTGCTGCAAATAAGAGGTGGAGGATTTAGCAGGCCATCAAGACTGTCCTGTTAGAACATCCTGAAAATTGCATAAGCAGCAAGACTCAGGCTTTGGGACACAGACTGCAGCCCCACACTCCCAGAGAACATCATCAGGATGCTGCTGATAAAAAGCAGGTGGTGGTGCTCTCACAGAGGCTGAAGAAGTCAGGAGGATGGTCATACAAGTGCTAGCTGTGCTGATAAGGCTGTGGCTATTGTTCACAGGACATCAAAGCAAAACACAGTGTTACAAATGAGGACATTAATTAGTAGAGCTAAGCCAGTTCTTGAGGGGTGCAACAACAAACATTAAGAAAAGTTTTAGCACTGACAAACCATGATTATTTATTTTGACGGATAAAGGAGTAGCAAGCAGTTTCTTGGTAGTAAAAGGGTTGATGGGGCTGGTAGTTCTGGGGCCTTGGGTAACAGGCTAGCAAAACAGAAAAAAAATGTTGGAATGAAGACTGCTAATTACAAAAGCCAAATAGATTTGGCATGACTGCAAGTGTCTTATTGGCAAGGGTGAACCACCAGAGCCCTTTGCTGCAAATGGCTTTTCTGAACGTGTGTACCAGTGGACAGGTCTCCTACTAGCACAGAAGGTGATCCCCTGTAAGGGACCTACCAGTTATTGCACCAGAGGTAGAGGAGGCAGCAGTCTGCCCTATGGCTGCCATCATGCATGTTAGGCAGTAGGACAGGCCAGCGCAGAAGTTTGGAGCTGGGCGATATGTAGAAGAACACAGATTTGTTACTTTAGATCCAGTATCCGTACTTGAAGCTTATGAAATGTTTGTTCAAAGTGTAGAGCAAATTTTTGATCATCTATGCAGCTGTTTGAACCTGGTGATTATGCTCAGTTCCATCTTGAAGCTGTCAGCATGCACGACTATATTCTCTCACTATTCACTTAAACAATGTGAATGCAATTGAATTTTTAGATTGGGTCAGTACTGTCTTGCAAAGTACGAGCATGCTGTGATTTGATAAAACTTTCATTCTGGCTGTCATCATTGCAAAAGCCATAGGGAGCAGGGTTTGCAGAACCCTGCAACCTATGCCCTAAACAAAAATTACAGACAAAAAGCAGAACTATTTAGTTGCTCTAAATTACAGTGACATAATCTCTATTTTGCTGCAAGTCTTGCAGCACTCACAGCCATGAGGGACCTGGCGGATGCAGAACTGTTAAGCAGAGCACAAGAACTGTGTGACAAACTGTGGTGCTCTGAGCATGGAATGGGAATGTCAAGTAACATACCCGTGCATGAGAATCAGCTACGTGTTAATGTACATAGAATCACAGAATCACAGAATCACAGAATCACAGAATCACAGAATCACAGAATCAAAGAATCAAAGAATGGTAGGGGTTGGAAGAGACCTCTGTGGACCATCTAGTCCAACCCCGTGCTGAAGCAGGGTCACCTAGAGCAGGTTGCACAGGACCTCATCCAGGTGGGTTTTGAATATCTCCAGAGAAGTAGAATCCACAACTTCTCTGCGCAACCTGTTCCAGGGCTCCGTCACCCTCAGAGAGAAGAAGTTCTTCCTCATGTTCAGACGGAACTTCCTATGTTTCAGTTGGTGCCCGTTGCCTCTTGTGCTGTCACTGGGCACCACTGAAAAGAGTCTGGCCCCATCCTCTTGATACCCACCCTTGAGATATTTTTAAGCTTTTATAAGGTCCCCTCTCAGCCTTCTCCAGGCTGAACAAGCCCAGCTCCCTCAGCCTTTCCTCATAGGAGAGATGCTGCAGTTCCCTTATCATCTTCGTAGCCCTCCACTGGACTCTCTCTAGTAGCTCCTCACCTTTCTTGAACTGGGGAGCCCAGAACTGGATGCAGTACTCCAGATGGGGCCTCACTAGGGCAGAGTAGAGGGCAGAACCTCCCTCGACCTACTGGCCACGCTCTTCTTATACACCCCAGGATGCCACTGGCCTTCTTGGCAACCAGGGCACACTGCTGGCTCATGGTTAACTTGTCATCCACCAGGACACCCAGGTCCCTCTCCACAGAGCAGCTCTCCAGCAGGTCTGCCCTGAGCCTGTACTGGTGCATGGGGTTGTTCCTCCCCAGGTGCAGGACCCTGCACTTGCCCTTGTTGAACTTCATCAGGTTCCTCTCTGCCCAGCTTTCCAGCCTGTCCAGGTCACACTGAATGGCAGCACAGCCTTCTGGTGTGCCAGCCACTCCTCCCAGTTTGTGTCATCAGCAAACATGCTGAGGGTACACTCTAACTCTTCATCCAGGTCATTGATGAAGAAGTTAAACAAGACTGGGCCCAGTACTGACCCCTGAGGGACACCACTAGTTACCAGCCTCTGACTAGACTCAGCGCCGCTGATGACAGCCCTCTGAGTTCTGCCATTCAGGCAGTTCTCAATCCACCTCACTGGCCACTCTTCCAGCCCACACTTCCTGAGCTTCCCTAAGATGTTATGGGAGACTGTGTCAAAAGCCTTGCTAAAGTCAAGGTTGACAACATCCACTGCTCTCCCTTCATCTACCCATTACATCCTCCTATCTGAGGGGTTAAAAAGTTGAGGGATTTTTAAGCCAAATGGTAGTCTTAAATACCCCAAGACCTGTTTCCTTCTTTTACAAGATGAACATTATTACGGTGTTAAAGAGGTCAGGAAGATACTTGGGACGAGAAACTTTTGTGAGCTTTGTCATACGTTGTATAGCCATGGCCATAGCTGCTATTATTATTGCCGACTCTGCTTGCCTCATGACCATGTATTTATCTCGTGGAAAATTATAAGGTGTCCCAGCTGCAGCCTGTTGTGCAGTTCTGGGGAATGTTTACAAAGAGGTACAAAGCTCTGGCTATTAAAGAAAACAATTGATTGCTTGGCTATGTTTTTTTGTGAGAAGTGTAACGTCTATGTAGAAAAACAGCACGAATGTAAAAGCTGGAAGTGCCAAATATACTATACACAGATCTGTAATGTAAACCAGCACCAATGTTTCATGCCCACAATCAAAAATCCAGGAGAAGGTCAAGGCTGTATTATCTATGACACAGAATGTATGCAGGAGACCTCAACACGTACCCAAACCATGTTTTTGCCATGGAGTTATCATCAGGTGCCCCTTGGGATGAAGAACAAGGGGCAGAAAGGAAATCTGAAGGAGAATGGGAGTTTAAAGGGGACACATTTCATGGACTTTATTCATTTTTTTATGGACACAAAGTTTTAGAGCTACACTTTCCTAGCACATAATGCCAAAGGCTATGATGGCTACTTCATTGTTAGTCAGCTTCTAAATGAAAAAATGCACGTGCAGTTGATCACCCAAGGTGATAAACTCATACACATAGAAGTACCCAGCCTGAGTATACATTTTGCAGATGTTTTAAATTTTTTACCCATGAAACTAAGCAGCCTTCCCCGAGCTTTGAGTATCAAGTATTGCAAATGTTATTTCCCCAATTCTTTCCAACACTGTTGAAAATCAAAGTTACGTGGGTCCTCTTCCACCACTGGAATATTATGGGGTGGACAGAATGATGCTTGAGAAAAAAAACCAATTCTTGGCCTGGCACAAAACTACTCAGGAGATTTTTGGCTTGCAAAACAAACTGAGTTACTACTGCCAACAAAATGCTAAAATGTTGAAGGACGACTGCAGATCGTAAAAGACTGAAATTATAGTGATGACCCATCACACTTTCTGAGAAAAAGGACAGTGAAAAGGTGAAGGTTTATGCTGTAGAGATCCCTTGCAGTACATTATACTGGCCTCTACTTGCATGTCTATGTACCAGTTTATGTTCCTTAAACCTAGCCTGGTTACACTCCTCCCTCCAGACAGCTATCATAGAGGAAAAAGAGATATTCAACCCTTTCTATTCAATGTATGTGGCCAAAAATGAAAATACTCTGTCATGTGTTACAAGATGGTGAATATCAAGGACGATCCCACTGCTCAGATGGCCATGTGGTCATTCATAGGGTGCCAACAGCTTTTTAATTTAATGAGTGCTTTTTCCGTGTCTGTATCGAATGCCACCATGAAAATAACTGGAACCCTCTGGCAGGGGCCAGCTTTGGATATGTGTATTACACCACACAACAAGAGATGAAGAGAGTGGATTTTAACATCAGATCTAAACAGGTGTATGAGTGGGTTACTATGACAAAATCAGACATGGAGCTTGCAGACAAACTGTTCACACTTCTGGTGGCCAGGGATGTCCTTTTTGGTGGTGGGACAAATGCCATTTGTGAGCATTACAAACCAGCCACTGACAGAATAATCACAGAATCACAGAATCACAGAATGTTAGGGGTTGGAAGGGACCTCTGTGGGTCATCTAGTCCAACCCTCCTGCCGAAGCAGGGTCACCTACAGCAGGCCGCACAGGACCTTGTCCAGGCGGGTCTTGAATATCTCCAGAGAAGGAGACTCCACAACCTCCCTGGGCAGCCTGTTCCAGTGCTCCGTCACCCTCAGAGGGAAGAAGTTCCTCCTCATGTTCAGACAGAACTTCCTGTGCCTCAGTTTGTGCCCATTGCCCCTTGATAATGCATTAGCATGATTTTGTTAGCCTCTGTTCCTGCATCAACAAAACAAAACTTTACCTTTTTGGACAGCAGTTATTTTTTATAGTCTTGGCACCCTCACAGCCTCTTCGGGATGTTCAAAGTACAGGTCTACCCATCTCATGGGCTATTCCTCCCTGTGCTTCCCATGGAGGTAAATGGCAAGTTACTGTTTCCCTTGTGCCATGCATGTGCAGAAAGCTGCCGGGCACTCTGCATCCACAGCAACAAAGAAGGAGCCCTTCTGGGTACCTGGTATTCCCTGGAACTGAACAAGGCTTTGGAGAAGGGCTACAGTGTCTGTGAAATTTATGAGTTTTGACATTTTGAACACAGGGTAGGAGTCTTTTCCCAGATTATATGAAACTCCACGTCTGCCAGAAGCAAGAAGCTTCAGGCTACCCAGTCTGGTACACAGATGATGACAAAAAAGCTAATATGTTGAAGATTACAGGCAGAAAGAAGATGTCATTTTGTGGCCTGAACATTTAAGAAAAACCCTGCCAAATGCCAAACTGCAGAACCATTTTTAAATTTTCTGTGGGGAAAATTGAGACAGAGATCCAACCTACCCAGCACTGACATTGTAAGAGAACCAGAGGAGTTGTAGTGTTACCTCTTTTCTCTGACTGACGATGTGTCCTCCTGTGATTGTATCAACTAGGAAGCAGCCACTGTCTCACGGAAACATGCCAAAGGATGTGTGACCCTGGAGTGTAACACTAACATTTTCATAGTGTGCTTCACCATGGCATACCCAGGCTTCAAGATTTACAGTCTCACATGTCCTGCAGGACTGTTGCCTTTATCATGGCACAGACTCTGTGATATTTAGAAGTCATCTGGGTGACTGGATGCTGCTGCTCAAGGACTATTTAAGTGAGTTGACAGGCAATTTGTCACCAGACGAGCACATTATGGAGTTTGTGTCATTAGGCCCCAAATCCTATGGCTACTTGCAATCTGGAGGCAAGTGTTTAGAATTTAAATGTACTGCTCTAAATGCAACAAACAGAGAAAATACCAATTTTGACGCACTGAGGGTCTTGTGTTGGACTGTATCAAATCCAGCCGGTGATGAACTTATGAAGAGCATGATAGAGCAGTGCTCTATCATCAGGATTGAGAAGAAGTGGGCAACAGAAACTAGGACTCTTCAGAAGATGTAGAAGGTAGTCTACAACCAAGAGTACTGATCAAAATTTTAAAAGCCTCTCTTACAGTTTTTGATCATGGACATATGCTGGAAGCACCCCTCTTCTGCTTCTGGCATGGCCTAGCAACTGTGGGAAAGTTTATTTTGTAAAAAAGTCTTTTGGAGAACACCAACTGCTACCTCTCTGTTATGCCAGAGAATAATGTATGGTCTGACTGTTGGCAGGAACTACTGTGTAAATATTTCATTAAATTTGTGGAAGACTTATCCAAAAGTCTTAGTGATAACTATTTATTTCCCCCTAATAAAGTAAATACGGTGGTGATCAATAATTTGATGAGCTCTGCTTGTGAGAGCAATGAAACTGAGAAAGGTTTTACTATGTGCATCACAGGAATCTCAGTGTCCAGAATGTTTTTTGCCAGGGTAGAAAGAGCTTCACAGTCACTCTCACTACAAAATATACGGTGTTATTTGACAATCCCAGAGACAACCTCCAGGTTGTGTACCAAGCCAGGCAGATGTATCCTGCAAGGCCCCGTTCTTTTCAGAAGCGTTTGAAGAAGCTACATAGGTACCACCTGGGTATCTTGTTGCCGATTTAAATGCTTCCACTCCAGAGGACTTTGGGCTAAGAACTGGTCTTTTCCAGCCAGAGGGGTTGGCTCTTTACACATTGAAAATAAAAAAGATTGGTGTTCAACAGTAAATAGAGAGTACCTGGACCGACATCTTGCATTGCTATCAGTGCAGACTTAAGAACACCATGTCCCAGTGTCTGTCCATCTTGGAACTGATGATCAGTCCTCCCTGTGGCAGAGGAAAGCAATATTCTGCACTGCTTCTGATGACCTGATAAAGGCATTTCTGAAATGGCAGAATACGTTGAAGGGAAGCATTGCATTAATACCCCAAGAGATACACATGCTGAAAAATGTTTGCAGACTCCTTAAAAGCATGCCCTTCAGATTCCTGTTCCCTGCAAGGCTACCACAGGTGTGTCTCCATCCAAGTCTACACATCACAACAGTGCCTACTGAAAAGAGAGCACCAGATAAGGCATTTCAACCTTGATCCAAATTGGACCCTATCAAACTTCAAGCTGACATCAGAAAGGAAACTTTGACTTAGTAGGCTGGGTAGGTTCTGGATAGGTTGAGTGGATGCAAAATGTTTTGTAGCAAAGCATTCTTTCAATATATTGCCATTTTTGCATCATTGCATCATTTGGCATATAAAGTAGATAGGAAGCACTATGGACTTCCAACTTGTCTTTCTTCCCTGCACTCCCCAAAAGCACAAGTTTTTTCTTAGACCTTATGAAGAGACAGCAAAACTATTTTTCCTCTAATAAATAAATAAATACGAGTCATGTCAAAGTGCCATAGGCGTACAATTAGACAGGATAAGGATCAGATCAGACCAGACCAACTGGGATGCCGACTCTGCAGGGCAATTCCACCTATTTCTGCTGGTGTCGGTGGCAAGATTTATCTTCATTTATTAAATGCGGTGATCCCACTCAGACTGAAGGTAAACAAACAGAAGAGTCAAGCCCATTCAGATCCCAAACATGGAGCTCAAGATATTCTAATATGCTTGTAAAAATTTTGTGCTGTCTCTGCCTGCATAATGCTCCGAATCACACTTAGCTCTTTCCCTTTGGCGTTTCAAGCAATGTTCTGCCTGGACCTACTCAGCCAAATTCCTATGGGCATTGTGAATAAATGGGGGTCACAGTCCAGCAGGTTTATGCTGGCTTAATTTTTATTTCTGACTAAATCTCATCAGACTTTGTTTACCTCATGACAGCAACTTTAATTTCTGGCTGAAAAGTTCTTCACTGCAATTGCTAGTAAGTCTTGATAATTCCCTCAAGCCTTGCAAAGGAGCTAGCAAGAAGAACAAATAAATTGTGAATTGCTGCTAGGCATGTGAAACTTGGAGGTCTGAAAGTGAGAGGTTAGATGATCTCCCAGGATACATCTTAAGACCACATTTGAGCCTATTATTTGTTGGAATGAAGCTGGTGGAAGCAGAGGGAAGAAAGAGAGAGGGAAGAGAGATTTAGCTGTTTAAACAAAGTAATACGTAGTAAGGGAGAAGGACCACAAAAAACCCCAAAGCGAGTTTAGTAACGTGCATGCAGTTAGAATGCTAGTTCCTTGATTTTATGCCCTTAGCTGCATTAAGCATATTAATTAAAAAATTAAAGCTTTAGTTCAATGCCATTCTCTTTGGCAGTACCTGATTTGAAAAAAATCACACGGCCTCATAAGACGTAGCTAGGACAAAGACTGCTATGAGGATCAACAAACACCACATACTGTGGGTTGAAGAAAGCATGCCACGGTTTGCTTTTTCTCATTCAGGCTTTCATCATAGTGAAAAAAAAAGAAAAAAAAAAGAAAAAAAAAAAGAAAAAAAAAACAGAAAAAAAAAAAACCCTCCGCGAAAGCCAAGTACTCACACAGGCCTCTGCTTCATGGGGATTAATGACCCCCATTCAAAACTGTGCTACATTCAGAGTAGCAGGGAAAACTATATTCTTTGTTGGCATGAAAGGGTGGGTCGCCTTTGACTTCAGCAGAGTTTGACTTATTTATGCTAGCACAGAATTTGGCCCTGAAATTATTAGTTGCATTATAAGTACCTTCATCTGCCAGAGCAGGATTATTCCCTCATTCAATGCATTTTGCAGTCTAATGTTAAACACGAAATGTTAAGCATTCCATATGACAGGGTTTTCCCTATACCTCCTGGGATGCTAACTCATTAAGAACTTTTCCTGATTGCTCAGCCTATGCCGATTTCTGTTTATTACTGTCTGACTCCAGTACTCCCAGCTCTACTTCATGGTACCACCCAAAGCAACTCTCCATCCTTCCTTTGTGCATAACTGTCATGTTTCAGGAAAAAGAATCCTCTTTTCATAGCACTAACTTATGCATATCTGATTGTTCCACGAAATCTTCAACATTTATTATTATAAGAGTTAAAAGTCTATTCAAGAAATAAGCAAAATGTCACCTTTGATCTTGCTTATGTGCTAAAAGGAGTACAAAGATTCCTACTGAGCAGGTTGCCAGGAAAAAGTACGTGAAGAAGTGCGACATGCTTCTGCCCCTACATGTAGGTGAATGGAGGTTGCCAGATGCACTAGAGGCACTCTTTAAAGGGGAACCATAAAGAAAGCAAACGAGGAACCTCCTACTTCTCCTCTGGTGCTGGAAGTACACTCTGTACACTCACTGACACTGTTGCTAAATGCCAGAGACTGAGCCCTGCTTGTTGAGATGGATTAGATGAGCAGAGCTCTAAAAAAAGTCCAGCAATTCCTTGGCCCACTGTAAGGCCACTTGCTTTGGATTCCTCAAGATTGTAAAGGTAGCTCTGCTTTGTGATCTATTTTTGCTTTTCTTATAAATTTTAAGTGGTAATGTACCATCCAAGTATTCCCTCAGAGATCAATGAGGCTACTTATGAAATAAAGCAGTATTCCATTGCCAGTAAGATGGCACACAAAATAGCCTCTGAGCCCTGCTTTTAGAATCCTTGTTATTAGACAGCTAAGTAGGAGTTTAGCCAGTGTACATACTTTCACACTATCCTGAGTTGCAGAAGCTGGAAGTCCTGCTCAGTTCCTAATGCAGTAATTTTGTCATTCCTGTTCAAGCCAAAATGCACATCTCATGCTGTCTTTGTAAGTAAACATTTACACCTTTGCAGGGTGCTGCAAGTAGTTCCTGCTAATACACCGTGAAGCAGGTTAAACTGAGCAGAGATTGATGCCTAATACAAAACCATTCTCTGTAAAGTGAGAACTCAGAGCATTGTGATTTTGGCTGCCGGAGCCTCACTGAACTTGAGCAGCTAAACTGCTGGAGCCCGAGTATAATTCTGATGCCAAACATTTGTCTGCACACTGTTCCTGTGCAGCTCAGGCTCAGCTTTGTCAACATCCCTGTGACTTAGAAGGCACTGCTCCTCCTTGCCTCACATGTGGAAACTGTCCCCTGTTAATGAAGTCATACTGACTGAACGTAGCACGCTCTAAGTGAAAACTGATCGTAGGGCACGGGAGACACACAAAGAATGGCCTGGCCCTCCCCACCCCAACATGCACCGTTTTACAGCCCATGGCTTTCTAGGAGAGAGAGAATGCAGAAGTGTCACATCTTCCAGCTCTCTGCTGAGAGGTGGTGGCAGTTTTGCCTCCGGATGGTCACCACCTGCAGTATACTTCTACAGAATAGAAGTATGTTTATGAGGCAGGGAATTAATTTTCTCTTTTTCGCTAGATGCCACAGAACAAATTATTTTCAAGTATAGACCCTCCTAGATGAAGGTTTTGTCTGCATGCTGCACAGCCTACAATACAAAGCCGGTAAAATATTCACTATTTACAGCGAAAGTTACTTACCATCACACTAAATTCGGTAAGTTGACCTAGAAGTTCCATCCCCGTTTTTAGCCTCTGGGCTTAATTTCACCAGAAAGCAAAACAAAGTTTCTTGAAGTGTAGTCTCCTAGGGTTAAGGTACTAACTTCAGTGATATCATTAGCTTAAATCAGAAAAAATTACCCTTCCAGGTTCATTTCCATCTACAGTTCAGAGAAGGTACGGTCATTCAAGAACAATGGCACTTTTCAACTCATTGGAATGATTATCATGTGTAAAGGGAGTAACAAATCAGTAAGAAGTGGGGAGTGGAGCTGACATGTTGGAGTTAAGCAATTCCAAAAGGAGCAGCAAAAAACTTTATAAGAATAAATGACAATCCTAGATCTGCCAGTGTATTACAAACTATGTGGTCTTCATTATCTATATGATTCTCATATTGAAAACAACTTCTCTTGGATTTTTTAATCCAAAAGACACCTTTTTAACTGAATACGAACATGACACAATTCTTTTAATGAGATAAACCTTTCTATTGAAAACTCATGTTTGAGAAATATTTTTGCTCCATTTTTTAAATTTGCAATGGCTAGCTTAACTGTTGTTACCAGGCAGTAGCAATCTCTTGAATATTTCCAGCCCCTGAAGTGATACATTGGATCACTCCAAAACTGAATTCAAGATAGTGGCCAGCAGTAGAATCCCTCAATGAATTACTGCAGAATAGTGTCTATACAGTATCATGCTTATCCTCTGTTTCTATTGCATTAAAATACAGGATTAAAGGAACTTCAGTGTTCCAGACACAGTCAGCATAAAGCTTACTGTCTCAACAGATATATGTCAGATATAAGATGAAAATTAAAATCTGATAATATTCAAAAAAAGTAAGACAGAAATCAAACAGATAGAATGGCCCAAGCAAGAAACACTCCCCACCAAACATCTGGACACTGCAAACGCTGAGGAAGTTACTGCGTCAGAATCCAGATTTTCCAGCTGTCTTGTAACGAACTGAACCAAAACCTTGGATCTGATCACATCCGAGTTTTAAAGATATTTGTATTTGGACTTTAGTTTGTAGCTCTGGCCCAATTACAATACATGCATTTTAGATGTTTGTGAGCCAATAGAATGACTGAGCTTTGTAAAAACCAAAAAAAACATTTTGAAATATATGTAAGACATGCTTCACCATATCAAGAAAATGGATTGATTAATTTTAAATTTTCTTATTTAGAACTTG
This sequence comes from Opisthocomus hoazin, assembly GCF_030867145.1. Lineage (NCBI taxonomy): Eukaryota > Metazoa > Chordata > Aves > Opisthocomiformes > Opisthocomidae > Opisthocomus > Opisthocomus hoazin. Next base: position 25,253,540 of record NC_134454.1, on the reverse strand, counting down.
TTCACATATTCACTGAGGTAAAATTTTAAGTGTGCACACTCTACTAGTCCCGTGGAATGTATGTGCATTATGTGTCCACAAGTTCTACCTTTTATGTTACAAAGAAGTACTGGACATTTAAGAGGCAAATAAATGATTTTTATCGGTTTTGTTTGCATACAGTATTACTTTGCTTGGTAAGCACAAAGTACCATCTATTGAACTGCTCACTCCTTTATAGCATGGTTTCTTACGTATCAGTTAGAATTCTTAGCATTTTCTTAGGTCATTTAGAAATCTTGAAGATCTTTGATATTCACGGGAATATTTTCTCTTGCAAGATAAGAAGTTTTTTTTGTCTGAATAGAAATATGAGTAAATAACACTTCTTTATTTCCTTGTTTGCTATCATTCAGATTAATTCATTTTGTACCATAGAGAGATGAATTTTCTACTTCAAATGCTACTGATTTTAAAGAGAGCTATTTTTATTATTTTATATATATCATGTGAGATAGAAATACTTAGACAAAAAGCACCTGACAGCACATTTTCAGAGAACAGTTTTTGCGAGCCAGAGATATACAAAGTCTGAGCCCCACTGTAATAAATATGGTACCTGCAGATGCACGTAGTTAAGAAAGTTGACCTATCTAGTCAAGAAAATGACTGTTGGAAAAGTTCAAGGTTTTGCCAAAAGCAGGGGTTCAGCATCTGCTGATACTAGTAGGTGCTGTTTCTCTCCCTCTTTCCTTTCCTGCCCCTCCACAAAGAAATCCGCCTGACATCTGTTCCTTACTTCAGTCTCTCTGTAAAAAAAAAAAATCTGTCACAACGCAGAAATCTGCCAAGTACTTCTAGTATCTGGAAGATGCTTGATACTCCCCCCAGGCTGCAGGGGCCCTGTCCTCTTTCCTGAGGTACTGCTCACATTGTACAAGCGCCTCACCTCAGCCAGAAGTCGGGTTTCAGAAGCAGTATGCCTGAAAGTGTAGCAGAAATGAAAGTGAAACTGCCCCTTTATCTACTGCTCTGCAGGTGACTGAATGACACCTCCACTGAGGGGATCCATTGCAAAGACAAGTCAACTGCAGTTAAAAGCCCGGAGTGCCTGTGTTTAATAGAGTTCTTCACCCAGAAGGCTAACACAGCAGCAGGGTAAAAAAACCACCTTTGAAACACAAAGTTTTTCTCTCAGTGGAGAATTTGGGGGAGGAGAATTTCCTTTTCTTTCAGCATACATTTTTGTCTTTTGTGACTTTTCAGAGAGCCATGTATCAAACTGCACTTCTAACACCATGAAGATTACAGTCACAACTGCCATTCAGAAACAGAAGTTTCTTAAAAATCATGAAATTCAAGATATTTTAAATGGCATTTTAGCCATCCCCATTTTTATTTTCGAGGCTGTAAAAAGCATTTAGAAATCTTATCAGTATTTTTAACTTCTATGAGAGCAAGAAACATAATTAAAAGGTTTCTCAAGTATCCAATCATGTTGACATGTTACAGCTTTTTAGATAAAACTGGAAATATTGCAAGAAATACTTACAATGAACTTTGCTTTTTGACTGCACTGGTCAAGAGGGCTAAAACAATGCCATGTAATGAGACATGAATATAATTTAATTCTTGTTTTCACTCCTCTGTGTCTACTATCAGAGCAATTACACCGAGATCACATCTTGACCAGTGATTCAAAATCGAATCCTAAACATACAACTGCCTTCTCCGCCTTTATACATCCTTCCTCAGCCATTTGTGAGTTATACTTAGAAACAACACTAAGGAGTTCTGTGTGAACATGTACTTCTTCTCATACAGACTGAAGTTTTGATGTGAGACAAGGTGAGTAAATGAAATAGCAGTCCTGAGGCTTAAAAGCAGTGAACCAGTTATTTAGCTTCCAAGGATATTCAGTCTGTCAGCACAAAGAGACTGGATGATATCTGCCATTAAATGGAAATGCAACATCATTTGTACTTACTGCTCTGAAGCTTTAGTTAGATAAGTGAAATCTAGATCACCAGTAATCATGATCAAAGTAAGAGGACAGCAGGCATCTACACCAGCAGGGATCACCTCTCATTTGCCCACTGAAGCAGCAGGTAAAACAGATAGTTGCCATGCTATAACTAGTTGTTAAATTGCCCTGCAGTTCTGCATAGCTTTGCTTCATGGGAGACACAGAAAGGAGAAGGATCATGAAGGAGTGAATATCTCTATTTTCTGCAACCACTTAACTTACAAGAGGAATAAATGGTATTAAAATGAATCCAGGAAACCTGTAAGAAAGCAGCAGGAATAAATTCTTCAATTAATGCCAAATGAAAGACTCAGATCTCACAGGCCTGGTAATAAGATACAGTGCTCTCTATAGCTAAACAAAAGTGCTGTTCCGAAGCTATTACAACAGTCAAAATTAATGAAGACTCTTATTGGAAATTTAAGATGAGTAACTGAGAATTTAATGATACTCTTAGGCATACCCTAGAGTCTGTGGTTGCAGCAAGTCAGTAAGACAATAAGAAGCCTGTTGCAGAAAAATAAGATTGGGGAGAATCAGAAGGATAGTCAAGTCCAGTTCCTGCAATGAAAAAAGCACAGTAAAACAGGCTCAACTTAGACAACTGTCTATAGGATTTCTATTCTGTGTGTCATCATAGAACCCACAGCACTTCTCAATAGCCTACAGAAAAGTTAAAGCCAAATGAAGAAAATCCACAACTATAAAGAAACATAGGAAGTGAGCAGGAAGGTCAGCAGGTCTCACAAATCTCATAGCTTCCTGATCTAGCAGGGACCCCCTTTGATGAACCTTTCAGCTGATCCTCAAGAGAAAACCATTCCTTACATTACTGAAGAGAAAGAAAAAAAATCTGATTTTTCTTCCAATTTGATGTAAAGGAAAAATTACTTCTTTATCCCAAACCCAGTAGTTGGTTAAATCCTAAGCATATTAATTGGTTACAGGAGTCAGACACCAGATAAAAATTACTATCAGGGATCACGTTTTATCTATATTTACTTCGTGTTCAGTCCAGTGCTTCAGAGAAAGATTACAATGCCCAGCAGCCAATTTTTAAGTGCTCACCGAGGGAGGCAAGGGCAGGAGAAAGAGTGGGAGGGAGGAGAAGAGATTTCCTTGGCAAGGAAATAAACCTCCATAGCAGCTAGCAGAAGACTCAAAGCATATATTAATACAGCAAAGCCTGACTGCAAACAAAGAGTAGTCCAGGCTATTTTCAAACTCCTTTTGGAATATAATGTACTCACATATGCAAAACTTCATTCCTGATCTCCTAGGAATTATTGCATTTTAAACATAAAACCCTGCACCCAAGTTTTTCAAGCTTCATGTTCAAACAATTTGAATTTTTTGACCATTTAACTTATTTCAAAGACTATTACAGGACTTCTTCTTAGATGGTTGGAAATACTATTGCAACAGTATGTGGGTTAGCATTTTAGTGTCCCGTTATGATTAATTTCTCCAGAACTAAAGTATAACCACTTGAATATCCACTCTTGTTATCCTTTTTACTTAAAAATCATTTCATTGTCCTTAGATGCTCTCTTTTGCAAATCTTCATAGTGGCCCTTCTGTGCATCTGTTCCAATTTCAGTTCGTCTTTCTTCAACATACATGATGACAACTGTATGATGTAAAATATTACTGGTGCTTCCCTGGCTTTATAAAAATATCTATTAATAGAATTGTGAGGGTTTTGTAGCTATGATACACTGGCATTTCAAAAACAAGTTTCTATTGACTGGAATGTGTGATCACTTTCTTCTTTAACTGCCTCCAGTTACTGGGTTTCCCACTTACATCATATATTATTTCTAGCATCTGATTCCATGGTTATACACTTGCACTAATAAATCTTACCTATGTCACTCTCATTTCTGTCAACAGAAGCAATTAACATCTTCTAGTTTATGCTGGGGGACAAATACCACAAGCACACCCTTGGTTGTTAGACTTTTGCCCTAGCAAACACAAAAGACTGAGAAAAAATAATAAAAATGCAATTCCAGATGGAAATCCAAGGTCAGCTCCCATTCAGGTATTTCAATCAGCTTGACGACAGAGATCAGCTGAGTAGGACTTGGAGATCAGGCTCTGGTCTCTGCTCTTCCACCAGAGTACAGACTGTTGTGGTAAGTCAAACCCCACAATGAATTTCCAGTTCCCCATCTGAACCTCTGTTGTCTCTGTGGGAAGACATTGCAGTTTGATTAATGGAGAAGCAACTGTATAAACAACATGTAAAAGTCTTAGACTTTGGTGTTCGCCCAGCAGCACCTGACCAGCATGCTAGAAGTGATATAAAAGTGTTGAGTTGTTCAAAGCTGGTACAAAATATTTATTATAATATTTATTATTCATCATTTAGTTATTTAACACACTTGTGCAGAGCTACCCTAATTGCACATGAAAATCTAAAAGGTGGCTTTATGCAGCCTGCATGCATTACAAAGCTAGGTGCCTCCAAATGCTTTGTCAGACAGCTGAGTTAATAAAGAAAAATTTAGACTTTGTTTGAGGTTGCTTATTACTTCAAGGGACAGCTTCAGCAATTGGCGATAGTCAAGAGTATAAAAGTGTATGCCATATGTCTATGCTAGCTGCTGTGAAAAGGAGAGTTAGATGCAGAGGGGCCTTGCTAAAGTTCATTAACATTCGTTACTGATCTAGGAGGAACACAAGGGAGTTCATGACAAAGAAATTCCCATGTATACTAATTAAAAAATCTTCTTTACCTGACCAACTCAGCAGAGTGGAAACTTGGGTGACCTAAACATTGTGTATAAAACTTCTTAGCATCTTAAAATAGCGACCTTAGTTTGTACACTGTAAGTTGAAAACTAAGAAAGATACAGAAACACAGTTCCTAGTAGAAAACTGCCTTTGAAATAAACCATGGAATCACAGACTGGGTGAGGTTGGAAAGGACCTCTGGAGGTCATCTGGTCCAACACCCTGGTGAAGCAGGATCACCTACAGCTGATCGCCAGGACCACAGAATAACAGAATCACAGAATGGGTGGGGTTGGAAGGGACCTTAAAAATCATCTAGCCCCATTCAAGCCCCATCCAACATGGCCTTGAAGACTTCCAGGGATGGGGCATCCACCACTTCTCTGGGCAACCTGCTCCAGTGCCTCACCACCCTCACAGTAACAAATTTCTTTCTTATACCCAATCTAAATCTACCCTCTTTTAGTTTGAAGCCATTACTCCTTGTCCTTTAACTACATGTCCTTCTAAGTTGTCGTAGGCCCCCTTTAGGTACTGAAAGGCTGCAATAAGGTCTCCCTGGAGCCTTCCCTTCTCTAAGCTGAACAGCCCCAACTATCTCAGCCTTCCCTCTGATCATTTTTGTGGCCTTCCTCTGGACCCTCTCCAACAGGTCCATGTCTTTTCTGTGCTGAGAGCTCCAAAGCTGGAAGGAGGACTCCAGGTGGAGTCTCACCAGAGTGAAGTAGAGGGGCAGAATCACCTCCCTTGACCTGCTGGCCATGCTTATTTTCACACAGGTGAGGACACTGTTGGCCATCTGTGCTGTGGGTGCACACAGCCTGGTTATGTGGGGTTTCTTCTCAACCAACACCCCCAGGTGTCCTTCTCCTCAGGGCTGCTCTTAGTCCATTCTCTACCCAGCCTGTATCTGTGCTTGGGAATGCCCTGATCCATGTTCTGGACCTTCAATTTGGCCAGGCTGGATTTCAGAAGGTCTACACAGGCCCACCAGTCAAGCCTGTCAAAGTCCATCTGAATGGCATCTCTTCCCTCCAGTGTGTTGACTGCACCACATAGCTTGGTGTCATTGACAAACTTGCTGATGGTGCACTCAATCCCATTGTCCATGTCACCAATAAAGATGTTAAACAGCGCCAGTGCCAATATAGATGCCTGAGGATCACCACTCGTCACCGGTCTCCACTTGGATATCAAGCTGTGGATTGCAACTCCCCGAGTGTGACCATCCACCCAATTCCTTATCCACCAAGTGGTCCATCTATCAAATCCATGTCTCCAAATTAGAGATAAGGATGTCATGGGGAACAATGTCAAATGCTTTGCAGAAGTCCAGGTAGATGACATCAGTGCTCTTCCCTTATCCACCAACGCAGTAACCCTGTTGTAAACGGCCGCCACACCTGTCAGGCATGATTTGCCCTTGGTGAAGCCATGTTGGCTGTCACCAGTCATCTCCTTATTTCCCATATGCCTTAACATAGTTTCCAGGAGATTCTGCTCCATGATCTTGCTGGGCACAGAGGTGAAACTGACTGCCTGTACTTCCCCAGGTCTTCCTTTTTTCCCTTTTTAAAAATGAGCATAAAGTTTCCCCTTTTCCAGTTAGTGGGAACTTCACTGGACTGCCATGAGTTCTCAAATATGATGGATAGTGGCTTAGCAACTTCATTCGCCAGTTCCCTCAGGATCCACAGATGCTGGGATGAGCAGGGCACCCCACAATGCCCTTCCTGGGCCAGCTGGTGGGCTGTTCGTGCTCAGCCCACACACCCATCCCTTGCCAGCGGTTGCTGGTTGAGCTTCTGTGCTGTGAAGCTCCTTCTCTTGGCCAGGTCTGAAGCGGTTGTTTGCACTGTTTGTGTCTTTCCCAGCAAGTTCAGCAAATGAGGGAGACAATGTCTGCAACAACACAGACATCTGACTGGGCTCTGAAAAGCAGAGGTATGGACGGACGTAGGCAGGCAGGGCTCTCATTGCACTGAGCTCCTGCTTAGTGCTCACAAAAGGAGGCTGAATGTCAGACTCTGCTCTCTGAGGCGTAGGAGCATGGGACAAAACCACAGGGCCCAAGAGCATGACCACGGCTGAGCAGCTCCCCTGGGCTCACCCCAGCCCTGCCATCAGACCCCTCGCTGGTACCCCTGGCATCCCCCTGACAGCATTTCTGCCCTCTCCCACTCCACAGAGCTTTCCTGGGTCTGCTGTGCTTCCCATGGGGGCTTGCAGCCTCCCAGCATCTGCAGACCTTCTCATTGTGTGGCTGGGAGAGAAACACTGTCAACCTGCATAGGGATCCTCTCCTTTTCCTGGGGCACCTCCGAGAGTGCAGTGCTGCCTTCATGGTTCGCAGGTGGCCTCAGAAATAGCCTGCAGCCACCCGGTCCTCTGATCCTGGGGCCTCTTCAGTCAGACGCTCTCTTCTCCCTTCAGGGGATGCCACTGACCTGCAGAGACCATCCAGCAGCTCTGCATGGCTCTGCAGGCTGTTTTGATTCCTGTGTTCTCCACCCCTTCAGGATACCTTTGTGCAGGTACAGTAGCATAAACAGTCAGTGCTGCTTCTCTTGCCTCAGAAAGTTGGGGGTCCAGGAAAAACAGCCATCCAGTGGCAAACATCTGATACCCTGCACCTGAGTCAGGGCTTTAAAGAGACCTCTCTTTTTGCCCAGCACCTCCAGGACCTTGAGCAGCACACAGGGAGGAGACTCAGCCCCACCTCGTCCTGCACCAGACAGGGCTGGAGCTTCAGGAGTGGGGGCGGGAGGGGCATGATGGGCCCAGATCTGGAATGGTTGTGTTGAGCCTGACCTGCTCCCCTGTGTTTTATCTCCAAGGGACTGGATGAGGAAGGCAAGGATGAAACTCCGCTTGGGACATTCACCTGCACCATGTAGACCTTCCCTGTGCAGGTACAGTGAGTCTGTGTGGGCAAGAGGCCAGGGCAGAAATGCCAGTCTGTCAGCATGTCACTTGGAGAAGGAGTGTGGACGGTCCCTGTCAGAGCAGGGACCTGACCCTGGCCAAGAGAAACATTGATGAGATCGGGAGGAAGAGTGGCATCTGGCAGGGTGGCAAAAGCAGAACCAAGGCCACGCTGTCCCCACAGCCATCTGGGTCCCCAGAGTTAACTGGCTGCACCCGCCGGGCAGGCGGTGGTCGGGAGGAAACTCGGCACCTTGCCCCAGCAGCCAGACTTTTGCCAGACCCCATTGCCCTGGGACCAGCAAGCCTCAGGTTTCCACAGTTGCCTACCACACACTCTGAGGCCGGGCATTTTCTCTGCAGGGGCACAGGGGTCCTTTGCTGCCTGGGTGGGAGAAGGGAAGGAGGGAGAAGCTGCCACCTCAACCAGGGTGGGAGCTGGTCCCAAAGCAGGGACCGGGTTGGCAGATGAAGATGTGCGGAGCCTTGTGTCACTCTTTACAGCCCAGGAGTGACACTGCTTTTTGCTATGTTTTTTTTGCAGAATGGGATCCACAGAGCCTTTTGGCTTTTGTAGCTTGTCATACAGAGCAACTGGGGAAAAATGGGATACACCTGCATTTACTGAGTGCAGGTGTATGGGAAGATCATGGGAACAAATGCCATCAGCCAGACACATGTGGAGACATTCCCTCAATAAGAATTAAAGAGGAAAACTGAGAAACAGACCAGAGGGATGTGGCTGTTAGTCTGGTTTCAGACTCACTCTCAAAACTGACAACTTTTGCCTTTCGCAGGCTGAGGTCTTCCTCAAGCTTTCCGTTTTCTCTCCACCATGGTGATGTCTCCTAACCAAGCAAAAGGAGATGGTGCTTCTGTAGCCTTTCCTTGCCAAAGTTCCTTGACAAAATCCTCTGGCACAAGGGTCCCCCTGCCCCCCCCATCTTGCCCCAGGAAGGAGTGACCAGAGCGTGGTAGTGTTCGGGGCTCATGATCCCCAAAGCAGGGATCCATTCCATTCAGATGGCAATTTGGCTCTGGCGACAGCATCTAGTGGGGGTCCACATGCGGTGGAGTCATGTCTGCGACCTGGGAGGGATATCTGGGGCGTGAGGCGTCCTGAGCAGCCCAGCTGGCCAGGAGGGGAGCAATCCTGGCTCAGGTCTCCCATGTCCATGTGTCCTCCCAGGCACAGCCCTCCGATCCTGCCTTCTGCCTTCTGCTTGCCTTTGAGAGCCACCATTCCATCACCCTGAAGCACCAAAAGACAGTCAGCTCCCAGCTGAGTGCTGTACACACAAATGACTGTCTTTGTCATGGGGAGATTTGCTCAGCTCTGCTCTACATCTTCAATAGCAAGTATGCAAGTATATGGACCTACACCCATTCATCTCGCCCTGATGTAAACTCTGAAGGCTAAGGCCAACAGTTTCCTGTCCTCTATTGGCATGGAAATGAGACCACACTGATGCAAGCCTTATTTTCCTGGGAAGACTGTCAGAAATGCTTGGAAGAAAAGCATCTGCTCAACTGCATGCAAGAAGAAGACAGTAAGCTTAGAATCAGATTGACTGAGGCTGGAAGGGACCTCTGCAGGTCACCTGGTTCAACACCCCTGTTCGAGCAGGGCCATCCTGAGCTGGTTGTTCAGGATCATGTCCAGACAGCTTTTGAATATCTCCAAGGTGGAAGACCCTACAACATTTCTGGGCAAACTGTGGCAGGGCTCAGTCATTCTCACAGTAAAAACATGTTACCTGATGTTCAGAGGGTACCTCCTGTATTTCTGTCTGCACCCACTGCCTCTGGTTCTGTCACTGAGCAACACTGAGAAGGGCCTGGCTTTGTCTTGTTTGCACCCTCCCTTCAGGTATTTATATACACTTTTAAGATCCCCCTGAGCCTGCTTTTCTCCAGGCTGAACAGTCCCTGTCAGCCTTTCCTCATAAGGGAGATGCTCCAGTCCCCTCATCATCTTTGTGGCCCTTCGTTGGTTTCTCTTCCATACATTCATGTCTCTTTTGAACTGAAGAGCCCAGAACTGGACACAGGACTCCACATGTGGCTTCACCATTGCCAAGTAGAGGGGAAGGATAACCTCCTTCCATCTGCTGGCAATTCTTTTTTTAATGCAGCCTAGGATGCCATTTGTTTTGTTTACCACAAAGGCACGTTGCTGGTGCATGGTCAAGTTGGTGTCCACCAGGACCCCCAAGTCCTTTTCTGTCAAGCTGTTTTCCATCTGGGTGGCCCCCAGCATATATTGGTGCCTGGGGCTTTTGTGGCCCAGGTGCAAGACTGTGCACTTCTTGTTGTTGATCTTCATGAGGTTCCTGACAGCCCATTTCTCCAGCCTGTTGACATCCATCTGGATGGTAGCACAACCGTCTGGTGTATCTGCCACTATTCCCTTGCTGGGGTACACTCTGCGTCATCATCCAGATGGTTAATGAAAATGTTAAACGGGACAATATTGACTGCTGGGGTACACTGCTAGTTACTGGCCTCCAAATAGACTTTGCACATGGAGGACAGGGAGGTGAATTGAAACAGCCACAATGGCTTCACCAATGGCAAGAGCTGCCTGACAAACCTAGTGGCCTTCTATGAGGGAGTGACTACATCTGTGTACAGGGTAAGAACTACTGATTTTGTCTACCTGGACTTCTGTAAGGCCTTTGACACTATCCCCCACAACGTCCTTCTCTCTAAATTGGAGAGATACGGATTTGATGGATGAACTCTTTGGTGGATGAGGAATTGGTTGGATGGTTACATCCAGAGGGTAGTGGTCAATGGATCAATGTCCAGATGGAGATTAGCAACAAGTGGTGTACCTCAGCGGTCCATATTGGGACCAGTACTGTTTAATATCTTCAACAATGACATAGACAGCGAAACTGAGTGCACCCTCAGCAAATTCGCAGACGACACCAAGCTGAGTGGTATGGTTGACATACCTGAGGGACAGGATGCCATCCAGAGGGATGTGGACAAGCTCAAGAAGTGGGCCCCTGTGAACCTCAAGAGGTTCAACAAGGCCAAGTGCAAGGTCCTGCACCTGTGTAGAGGCAACCCTCAGTATCAATACGTGCTGGGGGATAAAGGCATTGAGATCAGCCCTGAGGACAAGGACTTGTGGGTACTGGTGGATGCAAAGCTGGACATGACCCAGTAACAGGCGCCCACAGCCCAGAGACCAACTGTACCCTGGGCTGTATCAAAAGCTGTGGCCAGCAGGTCGAGGGAGGGGATTCTGCTCCTCTGCTCCGCACTGGTGAGACCCCACCTGGAGTCCTGAGTCTGGCTCTGGAGCCCTCAGCACAGGAAAGACATGGACCTGTTGGAGCGGGTTCAGAGGAGGGCCACAAAAATGGTCAGAGGCATGGAACCTCTCACCTCTCCTGTGAGGAAAGGGTGAGAGAGTTGGCGTTGTTCAGCCTGCAGAAGAGAAGGCTCCTGGGACACGTTATTGCAGCCTTTCAATAGACAAAGGTGGCTTATAAGAAAGATGGAGAAAAATGCCCTAGTGGGGCCTGTTGTGGTAGGACAAGGGATAATGGTTTTAAGCTAAAATAAGGTAGATTTAGAGGAGATACAAGGAAGAATTTTTTTACAAGGAGGATGGTTAAACACTGGAGCAGGTTGGCCAGAGAGGTGGTAGATGCCACGTCCGTGGCAACTTTCAAGGTCAGGCTGGACAGAGCTTTGAGCAACCTGATCTAGTTGAAGGTGTCCCTGTTCTTTGGACTAGGGGAGCTTTACTCCCTTAAGGGACCTTCGTCCCCCCCAACTCCAACCATTCTATGATTCTATCAAGAGATAATTGGTTTGTTATGAACAGTCAGAAAATTCCCACTGGAAATCTTTCCATTAAAGCCTTTTTCATACCAAGACCCCTTAACAGAATATAATAAAGTGTGTACCAAGGATCACTTTCCATCAGGAAACCTCCTGCCTTGAGTGACACTTGAAAACATCTCTAAATTTTCTAATGTAATTTTATTTGCCCTCTGATTAAAACAACCTGTACTAGGCAACCAACTTTTTCTGGTCTCCTGAGTAGCCTGTTAATACTGATTCTTCTATATTTCTATACAGAACAACTTAGTTAGCCCACCATTTTCTACATTTCCTTTGCTATTTATGATCTGGCATATTTGTTCTTGGATAAGAGTAATTTTGCTGACAGCCATAATTCTGTATTTGTAAATTAGCATTTTGCTGCCATAGAAATGAACATACTGTCACAAATCTAGCATTATTATGGTTTACCGTGCTGAACCAAATTGGAGGATGGTGTAAACTTGAGAAAAACAAGGCTTTTGAAGTGCAGTAATAAACAAATAGGTCAAGAACTCTTTTATGAAATTGTTGGCAAAGTTGTACATATATCTGTCCTTGAACTTAAAAAATTTGTAAATTAGGTCCTATTCTACCTGTTTTATGGGTCTCAACAAGACACAAACTCCTAATGATTTTAAAATGGCAGAATCCAGACCAAACAGAAGAAAAGTTCAAAACCTAAAAAGAAAAAGGAATTGGTAAGGAGGCAAAAGACCTTTTTTTAGAAATTGATCTGTTTATTTCAGAAGTACTTGGCTTGACAGTGTATCTGTGTTAAAAATGACCCAGCTATCTCTCATGCATCCTTAGTGAATCAACCCAGAAGCTAATACCTTAAAGACAGAAGCTTGGCAAGAATTTTTGTAGGCTTTCTGAGTCATTTCCAGACTGAACTGATAGTGAATCCTAAGGCATATTACTTTGCAGTAGATTTTATATTCCTGCCTTTCCAGGAGTTAAAATCAAATGTGCCCTGAAAAAGAGAAATGGACATATTACGAATTCTTAAGTGTTTTGAGCAGTTGGACTCCAACAGCAGGTTCTTGGAGCCCAAGGATCCAGAAATCCTACCAACTTTGGGCATGTATGGTCTGGTGGGTCTGCGGATAGGAACCTGAACAAATGTGGAACTTCTAGGGAGGTAGCACGACTGTGCAGACGTTTGATGAGTGAAAGAAAGCCAAACTGAAAAATGTAAAATAGCCAGACAGAAAGACTGCTAGAGTTGAAAACATCTACATTTTGCTAGATTTGAAGGAAGAAGATAGGAATGAAAAAATAGAGGGGCAGAATGAAACACTTCATTTGCAGGGGATATGAAGGGAAAAGAGAAATAGAGCTTATTAGAGACTGAACTTCAATATCTTTGCAGTGAATAAGTGGCATACTGTTTTCTGAATTATTATATTCAAATTCACAACAATATTTGCAAGGTAGGGCATTTTCGGGGGTAATACAGAGTTTTCTATGCATAAAAAAAGAGCTGTTTGTCTTTTGCTTGTAGTACTGTAGTATGGAGCAAATTGAGGAGACCCTGTCATTGAACCATGTATTAAGATCTATATCCCAATGCTAACACAGTGTCTGGTAAACATGCCACTGAACCTCTGAAAGACAGTTGTGCTCTGCAGTCAATAATCACTTCTGAAATAATTATAACCTGTTGAGATATTTTTCTAACTGTTACTAGCTAGAGTTAGTGAAACATGTTTACACCTAGGAATTTGTATCAAGAGCATTTCCTTTTTGCCAAAATGTGTGTTAATCTGAAATGCACTAATTCTTCCTTGGTGATGACCTGACATTAAATATGGGTTAAGAGAATCTGAAACATCGCATTAGCATTAGCTAAGTGTGCAAAGTCATACCAACAAATAACTGGTTATGTCCTAATGACTTGTGAAAGATGAACCAGATATATTTACACACATACACAAAGAACAGGAAGTCCCTATACAAGTGTGAGACTTGCTTTAAATAGTTTTCAAGACATTGCATCACTAGATGCAATACTCCTCACTGAAACTCTCCCCATTTATTTCAGGAGTTTTTTTCAAAGTCTTTGGAATGAACTGACCTTTTTTTTTTGCAAAGGAAGTATCATACCAGAGCTCTGAGATTGCTCGTATGAGTCTAGTTTGTCTTATCTTTCCCGTATTTACCTTGCTGCTTCTCACTCTAGGAAAGCCTTGCAAATTAAGTTTTTTTCTCAGGGCAATATCTGAAGTACAGTTCCTGCCTATCTCTTCTCAAACTGTCCTATACATCCCACAACCCTCCAAAAATAAGGATTTTTCATGTGGTATTTTCGTTTATATTGGTGGAGACATGGAAAACACAAAAAAAAGGGATTATTTGTAAGTTAGCCCATTTACTAGGTGTAGTACACACTGATTATTGCTTAGGAATAAGCACATTTACTGAAGCTGGTGAAGTGGCAATTTTCTTCCTTCCGTCTCAAAGCATTATATGTGTGAGTAGTTTTATCCGTAATCTTATGCTAAAGCTGAAAAGCAGTCATCTATGCATAGGTACCTCCCAGGCCAAAGGAAAATGTAGGAAAAAAAAGGCTCTCAACCCATGTACTTATGTACTATTATACAACCCTGTTGAAAGACAGTTTGAAATTTTGAAAAAGGGAAAAAATTGGAGAAAATACTGGTCCCTTGACAAGAAGAGGACTGCAATAAACCAGGTTTCATTCTGCAGTATTTCAATGCATTTTCCCATAGCAAATGACTGTTAATCTAATCAGATACATTTCTAGTCTGTAGTTCTGACATTAGCTAAAATTATCTACTTATGTCGCTGCCTCTCTCTTTGGCACATGTGCTCCTGCAAACTCTTTAACCCAACACACAATAGGATAAATTCCCCAAAAATGAAGCAAACAGTATCTACCGGCTAAACTATTGCAGACAGTTGCAAAATCTCAGGCTGAAGATGAGCAGCAGAAATAAATATCAAAAGAACTTCATAACCTGGAATCTACTGAAATACAATAGCAGGAAAGAATTTGTCTATCAGCTCAGAACAGAAACATAGAAAGTAACAAGTTTTTTCTTCATTAAGTTGGCTGAAGCATGTGGCATTTTACTTCATTTATTTGTGCTTGTGCCTAACCAGGATGAAAGACTATGAAAAGATTAAAGAGGATTTTGGCTGACGAATTCTGGGAGATTGTTTTTGAGGTGTTTTAAGTTTCAAGGACTTCACTATGAGTACACAATACTTCCTGTTAAAGCTTCTGGAGGTAGTAGAGATCATCATTTCGGTCACTACAGTCACTCTATCAGTGGCTCTCTATATCCAGTCTTTATGATTCAAATTTACCTTTTCATGAGACACTTCTAAGATCCTTGGAAAAGAAGCACTGAGTTCAATATATGATCAAGTAAACAAAGCTCCATAATAAGTGTTTTCTGAACAAACAAAAAAATGAAGCAACCTATTGAACACTTGCAAATGCAAACAGCGTTTCCCTCTTCATCACCAAGATTCTTCTCAGTTTGCCTGGATAATATGCAACACTTTCTCACTGCATTAAAAGTACTTGCAGGTATCCATTTCTTTCTGTCTTGGCCTGGTGCAGATTGCTCAAAGTTGTTGAAGAGCTGGAAGTAAGACAAAGCCTTCCTAGTCTTGTATGAAAAAGAGCCCACAGATCATTTGTTAAAAGATTTGTTCTTGTCATCTATCAGCTTGTCTTGTGTATCTCCAGCTAAAAGCCTGTATGAGGCTTACGTGATACACTTTATCCACTTATGCTATCTGAAGAAGTTGTTTGACATATTTCAAGGGTTACTCAATTATTATTATGCTTTTTAGTGTACAAGGCATTAATTTCTTTCCCTAGTTACATCAAAAAAGAACTAGGACAATGCAGCTTCTTTTGTAAAATGAAAATATGCAGGGAATCCAGAGGTGTGCTAATATGCTTGGCATTTGGAATTTTTTCCATAACATAAAACAGAAAAGAGATTTTAAGTGTGATAACATTTCTATTGCACTGTGCAGTTCTAACAGGCAGTTATAAATACCCAAATACAGTAGAAGAGTATTATTCAGGACTAGCTGGGGCTAAAGTATTCATTAAAAACTTTAAAATCACCTATCATGAATGTATATTGCCTTGCTCTTCATGTACTGTAGGAACATATATATGCCATTAAACTAAAATTGATGAAGTCAGGTAAATTTTCAGTACAAGGATTATGGAGGTGAAATGCTGCAGGGTTTGACTCTATGATGTCATATGAAAAGATTTACATAGCTGTCGATGTTGGAAAGTTCCTTGTGTTATATTCTCTTTTTAAAACACACAAGTGCGAATCTTCAGCTTCAAAAAATATTAAGAAAGGACAAGTACGAGTGAGGAGAAACTGGTTGTAAGTTTCCAAAGAAAAATAGTACCTGAATTCAAATATTTCTGTTTGGTCTTGTGTGAAATTTACCTTTCAGGTTTCAATTTTTTATTTATTTCAATCACAACAAAGTTCTCTCAGATCATGAATGTTGCATAATTACCATGAATCACAGATATAAGAAAATGTAGTTTAAACATTAACAACATTTCAGTCATCCTCCAAAGGTGTTCCCTTGTTTGAAGCACTCGAGTAAAAACTGCTGGTCATAGGCAATTTTGTGATACTAAGTCACACTGAGAAAATACACAGTTAAAAACCATAAAAAACACAAAACATGCTCTTTTTTCTGAGTCTTTTTTGACCCAGAATTTCAATTTACAGTAATACATTAAATATTGACACATTTTTGTAAGTTCCATAGTACATTCTTTCCTCATACCATATGTTCTCTAGACTTCATTGCCATTAAAGACTAGGTACTATAATGAAAGATTATGATATTTATCTGCTTTTTGACAGCATACCAGAGAGACAAAATACGAGGTTTTCAAAGCCTATTAACCCATTCAACTGAGGCAACACTGTTGGCCTGACTTGTTGGCAGTCAGGGATAGTGACCCATTGAGCATGCTTTTAAGAAAGAGGAATTTAGAGAGGAAGCCCTGAATAATGTATCACTTTAAACATTCTCCATATATTCCAAACAAAACATCTTATGAATAAACCATCAGTGCTGTTCATTTAATCGAGAGAGTCATTACTGTGATGTTGCTCTACTTTGCTATTATCTACCTTTTTTTCTTCGATGGCGTGTTCATTTTTTCCTCTACCCTCCAATTGGGTTGGTTTCTTCACTATCAACTTCTTGTCTTTCAGACTGGTAGGGGCTATTAAACCCATAGCCAAATTTATTCAAGCCACAGAATTTCATTCAATTGCCACCCAGTAACTACATCTATAAACTGTGCCTTATTATGGTCTGCATTTTGGAAGGGATCCAGTCACAAACAGACTGTAGATGCATCACCTCTCTTCATGTTTTGGCAATCAGCCTTTCTTTATTATATTTACAAGCTTTAGCAGACCCAGCGAGTTCTCTATTTTATCCCATTTATACCAATAAATGCATTTTTTGAACAAAAATTACGTTATCTCTGTCTCTTACTATGCTAAACAAGGATGGGGTCTTGGTGGGATGTTTCCCTAGTCTTCAAAAAGTTAGCAAGTATTTTCCCACATTTCTATTTTTCAGTTCTTTGTAAAGTGTTGATGCAAGAGCTGTATGCAGTGTTCTGGCGTCAGCTTCACAAAAATTGTCTCTCTAGATCTACTGATTGCTATCCTATTTAAATATTTCAGAGAGTTACTGGCAGTGTTGTTAGGATAGAAGTGTAGTATTTATTTTGAATTGCTGGAAGCAGCTGTAAAGGTAGCAAATTCATAGCAAATATGTGAACTAGTCAACATGGGTGTTTTTAGAAACTAGCATCTACAGCCCAGGCTTTATTTTGAACACTTCTCCCCAGTGATGCTCAGTGAGGGTAGTACACCTGACAACAATTCCACTTTTCACCATGTCGTCTTGTGTAAAAGTTTGTGACCTTTGTTTTTATGCCCGTATCTCAGTACTGACACTCATGTTGTCACCTGACAATGATTTTTACAATCTCTGTTTATCAGCCTCTAACAGCAGCCCTGAATGAAAACCAGTTCTGAATGGGGCAAACTCCTCAGCTCTATTCATACACCAACAGACTGCAGAGCTGAAGAAAGAGCATCGGCATTAAAAGATGGGCAATGAAAAACCTCACAAATCTTCAGACCTTTCTGATAGCCTAAGCAGGTATGAGGAATGGACTTTTGATCACTTCTTAAAGGACAACCATAGATGGTCAGTATGAATTGCTCTAAATGTCAGACCATTTGCACAGAATATTAGGAAATATTTCTGGATTTATGCATCTGTAACATAAGACAAGCTGGTCAGAAAATACAGCCATTCTTTTTACTTTAAGAAGTAAAACCACCTGTGATACCTTATCAATGTGGTTAACTGCTTTAGTCATATTCAAGATGTCAGAAACTATGTTAAGCATTGTCACACAGGAGCTTACACAAAACATTATGGCTAGTAAATTAACACTTTGGAAATATGTTTAGTGGGAAGGTTTAGCTTTCTTGCTCTTAAGTGGAAATCATACAAGCAGAAATTATGAGATACTCATGCAGGAAAATGTCTGAAGACCTAGTGGGAAGTGAAGACTGTATCCTGATGTTTTCCCTCTTATTACTCTGAAAGAAGAGCACTCAGTCGGAATTTTCTTGCTTCTTGTATTTTCTTTGTGTCAAGCTGAGCAGTGACCTTGGACAGCATCCTGCTCCATACCAACCAGCCAGGAATTTCTAATTACACTTTCGTATCACCAGAGTTGTTCACCAGACTTCCAGTCTCCAGCATCCCCTTCTATCTCCCTCTGTGTGCAGATGCCCCCACTAGTTTGCAGGAGTGCTAACCCCAAGGATACCAACTGCACATGGTTAGCTGTTCCTAAATGTCGCTAAACGCTGGAAGACGCTTCGCCTGTTACTTGTTTTCTCTATATGTGTACTTGAGCAGTAGCATCTGAAGGCTGTCCTTACAGTCTAGATTGTCATTACAGAGCTTGGTACTGGAGATTTTTAAAAGCATGTCTGAATAATATGCTATTATAGAAAATATACAGAAAACCTACTTTGGCCGAGATTAAGATATACTGGGTATTATGCAGGATTGTGTCTATAGCTACTAAGGTCTGATATGCAAAATTACTGTAGAACTTGCACCATGCCAGCCATAGTGTTAAAAAAAACAATATGGAGAATTTTTTTCGCTTTCTATACTAAGTGCTGTAGAAATAAAGTCAAGTAACTAATTGCCTAGGCATAGGACCAAAATAGTCCTATATATACACACAGCCTGTGGCAGTGCACCGCAAAGTGCAGGCAGGAGTTACAAATTCAGGGGATTTTAAAGAGTGCTTTTCAGACCCCTGTTGTCTGAGCATCCAACACAAAAATAAAAAAAATCTCCATGAAGTTTTACAGAATGTTAAGTAGATGAAGATAAAGGCCAAATGCAAAAGAGTTGCAGGGGCTGCTCTGATACATAGCCAGAAGAGGTGAAAAGGAGTAACTATTTTCAGTCTCTGCTGGAACATGTGTAGATTCTCAGGGTTTACAGTGAATACACAAGAGAGATGTGATGACAGGAAAAAATGAAAGTTAGAAGAATAATCTTGACCACAGAGATTCAGAAGTTGGTATAATTTTCAACAAAATTATGGACAAACTCCTTAACAAGTAGGTGTGCATCCTGTACATAAACAAATGTTGCCCTCCATATAAACATGAAAAAATGTAGAATAAGAGTCTGTTGCTTCAATCTGTAGACTGGAAAACTAGTATAGTAGCAGAGACATGGTGCAAGTTGTCCATTAATTTTGCATAAAAAAGCAGCTATAGGTACCATGCTACACACACACAGTATATCTTAATCTTGACCCAAGAAGTCTTCTTGTAGCTAGATGACACCTCTGAATTACAGAGACATGCAAGAGCTGACGGAAAATTGTTTGCCAAAGCTTATTTTTGTCAGAAAAAAATGTTACAACTTTTTAATTACAAAGTGTTTCAAGTGGCATTTTTCTTAGAATACCAAATCAAGTAGAATAACTGAAGAGTGTAGAAGTTTTAAATACTTTTTTCAAAGCTAGAAATATTCCCATATTTTTTCATTTTTAGTTTCACACGTTTTCTTTTTTACTGAAACATGAGTAAAACATGGCATATGAAATACATGAGAAAGAAAATTGCAGTCGTTTCACTTCAAAGTGTATCACTTAAAAATAGAGAGCAGAACATCAAACTTATCACTCTCAATATTGGGTCAAAACCAAGAACTTACGAAAAAAAAAATTTCTCCAATGCTGAGACATTTGCAGAAAACATTGTAAAGCTAGTAGAAAGTTGTAGTCCCCCACAAAAAGGAAGAAAATATTTTGAAGCAAGATAACTCTATTCTTTGATAATACTGTAATGTCATGGGGGAAAAAGAACACCAGGTAACATGACATTTATGAGCTTTATTAAGTGGACCAAAAAAATGGGACAGGCTGTATCAGGTAAAGGACTGTCCGCACGCGCACATGCATGCACATGTGTGTGCACACAGAGACACACACAGATACACACACAGAGCTAACGTATATAGTCACCTGCATGATTCCCCCACCGATCCCATGCCAGAAAGCTGAGGCTGCAGAAAAAGCGACACTCCCTCCAGCCGCTCCTGAGGGCTTGGCGGGTGAAGTTTTAACAGTTGTATCTCTGGTCCTCTGCTTTGATATGGTGCCGGAGGTCCACGTACCAACCTTCCCAAACTCTATTGCTGCAGAGGTTTATAGCCAGATGCTGTCATAAATCGGTACAACGATAGCACACTACGCCTTTCCAGCAGTTTCAGGTGGTGTGCTCCTGGCACTTGTTGACCCATGGTCTGTACCATGGCTTATCCCACTTAGTTTTTCTTGCTTGTCTGCCTGTCAGCTGTGGCTGATTATGATTAGTTTCTTGCTTATGAGCAGGGTAAAGGTTGTGATAATCCTGCAGCAAATGAAAAAGACTCTGGAGACAAAAATAGCAAATTAAATATTTGGAAAGGAATGAAAGTTTAAACATCCTATGAAAAGGATTTGATTTCAGCCATCAGAAGATATTTTGTCATCTGTACTGCCCAGAAATTTTTGAAATCTATTACAACAGAGAACATCCAAATAATTTGGAGTTGGGACTGCCTAGTCCTTGGAAACACAGTATTTTGTAATCCTGATAGGTTTAACTATTAAAGGAATTCTCTTAGCTCTTTAAGAACAAAGTATAGCTGAAGCAAGGGCTGTCGCTAACGATGCTTTGAAAGGATCCAGGAATACAGACAGCAGAGATTAGTTGCTAGAAGGGGTTTTCCAGAGCCCATCAACAACACATTTCTACTTTGCACATTGAAGATACTTGCAATGAATGTGCTGACACTGTTGTGCCTGTAGCACAACTCCTAAGCCTTTCCTGCAACAGTGGTGCACAGGTGGAGGCAGGAGGCTATATCCGTAGAGCTCTGTGCCCAGTATCCATGGAGCTCTACCCCACGCTTGTGTTCTTTGCTTATTTTTCTATTACAATGAGGCCAAAAAAGACCTAGTTTCTTTTTGTCACATTCTTTTATTTTCTTTTTAACTCATTCCAAAGGGTCAAAGTGATAGCTAGGGATAGTGTAAGTCTCAGGAAAAGGTGTCTCTGTGTGCTGCTGGGCAAAAACACAATTTAAAAAGCACTGGCAGTGCTGATGGTGCCACGCAGGGCACACGTGGCCATGATTTGCCATCATTGCTCCTGTACCTGTGTCATCCTGAGTCCTGTCTGCCTTGTCTATACCAAGCCTGTAATGTCTCAGGTTGTTCTCCTCTTGCCTCACACACTGTCCCCTTTTGCACATGTGCATGAGGTTCATATTCTTACAATCTGTTTCTGAGGATGATTTTAAGATTTTGCATGGACACTACTTACTTCAGCACTTTTAACAGTCATTTTCAGCTTAGCTGTTTACCAATGTGAATCACCTGTAGAATGTCTCCGGAGAACCCATCTTTACTCCTGAAAACACTCTTTTATCCTTATTCTCATACTTCTCTCTTCCAGTCAAGTTACAGATTAATTAAATTCTTAGACATTATTAGTTCCCACACCTCCTCTTACTGCTAATACATTTTTAGAGAAACAAAACACATTTGAAATTACCCTAATCTTACAGTGAAGACCAACCAGACACTGAGACAAGATACGCTTTGGAAAAACTGTGTCTTAATTGCTTCTGCCTCAAAGGCCCGCATGTAAACTGGGTATAATAGAACGTTTTTGCTACAAGAAAGAAGCTCAATTAATGTACATGAATTGCTTGGGGAACTTCAGATAAAGGTACTACGAACTGTCAAAACATTCATATTCTAATATATTCCTTGAGACAGTTTGGCAAAAAGTAAGCATAACTCTCCTTCCAGCTAAAGGCTGACAGATGTATTTCATGATGAATAGTTTGTGGCTGAATGAACAATTTCAGAACCTATTCTGATTTTTATTTTATTTCATGTTTTCTGAAGGTGAGCATCTGCAATTCTATTATTATATGGGGGAGAGGGAAGAAAAAGCTACATATAAGCATGTGTGTGCCTGACTGAAATTATAAAGCTTTGTGCTGGAAGCATCTGTAGCTAGGAGACAGCTAAAAATAACTTCATTCAGGACAGATAGGTGACATGACCATGTGGGGGCTATTCAGCTGTTTTACTGGACTTTTCAACACTTAGGTGTGTTTTATTAACCCGTTCTGAAGATCTGCAGGAAAAAAAATTGCCTACATTATGAAATATCATAGTTAAAGTAGGTAGGGTGAGTTTTGCAATTTCCCGAGCCTTGGCTTTTGGGTTGTTTGGGGTTTTTCTAATTTTAATGTTCGGGTTTGGGTGGCATTGAAAAAGCAGGTTTTCACAATTAGCTTTGCACAATGGCCATTTTCTATAAGAATTGCTATGTTCATTAACAGTATCCTTTAAAACTTTAAATTTCGGAAAGAAAGCAAACTTACCTATTTTAAAGGTAATAATATTAAAATTAAATGCCACGGTGCCCTCTACTGGCTTACAGCATTAACACCAAACAGTAACAAAAATCAAGCGTTTGTAACCCGGCAAGAACCATGGTCCAAAATCGAAAAGATTGCCAGCTGTACTTAATTTGAAACATGCTGGATTTGTTAAAAACAGATTTGGGTCCCTCCCACATCTTGAAAAGGTGGCGGAAGCACTTGCTGTATGCAGCCTGAAGAAATTGACTGGCTTCTCCAGTGGCTGCTGACTGCATGGTAGAGCGAACCACATTCATACTGCAGCAACAAGGCTGAAATGTTATGCATCATCAGTTGAAAAAATGCTTTCCAGGGTGTGAAAATAGAAACAAAGCATGCCCTGTTAGGTTTTCCACAGCTCATCAGAGCCTACAAGTTCAGCAGGGACTGTGAAATTCCTGCTGTTGCATAGTCCTTCCCAGCTCCAGCTCCCCACAGGAGCTACGACAGAAGTGGGCTGCTGGCCTGTGTTAAGTTTAGAAACAAGATTGGTAGCTGCACACTATCCAGAGGGAGCTCTTCACCTCAGACATCAAGCAAGAAGCTTTTTGTGCACAGTGGAAATACTTGCTCAGAGGTGGCAACAGGTGATTGCTGACCTTCAACAAGCTGTGTCTCACACAGGAGGAACATTTTAACACCTGTCTGTGCTTCCAGTTTTGCCTCCTGGTAATCTCTAGAAGTGTGCATACAGTGCAACGAGCCACATCAGCAGACCTATTTCTTCATACCTCTTCATACTGCAGTATTGCAGAGAGCAGCAGGAAGTGAGAGCTTTTCTTGGGTTATAGGGAGTTTTGGAGTTCCACTAACTTCCTTTAGATATAAAGAAATGAGAAATATACAAAATAATGGTATTATTACTTTTGCAGATTGAGAAGAAAAATACAAAAAGAATCACTGAGGCTGGTTGCACCATTACTTGTTAGGCCTTCTGACATGAAAGTGTGGAGGAGTACATCTACAGTTAACTTCACAGTCTAGTGAAATGCTGCAGTTGTGACCTCCAGAGATCTACCTATCGAACTGCAGCGCATTAATACCTCTAGCTGCCAAACATCGTCCCAGTATTCAGTGGAAGAGACCTTCAGCTTAATTCCATTTTCAGACTCTCAGCTGAAGATTAGAATATTAATGCTTAGCAAACATCCTTAAATTGGCAAAAGAAAAACTTTTGGCCTTCAGTAAAAGCAGAAATTTTTATTTAGTTCAATTAATATTGTAGTTGTACAGAGTAAATTGAACAGATCTTTCCTCAAGTCTTCAGCGTAAAGTCTGAGAGCTTTTATGCACCTTAATAGATATTCCCAACAGCTCTGTGAAACACGGAATTATTGTCAGCCCTACTGTACAGTTGGAGAATTAAAACTAAATTCACTGCCCAACTTTTGGCAATAATTCTCTGCCAGCACTGAAAACCAAATCTGTGCTGACTCCCATGCTAGGACCTTACACAGATCTGGAAATAGGTATGATGAGACCTCAGTGACTTTGGAAACCCCATGAGACCCTGCAAGACTTCCAGGCCAAAGCAAATAGTAACTTTATGGTGCTCCATAGTGAAAGCAAAGAGCCGTTTCTGGGAGAAGGAATGCTGAAGACATGGTGAAATGAACTATCGTGTCCCATCCCTCTGGAAGCTTCCTCGTTTTAAACAGCTATCTCAGCTTCACACACAGCTGATCATAGTAGCTGCTGCTCTTTCGTAGTGGACATTGTGAGTCTAAGTTATTTTCATATGGTGTACCAGGCTTTTTATACCCCTGCTCAGACGTTTTAAAATGATGGCATAAACAATCCAGCTGCCTTATGTTTACCTTGTATCTGTAATTCGTTCTGCTCTTTGTACAGCAGGCTTTCAAGCACCTGCTTACAGGACTTGCAGGGGCTGATCAGCTGTCTTAGCATTACTCTTCCCTCTACACCGCTCATCGCACAGTAACTGGGTACAATGTTGGATCAGAAGCTTGTTGTAGGATTGATGAAGCTGATGCATCTGCAGCTTCCTTTGGAAATCATCCCTGATATGTGCTGAAGTCTGTCATCATACTATATCTCTTCCTGATGGTTCAAGTTTGCATTACAGTAACTTTGAGCTGCTAACAAGATACTTCAGTCTACCGCAAAAGGACTGTGAGAGGCCACCTCTTTCTCTCATTGCTAAAGAAGTAAAGTATGCTTGCAAGGTTTTCTGTTTATGACTCTCTTTTTCTCTTCAGGTCAGTATTTGTTTTAGAAACAGCTCTGATCACATTTAACTTAAAGGCTAAAATCTGAGAAATTCCAGCAACACAAGTCCCATTTCTTGAAGAGTTGGAGAAGACAAATATAATTCCTTCCTCTTTTTCTTACTGAGTGCTCTGCTGTTCCCTCATGATTTAGGCAGTATTCACATTCCAAAGTCTCCTGAAAAGTCAGCAGCAAGAGAGGATAGTTCTGCCTCTGAAGCTTCCTACTAGCGGATTGAACATACTTTCTGCCTCTTCCAAAGTTGCCTTGTTCATCATGCATCTCCATCCATGGGCTGAAGCTTCAGACATATGATGCTTTCCGCATTACTACAGGAGCTTCTGGGTTTCTTCCTGTTCTTGTGATCTCTGGAAGGTCCAGGCAGATGGGGATATAAACATCTGATTAGGACTGCCCAGGTAGAGTTAGTGCTACGATTTCTGCTGACAGGTTTTAAAAATCAAATCACTCAACAGATCTGGACATAAATTAAGAACATATGACTGCATGCTGGACTCAGTTCTGCCTGAAGTATTGGCAGAGGATTACCTACCTTATCACTGCAAAGGGTCACAGACGAGTTTTGCCAAGACTTCAGCGCTTCTGGGTAAGAAATGCAGACACTTGAGGAACTGTAATGACCACTGGGCTAAGTGTCAACACGATGTGCACTTTGAGAAACCAAACCTTAGACATAGGCACTCAGAATGCACATTAAATCTTTGAATCTTAGCCAAGGTATTTGTGGAATTCTCCTTATGCAATTAATGAAGTGTAATTATGCAAGCTGTGTATTGTCACTTCTACTATTAAAAGCCTCAATACCCCTCAAATACTTCATATTGTCAACCATTCTAGCTGTAACAGTTACACAGAGTCATAACTCGTCTCCTTCCTACTACACATAAGTTTTTGAGGCAGCTACCACAGCAAGCACTGAGGGCCTGAGGATATCCAAGTACGCTGATGCATAGCATATACCAGCTAACTTCTACAGTGCTCTGACTGCACCATGTTCAGTGGAAATGAAGGATGTTCTACTCTGCAAAAAAAAAAGGTTGGGGAATCTGCAGCTCCAACTTGGATATGTTCAGGACTTAACTGGACATGCCCCTGAGCAGCATGATCTAATCATACCTCCTCTGAGGAGGAAGTTTGACTAGACTTCTCAAATGACTCTCAAAATCTAATTTTTCCTTTGGTCTATGAAAATTTATTTTACCAACTAACGTGAAAATAGATGCTAGACTTAAAGTGCTCAATATTTAAGAATCCAAATATTTTAGGAGACTATGGTCAACTCTATATACAGGCAAGTGCTACAGAAATACATAGAATGTATTATTTTCAGAGCCCTGTGCCATAATATTCTCTGTGGTTTAACATCCTACTAAACAAACTGATAAAGTATGAGTTAGATCAGCTGACAGTGAGACTGACTGAAAACTGACTGAATGACTGGGCCCAGAGCGCTGTGTTCCACAGCACAATGACCAGCTGAAGGCCTGCCATGAATGGTGTATACCAGTGGTCAGTAGTGGGTCCAGTCCTGTTGAATATCTGCATTAAAATGAGGGTCCATGTCTTTCCTGTGATGAGGGCTCCAGAGCTGGATGCAGGACTCCAGATGGGGTCTCACCAGAGCAGAGCAAAGAGGCAGAATCACCTTCCTCGATCTGCTGGTCACGATTCCAGGATATGGTTGGCTCTCTGGGCTGCGAGCACACACAGACAGGTCATGTTGAGCTTCTTGTCAACCAGCACCTCCAAGTCCTTCTCCTTACGGCTGCTCTCAAACCATCAATACAGCCCAGCCTGTATTTTCCAGCGTTTCATCCACTGGTACCCCCAAGTCCTTCTTGGCAGGGCTTCTCTCTTCCAACCCAAACAATTCTATGACACTATCATACAATCATAGAATCACAGATTGGAAAAGACCTCGAAGATCATCGAGTCCAACCATTCACCCAACGCCACCATTCCTACTAAATCATATCCTGAAGTGCCACATAATTAATAATTAATGGTCTAGAAGAGTATATCCTCCATAACTTTGCAGATGATGCACAACAGCGAGATGTGGCCGACACAGAGGGTTGTGCTGGCATCCAGAGGGACCTGGGCGGGCTGGAGAAATGGGCTGACAGGAACTTCATGAAGTTCAACAAAGGGCAATGCCAAGTCTTACCCCTGAGGAGAAATGTTAGACTGTGCGAAGGTTACATGTCACAATAAAGGTCCGTAAGTGGGACAAGAGAGTTTATGCATTACACTGAATTTGTGTAGGCATTACATGTGTACATGGTTTCAAACCAAAGTATGTGGTCTTCATGGGGCAGGAGCACAGCACCTAGAGTACAGTTCACAGGGCCCTGTGAGAGGTCTCTCTCGCAACCCATTGGTGCTCACCGCAGCCATGAGCAGAAAAGGGAAGCAACTGTGCCATGCCAAGCACACTCATAGTCCAGGGATGTGCAGATCCCCAGTGCCCAAGGAAAGGGTCCCCACTTGGAGCCATGTCCCCTCTCTGTACCAGTTCTCCATGTGAACATCTTACCACTCTAGTGTGAGGAGACCACGTGACTACAGGGGTGATTAGAAACCTTAATGAAATAACTCTTGGTGATGTGAATTACAGCTGGTGTTTGCTTCAAGACCTCACTGTCCATATGGATGCTCTGAGCAAAGGATGTGTCACTGGTCAGTGACTGCTGAGGGACAGGAAAGTCCTGTAGATGAGCACTGATGATTTGAAAGGAAAGAAATCCTTGTAGCAGTTTTCAAATCTTGTTCATGTAGTTCATGTGGGAAAAGCAGTATGATTATCTATAAAGGGAGAAATCTCTATATAATCACTAAGCCAAGATTCAAATGCAAAATTCTGGATGTGACCACCATCTTCTTTCTTTCTGGAGGAAATGGGATATTTTAAAAGAGAAAGAAAACCACCCTCATTTGGTTCAATTACTTCTTTATTTAAATGGAGAACTGTTCAGGGAACTGCTGGGGCTTTTTTTCGCTATATTTTTCACAAAATTTCACTGTGTAATAAATGAGGAAGTCTAAGAAGGTAAAAGCTTCATGAGAAAACCCAACATCAAATCCAAAACATATAGCTACACTCGGCAGCTGATAGCTCAGTGCTGGAAGACTTCCTAATTTCCTGTGAGGAGCAGCAGCTCTACAGCCAAGTTTGGTAATTAGGAACCCGTGCCACATTTTTGAAATGTTTCTGAAAACATACACCTTAGGAAGCAGCATGACAGAAACTGTAAGTCTGCCAGTGAAAAAAAGAATGTTGCCTCCATCAACAACGTCTTACGTAGGCAAAGCTTTGAACCACCTGAGATGTAAAAGCAAACAGACCCCTGCTTTCTTTAAATCCCTGGATCACACCCTTCATCCTAGCACTGAAGCTTTAGATGCAAACATTTGTCAACCCAGACAATCTCTGTCTTAGCCAAGTCAGATTTGGATCTTACCACGTGAGGAATAAAGCATTCTTCAGGGATTACCTGTATGAGACAGAGAACAGAGCAATATAGAACTGCCAAGGATTGTGTAACATGTCAAGACCGGGCCCATGTCATGAAGTGATAGAGTGTAACAGATTTTTTTACTGTTCTGTGCATTCCTTCTGGTCCCATTTGTTGAAAGACACCACATTTCCCTACACCTTAAAAATACGCCCCCTCAGCAGGGTGGGACAGCACTGCAGACCAATTATCCCTCTGCGCTACATAATGTAAAATTATCTCTAAGTTGCCCCATCTTCGCATGCCTTCCACAAACACTATTAAACTAGAATCTGATAAAACAAAGGTGTGCCAGGGTCGGATCCAGTGGCATTACATGTGGCTGCTAGTTCTTCATAATTAACATAGATAATTAACTGTAACATAGTTCTTAACTGTGGTATGTCACCATTAATGCATGTTAGAAGTTTCAGCGTTATTGGGTTTTGAAACAGATTATTTCCAATCACTGACAGAAACTTAAGAGGCCAGTCCTAGGATTTAGTCCAGAACTGTGATAAAAAGTAACAAGACGTGTGTGTGTGTATACATATATACACTTTTTTTTTTTTTTTAATACTTTGGGTTTGAAGGGACCTTCAAGGGTCACCTAGTCCATCACCCCTGCAACGAGCCGGGACATCTTCAACTAGATGAGGTTGCTCAGAGCCCCATCCAACCTAACCTTGAACTGAGTCTTGAATGAGGCTCCACCTCTGTCAGACTTTCTTGTTCTGCTCTGTCAGTCTCTGTCAACGTGTGCAGGGACATCTTTAGACAAGCCTATGTGGTTATGTGACAAGGCACAGGCAGTGGGGGGCTGCAGGACAGCCTCTGTGAGAGGCTAGAGCTGCCTCGTGCCAGACACAGCTGGTTCCATCTCCCACAGACCCACTGTAGGACATTTCTGAGCCCCTCAGACAAGATGGTGGAGCCTCAGAGAAAGCATACTATCCTGCTTTCAGCTGGGATACAGTTAATTTTCTTCCCAGTAGCTGGCATAGCACTGCATTTTGGATTTAGTATGAGAATAGTGTTGACAACACATTGATGTTTAGGCTGCTGCTAAGCAATGCTATACTAAATCAAGGAATTTTCAGCTTCCCATGTTCTGCTGCCAAGGAGGTGCACAGGAAATTGGGAGGGAGCACAGCCAGGACAGCTGACCCAGACTGACCAAAGGGATATTCCATACCACATGACGTAATGCTCAATATACAAACTTGGGGGGGGGGAGGTGGAATTAGCTGGGGGGCTGGGATCACTGCTTGGGAATAGGCTGGGCATTAGTCAAGGGATGGTGAGCAATTGCATCCTGTTTATGAAAGCCATTATACGTATGAGTTGTAATTGACTAAAGCAATACGATAATGACAGAAAATCTATTTTTCACGATTGCAGAAAATGAGGAATATGCTTTCTGAAATAAAATTCTTGTTAGCTGAAGTTAGCACAATAGATTTGAAAGCAACAAAGTAATAATCCACAATTTTATTCTAGCTATTCTCTCAGCATTTATTTGAAATATCAATACTTTCCATGACACAGTTTATACATTAAGCAGTAGGGAATTGTCTTCATTTCACATCATCCAGTACTGAAGTGGCACATTCGAAGCAGCACATTAAACCTCTGAGTCTGTACAATTTAGATAAATAGATCTCTGGATAACTAAACTAACAAGACTTCTGCAACTGTTACCAAAAGAATGCCAAGAAGCTAGGCACAGCACTGTACACACAAAGTGCAGGAAGGAGGAACACAAGAGAACCAACTAAACATGAGAGATGTATTTGCATATACAGCCACATGTCTTCAGTTGCTCAACACAAAAAGATACCAAGTTTTATTTAGTCCTCATTGAGGGCAGAATATGCACAAATGATGTTCAAAGAACACATGGTAGACAGAAACAAATGAAGTGAGGGTCATGTTTGGTTGGTTATTGTATTCCTCAGTGAAGGAGTTTACAAAGGATTATCTGGTGCTTAAGCAGCATGATTTTGTGCCAAGACTTGACAAGAAACAGTTAACAAATGCCAGTTTTATTCCCCATCTTGCCCTTTTACTGGCATTTTGGTGAGCATGCTTAAAGTTCCTGAAGGGCAAATTCAGGTTGTTTGTGGTCCAAGGTTTTTGCTATAGGAATCCCCATTTTATGGTTTCCAGTTTACCTCCGGATGGAAATAGGCCTTTTAACGATAAATAAGAATATAAAAATGAGCAGTAAGCAGCAGGACACACAGTACAGTGGCTCACTTTCTGAGAAACCAGAGGGTCTACATTTATACTGTCTCTGTGAGAACAGCAAGCCAGTTTGGTTGGAGGATACAACTCTGGTTAGTCAATGTTAGACCTGTGTGATCTGTATCATTAGGAAAGGAAAGATGGAATGGCAAGAACTCTTCCCTCTTTTTATAAAGAACTAAGACTGAAAAGTAATACAGTGGTGATAGGCATTATCTTCCCAATACCACCTTCACTTGCTGCTACTTCACTATGAGTTACCTGCTTTGCTTGACATCATCTTCCCGGCTTCATCTCAGTAATGGCTCTGGTTATCACCAGGCCAGCATGGCCAATAAACTAATCCACACTATGCTGGCTCAGAAGATACCACGCATCACCACCACATAGTATGACAACATGTAAACCAAAGATGCTCAGTGGGAATTGATGACTCTAACCACTGCAGTTTGCACTTGTGAGGTGTAAGAAGCAGCATTCTGAAAGCAGTGGTACTGACACAACTATCTGGGTTGTTGGTGGATCAGCCATCCTAATTGGGTAATGGAACTAGAATATCGACATAATTGATGGGGAAGAAACCCGACTGGCCATGAAGCATCCCCTCATACCAGTTTTCATCAATCTGGTTAGTGAGGGTAATGATATCACCCTCTTTAAATCCCAGCTCCCCTTCATTTTCTGGTTCGAAGTCATACAGAGCTCGGCAGCATGGCTGATCCATGTGAGCACCTATGGAGAAGAAACACAAACAACTTGCTTAACAATCTCAGTAGCTACAGTATCCTTTTTACCGTTGTTCCTACTACAGATTTTGATGTTTCTGGTATCACTCAGATTTGATGACAGTTCTTCGATAACATCTAAATCTGGACTGCTAAAGTTTGTTAGAAGACAATTATCAGCTTTTGGTAGCCTTCAGTTTTCGTACAGAACAAGTCTGAAATTGAAAGCTTTCTAATATACTAGTGCATGAACATCTGACCATAAACTCTTTAGGATGGCTAATGGATATTATTATAAGTCATTAGTTAGATTAGATTTTTAGATTAGATGTTATATGAAATTAATAAATATTCCTCCCATCCTCCGTATTCCACCTCACCGCCAAAGACTCTATAGCTTCAAGCCCACCAAAAGCAAAAACATTACTGGTCAAATTAGTTAGGATTTAGCATCACTACATTATAAGGAATCTTATATCCCTACCCGATTATCCATAGTAAAAGTTCATTCTAGTGGTCAGAACAAACCGACACATGCCACTCCACCATAATGGCACTTCTAAGCATACCTATTTCAGCTTTTTCATGTATACTGCCTTCAGGATGAGTAAGTTACAGATTCAAGCTTTTTGCATACTCATTTCAACCACTCACTATGGCTAGAAGACCCATTTTTCTGCTATTTTAGGACATATATATTCCATTTCTATAGATGTCAATAGAGCAAGTTTTTCAAATCCATATTTATTTTATTAAATTCTGTAGTGTAACATTCTTTGATTTCTTTACTTCTCGCTCACAGTGTATTTTCCTTTATTTGTCATGAAGACTATTTTGCTGGCATCAACAAGCCTTGCAACGCATGTTTGGTATCCACATCACTACCAGTCAAAATTTAGAAGATTTAACAAATAAACTCCAATGACCATAGAAGATCGGAATTTTGAGTGAACCAACCCAAACATACATTAAAGAATTTTCAAAGCAGATGTTTCTCTGAAGCCAATAAACACTTCACAAGAAAGAACCCCTATTGAAGAAAATGCCAAATACCACTCTTTGAAGAGCAAAACACGAATTCTGAAGAGACACAGGAACATCAGTCTGCACTGCCTTAGCACAGACAAGTGTCCATGATATTACAAAACAGAAGTGAAGAAGAAAATTACTGGTGGCATGAGAAGAGCTTCAGCATGTAGGACTCAAGCCACACTCATGCACAAGGAATCTCCATTGTATCCCCCTCCTCACTAGCACAGAGAGATTACTAGGAGTTTGCAAGACAATTGCCAGCTGCAGGTGCCAAATGGAGATACTGTTGCTGCCTATATCTGGGAGAACATCAAACATTCACATCAGGATGTGATGGAGAGGAAGGAAACCCTGATTAAAGATCTAGTGACAAAAATCCAGTCTTGCAAGGTGGAGTGTGCTAGCAATTGTCAGTGAGGTAAACCGGAATCACTGAGGTCAATGTCTGGACAGAGGACAGACCTCACCATAACATGGGATAACAGAACATTACTGTAAGAAACAAACAATAATGCTTTCTTAGTATGTGCTGATATGAAATAAATACTTCTTTAAGAAAACAATCATGTATAGTCATATAAATGCTTAATCTTGCTTGTGCTGCTCCCAACTGGACAAAGAAATAACTCAGATAGCTTTGTTTTTCTCTTCAGTGATTTTTACTTTCAGGCTCTTCATGTTGTAATACCTGGTTTTAAAAAGCAGGACAGGGTTATGGAGTTTATGTTGGGGGGGGGGAGTTCCAGTTTCTGCATTTTCATGGAAAACATCCACCTGTTCTTTCAGTTTTCTGAATGCCTGTTTTGTAAAGAACAATATTTCAAGGTGAATTTAGTACGGCAGCATCTATTCGAGCTTCTAGGACCAAGCAAACTGTTGACTCAAAGACACATTTAGAGCAGTGCGTGATGCATCCCTATTCTCCTGCCTTGGGATCTGAATACTTTACAAAGAAACAAATGTTCAAACAGCTCTCTTCTACGCTATCTTTATTTTCATCTTCCCTCACTATGGAAGAACTAATGTTTAGAAGAAAGCATGGAACTTCTGCATTGTAGCAAAACTTCAGACAGAGTTCGCTTTTATTCTCACATTGCTACTGCCATTACCTGATGGTTTGGGTGTGGTGGCATGCGATATTCCTCCATTGTGCTGAGTATTGTCACCAGTTGTGAAATCCAGGCTCATACGGGGTTTCGGCTGGTATTCTCTCCTGGGTTGAGATGAAGCCTCTTTTATCCTGCCAATACATGAAGTTAAATGTCAAGAGTTAGTTTCTTGTTAACAGATGAGATGCACCAAAACATCTTTATTTCCATGGCTGAAGATGCCATCCACCAATCATCCAGACTAAACAAGGTTTGGCTTTTGGAGTAATTTTTTGTTTACAACATTAGTTTAAAGTACCAAAAACCAACTGATGTGACTATGCCATGAGTTTGTTAATTTTTTTTCTCTTCTAGGAACCTAGCGTTTTGTCTGGCTTCCTTTTGTCTAACAATAACAAAGAGCTTCTAATGGAAAAAAACTTGTTAAGTGATTAGCAATGCTTACAGAAGGGCTGTATAAACATCTCTGCCCCCATTTTTAGCATGAATTTTGCTTCTATCCCTGGCAAGCCCTAACTCGTCAGTTGATCGATGCCAACTCTTGTCATTTGGTGAGGAGACTGTGTGGGAATGTACTGACTTCAGCTGCAGACTTCGTTCATTTGTAATTTGGAATACTTGCTTCACAAAGGCACACAACTCCAGTCTTCCTGACTCTCAAAATAAAAATATTATGCATTATTCATTTCAATTTATTCTTCTAATTGAGCAATCTAGAACTGCTAGGAAAGGGTACATTTCCAGATTACAGGGTAAAACCCAGGGAAGGGATGATGACAGAATCAGAGCAGCTTATGCAGAACAGCTGCCACATATATTTCTAACACTGAAGAATAGTTGAGTCAGTACCTTCATATTTAAAGGGCAAGTTGGTTCCTCTAACCTTCTCTAGATCTGCCCCAGACTCACTGTTGGTAGCATCTTTTGATTTATCTGTTGAAAAGATCTGCTTCTAACTTAACCAGTTTTGGTCCTGGTAACAACGGTTTCCTCACCATTCAAAATATTACCAATATTAGTCAGTGCCCAGAGACTGCCTGTCTTGTTCATAAACAAAAATGTAAGCATATTCAAAACACAAATTAATGAAGTTGTCAAAATCAACTTAAATTAAAAGGCTTTTCTGTGTTTCTATCATTAACATAAATTACTTTTTCAAAACAGTAGAGTTTTGAAGAAGGAAATACTTCAACAAGTTCTATTGTACTTAATACTTCTGTGAAACAAACACCGTTTTTTACAGATTTATGAACTAGAAGGTTACAGTTCTAGTGACTTGCTAAAAATTACTCAAAGGCTTAGCATGAGCCATGTTTCTTAAGAAAAGAAACATCTCCAAGGAAACCATTCCTGCTTTGCAGCTGCTCTGTCATAATACTCCGTCCTGGAAACTGCAGTCTCCTTTTGCATGATGAAAGAGCGAGTTTAAAAGGAAAAGCTTTTGCTGACCCTCCAGATTTTATTAATTTTACTGCAAGTCTCCCAGTGTTTGTAAAGTTTCTAAAATCCAGGTTCCTGGAATCATGGTATTTTAAGGATGTTTGTGCCTTCCATTAATGTGTAGAAGAAAAATGAAAATTCTTGAACTTGCAGTTCCTGAAGAAAGTTTTGAAGCTTGACCTAAAGAGCCCAGAAAGAATAGAAGACTCCGGTGTATTTTTAATTTTTCGTGTTTTTTGCAGTCTAACTCCTATTTTTTTTAAATTCTTTGAGCAGCATTTTAAACAGGACAGTCCAGCGCTAGAAGACATTGTCCATGCCAAACAACATCATGAACAAGTTCCATTCACATCTTTTTAAAAAGTATCTAGAAAACTGGCGATATGTGCTGTAGACATCACTGAGAGTGAACAGTAACAAATTTGCTCAGTTTAAAAGTAAAGCATTGTTTATTTTCTGGTGCGCATGGTCAGAAAACAACACCCACAAGCCAGGGCCATGCATTCTTTGCCGCCTGCACATCACCAGCATGAAAGGACAAATAGCTCAAGCAGTTAACAGCTCTACATCCCTGCTTAATCCCTGGCATGAGCATACCACAGTGCCCTAATTTGTGTCCAGTGGTGTGGACAAATGATGATTCATCCAGGAAACTCTTTACAATTAGGGGTGCACAGTAAGTTTATGCAAAAGATTTACTTCAGCTGATCTATAATAGCAGTCTGATGCAAGGTTCTTGCAAAGCTAAAATCATTCAGAGCTGAAACTTCAAGCAAAGATGCTGACTGTTCAGCAGAAGTTTCAAAGGACAAAGGATTATCTGAACTGATACGGGAAGAAAAATATGTTGCAAAGAGAGGTATGTTCACTTTATGGCGTAACTTACGGACTGCAGAACAACCCACCTGCTCCTGCAGATTCTTTAATGCTTCTGTAAAGCAAGTGAATTGCAGTATTCATTTGGAAGTGCTAAAAATCATTCTGTTAGCTGTTTCAACAGTACTGGAAACTATACCCAGAAACCGCCTTCTGGGCAGCCTACCTACCAAAATAAGTGCTGCTCCTAATCGCAAGAAATTTTGAGACTCAGAACAGCATGAGTCTTACAAACTGTGTGCTCTGAGAAAATCAACACTGACAGACCCAGTAGTGCCAGAAATTAAATCTACACTAATGACATTAGAAAACAGCAAAGAATCGTGCATGATTAAAAAGCTGCCTTCACAGTATGTGAACACTATCTGCTCTTGGGAATTACATCCAACTTTCAGGAAGAGTATTCCAGAACTACATGGACTAAAGAAATCTTTCCAGTATGTTAAGATCCCTTGAAGAAGGATGTGTGTGTGGGAAACTGATAAACTTTTGCAAACATTGTTTTCCTCATTTCAAGGGGGTACACTCTGTTTGGTGTTGATAAAAACAAAAATTCCAAATTAAAAATTCAAAAATTCTATTAAAAAAAAACTAAATTCTGAGATAGCATTTGCAGTTATGGGATCATACCATCATAGAATCATAGAATGGTTTGGGTTGGAAGGGACCTTACAGATCATCTAGCTCCAACTCCTCCCTGCCATGGGCAGGGACACCTTCCACTAGGCCAGGCTGCTCAAAGCCCCATCCAACCTGGCCTTGAACAATTCCAGGGAGGGGGCATCCACAGCTTCTCTGGGCAACCTGTCCTAGTGTCTCACCACCCTCATAGTAAAGAATTTCTTTCTTACAGCTAATCTAAATCTACGCTCTTCCAGTTTAAAGCCATTATGCCTTGTCATATTACTACATTCCTAGTCAAAAGTGCCTCTCCAGCTTTCTTGTAGGCCCTTCTTCCGGTACTGAAAGGCTGCAATAAGGTCTCCCCGAAGCCTTTTTAGCAGCTTAAAATAGTGACCTTAGTTTGTACACTGTAAGTTGAAAACTAAGAAAGATACTGAAACACAGTTCCTAATAGAAAACTGCCTTTGAAATAAACCATGGAATCACAGACTGGGTGAGGTTGGAAAGGACCTCTGGAGGTCATCTGGTCCAACACCCTGGTGAAGCAGGATCACCTACAGCTGATCGCCAGGACCACAGAATAACAGAATCACAGAATGGGTGGGGTTGGAAGGGACCTTAAAAATCATCTAGCCCCATTCAAGCCCCATCCAACATGGCCTTGAAGACTTCCAGGGATGGGGCATCCACCACTTCTCTGGGCAACCTGCTCCAGTGCCTCACCACCCTCACAGTAACAAATTTCTTTCTTATACCCAATCTAAATCTACCCTCTTTTAGTTTGAAGCCATTACTCCTTGTCCTTTAACTACATGCCCTTCTAAGTTGTCGTAGGCCCCCTTTAGGTACTGAAAGGCTGCAATAAGGTCTCCCTGGAGCCTTCCCTTCTCTAAGCTGAACAGCCCCAACTATCTCAGCCTTCCCTCTGATCATTTTTGTGGCCTCCCTCTGGACCCGCTCCAACAGATCTGTGTCTTTCTTGTACTGAAGGCTCCAGAACTGGAAGCAGGACTTCAAGTGGGATGTCAGCGGAGTGGAGTAGAGGGACAGAATCATCTCCCTTGACCTGCTGGCCACGCTTATTTTGATGCAGCCGAAGACACTCTTGGCATTTTGGACTGTGAGAGCATATTGCTAGGTCATGTGGGGTTTCTTCTCAACCAACACCCCCAAGTCATTTTCCTCAGGGCTGCTCTTAGTCCATTCTCTGCCCAGCCTGTATCTGTGCTTGGGATTGCCCGGACCACGGTGCAGGACCCTGCATTCGTCCTTTCTGAACTTTATGAGGCTTGCACAGGCCCACCTCTCAAGCCTGTCAAGGTCCCTCTGAATGGCGTCCCTTCCCTCCAGTGTGTCGACTGTACCACACAGCATGGTGTTGTCGCAAAACTTGCTGATGGTGCACTCAATCCCATTGCCAATGTCACTAACAAAGATGTTAAACAGCGCCAGTCCCAATACTGACCCCTGAGGAACACCACTCGTCATTGGTCTCCACCTGGACATCAAGCTGTGGACCGCAACTCCCTGCGTGTGACCATCCACCCAATTCCTTATCCACCAAGTGGTCCATCTATCAAATCCATGTCTCCAAATTAGAGATAAGGATGTCATGGGGGACAATGTCAAATGCTTTGCAGAAGTCCCGGTAGATGACATCAGTGCTCTTCCCTTATCCACCAACGCAATAACCCTGTTGTAGACGGCCACCATACCTGTCAGGCATGATTTGCCCTTGGTGAAGCCATGTTGGCTGTCACCAGTCATCTCCTTATTTCCCATATGCCTTAGCATAGTTTCCAGGAGATTCTGCTCCATGATCTTGCCAGACACAGAGGTGAGACTGACTGCCTTTATTTCCCCAGGTCTTCTTTTTTGCCCTTTTTAAAAATGAGCATAAAGTTTCCCCTTTTCCAGTTAGTGGGAACTTCACTGGACTGCCATGAGTTCTCAAATATGATGGATAGTGGCTTAGCAACTTCATTCGCCAGTTCCCTCAGGACCTGCGGATGTGTCTCATCAGGTACCATGAAACGGGGATAGAAGAGGTAACTGGGAATGGAAGAGGTACATGGGAGTGGAAGCTGTAAATGGAATGAGATGGAAGAAGTAAAAGCAATTAAGCCTCGAATCAAGTTTGGTCTGGTAAGAAAGCTGGAAAAAAAGGAGCATTTAATCAGGTGGCAGATGATGGAAGTCTCACTGCCTGGCTCAGGAAGATCTTCAGGTAGAGGAGAATGTAACACGATACGTTTTCAATAGCAATCATTAACAGCCTCTCTCAGAAAGACTAGTTTGTGAATACATACGGAATGGTCAGGAATCCAAAGCTGTAAGTCCCACTGACTTCCAATATTTATAGCACTTGCTTTCAGTTAAATCATGTTTAACAGATTTACTGAGCTGAGATGCTTTCCTGAACTCAGTCC
Source organism: Opisthocomus hoazin (assembly GCF_030867145.1). NCBI lineage: Eukaryota > Metazoa > Chordata > Aves > Opisthocomiformes > Opisthocomidae > Opisthocomus > Opisthocomus hoazin. The sequence goes on along the minus strand of NC_134454.1, from coordinate 25,214,720 downwards.
TCATTCAGTCACACTCAGAAATATACGCATCTCCAAAACATATAAACCTCAGCCTGCAATCGCCTAATGAAATGGCCCTTGTTTTCATAAATATACGATTACCAAGTTGCAAAAGATAACAGTGTTGCACTGTACTCGTAGGTTTTCAGCCTCTGTAGAACAAAAAACATTCAACAAACTCACAAAAAGCGCATTACCTATCTTCCAGCTTAGAAGTAACTCGCTGTAGGATCTGTGTGGCCTGCTTGTGGTACTCCAGCTGGGCTTGTACAAGAGCAGAAAGCTGGCTCACTTGTTCAATCTGAGGGGTGACATGAAAACATCAGATCTTAGGCAAGTACCAACAGGTCAGCAATAGCGGGTAAAGATCACTGCCACACTGACACTGCAAAGGCAGTTTTACTTATCTCTCTAAAAACTTGATTAATCTTTTTAGTTCGTAAATAGTTACATATTAGTCTTAATTCATTACCATGTGTGGTTAAGACCTGATATGGAATGGTAACTGCAGCTATTCTCCGCCGATCATCTCCATGTCTGATTTGCCTGAACAGCAGCCTACAGACCTACCCCACTCAGCAAACACTACGAACATAAAAATCAGACTGCAATGAAAGTGTAATAGACCTTCTCCCTCTCTGCCTTTGAGGGGCACAAAACCATAGGGACTATGGTCATGCTTCTGTTGTATTCTGGCCTGTGAAGCAGACCAAAACAGGAAGATAGTATGTACTCCTGGATGCAGCATATTTGTAGTGAAGGCAGATAGCATTCTACTTCACAAGGGAAAAAACCTCCAAAATTCTTGTGTGAGCAATGCAATTGCTAACAGTCTCCATAACACACAACACCACGATGGTGTAGTACAGACCAGCACTATCTGGCCACACAGCGTTGGATGTTACTGCAAGGATTAAAACTACTTGTCATAATTCTTTTTCTTCTCGCTCGATTTTACAGTTTCAATATTAATTATAAGTAGAAGATTAAAAAAACCTAATAGATGCTCAATCGTAAACCAGTCTGTAAGCAAAAAATATGCTGCAGAATCAGATTTGCACAGTCACATGAACTTTGGCTTTCCTATTCACTATTGCATCTGATTACAGCAGAGACCATAAGGTTATGTGTTCCTCATCTCTGACCTTTACCAATCCTCTCAGCAGCCCACACACTTAAGCAAAAGCCTAAAATGACAGCTAAGTAAAAGTCATAACTTACATTTACATAATTCTAAGAAGGAAGATATTTTGGTTTTGTATGTAACACCATGCAGTTAGGAAGCACAACTATGCTACAGAGAATTTATGTTCTTTAGCTCAGTTACCTATAAAATATTTCTAAAATGAGTCCTACATGTGCATGCTATACATTACTATAGCTTCTGAGCCTCTCAATGAGTCCACCAAGGAAGCAAGCACTTCCCCATTGCACAGTGGCAGGAATCTGTGGTGTCATGGATTTAATAAGGCTTTCAAGTTTCACACTGCTTTAGACTGCCTTCACTGCAGAACTATTATCTTTCTCTTTTTAAGATTCAGCTCAGAGATTATTAACAAGGGATATCTCACATCCATCTCCAGAAGGTTGAACATGCTTGACTCAGCAATTTCTTTTGATTCGTCAAACTTCTCTAGAGCTTGGCGAAGTTCTTCATCAGGGAGCTTGCCCTGTCTTTTCTTTTTGTAATCAAAATCCAGGCGTCGACCCTCCATTTTCTTTAGGTGATGCTAAAAAACAAAAACAAAAGCAAGCACGGAATAAAGGATGTTCCCCAACTCTCCTTATACTGCATCGTAATGGGGTATTCCATGTACCTTTGTGAGCACGTACTGTTTGCTGTATACCAACACTTCCCCAGAGGTGAGAGATACAGAACAATGAAGTAGGTGGTTTTACATATAATTTAAGTAGCCACAGTGTGCCGCTGTCTAAATGCCAGACCTTCAACATTAAAAAAAAGCCATAACTGCATTTGCCACCTGTATAAAATTTACATGAGTTTCTAGCTTTTTAACTCTGATGCAGAATTACCAGAATACTACGTGTTTTTCCTAGATGTTTAAGAGAAAACTCTATTAAAAGCACAAGTTAGTATGTTTTTGCCTGTGTAACAGTTCTCTTAAACAAAGCAATACATAAAATATTTTTACCATTTCCATCAGACCACCAGAGGATCTTAATGTGATCTTTTATTAAAGATTTTCTAGTTTGTTAACTGATGTAACATTCATGTCAATCTGTTTAGCAGCTCCCACATCAAGCTGGCCAAAAGTTAATGCTATCAGCATGAGCATGTTTACTTTCTCTCAGAAGAGTCAATTTGTCATCTATTATGATATTTATAACACTGCCAACATTGTAAATTTTATCAAACTGCTTAAGACATTTTTCTTCCACATATATTTAACAATATGAAACCCTTACTGAGCTCAGAAGAACAGTTACTGATACAGACAAGCATTTGCTGAATCGTGAGGCACTTTTACTTACACAATTATAAAATTAGGTTGTGTCCGCAGAAGGATGTGCGCAAACAGATTTTCCTCTGTAAATGCTGGCTGGTTCTTGGATTATTAATTACATAATTCATGCAAGAAAACAGTGTTTGTGTTCAAAATTCCTGGGAACATTTCAGACACAGTCTTCATACAGACAAAAGAGTAGTGCCAGTCTAGAGGCAACTATTGAAATGCCCTCACATGTCATACACTAGAAAATTCAGCGTAAACATCTGTTCATCTATTTAGTGAAGCGAGCTTTCACATAGTAGGATTAGAGTATGGTGTTCATGCCTGCATAAGCTTGACAATACTACCGTCAAAAAATATTAGAATTTTGATCTTTCCCCTTCTAAACCATCAACAAGAGAGGCAGAACTGAAAACTTAAACTGAAGCCGAAAGAGACTGATCTCAGATCATCTATCTATGAATGTGAAGGCCCACTTTAAACTACACAATTAACATAAATTTTTAACATACACACAGCCTGCACATTTGGCATTATTAAGATGCCCCATTGAGGGCAATACCTGTATTTCTCTCAGATCTTTGTCATGGAGATTCTGAAGTGGGTCAATGAAGTTTTGTTTCACTTCCATGTCTAAAGAGTCCTTGACCTCAGAAAGCTCCTTCATAGCTTCTCCCACATCTGCAAGTGCTGGTCCTGAGAGAAAAGATGTCCAGTTTATCTCAAAACAACTTAGTTGAAAATCACTGTGGAATGAAACTCAGTCATGGAAATTTCAGTTAACATTTCATTTGAAGTCTCAGATTTTTAAGAAACAGAGTATGATGCACTGTGTGAAAGGGCAACAGCGATTTTACACTTCTGAGCCCCCAGAGTTTATGCCTTGTCACATAGCTGAACTTGAGGATCCACGTTGCGTCAAGACATCCTCCTCCATGCTCCTCATTGCCCATGCGTTCCTCACTCTGGTGAAGAAAACATGCTAGAAAAGAATTATCTGTATTTGCCTCAGTGTTGCCGTCACCAGACGCTCAGCTGCATACAAAAATAGCTCTAATACAAGTCTAGGTCTCCCTGTTTGTATCAGTGAGACTGGTGACAGTATCAAACGTAAAAATTCTTCAAAATATCACACAATTTCTTTTGATGAAAGATTTTGTTGATGAAACGGTTGACTTCAGACACCTAGTCAAGTTCATAAATGTCAAAAAGAATTAGCTGCCTTCTGAGATTTCCTCTAAGATTAATTTGAGGGCCAGAAAAATTACCCCTCTGGTTTACATCCTCTACACAAAAACAAAGCAGGAAACTCAAAAATACCCTCCTGGTTTGAGGTGTAGGTTGCTGGAAAAAAATCAACTTTCAAATACAAAGTGTCCGAAAACCTAAAAATGTACGAAATCAGAAGGAGATTTGTCTCCCAAGCAGGGGAGCCAGCAATGCACTGCAAAACTAAGGAGCCTGCCAGGCCCAGCTGAAGAGTGACAAACAGTCATAATAGCTGTTATTAGTTAAGAATGTGAAAATAATTGCTGTATCTATTCTGCTACACGCTGCTGCAATCATCAGGGAATATACAGGAATTTGCACAAACTAAATTCTATTAGTTCTTCATTTTCCCTTTAAAAACATGTTTGAAATTTAGCAAATCAGAGGCAACGAATTAAAAGAACAATTCAGTAGTCTTTAGCACAAATCAACCTACATCTGCCAAGTTAACTAGTAAATCATATAAAACAAAGAAGAAAGTACCTTTTCCATTGGAGATGTCTTTATGCCAGGAACAACATTTATGAAGATTCAACTAGGAAACAGAACTTTCACGGTCCTATTTGAAGGTCCTGTGTGTTGCTATATAAAATTTGCCACAGAGAAGCCCACTCAAATAGGACAGTAAGACAAAGTATCCTGTCATGAATGTCATCTGCTCTAGTTAGACCTCTACTGTTGAAGAACACAATATTAATTCTCAGTTTTAACATTTCTAACTCAGGCAGCTGTAAACTCATTTGTGGCTTGGAGGGAGGAGCAGTAAGACAGGAGTATTCACTAGTGCCTTAAAATATGGAATTTGGTCAGAAAAAGCCATCAAAGTCTGTTAAAAATCTATTAGTCATTGTTCCTTGCCTTTAATGAAGACAATAACATTTATTATAAGGATTCTGAGGGCAAAAGGGTTTTATTGTACACATGCATAGACAATAATACAATTTCTGAACATGTATATCTTTCATCCCAAAACATCTCCAGTAACATAATCTATGACAGACAGCCTAAAGCCTATCTAGATATGTGTCCAAATCAAAACAATTTGACTTTCACCCACAAGTAAAAAATCTCTAGTCCAAATCTGAAAAAGATACTCAACAGGCCTAAACCTGTTGAGCAGACTGCTCTTCAAGGACAAATCTGACGACGCAGAACTCTGATGCTTCTTGCAGAAGTTCTTACTTTATGAGTGCAATACTTTAATAATGAAAGTTATATTAAATTTTACTGTCATTTTTATTGCATTATAACAGAAAGGAAAGTAATCAAATTACCAAAGTTGCATTCTTCTCCAAGTTCTCGGCCAAATTTCAGCATCGCATCTGCCAGCAAGGCTTCAGCCTGAGGGTAACCTGGTCCCTTTTCCTGGCCTCGAATTTTTGACATAGTGTTGATCATGCTGAGTTTAGCTCTGGAAGCTGAAGCAGGCAAGTGACAGGTTACAAACATGCAATAGCTTGACTACACAGACAGGAATGCACTCTAAATTCATCTGAGCTACCTACAATGTATTCAAAGGACTTCATCTAAGTTTAGGACTAAGTCCAGTTTTTCATCAATTATTTTTAGAGCAAAGGATGAAATATTGTTGCTCATTGACTTTTTTCTTCTGCTGGTACGCCACAGAAGAGGCTCTCTCCTGAACTTTAAGTCAAAGCTTCCCTTGAACTTACTTGGACAGAAGAACGCCCAGGAATACTCCCAAGATAGTATGTTTGACAGGTGCTACAACTCAGGTAGAAAAACCTTTAAACTATCCCCAAATTCTTAATCTTAAAATACTCATGTACTGATGGATAGCAGATTGAGCCAGCCTTCCTCTCAAGGAAAAGTCCAGACTAAGTACACTCAAGCTTAAAGTGTAGTGCCCCACATTTTTGAAAGTCTTTCTGTTGTAGAATATTCATAAAACCTGTGTCCCCAAACATGATGTCCAACAACATTTGAAACACTTTTTGCTTTTTATGGGGATTTGGGGAAACTCCTACTTCAATACAGTTTTCAACTTTACTTCAGTTTGTATTTTATTTCAGATACACAACTGCAGATCAGAAGAAAGCACTCAATTATCATAATTGATGAAAACAAAGACAGCAAACACAAAATAATTCAGCTGTTTGATGATGTGCTTTAGTGCATTTTTGCAACTACAGAATGTGAACGGCCTGCAGAGAGTGAATTAGTTAACGGCACTTGAGTTCAAATTTTGCCAGGTACATGCTATTGCCAGCAAAGCTGACTCTGTGGGTGTTTCTACCTACATTACTGTGTGTGCTACAGGAGGGCAGCTCTGAATGCCTCTACCTTCTGACTCGCAAACGCTTGTCTTTGTTAGTTGCTCTTATGAGTTAGTTCTTCTGTTTGCAAAACATTAGGAGCTCACATTGTTCTGTGCTGATTTCACTGGTCAAAACTCAACCTTGCACACATTTCTGCAACAAACCAAAACATCAGCAGGCTGGAGTCAACAAGTGTTTTGCTCTTAATTTATTGCTGAAAGTGCATATTAAGAGATGGCTTTTGTTGCTGAATATGTTTCACTTTGTGGCATAAAATGTATGCGTAGACACAGAAACAGACACAGGAAAATCAGGCAAGTGTCCTAGTACTCATCTTGCCTAAGAAGCAGCTATGAAAGGATAACATATTTTTAAGATACAGTAATCACATTTTTGTAAGCTTTATCATCACCCTTGAGTGCCACTAGATCATGCTTTTCAGCATCTGAATTTCTTGATGCCTGCTGTTTCTACCCACTACAAAGCTACAGTCAGCAGACTGGCTGACTGTTCAGTATAAGAGCCTGCATTTTAATGAAGTGTTTGGCCTTTAAAAATGGCATCAAAATGATGGTGGCAATGGGAGATTACAGAAGCACAAAAGAAACTAAGGCACAAACAAAAACAATCAGGGGAATGGAGGCAGCAAGTTCAAAAAAACAGGAACATATGTGAGTATTTTCAGAAATAAAAGCAAAAAACTTGTAAGAGTGAGAAAATGAAATGGCTATATTCTGGACAGGCAAGTCAGAGCAGAAAGTGAAAGGTACAGGAAAGAATGAAAGACTTGAAAGAAGAATCAGGGAAGGGGAAGACATAAATCATAAAGAGAAGACGGGTAAGCATGAAAAATTCAGGTTTCAATGATTCATCTAACCATTTAAGAACAATTACATTAGAATCCTGATTTAGCAGGAAATCTTAGAATACATCCACCAGTGGTCTCATTCCACTTTCCTTCTTTTCGAGCTGATTCCGGTAACTTCCATGAGAGCAGAGGCAAGTTTGTGCTCAGTCAATCTCAAAATCCCATCCTGAGCCCTTTCATTTCTATTGCTTTCTTTTGCTAGCGGCACACACTTTCTTCACTATGTTATGTTTCAGCCTGACTGAGGACAGGCAGAGATGTACAGAACACCACATGGAAGCGACCTGAATGATTGATTCTTTTCCCAATTGCACTCCCTCTCCTTTACATTGACTTTCACAGTGTCACTGATGATTCACCTTAATAGTGTTAACAGAGCCATGGTAAATCACAAGAATACTGCCAAAAGAGTTTGAAAAAAACTGCAGCAGTGGGTTCAATTGCTCACTCTTTGTACTTTCAATCTTCTTCATCCTGCACCAATTTTTCTTGCAATCATGGTCGTGTACATCTGCATGGAAAGCCTTTGAGCCTTCATCATGCTCAATTTTAGTTATTTTCATCTGTCCTTCAGTTTTTTCGGTAAGTGGGAAGTCTACAAAGCTATCTTTTTCATTCACACTAACTTCAGCTCAACATGTCTTTCAATAAATTCACCTCTGACTTTAATATCCTATTCCCTTCCCTTCCCCTTTCCCCTTTCCTTTTCCTTTTTCCTTCCAGCATTAATCAACTGTTTAGTGAAGTTAGGCAATGCTGCATACTTCATTTATTGATCCTTCAAAACACCATGATCACAACTGATCTCTAGCACTGTAGTACTATGTTATCGAAGCATACTGATGTTTTCAGGGCACATATTACTTATCAAGGAATGCGTGCTACACCCCATACCCTCTTCCCCCTAAACCCAGGTAAACTTTTAAAGAAAATGTTCTGTTAAATACTGCTGTTAAAGAATTTTTTTTTCAATAAATTTCCCCCCTCTTCCCAATGTAATGTTTTCTATTTGTTATAAAAATGAGAAAGCAAACAGGAAATAATAGATATCAACATTTTTGGTGCTCCAGGTAAATAGTACTACCATTGTAGGGAGAATTTTAAAGAGGAAATTTTTTATTGTATTGAAAAGAGAAGTGATTTTCCACTTGATTCTTCTCGCTATAGGGAACCCTTTTGCAATTGCCGTAAAACAATCAAAGATCAGGTGAAAGCTGGAAAGAGTCAGTCCTCCCTTCCTCTTACTCCTTCTGCTACCATTGCCCAGCTGTAGAATGAGTAATGTGATCCTATTTGATATATCAGAAAGTAAATCTTCCTCCTGCCTATCACAGTTTTAATTTTCTGATCCTACTTGTACATGTCACAAGCAGATGAAGGGATGTGTAGCTAGAGTATGGAAACTGCTCTTTCCTGCAGCACTGCAAACTTACATCAGCCTGAGGTGCCTGAAATCACACCCTTAGCTACTTCCAGAAATGTTGCTCTCTGCCATTGCTGTGAGACTTTTTCGTGATTCACAGCAATCATAATCACTCAGATGTGTCACGAAGGCAGCCAGAGAAGCACTAAACAGCCAAAACTTATTACTCAGTCTATATGATGTTGCACAACAGCAGCTTGACAGTAGTTAACAATTTTATCACCAGCCCCATAATGTTTGTCAGTCCTATTGCTTTTCCTGCAGAGTGCTTGTTGGCGATGAGCAACAAAGCTGTGGACTCAAGTCATAAACAGTATTTCATCTGTTGACAAAGAAACCATTCTAGTCATCATCACTTTCTCTCAGGCAGTTCTTGAACTTGTAAATATTATTCCTCCTTTTTTCAATCCACTGGAAGCATCATCAAATTATTCTTCTTTCCTCTGTGGTCTAACACACAAGTATCGCCAATTAAGCTCTATCAGCAAAAGTCCTTCATCCTACCTAACTGGAGTTAAAATATTCCACACTGGTTCAAATTTGTTTCCAGCTATTATGAAACAAATTCCTCACAGTCAATGAGTGAATTTGGTCTGTACTTTCATGAAACTCTAAGATACATATGGTGGGTAAAGGACCTCATTTTGCACAAGCATAACTCCGTTGACCCCATCAGTGAAGCTGGCTGCTGCTAGCAGCAAAACCTTTATGTTCCTAGATGACTACGGAAATCTTGAAGTTCTTGAATTTAATGGTTTCCTTGATTATAACAGCTCCAGATCACCCCACCTTGTGAGGATCCTTTGGCAAGAGAGGCGCATACAGCTCTCCATCAGCCCAATCACAAAACCCTTCTTTCATCTCCCCATGGAAACCAATCATTTATTTTTATTTTGCAGGTTCAACTTACTCATCTCTGATTATGCCCATTTATCTGCCCTCTCCTCCAGTTCAGCATGAACAGGTCCTTTGCACCTTCCTTTTTATAGTAACTCTAATGAGATAGAAAATTGCTAGAAGACCAAGTGAAAGGCGTTGTTACGTCTCTTCCTGTGCCCTGGATAAAGTTGCTTCAGAACTTTGTCTTTCTGCCTATGGTCTGCAAGATCTGCCTGGTCCTTTTCCCTCACCCACAGTGAATGTCTGGGACTCTCGACGAAAGAGATGTCTCATTCAGACACCCTCACTGTGCCTGATCCTCATCTCCACTCGTGGGCTGATTGCCCAGCTTTGGCCCATCCCCATACCCAAGGAGGTGTCTGATGGCCCAGGGCTGCTGCTGTCCCAGTGCTGCCAGCTGCCCTGTTGCTGGCTGGAGCAGTGGGATGGGCCCTGGCTTCCAGGCCTCGCACAGCTGTCCCTGGGGAGTCCACAGCCATCTCCAGCTCCATGGAGCCCCCCATGCTCACAGCGCTGACATTCAGATGCCTGCAAGTAAATACATCTGGTTTCTAGGCGTACGCTGTTCTTTTGCCGAAAGCAAGAAGTCTCCATTCCCCCTGACAGCCTAACACAGAAGCATGTCCTCATCTCTGCTTTTTACTTCACAGTAACTTCACCAATTTTGTGTTAATATTAACTGCATCAGTGAGGAAGAGATCTGTCAGACTATATACTGGTGAGAAACAGTATTTTCAAAAAGTGCTGCAAGTACTGTAAGATTGTGAAATTACATTACCTGGGTTCGGCTGAAGATACTCTATTGTCTTCGCCATTATTTCCATAACTGCTCTGCTGGTAACATCCACTTTCTAAAGTACAGAGAGTTAAATAAAAGGAAACATGAAAAAAAGACGTTAGACAAAAGGAAGATGCTTTTCTCTCTTCTTTTTGTTCTTATAAAATGTTTTAACTTTTCTTACAATTTTCTTTTTATGTCCTTGAGAATAAATAGCCCTGGTATCAGAATGGTGATAACACTTGGAAAACTACCAAAGCATGACTCCATCATTTTGGTTTACAGCAGATCCATTCTCAAGTAAGGCCATTAGTAAAGAGTACTTCAGGATGTGTCAGGAATTTGATATGACTCATTGCACCATGCTGATACTTTACATCACCTTGGGAAGTGTCCACAACAGGGAAAACTTTTTGATAGAACAGTCACTGAAAACTATTAGCCATCTTTGACCCTCTGATAACTGGCAAAATGAGGGGAAGCCAGATGTCAATCATAACCAACCACCAATGATAAAATGGGCTGTCTACCTCTTTTAGAGCAAGGTCTGGTAGAATTGGGGTAAGGAAGACCAGGTATCCCTCAGTTTCCAATTTCAAGAAACCTATCAGCATGCAGGGACAGACTGTTTATTTCTCCTGGCTGACTCCATGAAGAATTATTTTATATTTAGGAATTTAAAAGCCTTAGTACTGAATAGCATCACTTTCTTCTACTGTCACAGGAATTTTTGCTTTTTTAAGCAGTACTCCTCCTCAGCTTCCTAAGCTGCATATAGGAAGTATGCAACTACTCTCCCTCTCAGTATCAGGCCTCAAAGAAAAAAATGCTGCTTTGGCAGATCTGGGGATCCCCATAACCTGTCCTGTAATCCGCATTTATGAAGACACATTGCATTGCTCTGCAGGGCAGCTTGTGTCCCACAGAGTGAACTTCTTTACCATAATGGAAAGTTCCTGTTTTAAAAAAGAACACCTGATATAGTTTGCTTGCAGCACGCTGTGACTGACCTCTTTCCTGTTCTCTCTTGTCACTGCCATCTGCCAGGTCTCGTTCTATACTTTAAACAAAAAAGCAGAAGAGGTCTGCCAGCCCTGGGTGAACAAGTAGCTGAACTGCCTAGTAGGGAGCCCAGAAATGGCTAGAAGGCTATAGCGGAGAGTGGGGGCGAGGGGAAGAGAAAGCTGGGAATAGGCAGAAGGAGCATGACCACTGCCTGCAGAAAAGCTGGCAAGGGACACAGGGCCAGGTGGGGAGCATGGAGGCAACCGATGATTTTATTCCATTCTCGTCTCAACTGTCAGTGCTCAGCTCCTGGGCTGCCAACCCACGCCGCCCACAAGCTCTACATGGGACTCACCCCTGGCTGTTGCAATGTCCTATTTTCCACTCTAAACCCTGCATCAGTTTTCTGAATCTTCTTTAACATCTTCCAGTTTTGATGGCAGAGCCTACACTTGTGGCACATTCAAAGAGAAGCTGGGTGGAAGGGGAAAAACCAACTCTGCAATACTTTCACTGTAAGAAGTACAAAGGATATGCCCTTCTCTTTTATTTTCCATCCAAGGTTTCTTCCCTGTCTCACTATACAAATGTACAGATAAATAGCTTCTGTTTCTCTGGATTAGATTTCTGTATCAGATACACACCCTGCAAATCACGTACCAGTAGCTTGTGTTACAAGATTTGATAGCACCTGTCAAAGTTGAGGTCAGAAAAAAACCCGCCCCTACTGATCCTTCCAACTGCAATATCGTCACCGTCACACACAGCTGTGGCTTGGTTTTTTTCCCTCTCTCCACAGGAACACTCAATGCTGCCACTGGCAGCCTCACCAAGCAGTCTGCTGAGGGGTTAGCCCCATCTACCCAAAACGCTTTGCCAGTGGAGCCTGCCTAAACAGGATCTCTGAACCTATGAACGAATATTGCAGTGCCACTGCCAACCCCCTTCGGCAGACAGCTCCTGTTCCTACTGATGGATGCTCAAGGAGCTGAGAGCTGAGAATTACAGGCACCCTGTGCCACTGAAATGACCATCTTGTAGAAGGAACCTCTGTTTTCAGAGATCCTCCACAATGGTTTAACTGAAACCAAATTGTAGCTGACATCAGCCTCAATCTCTGAATGAAGTATTTGCATTATAAATAGTGCCATACATTACATATGCCTTCGTTACAAAACGGAAAGAAATAACAAATGGAAAGCTCAGTCTTGCTGAATAAAAGTTAAGGCTTTCTAAACTGTTTGAGTGAGTCAGGGACAAAAGCTTTGAAATTCCTGTCCTAGTAAGGAAAAATGAATGGTAATAACGAATATAGGCTTCTGTATTCAGACTTACCCTTTCCATTTCTTTGAAGTCATCATCTAGCTTGGTTCCTTCTGCACCTCCTACTTTTTCACTCACTTTCTGCAGTTAAAAAAAGAACAACAAATAGATTCAGCAATAACTGAAAAAGTCTAGCCACCATGTTTTCCCAGGGAAATGTTTTTTTTTTCCTGTAAGTTGGTACACCATTCAGATATATTATTCTTTCTGAAAAACTTATTTCAAACACACTTTAAGTTAAACAATAAAAAAAAAATATATTACCCAATCTTCTGCTGGTGTCAGAAGTACATACTATCATGTCTTTGCAAGACCACACCTCTATTTCTCTGTTGAATGAATGTCTGTATCCTGGAACTTATCAAGCGATTAATCAACAATGACAGAACCGTATTCAGCAGACATCAATATCCACGGTTGTGTGTGCAGATGAAAAATGGGGTGACCTGATAGAACGAACTGGGGAAGTAACCCAGGCACTAAAAAATTTCTCATCGGAGCTGAAAAATGGCCCCAGCTGCTTTGTCCAGGGTGTATCAATGCAACACCAAGGCTAATAAACATGTCTAAGCACAGAGCAAAGAGAAGCGCCCAAGGCCTGACTCTAGGCACCCGGAAGGCAAAAGGCACCCACACCTGAGAACTCTCAGAAACATACTGACTCCAGCCACAACCAGATATTCACCATTAAAAATCAAGTTTACAACTAAAAGTGACAGATAGATACAAAAACCCTACACTCACACCATGCAAGAGCTTAAGGTTCTGTCTTGGTTTCAGCTGGGTTAATTTTCCTCCCAGTAGCTGCTGTATTTTGTATTTAGTATGAGAAGAGTGTTGATAACACTGATGTTTTCAGTTGTTGCTATGAAATCAACAACTTTTCCCAGTCTATCATATTCAGCTACTGAGTAGGTGTGCTTGAGCTGGGAGGGAGCACAGCCAGACAGACAGCCAAGCTGGCCAATGGAAACATTCCATACCATAGACACCATGCTCAGTTTATCAATGGGGGTTGGCCGGTGGGCAGGAATCCTCTGTTCCATGATTCCTCTTTTTCCGGCAGTGTGAACTTTTCCATGAGTTTTGCCTTTTTTTCAGGAGTTCTGTGGAATTTGTGAAATCTGAGAGTTCTGTGTGCCATGATTGCTGCCTGGGGACTGGCTGTGACTCAGACATCTGGTAGTGAGAAGAAACTGTGTTGTGTATAGCTTGTTTTACATATCCAGTAGTAGTAGTGGTAGAAGTAGTAGTAGTATTTCCTTTGTTGTCTTATTAAACTGTCTTTATCTCAACCCACAAGTTTTACTTTTTCCGATTCTCCTCTCCACCCCATTGTGGTGGGAGGAGTGAGTAAGCAGCTGCGTGGTCCTAGTTGTTGGCTGATGGGTTAAACCATGAGAGGTTCACAGTTGACAGACCTATTAGAAAGAATGAAAAGGAACTTTTGTGTCATGCCTTTAGCAAATAATCTGGCTCTTTAGAAAATACTCAATTTGAAAACTAATTGGAAAAAGATTTTGTGCTACTATTTCTCAGTGGAACACATTGAAATAAGTTTCCCTTTACTGTCAGTAAAAGTGACTGTAACAGATTTGAATGGTAACTGTTACACAGCACCATTCAAAATGCATTTTAGCAATTGCATTGTCAGTCACGAAGTGTTTTGGTGGTGTAACTCCACAACTAAGTCAGGTGCATATGATCCAGTGAATGTACTGGGCTGGTATTTGTCATAATGATCCAGTGAAAACTGGGCTGGTATTTGTCATAAGAAATTCATCAGACATATGACTTTCTGTTTTCTGTGCATTTTTAGCTCTTTGTACTGAACACCATTTAATTTTACAGACTTTCCTATGTGCCTCTGAATCATCTTCAGACAGTTCTAACTAAGTATAACCACTGATGTCAGTGAAGTGACTCCTGCAACAAACAAGGAGAAAGAGAAGAAAAACAGCACTTTTTTCCTCTTGGTTTCAACCAGTGTATTTATCTTTCATAGCTTTCTTTCAGTACAAAGAGGAGGAAGACCCACAGTCAATTACTCACATGCCATTAATAAAATCCAGACACTTGATTAATTTCAAATTCACTCCCATTCACTTCAACAAAGCTGCCAGTGCAGCACAGCCAAGTACTTATTAATGTAGGCTATAATTATCTGTGCAATAGGAAATGGCTACCAGCTCTGTTTGTTTTCTGTCAGCTCCTTGCAAATTAGTACCCAAAATGGTGTATTAATGATACACCAATATTAGGAAACCTCCTGAAAAAAACAAAGAACTTCAGTTATCCCTTCTTCCCTACACAGAAGAGATGTGCGAATCCATGGAGACATTTTCTTGTCATTATTCTGAATACAGAGGAGTCTGTGTGGTAGGTATTACTAAACTTGTGCCTTATAGAGATTAATGAATTGCTACAAAAAATCATAGATTTCAAACTCAGTGCTGTTAGAAACAATACTGCAGTGGAGAAGGGATAGATTCAATGTCCTAAAAGGTGCTATTCATTTGCAGTTTCTGTGAAAAATGGTAACAAAGCTGGCATAAAAGACCAGAAGCTTTCTTCATCGATCCATGAATGAATCTTCTGCAAATGATCATCTACTACAGATGATACGGCAAAATGTGCACAGAAGCTTTCTACCACAAAGATTTCAAATCCCTGAAAACAACACTATGCAAATACGCTAGTACTTAGATATTAAAAACAGATTTTGAATAACTGAAGTTCAACTCAAAGGATACAAAGTATCCAAAGCTAATTAATGTTCCAGCCCTTTTTAGCTGTAGCTTTACTCTTCACCACTTTGAGATATTTTCATAGTTGATGAGGATTTGCAAAGGCATGGCTTATCATCCCCACAGACCCCCATCTCACATCTCACATCTACGAACCACAGCAATTGCTCCTTCCCTTCATCATTATCTTAGGTGAGGAATGCATGACACTGCTAGTAGTGAACCTCTGCAGTCTGACGGATTGGTCACTCTAAGTCAAAAAGGCAGCTCATCCCTCTCTTCTAAGCAAGCTTTCCATTTCTGGTCGCTTTGTCAATATTAGCCTCACAATCACCATCAGGAGTCACTCATTTAAGGTGACTAACAAAACTATGTACCAAGCAGAAAACTAATTTGTAAAGCTGAGGGTCAAGTACTGTTACAGACAACAGAGGTGAATCAAAGAAGAGAGATGAGCTGTGAAGTATTCAGACCTTCCGGAGCTCGGTGACTCTTCTTTCAGGATAGTTAACATCATAGGCTCTCAAGGAAGTAACTTCATTATCCAGACAAAAATCTGCTTTGCAAAAGCACTGACAGACCAAAAGAAAGAAGCAGCTAAACAAAAGTCGTACTTCAAAATTGAAACACTGTTTTTTTTCTTGAAGGCCACAGCCACTCAGCAGTCAGAGATGAGAATTCAAATTAAGCATTTAAATTTAAGACAAAAAAAATTAAAAATTAAACCCTCAAAAGTTCTTGTGTCTTAGGGCAGAAGGGGGAAATCCACTCACAAGAGCATATTAAGTCCCCTTTGCAAGGTCATAATCTAAAGCGGTCAGGTAGGAGCAGTGGGCCTGAGAAAGGCAGCCTTAGTATTTGCAACAGAGCCCACATCTGTATCATCACTGCATTGACTAAATTTAGACATTTCTTCAGCCTGTTTATATCCATCCTCCAAATCAACTGTTAAAACATTTTGTTAAGGCTACCGCTCCACCATTCTCTAAGATTGTCAGATTTTATTACCATAGGTCATGAAGCTATGCCAGGTTACATCAGCTGAGGATCTGATCTTGTGCAAAAGATTCAGAAGCAGTCAGAAATATCACCAGCTAACAGCTACAGCTAGCCAGAAAACAAGAGTCTTCTTTGGCATGTCATCTGAGCCAAGGTTTCAACATTCTAGTTCTTGCCTTCCAACAGAATGAAAATTAGGCCCTTTAAGTTGTCTTCAAAAATGGTAATACTACATCTACTTCTAGTCCAGTCATATGGAAGAATCAAGATTTAACATGATACCACAGCCAACATTATTTAATCATTCTGTGACTGTGCCATCTCTTTCTAACGTTGATTACCTATTCCATCTTGCCTCCAAATAGCCTTTACAATAAAATTATCATTTAAATATACTTTTATGAAAAATAACAGTTTCAACACACATTTTTTGTGTGGGAGAAAAGATGTCACAAAAAACATTTTTGTGCATGAAAAGTATACAGATCTTTTCTACACCTAACAGTGCCATGTTTTACAGTCAGGATCTCCATATTTTATGACTGAAAACAAGTGCTGTATGCTTTAGACCAAATTCCAGTTCTATAAAGATCCAACTTCCACTCAGGCAGAATATCAGCTTAGTATCTACTGGTTGGAATGGTTTCAGTAGGGACAACAAAAGTGGCATGAATCCTACACCTTGGGGAAAAAATAAACTTCTTTGTTTTCCTGGCATATAATGCTAAAAAGGCCATTTTGGCCTTTTTTTTTTTAAACGTTGACAGGATCTAGAATACGGGCCATAGTGATAGGAGTGTGATTTGGTCTTAGTTATGGAGCCATTTGTTCCATTTTTCATATAGTTGTGCAATTAACCTCTTTTTTTTTGTGTTGCTGTGTCACGATGTCGCATGTCGCACAGGACTAAAAGATGCTTGTGCAGTCACTATGAATATGCTGAGAATTCCAGTTGCCTGTTATACAATACACTGATAATCACTTCTACAATATCTCATGCAGCAGTCCCCTAACTAACGACAAGATGAACCTGACGTAATCATCTCTCACTACTCTCAAGATCTTAATATAAATCAAATGTGCATTAGATAGCTATTCCATGAGAATTACATTCTTCAGTATTATGATACGACTTCATACCGGAGTGACTTGCGAACAATCCGCAGTTCGAACAACTGGTACCAGAATGCCTTGCACAGTATGCTATGCCACTACCCAAACTCAAAAACGCAGCAACATCAGTATTAAACCACAATAGAAGTTACCTGAGCCTGCAGCTCTATTAATTTCATGAAATACTAGTTTGGCAGCATGTATACGAGGCAGCTTTGCTTCTATACAGGAGTAGAAAACCAGCTCTGAATAGATTACCACCACAATATATTGCCTTTGCCTATGATGCATATTGAATAACCTGTCTGCAAAGCAGTAACACCACAGTAAGACTTAAAAACTAAGTCTCTTTAAGGCATCCATTCATAGCTCCAAATACAGAGCACAGCAACATTTTTACTCAAAGCATACAGCAAACTCCGATCTACTTCTTTACACATTTTATTATTACCACCATCCTAGACTGGTTTTCCCCTTCGGATATTTTGGAGATCATCCTTCTGCAATGTTTCCTATCTACCACATAGTTCTGTTTCTATGGCATAACTTCTCTATCCCTAAAAGGCAGGCTGTTGACATGACAGTCCTATCAAATTGCCTCACAGTTGATGGGACGGTAGGAACAAAAATTTTATTAATATGAAAGCTACAGGAAACAGTAATGAACGGAGCTTACAAACTCATGATTGAAAGAAGTAACACTCTCTGTAGTCATGCTTGTTAAACACAAGCCACCCTGCTTGCTTAGTATCTGTTCCACAGGTTTCTATAGTTCTTCCATGCAGTTTTTGCTGTTTTGACTTTTGCCTGCCACTGTAAGGGTTCGTGTTCTGGAAGCACAGTAACAGAAGTATCTTCAGGGTTGTGAAAGGTATTTATACAGGCCCTAAAATTCTGTGATGCTTTGGTAGCTTTGCAAACACAAGGAAGACATAGCTGACATGCAAAAGAAAGTAGTGAGAAACACACATTTTAATGGGAAGGAGCCTGTCATTTTAACAGGAAGAAGTCTGTGTACACATGCTGAAGCTTTGCCAACACTGTAGGCTTTTCAGAAGGACAAAAAATTTGAAAAAGAACATCTATAAAAAGCACAGTCTCTAATCAAGATTATCTATTTTTTTATTCTCTGTCACTTCACATGCTAGAATAAGACAAAAGGGCCACTTGCAGGCTTATTCTTCTGTCTGTTTATGGTATCAGAATTTGTTATCACAGAAAACAGGTGACATCTGCAATTCAAATTTATGGTCATGGTCCTGGTTCTCTGCAGATAATGAAGCATACTTCCTTGTGGCAAATTGCACTCAGCAATAACAGGAAGCAAGAGAGGAGATTTTCTGGTGATTTCAGGTAAATTAGAATAGGGACTAAAAGAAAAAAATCACCTCAAAAGCACAGGTAAATTGGCTGTATTTCAGACTTCTCCTCCTTCTCTAATTGACATCAGAATATAAAAGAAAAGAAGGACCTTTTCTGGATTAGTCTGAAGATAGCTTATCTTCAGAAAGATTAAGAGGCTGTAGAAAACATCAGTGTTGGTTCACAGCACCTCATCCTGTACTGGCAAGGAAATTAACATGTGATTTCAGCTGAGGTAGAGTTATCTTGCTCAAGCTTTTCCGGAACAGGCATCTAGATGAGAGAAGTCCTGATTCACAACCCAAATGATCCAATATCATTAGTCTCGGAACGCTTCAAGAAACTCAACAGATGTGATAAATCTCACCAGAAGCCAGAAGTGTCTGATTAGCCTAACACTTACATTGTACTCATTTGTTAGAGAAACTGAGCAAAACCCACACTCTCATGAAACATAAAAGATTTCAGAAGACAGGAAAGCTTATCACCCTCTTCCTTGCATTTATAAATCTTTGCATTTTATCCTATTTATCTCATAATTTATAAACACCTTGTGCAAAATAGTGACAGTCAATAGGATATGGCATGAGAATGTAGAACAAGCCACTTCAGTAGTGAAAAAAAATTAGGATCCGAGCTTAACATACGTTTAAGATATGGTAATGCCCATTTACATTTCATTAATTAATCTCTCTTCTTCAGCTGAGACAGCTACAAGGGCAGTCAACAATGCCAGCTGGAGCTCATCATCAGAAGATCCTTCCCTTGCAGAACTGAGGAGCACCGTGACTCCACTGCTACCACAGAAGCTGTAAGAGATCATGAAGACAGTGTAAAAGGCAAAAGGGAAAAAATGAGAGATCCAAGAATCTCCAGGGAACTTCATTGTTTATCTACTCTTTGCACCAAGAGTTTGATTAAGCCATTCAAACTTTGCTTTCTCTTTGGCAAAATGAAGGAATACACTTGCCTACCACACAGGAAAATTGTGAGCATTCATTTGCACCTGCCATCAGGAGAGTCATCGCAGCTGCTAGTAGTAGGGCCCACAGGCCTGTTAAGAGCTCCACTAACAGTCTGAAGGCAGCTCAGAAAGCCAGGGAACTTGGCTATAGATGTGACATACATGAGACACATTGAATAGCAATGCTACAAACAAGCCATTGCTAAAGCTTGTCAAGTCATGAAGGAAATTCTTCATGAGATAGGATTTTCAGTAACGCCAGTGATAGTCTGGAGCAAAAGCAAAGTGGCTCAGTGGAACTATTTCTCCCCAGGAAGGATAAAAAGATATCAGGATCACAACCTCCAGCATTGTTGCAGTGTAAGAAATACGCATTGCAAACCTGTCCTGTGTCCTTACTCCTCACTCCTAGAATCAACCCTCAATTTGCCTTTTTTTTTCTCATTTTCAGCTAAAACTGTCACAGGAGTGGGAAGAGGGTGTCTGAATCGACCCTTTCTTCGACCAGTCTCGATCTAGCATTTTGCTTTCTGACTGCTAGGAAGGACTACACTGCAGAACTCCTGCAACTCCAGCATCACAGTGGGGATGATGCACATTCAGCACTAGCGCACAATCTGAAAGTATGCCGCAAGCTTCTGCACTGACAGGAGTTACCGCAGAGCCTCTGCTGCAATGCCACTGCATTACATTGGAGGCTGTCCACTGCTAAGTAAAATTAAACAGGGTGAGAACAGGGGAAGAACTGCTGGGGAAGTGCTGGTGTAGCGGTGTCCTGTGCTGTATCTCTGTACGGAAGGTCCCTGAAGAGGCACCCGCTGTGACAGATGAGATAAGCACTACCCTACGGCAGATAAAAATTTAAATCAGTATTCCGCATTCCAGTGACAGAGGTGTGCTGACAGCTGAGACGCTGCGGTGCATTGATGATAACCAAGAGAATCCATTTCAGACATTTAAACTTATTACTGAAGTTTTGCGTATATACCAAACACATGCTTTAGGAGGTTGGTTCTCTGCAAAGTTTAAGTTCAGCCAGAAACCCAGTCACAACTCCCAGCACCTTTGCAATTTAGAGTGGCCTCAGGAGCTGGCAAAGAAAAGATGGCAAAAGCTCAAAAGCTGCCAGAGAGCCGAGGACAGTCAGAACATTCCGTGCTTTTTAACACACTTTGTCCCCAGCAGGCCACCAGTATGAGAAAGGGAGAAGAAACTGGCACTAAAAAGGTGGCTGTGTTAGCTAGAAGATGAGCCAATCTCTGCTTTTTTTTTGCAGTAGAGAAAAGGAGCAGAGAATCTACTCCTGTCTATTCCTCCATGGTACTTCTATTTCAGATGACAGCAGTACCATCACTCAGTCCCTTTAGTGGACCTGTGGGCAATAAAATGCTCACACGTTTTTTTACTCCTGTGCAAAGGGATCTGGATTGAGACCTACAATGCTTACGAGTTCTCCGCACGGCACTAGTGGGAGCCCTGCCCTACACTGCACTGCCACAGAGAAAGAGGACATCTGTGCTCTGTTTCCCAGAGTGCCAAAAAATTTGGTAGCTGCCTGAGCATTTCTTCAATGATAGTGTCTCACTCAGCTGGATGAGGACAAAGAAACTTTGAAGGAGGGGCAAAGCTCATAAAAGAACAGTAAGAGTTCTGGGCGTTCTCAGATTTCTTGCCTAGAGAGGTGCGCAGCACCAGCTGACCTGCCATGCTCTTTTACCATAAAGAAATAATGTTTGTGTACTTGAGGAGGAGAGTGCAAACCATGAAATTGCACATACATTTGAATTTTCATACTTCTGTCACGTCTCCAAAGCAATTTTAATACAGCTTTAAGGGGAAGACGCTTCCTCTGGGTAGACAGAGTTGCAGCTTTAAATTTTGTTGCTGCACTTTCAGGCAGGTGAGCTGTGGATCTTAAAACCACACACAGAGGTGCACGACAACACAGAGCCAAAAAGAAGGAAAAAGAACACAAAGCACGTATCCATCCAGCTAGCATCCTAATATGGAGCCCAGGTACCGCATGCTTATGGATCATGATCCATCTTATCTCAACTACATACATTAACACATATTTGCTCTGTCCACATAGCTTCTAAGTTCAGCAGAAACAATGATCCTTTCTTTCCCACTGCTTCATTTGGCACGTGCACACCTCACCACATAGCAGACCCAACAGGTGACAGGGGGCTTAAACTGTCCCACGGTTTCTTAAACCACATCACCGGACTGCTTGAGCCCACCTCCTCTGTTTCAGCACAAAACTGTGTTTCCTGCAGCAGTGGTTCAAGTTGGCAGCTGAGAGGCAGAGTTCACATTCACTTCTCATGAAGAAAAACATTCGATCTTGGCTACTGATCCATCTAACTTACATGCACTAAACATCAACTTTGAAAAACACTAGAGTATTCCACATGTGGGCACAGCAGGTGAAGAGCGCTAGGGCACAGCCTACACCTTGCTAAGATCTCTACGAAACACAGAGTCCAAATATCTGATCAGCATTATGCAAGCAGTGATGCAACAATGTACTGTTGATTGCTAAAGCAGACTGTACTACACGGGACTCCGTTAGGCAAATCAACTACTCATTTTTAGAGTATTAAAGCTTTAGGGGTGTTGTAATTTCTTTCAGTACAGGAATGAATTGAAGTTTAGCAGAAGTAAATAGGACATAAATTGGGCAAAATAACAGCATAAGAAATTTACAGCAATTGAATGCCATTTAAAGCATAATGTACACCAGTCTACATGCCTTCTGCTAGGTGAAGGTCAGCCTAGTCCTTAACATCTGGAAATGTGAGAATGCCGGGAACATTCAGAAGTTGCTAGAGGCCAAAGGAACAATACATGGCTTAAATATGATTCATAGATTTAACAGCTGTACAAACTGTGCTAGTGTGAACTCATCCCTTCTACATTAGAAAGTGCATTTGCTGGAATCTGTCACTGAATTATTGTTATCTGGCAAACACAAGACGTTGAAGGGAGTTTGGGAGGGAATGCATGTCTATAAACTGTTGCTGGTACTGATGTACATTTTATTTCTGGTGTTCCTAATACCACGGTGTCTAAAAGGTTGAAGTCTGTATGGCACAACAAAGTGCCAGTCCAAACTATCTGTATATTTTCTTGAGCTGTTGGCAGTATTGATAATTTATTAACCAAATACAGAGGAACCCAAAGCTATCCACCACTTTCACTTTGATAGAAATTGCTGAGATCTGCTTTAAGCTTTAGCTTTCTTACAAAAGCACTACATAAATTAAGCTGAATGCTTTTTCCTTAAATTTGTGTCCTGTATGTCACACTCACCGTATAAGAACAATATGTGCCAAAGCACTGGCCTGTCATCACAGGTAAGGGAGCAACAGATACAACAGTAATGCTCTGGGTATTTCTGGGGTGACGGCCTTGATTGATTGAAATAGTGGTGTGCATTTTTATGCTTCTGAGATGTAAGCAAATGAAAAATTATTAGAGAAAGGGGCCTGGATGAGTTAGGACTGGATGAGGCATATCCAGATATAAGAAAAAAATGACAGCACCACTTAGCCTGATGCTGCACAGTGCAATAGCCAGGAGCAGACGCAGCTTTGCTTTTGCAGCTGCAGCAAAGTCAGCCAGCAGGTTCTGCCAGAGTCCCTGATGGGGAGGGAGGAGCAGCTCCTCCCTACCAAAATGAATGCATAGCCATAGTTCTAGGGGATAAATATTTAAATTTGAAGATGATCAATATTTAAATTTGAAGATGATAATTTTTCTCCTTTCACCACTGTGTGTATCAGCTACCAGTGACAAAGGACATTTTACAGCGTAAGGAAACAAAACCTGCATAAACAAACAAGAGAGTCAAGACTCAGCCTTGACCTGAAGACTACTGCAACTCACCAGCAGCACCTCTGAAGTCCAGTTACAGAAACATATCTGCCTTATGCAAAAGCAGAGTTGAGCCCACTGCTCTCTGATACTTAGTTGGAAATCCTAAGACCACCGTCAGGACTGATCATAATACACGATGGATCAACACAACAAACTCTGCTTCAGATGCAGTAATAAAGTGTCTGTGGTTCTAGCTAGTATTTGAAATACTGGTGCTCTAAGAAGGCTCCTGTGACAAAGGGAAATGAAAACTTTTCGCTAGGTTTTTACCTAATTTACAAAGCCCACAGTGTCTTATTACCAGAAGGGATACAGAGATTTTTGAGATGTGACAATGAAACAGGCATTTTTTGCTAATGTTACCTCACAATTTGTTTGAATGATGGAATCCAGATGAAAATAGAAAAAAAAATAATAAAGTGGGGCTTTGTAAAAGGACCTGTGGCCAGCTCAAAAATTGTAAATATTTACACCTTTGAATATCTCAAGATGTTTACAGTCTTTCAGTCTTTTACAGTCAGTCTTTCAGTCTTTCACAGCAGCTGAAGCTCTGAGCCATAGTGGATCAACCCACATACATTCCTGAAGTTTCACAGAAAAGAGAAGAGCGATGTTCCTCTTAATGTGCAAATTCAGTTGCTGCTTTTTGCCAGGTTACATCCCCTTAATTTTAACAAAATTAAATTGAGAATAAACTATTGCAATGAACAAGAAGGTCAGTTTTATAAAGACATTAGATTCCATTAACTTTTCCTAAAAATATTATGAAGTCTTCATGACCTGGCTGTGCAGGCTCATTTACAGCCCTTGAATTTTAAAAACAGATTAGGCAGATGCAAAAGTGGAACTGCTTACATTTCTTGTTTAATAGAAAAATATGAAAAGTGACAACAGATGCTTTTCTGAGTTGCCTTCTGTAAGTTCATCCATTGTTACCTCTCTCCTTGCCCCCAGTCTCTGGAAGTCTTCTGCAAGTCCACTATCCATAATGGAAGTATCTTCGCACTGCATTAGCCCATGCAGAAAATGAAACAGGCAAGGCAGATTTCAATGTGCACATACATGTGTGGGTAAACTACTTTCACAGATAAACTTCACTCTGCAAAATACTGAAGCCTGCACAAAAAATAAAATGAATACTATCAATGTTGACATTTCGCCCTTCCTAAATGGCACTACAGGCATGTCCCATCTGAAAAAGGGCAATCACCTTTTAGACAGCGCACTACAAAAAAACATAGCTACATAAGGGAGTAATATTTACAGCTTAGAGTGCAGAAGTGTATGCATAGGAATACACTACTTGGTACTAAAACCCCACCTAATTCTTTCATCAGGTTAATGCAGGTGAAGGGCCATCCTAACAGTGCCCGTTTAGAAAGAAACACATATTCATGTCAAGTACAGTTTCACAGCAATAGTTTAAACCTGTCTCATCCCATTTAGAGAGACCACATCTGTCTTTGACAGACTAGGAAAGGCAGCCCTTATGGCCCACTTCCACGGACCCTGCTTGCCTGCACATCCACAGCCATCCCACAGACCCCTATGTTCTCTGGACTGAATCTATTTTGCAGTACATAGCTGACCTAAGGCACACTATACAGTCCTTGCCACACGCAGAGGGATTTTCCAGCTTCTGTAAAACACATGGAGGCTACTACCTGCAAAAGAGTACTGCCTGGCAGGAGGAGAGAGAGGATGTGAAAAGAGCAAAGAAAGCAGAGTATAAAGGCGATACTATATTCAGTTGGTGTAACATACACAAATCTGCTTCCACTTTACAACGCAAGTAATCCTAACGTATGGTCTGTGCTGCCCCTGTCAGTGAAAAACCCATCTCTTCTTCTTTCATCTGTTTTTTTTAAAAACATTTGAATTGTGTTTCCAGGTGCTGATTTATTTTGTGCCAGGTTCTATCCAGAGGTACCACATTTCATCAAAAGGTATCCATGTACTTTACAGAATAAGATGTAAGGGACATGTAAAAAAAAGCTTTTAAATGCACAGGATTTCTCTTCCATTTGAAATAAACTAATGACAATCACCTTACACTACAGGAGAAAATAACATTTCATCTTCCCTCCTTCCTCCCCATATTTCCCATACTGCAAGTACTAAAATTTGTCCTGAATTTTAGGATGTAAATATCTTGCAGTCTGCATACAATATTAAAGCATGTATGATCCTTTATGTCAATCTGCTAATTAAATTTAGTAGAACATTTATATTCAATATGAAATTTACCACAAGTTATTCTGTGGTGGTGTAAAACTGAAAAAATAATAAAAAATGCAGACCAGGTGAGATTTTCCAATGTGTAAATTGAAACACCACAACCACAAATAAAATACAGCAGTAGCCTCTTGATGTAATTAGTTACTGAGCCTAATCAGCCTAACTACCCATGTGTTCCAGAGTTACTGTCCATTGTGCGGACAACTATGTCACTAATGTCTTCATTATACCCAAGCACATTTATCTTGGGGAGGTGGTGTGGGAGAAAGAGTAAGTTGGGCTCTGTATTCTTTCACACACTTCAGGCCTGCAGCTGGTTGTAAAAGACAGATAGAGCTAGAAATGCTACTAAATACTTCACTGCCTTACTCTGCCTTGGATGCTGTTTGGCAGTGTATGCAGTCTGAGGTAAAAAGTAATTCTTGAGAAATCCTAAATCTTCCACACTGTTGTTTCTTGCTTTAAAACTCTGTGTTTGAATTACTTTCCAAAGGCAACATACAGGCAGAAATTATACACAGAAGTGGTCAGCTTGAAATGTATAAGTATGCTTTGTTAGTCCTAAACCATCTTAATGCACCTTCCAATCTAGAGAAGATCCTAGACTAGCCTGCACAAAACGTTCAGTGACACGCAGAAGCTCTTGGCATTCGTCACAGTACCACCTGCAGGTTACTGAGACTCTTGAGGAGCACAGACTTTTCACTGATAACCTGTTTATGATGGTGCCTCACATTCACAGTGTTTTAAAAATATTTTAAACTCATTTATCCTCACAGCCTTCTAGCAAACCAGCAAAAAAGGGAACCTGTATTACAACTGGTACTGTACCCCTACAGACACCTTCCAGCACCACTTCTGCTCATACGTGGATGGGTCTCTATTATGCCACCGGCTTTACAGCTTTTTTCCAGGGAGGTATCTCATTGACTAAGCATGACCCATGACAAGTCATTTAATCACCTGTGATCGGATTTCAGCATATACACATTATTTCCTACACCACATCAGTAGCTGGGTCGATTAATTAGCTAGGATCCCAGTTTCTATCACATCTTGGAGTTACAATGTTTGCAAAGTACAAATTTTCTTAGTGGAAAGTTAGCGAAATCTGCTTCTTAGCAAATATTCCAGAGCTTACCTTTTATGACAGAAATCGGCAAAAAATTCCCACTGGCTTTATTGATCCAGCATCAGGCAAAGCTAATATCTGTATCAATCATCTGGACAAGGCGATCGAGAGCACCCTAAATAAGTTTTCAGATGACACCAAGTTGGGCAGGAGTGTCGATCTGCTTGATGGTAGGAAGGCTGTGATCTGGACAGGCTGGATGGATGGGCTGAGGCCAATTCCATGAGTTTCAACAAGGCCAAGTGCCAGGTCCTGCAATTCGGTCACAACAACACCGTGCAACGCTGCAGGCTTGGGGAGGAGTGGCTGGAAAGCTGGCTGGTGGAAAAGGACCTAGGGGTGCTGGTCGACAGCTGGCTGAACATGAGCCAGCAGTGTGCCCAGGTGGCCAAGAAGGCCAACGGCATCCTGGCTTGTATCAGGAATAGTGTGGCCAGCAGGAGTAGGGAGGTGATCGTGCCCCTGTGCTCGGCACTGGTGAGGCTGCACCTTGAATATTGTGTTCAGTTTTGGGCTCTTCACTACTTGAAAGACGTTGAGTTGCTGGAGCATGTCCAAAGAAGAGAACGAGACTGGTGAGGGGTCTAGAGCACAAGTGCTACGAGAAGCAGCTGAGGGAACTGGGGTTGTTTAGTCTGGAGAAGAGGAGGCTCAGCAGAGAGTTTATCACTCTCTACAACTGCCTGAAAAGACGTTGTTAGCGAGGTGAGTGTTGGCCTCTTCTCCCAAGTAACTAGCAATAGGACAATAGGCCTTTTCGGCCTCCTGTTGTGCCAGGGGAGGTTTAGATTGGATATTAGGAGAAATTTATTTACTGAAAGAGTTGTCAAGATGTCCAGGGAAGCAACTGAGCCACCATCCCTGGAGGTATTTAAAAGACATGTAGACAGGGCATTTAGGGACATGATTGGGACTTGGCAGTGTTAGGTGAACAGTTGGACTCAATTACTTTAAGGGTCTTTTCCAACCTAAATCATTATATGATTCTGTAACAAATGCTGCATTCTGCTTATCCGTAATCTCGTTTTTTAAGTTAGTGTTATCAATGTCAAGGTTCTCCTCATAAGCCACTGATCCTTAAAATACCTCTTCCTTGAGCTCTTGTGTCTCTTATGTTAACAAAAAATTAACTGGAGTTGATAACATTGTATTAACCAGACTGCGGAAATACCAGCCCAAAAGGCAACACCAATATGAGACATTTCAAAAGAGAAACTTTTAAAGAAATGTCATCCTTGCAAGGGTTTTGCATTTCCTTAGTATCTATCAGCTGTTGTTTGATACAATATAATACAATCAGCATTTAACAACTGTAGTCCACAGTTAAAGCCATTAGTCTCTTTGCTTTAAGCACCATTTTAATTGGTTAATAAGAGCCCATAAAAGCTCTGCCTGCTCTAGGGAGTCTTTTACAAAAACACCTGTTTTATGGCTAGAAGTACCCTGACTCCAGCAGACCTTCATATTCTGGCAGGATACTGCTGCCAGTTGGAACAATGCTACTTCCAACTCTGCTCAGAAGAGGTTTTCACTACACAAAGCCAGGTGACCTACCTACATCTGGATTCCCAATACAGTCCGCAAAGATGGAACTCAACCTGTTTAACACATCTCTTTTGTTAGATAAGATACAGTAAGGGCAACTTAGACTTGAACATGGCTGCAGGAATTTAAAAAAGTAGTAGCATAGTGTCATGCTGAATTACTTATACCATTGCACATGGAAGGTGGGAAAGCAGGAATGAGTGAAAATACAGCTACACTTTAACTATGACCATCCTAAATATCCAAATGAAAGCTTTTTAATCCTCTAAATTAAATGCAGATGTTGAAGGTCAGAAATTATTTACACAAAATCCAGTGCTAGAAAGTACCATGTCAGTATGCCACCTGTTTCCTAGGTGAGTTATTCTTAATACTTAGCTTTACAGGATAATGGCATTACAGCATCCAAAAAAGGAAAATTTGTTCCTCCTTCTCAGGAGTACAGAACTATTTTTGTCTTGAGCTTCTACATTGCCAAAAATAATTTGATGTGAAATTTGCAGTATAGTTGTTCATCATGTGGTGACATAGTGACGTCCTAATACAGGCATTATGATACATACGAGTATGGGTGAAGTTGTGTTTTTTTCAAAATAATTTAAAAATATGTGTATTTATAATAAATATATAAATGCAGACAGGTAAGTGCTAGTATTTCTCTCTTTCATTATTAGCTAAGGGCAATGTAAAAATGAGGATTTTAGTGGTTGAAAAGTATCTAGAACCAAAGCTAGGGAGTATGGAGACAGAGAAGTCATACTGGCTTTTGCAATATCTCATTTTTCATATTTAATTTATGCTGAATATGTCACTCACTTTGAAGTTTTGTAAATTGACGGACAATAAATAAGCCATGTCATGAATATGCATGAACCTGTGAATAACATTTTCTCTGTGTCCCAGTTCCTTAGGTGCTGTGTGAAATTGTAATACCCAGAAGAATACACCGTCTTTATATCTTCTCCTTGAAGTATGCATAAGCTGTGATGGGATCTACAAATCAGTCATGTTTTGTCTTCTGATTTTGATCTGATAATCTCATATGCCAGCCACCCTATGCCAACATAACATGAAAGGCTACAAAAAGAGAAGATTCTTGACATACAAATTTAGCAGCACTTTTCAAAAGCCATAAGAATGCCACACACAAGCGATACTGAAAAATAAGCTTGGTATATGCAATCTGATAAATCAGGGCAGATTAAAAAAATTGTATGGCTACATATACTATCGGTCCTCTCAAGGCTTCTTATACAACTCTTACTCTTCAAACCTTAGGTTCTCCATTACCAATACATGGGCCATAATCCATTGAATCGTATCTGTGTTATGACTTTCGAAACAGCCACATGGGAAAGTAAGCTGTGGCCTTAGCAGCAGCTGGGCAAACAGGAGTGTGGAGAAGACTGCCTTCCAGCACCACAGAAATGTTCAATCTGACAAGAGGTACTGCCACTACGGTTCTGAAAGGGGATGGCATGGGTGGCAGGGAGGAGATTTGGAAAATCAAGGCCAAGATCCTTTTAAAGATGCCACAAACATGCAGGCCAAAGTCTTCTTTCTAAGGGCAGAATGGCTACCCCCAGATATATGCTATCTCCTGCTCCTCACCATGAACATGAGGCAGTGTCTAGCGGTGGAGCTGTCAGAAGAATCATTACAAGCTCTCGTGACCTGGTGGCCACCCAATCATTTGCTTTCATTTCCGATCACACATACCACATTAGAATCTGTTCATGCATCAGTTCCACCACAAGCCACCCTGACTTTGTGTTTTTACAGTTTCAGCATCGGTACAACTGCAGTCTTTCGCTGAGATAACCTGGCAGCGCACTCCACTCTCATGACTGATGACCTATTTTATTTGGCAGAAAGTGGGGGGATGAGAAGCCTTTGCTGCTCTACAGTTTCCATTTCATTCTCAAGCTTATCTTACTATGGCACAGCCACTCTGATAGATAATGCTACTTTAAATTACTGAGGAAATTGAAGAAAGAATTACTGTGCTTAATGCAAAAAAGCATGTAATTAGCTCTTATAACAAATATTGTACTTATCTTCAGGAGCAACTGATAAGTTTCTAATTCTTATTTGCTGTATAACATTCTTATTTGAAGTTGTTTTTTTCCAGTTCACTTTTCCTTTAACATATGAAGTTGCTTCTGTCAAACAGAGCAAAATGAATGGTTAGAATTGCAAATTAGTGTTTCTTTTTCTTATACTGTGGGAATATCAGTGAAAAAAAAAGTCTAAAACAAGAACATTATGCCCTGAATAGATTATCAACAATGAATTTTACAATCATAAAATTTTAAGTTGGAAAAAGAAACCAACATAAAAGAATTTAAAGTTCCATTTTGCTGTCCCGACACAGGAAAAATTCCTATTTAAAATTCAGAGAAATTTCACTTCTAGAAGACTGCAGGATTAGGACCAGAGGCACTAACCATACAAGCTGACAGAGACAGCCATTTCTTGAAATGAAGCTACTAATGTTCCTATGTCACTATTCTTTGTGTGAAGACTGATACCTCCTTATTTTTCAACTTTTCTCTCTCTTGCATATTTGAGCTGTAAGTCTCCCTGGGTAAAGCGAAGAGTACTTTTATGCAGAGTATGCATCATCATGCTAGTTCAATCTATGAAGACTGTTGGCTTGACACTCTCTAGACACTAGTGCTGAGGAGATGTGACAGGCAAAATGCAGCAAAACTTTTCCAGCATCAAACTGCCTAAGGATACATATAAAAACTAAAAAACTCTCACATTCCTCATTACACAAGCTTTAGAGTCTCCTGCAGACTTCACACAAAACCAATAAAACTGAAGCTATTATGACACTGGGCATCTTCTGTACAACAATCAAGGAGATGACTGATCCAAGCTCTGTTTAAACAGCTCAAATGATACAGCATGACAATGTCTTGTTCTTCCCTGGAATCTCTTCTGCATAACAGCTTCTGATCGTTTAGATGCCCTTTGTAAAGACAGTTGGGAACCCACAAGATCAATGCCTTCAATAACTGCTTAAAGATTTTTATAGTTTAGGGCATGTGAATGATAACCAGAAATAGTAACTCCCAGTACACTGTAGACTAAATTTAGAGTTGGTTAGGAATTTCTCAGTTTGACAGATAATGCCAGTCGGCCAAAAAGACTTTGGACGGGACTCTACCAGTTTCAGTATCACCTGAAAAATGTCTTCTCTATGCCAGGATAGAATCTGTTCAAAACTGGACGTAACAAGTGACCCTCTGTCATGGTTTAACTCAGCAGCCCGCAAACAGGACCAGACAGCCACTCACTCTGCCCCTTCCCCCAAGTGCGATGGGGAGGAGAATGGACAAAAAGTAAAACTTGTGGGTTGAGATAAAGACAGTTTAATAAGACAACAATTGAAGGAATAACAAGGATAACGATAATCATAATAGCAATAATAATAATAAAGCATATACAAAACAAGAGATACACAATACAAATTTTCTTACTGCCTGATGACCAATTGCACAGCCAGTCCCCAAGCAGCGCTCATGGAACTCATGAAACTTGTGGAACTTGCGGATTTCGTGGAACTCAAACTCACCAAACTCATGGAACTTGCCAAACTCACAGAAGAAAGTCCCTGCCCCCTTGGCCAAGCCCCATTTATATACTGATCATGACGTCTATGGTACAGAATATTTCTGTCAGCCAGCCTGGGTTAGCTGCCGGGCTGTGCTCCCTCCTAGCTCTTCTACACCTGCTCAGTAGCCAAACATGGGAAACTGAAAAAACTCCTTGATTTCTTAGCAACAACTAAAACCATCAGTGTATTATCAACATTATTCTCATACTAAATCCAAAACACAGCTGCTACTGGGACAAAAATTAACTCTATCCCAGCCAAAACCAGGACACCCTGTAAGCTCCCTCAAAGAGTCTCTTTTACAAAAGAGATTAAAATGTGGGTCTCTAACAGCTTTAGCCATTCAGTGAAAAAGTTGTTCTTTGCTGAATTAACATTTGGAGGCGAAGGAAGGGGAGAAGAAGGAACTCACACAAAGTGGAGGAGGTCCGAAAGGAAAGATTAAGATCATCCAGTTCACAGAAGAAATTTGTGTGAACAGAACAGTATATATTTAAGTAGGCTGCTCTCAGCTTTTACCACAAAAGTTCTTTGCTACCTCAGAACTGTTTTCAGCATCACACAAGTCAGGAAATTTTCTATAATCTTGAAAACCTGCACAGGGCTATAAAATCAAGCTCTTCCTCACTTGATGAATTTTCACCTTAAAGAGTTTCTATCTATGTTGGTTTTTTTGATACCTTGCTCTGGAGGTTGGTGACAAGTTGGTCCACCAACCCCTTTTCCATCATGATATTGACAGTGCTGAGAACTAAGCAGTTAAAATGTGCACGTTACAAAGTAAGGTAAGAAGGGTAGAAAATAACATTACAATGCACACTGTGTGAATGCCTCCATACATGTAAATCAAAAACACTAGGCTTCATTTGCCTTACTATAGTATCAGTGAGATTCCATCAGGTGATTCCCACTTAAAAAGGTACCAGAAAGAGCTACCGTAACTAAAGACATAAGAGAAAAACAGTTTGTTTGCACAGCAAAAGTATCAAGGAAAATTCTTCATGATCCATGAACCTAATTATATTGCATTTCTTCATTCTATTCATCTACAGCACTTGAGAAGTTAAATAATCAACTATGCTTACTCAAGCAAAGGCACTCTGGCACTTATTACAGAGTTTGCTGCTGCTAAGACACAGCAAATCTTCCTTTCTTTTGTAGGTAACCGCAAGTTACAAACTACGTATTTCAATTGCACTGTAATGAGATGATTGAGTTACTTCATGGTAGCCTGCTGCACATAATAAAAGGTTTTACTTTTAAATCATCAGCTTTTACAAAGGATAAAATAAGTGCCAACTATTTGCAGCAGAATGATAATTTTCTTTTACTCCAGTTTTCCAATGGAGAAAATGGTAAGGTTTTTCAGACAGGTTTTGCTGCTTTGTGGAGATGTTAGACAAATGCAGCAATGCAGTGCACAGGATTGCTGGATGTGACTCCAGGTGGTATGCATAAAATTTTTTGAAGACTAAGTCAGCAAGTGAAACTTTGGTGCCTAGACATCCCGCCCTCCTGCTTTATCTTCAATTCTATATGCCTAATTACCTCATGGAAATACTTTGACCAACAGACGCAACAAAACTTGCTGATGTTAAGGATGTTGACAAAGCAGCAAATTTGTGATTGGTATCAGATATGTCTTGTTTGACACCGCTGGGGCACATGCACATGCCTGTACTGCATAATGCATCCCCAAGTCAAGATAGCCATCTAGCTCTGGGAAAGCTGGCTTATCAACAAGAGCATAGCACAGTGCTGCAGAGAGCAAGTGACCTCAGCTTTTACAGGGAAATGGTAGATGTGGTCCCACGGGCAGTCATAAAGGAAGACAAAGGAGTGCAGCAAGCCTGACAGGCCTTGAAGGGCATCCACCTTTGAGCACAAGTATGGTCTCCATACTCAGGAGAACAGACAAACGCATCAGCAGATCTGCTTAGCTAGCAGGGCACTCACAGCTGAGCGTCAATGCTGTACACAGGACACAGCAGCAATGAGAGGCTACAAAGAAGGAATATAGGAACCTTGCCTGGGTGTGCAGGGACAATGCTGGAAATTGTGAAAGCTCAGCTGGAGTCAGAACTGGCAAGGCACACCAAGAGATGCACAAAGAGCTTCTATGACTCTATTAAAAAAATAAATAAGACAAATCACAGATGGAGGCCCCTTGCTGAACGGATAGGAATTATTCCACAGGGCGCAGACAAGACCAAGATACTTTGTGCATTCATTGCTTTGTGTTCACTAGTACTGTCTTCCATCCTTTATGTCAAGGTTCAAAGAGGAGAGGAGCTACTGGGAGTGGAAGAAGAACAAGTCTGCACTCTCTTGAGAAAATGTGATTGTGTCCCTGTTAGCCTGATGATCCAGCAATTTTTTCACTCATCTACTTCTTCATGCAGACTGAAGCATCTCAGCCTGCTTACTGGGATGCTCTCACAAAGCCTCAGTAAAATTAGTGTGACATCTGCTGTGCTCTCTTCATGCCCAGATCTAGTCACTCTGCCACAAAAGGCAATCGGGTTGCTTTGCCTTTGATAAATCCATGCTGACTGTTTCCAGTCTTCTTCTTCTTCTCCTTCATGTGCCCAGAACCGGCTACTGAGAGGACTTGCTGTATAATTTTCTTAAGGACTGAAATGAGGCTGTGGTTCCCTGGATCTGCCTTCCTGTCCTGTCTGGAGATGGGTGCAATATTTGCACTTCTTCTGCACCAACAGGTTCTCCCCCAGTCTCCATGACCTTTCCAAAATGATACAGCGCACCCTTGCTGAGACATTGGCCAGCTTGCTCAGCAGCCACGGATGCAGCCCATCTGGTCAGATGGAATACTGAAATTTCTGTAATATAAGCACTGTTTGACGAAACAGTGGAAACATCAGCATATATAATGTAGATATTGTAATGTACCAATTTTGTGCATCCTACCAGACTGGATGTATTAGATGACCTCTGCCTAAAACAAGAATAGGATGTGTCACCATCAGAAAAAAGCTCAGGGAAGTTTAAAAATCCCTTGGCAAAGAAAGCAAATTGGAAAGACTCGAATTTAATGTGATCATTAGTGCTAAATTACTACGAGCACGTTTTATTTGGTTAGAAAATACAGTGGCTAGATAGCTGATTTTCTGGACAAAAAAGAAAGCAAATGCCCACATCATCTTGCGGAATGTATATATATGTCCTGGTTTCGGCCAGGACAGGGTTAATTCTCACCAGAAGCCAGGAAGGGACACAGCCGGGCGGGCTGACCCCACCTGGCTAAACAGAGCCCGTATTCCATACCATGTGCCGTCATGCGGGGTTCCGGTGGGGGGGAGCTGGGCGGGGGGGACTCACTCGCGGCTCGGGAGCACGTGGCGGCGGCGGGTGGTGAGAGTGGCTCTCTGGGTTCTGCTGTTTTGTTTTGTGTATTCTCCTTATCTGTATCGTTGTTGTACCTGTTCCCTCTGTTTGCTGTTCTGTTAAACTGCCCTTATCCCGACCCACCAGTTTCTGCCTCTTTCTTTCCATTCTCTTCCGCACCCCGGCGGGGGAGGGGCGGCCACGTGGCGCTTTTGTTGCCGGTCGCCGCCAAACCATAACAATATATGCTGTGAAAGTTAGGTTAGAAACTTTTAAGTGAAATTTGCGTTTGAAAATGATAAGCAATGTATCTGCATTCCTAAATCAATTACCATTTAGGAAACAAGTCTTTCCCCTACAGAAACAGTATTATGACCAATGCAATTAAGTTGTAAGCTCTGAAGCCGACAGCACTTTGTGGTAATCTGTGGTAAAACCCACCAGCACAGATGGATACTCTTTTGATTAAAAGCCTGCTGATTGCGGTAGAAAACATACCAAAAAACTGTATTTAAGCTTCAAACTCAGTTCCCAGTGAAGAGTCCAGTTGAACACTATGCACAGAAATGCAGCATACCAACTCATACAACTTTTTATACAATATGAGCTAGAATAATTACTTAGTGTTGCAGTAATTGCTCAGCACTTTCCTTTGGTTTATATCTGCGTGTAAAACAAAAGTGTGCAAATATATAAATATGTCCTTAGACTGCACACATTTACTACCATTATTCTATTAAAAAAAAATACTGTTAAAGAGATGGAGGATAATATCTTCACTGTGTGGGTCATTAGTAAACTAACTTTTAATTGCTTTCTGCTACAATGCAACTGGCAGGTCTCACTGATTTGCATATAAGGTATTTCCTGACAGGTGAGCAGCTGTTGCATGCACATAATTCATGCAAAACCAGACCTAAATTCTTGTCTCCACGTTCATTAAACTGACTTCTGTATTAGGCCAATTTCAGTAGCAATGACAGTGGCACAGGTTTCCTGAATTAGCTTGGCTCAAATTAAATATTTAGAGAAGAAGAGCTTTTAAGTATCAGGGCATCACTAGGCCACAACCACAAGGCAGAGCTACAGAAGCGTCATCTCAAAAGACATGCAGAAAAAGAAATCTGCTGGCTTCAAGGTTCACACTCACCAAGCACCATAGGTTAATATAAAGTTTCAGAAGCACAGTATATCATCTTGTACTGATTTATAAACTGTGAGTATACATATAAAAGAAAATCAAAACCAGAGTGCTAGGATCCAAAATTATGCACTTTCAAAGGAAAAAAAAAAACAACCACCTTTTAAAAAGTTGTATTCTCCAACAGTGATGCCTGTTGAGAACACTGGGAGATAAGACATGTCCCTCAAATCAATGAAAAGTGAACATTTTTGGTGTTTTTCTTGAAAGAGCACTAATTGTTTGAACAAACAGTGAATTCATGCCAAGAAAGGTCACTGCATCATGCAAACATACTCAAGCAAAGCAGTGGGCATACACACTTTTTTTAAAATCCACCTGTTGCCAATTTCACATACAGAGAAACCCCACTCCTGTGTGAGACCTAACTTAGGACTGCACAGAGAGGAAACAGTATTCATCATATAGAGATTTATACAGTGTCTTTAATAACCATTACTGCAGAGAAATCAGCATAGATACAGGTTTACTGCAACAACTCAGAGGCAAAATGTCTCCTCATTCAGAAGTTGTTTCACTATTTTATTACAGCAGTACAATTTTAGGCTTTATAAAAATTTCTCAGAAAAGAAATATACTATCAATATAGCAGTAGAAAGGTTTAAAACCACTATCCACACCACAAGTTGGTTCTGTTATTCTGCAAGCACTCTCAATGGCAGCTAAAGAGCAGGGAAATCCCAGGTATGCTATGAGCCATACATCCATCCTGACATGGCTTTCTCCCCAGTGTTTGGATTTGAGGGACATTCTCTGAGGTATCATAACAGTCTTACACAATCAGTCTTGCTCTCACTCCCCACAGAAGTAGCATTGATTACTAACTTGTCCAATTTATTATCAAGTCAGCCACAACTGTTTTAGTTTTGTTTAGGAAGATGTCAGATAAGCCATGAGTCACGAGAGAGACATTATACAATGCCAAGAACAAAAATAACAGGATGCAAGGAGAAAGAAGAAACAAAAGGCTCAGTCTCTGTGGATAACTTTTGAAGCATCTTGGAACAGTCCTAGTCCTGATCCAAAATGAATCCTGACATGGTTTTTGACCACAAAGTTCCCCACTGTTCAAGTAATTGCTGCCAACCTCTTCTTACTCCAACTAGGAGGCTTAAGAGTATTTTTTAAACCTGTTTCTGTAAAAGATGCAGGATAGCAGGTACCATAAGGCTATTTGACATTCAGCCCTGTTCAGGCCTAAAAATTTTCAGCTATAGGCAGCTCTCTTATCTGGCCACACTGTACCACTTGCCTACAGTAAAATCATAATCCAAGGTAGAAAGACTGTTGAACTGTATTCTTCGCCCTCAGCTTCCCCTGCAGCTTTTTCAATGCCCGCAGGATACCCAGAGCTCTTCTCAGCCATTACACATGCTTGCCTCTCCCTTCTTCAAATCTCACCTTCTCTGTACTGCAGACGCTTCTCTCCCACCCCCTTCACAGGTGTCTCTCCCTTAAATATGCATAAAAAAAAGATGAACAATCTGTCAGTCACCCCAGCTATGGAAATATTTTACTAACCACACCGCTGGTGAACAATCTATGTGCAGCAGGAGTGACACTAAAGGAACATAAATCACAAACACTGAAGCTCCTGCGCATAAAGTACGCAATCTGCTATTCTAATGAGACAAAAGGAAAAGATGCACTGAAAGCCTCAGATTGTTTGGCTGCACAGTTTGATTATATTTATACATGATTTGCGTCAAATACAGAGTTGTGAAGAAACATGAGAGAATGCTTTTTACCAAATCAGAACTCAATAGGGAAAGAACTTTCACAGAAGAGGAAGAATAAATTAACATGCAAACTTACATAGGAAATGTTATACCTGATACTTTTACATATATGAGAGGCAACAAACTTACACTGTAACCAGCAACCTTAGTTAACAATATTATGTCACTATAGTTGTTTGCTTTTCATATATAACATGCAGATAGAGGAAATTCATGAAAGCTACTGTAAAGTGACATTAAAAATTTGAATACTTGCCTCAAGTCCCAGCCAGTCACCAGTGCTGCGTTGCTTTGGGCACATTATATCACCTGTTGGTATATGAGTTTCTCAGAGACAGGGGAATAATACTGCTCTCCTTTGTAAAACATGTACGCATTTTTAGTGCACTTCTTCCTTTATTCAGGATCCCTATTTACACTTTGAGATGAATAATATATTCAATATATACTCACAATATACATTCTTAATTTTTTTTTTAAAGTTTCTCGTAGAATGCTTTCTCTCCTTTTTACATTGGGAGTAGATACTTTCCTCCTTTCTTTACACGGTCACCATTACCAGCAAATTGTGTTACACACAGTTACCTAAAATAGCTGTGTTGATTAATCTTTAAATCACATAATACGGGTGTACAGCCTGTAACTGCTGTTGTCAATTGTTTAGCCAGCTACTATCGACAACAGGGATATCTCATAACTATTCTTCTATATTCAAGACAATGACACAGAAGATCTTATTTTCTTGGAGAATACCACCATTATGTGAAGCTCTACATTGATTATTTTAATGACATAGAACATAGTAGGCTGTTGTCTACTGCAGCAGTTAGAGACACGTTAAAAATTACTATGTTTGTTTGAAGACTGTTCATGATCAACCATGCTCCAGCTTCATTCTGCAAGGTGCTGTATTTGTATCTGATACGAGCTAATCTTTCATTTGAAAAATTCTAAGATCTATCTCTGTACACAGTTTAGCTTCACCTGCATCAGCTATATGAACTGTGGTAGAGCTATGAGTCAGTGAATGCTATCTTTGATCTGTGTTTCATAACCAGGACATAGCTCTCTCCTTGTTACAGATGGTGGTAGGTTTTTTTTTTTTTTGGACACACCACTGACTTATTACAAGTTCATCATGCTGCTAACATCTAACACTACTAAACTGAAAGCTTCTTCAGAACTTTGTAAGGGCTATATAAAGACTTTTCAGAGAGTAGCTATAAAACAAAAAAACAGCAGTAGATGCTTAAATGTCATTCTGTAACAGACAATTAAAGAGCATCTGCAGACTTTGTGCACGAAAGTAATTCTCCCTGGGTCACCTTTTGCAGAGGTGATGTGTGTACACTACACTTTCATTTCAGTGCTTAATTTCACATCCTGTTTAACCCTACAAAGGAAACTATGTTC
The DNA here is from genome assembly GCF_030867145.1 of Opisthocomus hoazin. Taxonomy (NCBI): domain Eukaryota; kingdom Metazoa; phylum Chordata; class Aves; order Opisthocomiformes; family Opisthocomidae; genus Opisthocomus; species Opisthocomus hoazin. The sequence goes on along the minus strand of NC_134454.1, from coordinate 25,175,099 downwards.
AGTTTCATGCTTACTTTTAGAGATCACCTGCTCATATAATTAAATCATTATCCAGGGTTACTAATCTCCATCTAGGAAAGGTCCCAGAATGGCTGAAGTCAATCAGCTTAGATGAAGAAACTGCTGCTGGTCACGATCTAGTGCTATCAACCACAAGACACTGCAAAGACTTCACATGCGCTGAGGTGTTGCTATCCAAAAGCTCAAAGGCTAAGGCTAACAGCTGACCTGCCAGATATTACTACACTTTTCCTACGTGGAAGTTCTTTAACATAAAAAAAAAAAAAAAAAAAGTGTAGAGAGCGAAAAACAGGGAAGAGAAAAACAGCAAGTCACCCTGAAGGTGCAAGAGGTACAAGCAGCCAGGGAGCTAGAGAGGATCAGGAGACCGTACAGGTCAGAGTCTTAGCTGCGGAATGAAACATAGCACGTGTGTCTTTATGTAGGATTTATTGCTTTTTTCTCCCTTTCGCCTTTTTTTCTCCACTATGGATTATGGCTGCACTTCAGCCTCATTTCTGGAGAAAACAAGCAGTTCGGAGAAGTTCACTATAACACCATCTCTCTCTTCAGCTGCAAAAAAACTCAATTACTGTCTTTGTCAGTTCCCTAAGCAATGTCTCAAGCTAGGTTCAAGGACAGGGGGAGGTTGAGATTGAATATTAGGAAATTTTTTTTTACTGAAAGAGTTGTGAAGCATTGGAACAGGCTGCCCAGGGAAGCGGTGGAGTCACCATCCCTGGAGGTGTTCAAAAGACGTGTAAATATGGCACTTTAGGACGTGGTTTAGTAGGCATGGTGGTGATGGGTTCACAGTTCGATTTCATGATCTTAGAAGTCTTTTCCAACCTATGATTCTATGATTCTGTGACAGTCCTACAATACATCTCAAACTTGTAATGTCATTTGACAAATCTCAAACTGTCAGTAAAGTTGCCAATAATATTGTTTCCAAGAAATACAGGTTAAAATTTTACTTTTTCTGACTTCTGAAATGAAAGAGGTATCTACTAAAAAATACTCGTGAAAACCACACAGAACTGTAAAGGCAATAAAAACAATATTCGAAGGTGCAGAAACAAAATTTAAGAAAAGCAACTAGTACTGAAGTAATGAATCATGAAAATTAAACATTGCAGAAACAGAAAACTGCAGGGAAACTTCTAGAAGCAAGAATAAAACAACTTACATGGAGCACAAGAAATGCGAATGCATGCAGAGATTTTTCAGCTACACAGATCTAAAATGGAAAAGGACACCTGAAAAAGCCATGTAAGCATAGAGCTGTGCAGCTCATATTCATCAGCATATAAAATACTAGCCCAGGTGGTTTGAACATGAGGAAGGAGGGTCCCAGAGAGCATGGAAAATGACAGCCAACAGGTGGTTTTCAGGTAAGGAGGCAATATGAGCAAAATCTCTACTAGATTAAGAGAATATGCACAATTATCCTTATTACACACAATTATCCTTATTCTGTGGTCAGCTAAGCTGGACAGGAGGGAAAAATTCTAGCATTTTATTTGAAAGAGGCTGGGCCCATTTCCTCTTGGGGTGAATTTTACCCGTTGTTATATACTGAAGGCCTATACTCCATTTGCAGTTCAATACAGAGCTGAATCCACCTCTGCAAGTCATCAAAATGCCTCGGGTAGTGAGAAGGGATTGGTTTGAATTTGGCTAGCTCAGAGACAGCACTAGCTGCAAGCACCCTGCCCTGACACTTCCAGGACCAAGGACTTGACCTAGTCAGTCACACCTCCCAACAGAAAGATGTGTTGCTCATACTCGGGAGGATCTTTGTGATCAATAATGCTGACACAGCACTCTCAAAGCTATGGGAGGGTCTTCTGTAGAGCTGAGTCCTTCATGTGCTCCACACTAAAGTTCTCATTTTGTCACTAAATTAAGGTTTCTAAGCAGGCACCAGCTGAGTTAAAATAATTACATTAAGTAGAAACTAAATAAAAAAGGGATGTGTTCTCACAGACCCAGGGATGAGGATTTTTATCACAAAAAATCCCTAGGGCACTAGACACATATCAGGATCTTTTTGTGCTAATACAATGGTCGTATGCAACAGAATATTTGTTGGAGAAGCAGCAATCGTGTTTTTCGACCTGGACCTAAAAGAAGTAAATGCTGTGTTAAAATGCTTCAACATGCCCTTAACTGAACTCTTTCCCTCTCTGTAATAACCACCTAAACCAAGTTTCAAGTTAGTATTTTTCCTCAGTCTCACACAGACCCAAAACATTTTTTTTTTTTTATCCGAGCAGTACCTAAAGCTACTGGACAAGGATTATATCCTAAGCAAATATTCAATATCCTGAATGGATTCAACATTTTTTTCTGTTTCAAATTAATCGTTCTGTGCACTGGCTGGCTGTGTAACAGCAACAAAAGATGTGCATGATTATAATACTGTCTTTCTGCAGTACTCATGTTAGGACTTTTGTGAAGATAAATTACCAGAGTACTTCCTGTAGTTGCAGAGGAAGTAAATTCAAATAAACCATTAGATACAACATTTTTCCTTTGAGTATGAAACAAAATTTACAGTAACGTGGAATCTGAAATAGTACAAACTGATTTTTTTTAATACCATTCATTTAGCTCTTCTCCACTATCTACAATGTTTGCTGTGTTTATTTTGATGGTAGAAGAGATCTTTCCGGCAGCAACAAGAAAGCTGAATTTTTGCAGGACATTGAACTTGAAGAGCATTTCAACACCTGCAGTCTCACCTTCAGCTAAGCACTTGGCATTGGTCTTAGCAATACATTATAGTCGGTTTTGCTTCACAGACTTGCTGCAAGAGGACTAATGTTGCTCATACTTGTTATTCTTCCATGCAGTGGATGGGTAGTCTCTGGGTCAGAGAAACAACTTTATCTTTTGAACAAGCATAGACTGGTAACGGACTAAGTTGTGCAAGAGTTCCCCAAAAAAGTACACAATTTCTCTGCTGTCAGTTCAAACCATAAGCAGGACCTCACTCACTTAGTTAGGGGGGTGAGAGGTTTTTTCCTTAAATCCTCTTAGCTTTTGCAGTCAGCACAATGGTCCAACTGTTCATCTCTGATGGTCTTTGACTTTATTTGGTGGTTTTGGATGCCAAGTCCCTGATACAGCGTACATCGCACTAGGCTACAGGGGTTCCTTTGCCCCACATAATTCCTCTGATCTTTCCCTAATAGTGGGTGGGGTTTTGTGTTTATTGTGATCAGCAGTTAACCAGGTAGCCTAACATATACCAGTTCAATAGCTGCTCATCTGCATACACGCATTTCCTCTCAAATGAAGAGCAGCACACAGCTTGTAAGCAAAACTGAAAAAACGCCAACCCAAAGTTACTAGTCCAAAACAACCTTCCCCCCATTTTTCTCCATGACATACTTGAAATGTCACCCCTCCACTATAGTTTCTGGAGTATTTTCAATCCTAGAGTATGTCAGAAAGAACCTTCAGATCATGCCAGTGTCCCAAAGCAGCTGACTGCCAACCCACTTGTCACGGTTCGGAGCAGGGCGGCAATGAACGGAGTGGCAGATGCTCTCTGTTAACCCCCGCCCTCCCCACAGGGGAAGGGAAAAGGAGGAAAAGGGAGAGAGACTGAAAAATTGAATATTAAAACAGCTTTAATAATATACTAGTAATACTAAGAGGTATGATGCAAAATGTACCCAGAGTTGGGTGCCGGGGCACTGGTGTCCCGCCAGCAGCTGCCGGGCAGGCACCAGGCAGTCCCAGACTGGACTCCGCAGTAGATGGAAACTGGACTCAGGAATGCACAGATCGGAATCCGGGTCAGGATCGCAGTCAGGACACGGAGCAGGGTCCCCTTGAGAAGGCGGCCACAGATGAAGAGAGCGAGACTCTCATGATCCCCCAGCTTTAAAATGAGTACGGCATGCATGGCGTGGAATACCTCACTGGTCAGCATCGGGTCACCTGTCCTGTTCTTCCCTCCCCATGGGTACGACCCTTTACGACTCCTCACGGGTGGAACTGCTATAGCAATAATTATAAGCATAGGCCTTTTCTGCCTTCCGTTCCTACCATTAGCTCAGTGTAACTGCAAACATCAGGTGTTTCTAGCTTTGGAGCGGGCACTGAAAAATACGCAGCCATCTTCAGAAAAATGCAGTTACTTAGAAGAACTTAGCTGTAAGGAAAATTCAGTAAAGGACAACTGGGTCTGTTTTAACCAAAACCAGGACACCGCTACATAACTCCAAAGTATCACCTACACAACAGGCTTTACCACGCTCCACATCCCATGTGCAGGACACACTGCACAATATGCCCTGCAGAAAACAGGGCATAGCCAACGTGCAAACTCTGGGTCAGTTTGTAAATCCATAGAGTTTCAGTTCTGAAAGTAAACACCATGGTTCCACTGCGCTACACAAATGCAAAAGATTGATGGGAAAGTGAAGGTCACAATAAACATTTCTTTTACCTCCTGACAGGTAAAAAGATGTCTTTGTAACAAAATGATGTAGTGCCTCTACACATCACATCCACCAACGCCACTAGAAGGTCACAATTCAGTTTTCTCATCTTAGCATTCTGTACCAATTCTCTACTATTTAGCCAGTCTCTAATGGTATCTCATTACTCAAAGCTGAATAGCTTCAGTTTCATGGGTATTGAACTCCATGAATTTTTATAGATATTAAGGTTAAAACTTGTTTGGGTATTTAGGTAACTAAATGTACAGGTTGGATTAATTTTCCAAAATTATATTAGCTTTAATGGTAATTGTCTAGTTGCAAGAATACTTCCTGTATAACTGAAAGTACTGAACCAGGATTTTTGATCCCCAGATTTGCTATTCCCAAGAACAAGAGACCCTAAAAACCTTAACAGATGAATGAACAGTGCAGGATTCTTCAAAAATTAAAATAGTGTATCTTAATGGATCTCTAGGAATGTTAAACTAATTGTCCTGTGTAATCAGGTTGGTGAAACAAAAATAGTAAGTACAGTTCCTCACACTGTCCTGAGAAAGTCTAGCAAGTGCTGGCTCACCAATTAATTCAGCCAGGGTCAATTCTATAAACAGGTAGAAACACCAGAAGGTCTATGTGGAAAATGAGAAGAAGAACAATATATTCTGAATTCTGCAATGGAAACAAAACATTGGAATATGCTTTCTGCCAATACCAATCCATCTGATTATCAAAGAAACCTTGACTTGATAAACAATATTGCTGAAAAAAAACAAATACAAAAAGCAAAGTTCATTAACAAGTAATGTCAATTTATGAAACTGGCCCATTGGGAACATAACTTGAAAACCAGTGGTCTAATTCTATAGGTGTTGAAACAGGGTATTGATATAATTGTAGACTAGTATCTCACACAAACAAATCCATGTTTCAGATAGCAAATGGGCCAGAAAATTATACTGCTTTACCAGATTCTGTTTCTAACACAGCACCGGCAAAACCTTGCATTGAATTCTAACATTTTTGACACGCCAGAACACACAGTCCCAAGGATGCTATCAAACAGGCCCATTAGCAATAACAGTTTGTCCTTTTTTAATCAAAGACTCAGACAAACTGTCACAGAGACTGCTTTTTTGGGTGAACAAATACCTACAACAGCCTAGACACATCCAGACTGATAACAGCAGAAGCTTGTTTATAAACTGCTATCTCACTCTGTGTTCACAGCAACACCACTGGAAATTAGAAGACTGATTAATTCCCTACAAGTGGTCCATTTTGTTTTATCATTTCTCTGAGTAAGGATAAGCAGGATAGCAGAACGCTTTGCAGCAGACCAAGAGCATCATTACTTTTAGCTCCACCTATACAATTCATTGTGATACAAGCTGGTGACTTAAAGATCAAACTCTGTTAACCTCATTGCCAGTGCTGAGTTATTTAACGACCTTCAGACAGGTCACTTAATGACCTTAATAAATCATGTAAAAGCAGAGTCACAGATCTTATGTTATCCTAGGTTACATTAATTGGTTTGTTGTATGTCTACCTCTCGCTATGTAGAATCCAAAACTATTCTTATAACACAGCTTTCCTGAAGAAATTTGTTTAAACATGTAAGTATCAGTTCAACTTACAGGACCAATTTTCTATTTTTTTTGCTGTACATAGTTTATATTATTTCACATTGCTTTTGCAGCAGTATAAGAATTCAAACCGTTGTTCTTTCTTAAAGCATGAAATCAAATACACAACTCAAATTTGTTCCTAGCACTATCTGCAAAAAAGAAGTAACTGTATGGTCACATTCTATGCAGAAATTCCTCTGCCTGCAGAGGCCCACTGTAACAGGTGATGACACAAAAGCTAAGACAATCAAGTCTTTTTTTGTTTCTTTATAGTGTGGACTTTTAGTCTTAAATCTTCATTTCTTTATACCAAACAGAATTTTGCTTCAGGAAACTATCAGTCCTTGTTCTCACCTTACAAAAAGTTTCTGACTTAGATAATGGTGACACTAGATTCTCAGCCCTGAAGGGGCTTTAAATTCTGCTTTGTTTTCTGAAAGAAGTATCTGCTTTTTCATAGCCTCTCTAACATAGCACTGAGCAAACACTTTAATCAATTGTGGAGCGCTTTCAAACCAAGATGCCTATTTGGCAGGAAACTCCTGAGACGGTAATTTAACACTCCTCTATTTCTCAGCTTCACTATTGCAATTCATTATTTGCAAGGCTCAGAGTGACCTCTACAAGCTCCAGTTATACAAAATACAGCTCATCAGCTCCTGACCAGGAGCAGCAGGCCAGCTCTGTTCTCTCGCCTCTGCTGAAGTTCTGAATTAGCTTTAAGACTAAATTGTTGTCTTGTGAGATTATCAGTGATGGAGGTCCCACATCTCCCTCACAACTTTTCATGGTTCATAGGAGTCATACATGTTGCAAGAAGATAGTTTATCTGAAGAAACACACAGAACCCAGTAAGCTATGACAGCTCTTGCCCTAGAGCTAGATGACCTCTAAATGTCCCTTCCAGCCCAAAGCATTCCAAGATTCTCAGAGCTCTGTGGTTTGTGAAACTGGAACCTGTCCCACTGAGTTTGAAAATTCATACCCCAGGCCAGCGTCCATGATGTATCTCCTACGCAGCACAGTGCAACGCTGCACATGCAGTTACAAAGTGAAGAGTGTAGGTAGGTATTGGGAGTCTCTGAAGCAAATACTGTCCAAGGACATACCTCCAAACCTTCAACACTACGAGAAAGCAGGCAGGGACAACGAGAAGTCAATTTTCAGTTTTGGCTAGCCTTATTTTATCAACAATTTCCACTGTTTTTTAGGTAAATCGCAATTAAAAAGAAATAATTTTCACAGGCAATTTTGCCTGAATGTTTCAGAGTACATAACATGATTTACATGAGGTTGCTATGTGCAGCACACCACATATTTCTGTAAAGGTATGGAACTTCAACTTTATCACTTTCGCCATGGAAAAAGTTTAGCACCTTTTAAATAGAGATGATTGCCTGATCATTAATAAGTCACCTGTGTTTTAAATTCACTGTGTGGCTTTGTCATAAGCATTCAGTGAGGTCAAAGTTGAAAAAAATATTTCAGACAAGAGTTAAAATGCAGTTAAGTTCTTCCAAAGTTACAACATAAGGCATTCACAAGCAGCTATAAAACATAAGAAAAAATGGAAATTCCACTCTCCTTTAAGAACTCCAGGATATTTTGCATTATCATGTTAGAATCATTAGCAGACAAGTATACTGACTTCCCATCAGTAAATATAACTTAATAATGAGCAGGTTTTTTTCCACTGTTGTACCCTAGCACTGGTTATAGGCTGCCTAATGAGCTTCCTGAGGCATTCCGAAATACTTAGAAAAATGTCAGTGTGCTTTATTTCAGTAAATTCACTGAAAACTGGTTCCTAAAAGACTAGGCTATTCCTTTCAAGCAACAATGAAACTTTTAGTACCACAAAGAATAGGATCTCACTGTACTACTGTACTTATCTTTTTCCCATTTTTGCTCTCTAGATGCATGTTTTTCTTAGTATATGAGGCAGATTTCTCTTATGTAGGTACAGCTGGGTTTATAGCTAAAAAAAAAGACAACCTGAAAGTCCAAGGGACAGTCTTGGAATTTAAAAAAAATAAATACTAGAACTTTATCAGAAGTGTTTCAGGAAAGACACACCAAAAGCTGGTACTCCTGACAAAACGTAGTATTGGAAGTGATAGCTCTGTCATGGATATATTTAGACGTGGAGTATCACGAACTTGCAGCTATGTACCAATGCCCAAGAGAAACAAACATAGCAGTCATATCTGCCACAGTTCAAAAGCAAAGTCAGAAACATACATCATTCTTTAAAGTAAAAGCAATGCAGTCCATGCTCACCTTTCACATGCTCACATACTGTCTGCTAGAACTCCTTTAAAGCAGATCATCTTCAAATACAGAAGTTACTGATCTGTCGTGCAGGTATGAAGTCAAACATATGGGAAAACATGATTATGTCCAAGTTCAGCAAAGAAATAACGGTTATTACATAACTAATATACGAACTGTGCTACTATAATCATCTTCTTACTCTTCTTGCTCACATTGTCACCCGAGATCCAAACATGCAACCTGGGAACTGGTCTGTGCACTGTACCAGGATGTTCCCGGCTGATCGCAAGGAGCTCTCCCAGGGCAGACTTACCTCTCCTCTTACTTTGTACAAATGAACAAAAAGGAAAAGCAAACTCTAACTGAAGATGCTTGATCACAAGCAGGATTGTTACCTCTGCGGGTCTTTCCAGTAGAGACCAATTCGACCTGGCTGACACAGAAGCCGGTCCTGACACCACAGCTCTCGGGCAGCAGCACTGGAAGTGCCAGGCTGTCCCTTACTTCCCTTGGGGAAGCGCTGCCGTGCCCAGTCTGTCCCCACACCAGATAATCTGAAACGACCCGGTGAACCTTGCTCTTCCCCAGATTCCTCCCCGCCTGCACCCCGGAATTTCCCAGGTGTTTCACTCAGCCCACACAACTTCATTAATTGTCATGGTCCACAGCGCATCACCACCCTGTGCTCTGCCCTCCAAGCCTGTCTGCGGGGAGCAAGGGCAAACGCCCCGCTGCCCTCCCTCGCAGCAGGCAGGGTCACCAGGCGCCGGCTCAAGGAATGGACCCCCCAGGTCTTCGCTACCCCAGCAGAGCAACAACGGCCGGTTCTCACGCTCGTTTCCCCTCAGAAGCAGGTGGAAACAGATCCTTAGAAAAGGAAGGATGTTTTTTGCACTGACCTCCTCCTGCCATTTGAGAGCCAGTGCCTGATATTTACATTCAAGTACAGAGGCCTTTGCCTCTCAATCCATCGCACTTTCCACTGCTGTCAGTTCAGCTTGATGTGTACACCTCTAAGTATACTGGCACAAGTTAACTAGCTGTTAACTAGCTGTTAACTTGTTAACTGTTAGCTGTGCATCAACGAGGAGGAACTCTCCCGTCTACCAGAAATGCAGATATATGAAGAGTGCACAAAACAAGTGGTCTATACAGGATGTTCTCTTTCACTCAGAAAATGGTTTCACATTGAGCAAGTAGATCTAAGAAGCTAAAAAACTATTAAAGTGCTGTTGCCTGGATACAATTTTTTTCAATTTCATTCCCAAATGACTCTACAAAAAATCCAGGTTAGCTTTGTTCTTGTTGTTGAACTGAAAAGGAAAAAATCCTTAAGTTTCAGAGAAGTAATCAAGCAACTGTCTTAAACTGAAGATCCTTATTCTTTTATTTGATATACTTATACACAATTTTAAATTGAATTAATATTTCTAAATTGATTATAATACAATCTAACCATAATTAATTCTATCTATAAGAATAACTTTTATTTCTAACCAGTTATTTACAATCTACAATTATTTCTAAAATACTGTCTACATAACTTTGTATTTTACAGATACAGAAAGAGATAAACAAAACTGCATGCATAAAATTGCTCTAAAGATAATGAAGGATTTATAGAGACATATTCAAAAACACAGGAAATGAAACAAAATTACTATGTAGCTTTAATTTTGCTTTCTGTATATATGCATTATGATATATAAACTTTTACTGGTTTTGCATTAGTTGCACCTTCATTGTCATTTTCTCAATCACTGTAGAGAATGAGCAGTATTCATTTAACAAAAACCTGGGTTTTGCTTTGTTTTAGCTCTACTGTGCAATCTGTGGACAACTGTCTTACCACAAAACATAATGCATAAAGATTAAATTCTTCATAATGTTGTTTCCCAACCACATTAATTAATACCTAAACTGAGTGCTACAAAACCATGGTTTAATTTATTTTAATAACAACTCTATGAGATTGTGGAAAACCTTAATTTTTTATGTTTGCTAATTATAGATCCTCATATTCCTTTTATCTAGTATTTATCGATTGACAAGGACAGATGATCATAAACGCCTTTGGGGTTATGTACAAAGCTTAGCCCCTGCTTAAAGAATTTTTCTTCCGACTATAGTAGAGACAGGAGCCTCAGAGTTTTACTTAGCCATTTCTAGCTGCATTGCTGACTGCTGAAGGTGCTTGAGAGAACATCAATCATCTAAATATAGCCTTCGCAAACTCCACGTCCTAGGTCCCTTCAGAAAATACATCATATTTTAAATTCAAAGTAATGAAAGGTGCACATCACAAGAGATCTGAATTATTCCAACTGACTACAGTGAGAATTAAGCAGCTAAAGATCAATGCATCTCAAGTGCAGTTAAAAAACATGCGCACCTCCCAAGCAAGTTAAAAAAAAAATAAGTTATTTGTTTGTTTTTCACCCAGACTTCTGTTTCAAATTAACAGGACTAGTTGAAATGTTAATAGCAATGGATATAAGGTCTTCCTTTGACTCCCAGATACGATTAAAACTATAGAAACTACTGTATGACTTTAACTACAAGACCTACCATTATAAGCATCCACCTGGAAAACTCACACACTCAAACTTTAATATTAACCTTATACAGCACTATATATATGAAAGTAGTAATAATTGCATTTTCGAGCTGTAATAGCAGCAAATCTGTCAGCTTCTGACTTCATGTTATTCTCAGTTATTCTCAGCTGCAAGAGGCCAGCGACTGAAATATCACCTCAGGTGATTCATATCCCTCTCCCCAAGACCTAAGTCAATATGCACAGAATTACCTACTTGATTTTAGCCATTAAGTGTGTGCTAAGTACAGAGGATGATCAAGAGCAGAAAAAACAAAAAAGAAGGAAAATTTTAAAAATAAGAAAAGGAAAGGGAGGAAAGGAAGAAAAGGGAGCAGAATGTGAGAAGGAAAAAACAGAAAAAAAGAAAGAAAAAAATCCACAAAACATGCCTCTTTCAATAGTCCTTGCTTGCACAGCAAGCTTAGCTTGATGGAACTAGCATAGCACTTAGAATTAATTTTGCGAACTGCAGTTTGCTGCTAATTTGTTGCATAACCTGGAAAAAGTTGTCTTCAATGGAGTCATAATTATTTTTCGTATACACAGTAACGCTCCGTCCAGTCACCTGCAGCACACGCTGTCCGGTCACACAGGCAGAGTGCTTGTACTGCACCCCCAAGAGTGAAGGTTGTCATGGCTACTGCTACTTCAAAAGTCTTGACTTTTTACGACTAACATTTTATGTTTAAAAATAGTATTATGACCAAACATGAGACAAAAAAGACACCTCTGGGCATGGTGCTATGCAAACACAGTAAAAAGATGACCCTTTTTTTGACCTCTAAGCCATTTACAATCATATTGCATAAAAGAAAAAGAAACTTGGATTGCTTTCCCATATATCTAGCAAAAGTACTATTTAATGTCTTTAAAAAGACACCACTTCTAAAAGCATGATGGAACACAGGGTAAAGTCCACTTTTAAAAAACAAAAATGAAAAATTGTAACACTTAAAATAGTTGTTACTGTACGATGTCCTTCTAGTAATAATTTGTTACACTTGCAAGCACATTTGACTGATTTTTTTTTTCTTTATACCACAGGGAGACTATGAATTTCTGAAAGTCCTTCTTAATTAAGAGCCACAAAATCATGACTGAAACAAATTTAAAGGAGAAATTAAAAAAAAATATATTTTTTTTTCTACAACTACGCGGTTTTCATTTCAAATAATGCAAGTATTTTCTTCTGTTTTGGGCATAAGGACTCAGCTCTATTTACGCAAGACAGGTCATGGGGATTTCTCCCTGCTGAAACTGCCAACTTCAAAGCCTTTATTACTTTTTAATGATGCAGGTAAAAGCTTGCTACTCACTACAGCAAAGGGGTACATCATGCCACTCTATGACTTGACCTTAATTTACCTTCTCTTTTGTCAATTAATATTTCTTTCACTTAACAATATTGACAGGGCATACACAGTCTGTAAAGAGAGGTTTTAGAACCTGAGAGTTCAATTCCCAGCTGAAGTTCAGTGACAATGTACCTATCTTGAGTGATATCAACAAAGCTATACCATTTCTGCACGGGTTGAAATCCGGCAGCTGAAGAGATCCTAAACCCATGTTTTGGTTAGGATGGTTACTATTTATGCTGCATTTGTTCTTGTTCCTTGATGAGGCTACTTCTCTCCCTATCTGCTGAAGATGTGCCCTGCCAAAAACCGAGCAAGGGCTGTGCAGAAGCATCTCTGTGAGTTTTGGGGGGATTTCTTTGAGTATGAAAGGAAAGGTCAAGACCTTTCTTCTCTTCTCCCGTGTCTGCAGTGGTCTTTCCAAACTAACATCAAATGGATTACATATCTGTAAGAAGACTCTGTCTGCCATAAGCTATTCTAACACGTAATGCGATTTTAAACCAACTTAGTTACAATTATTTAAACCAAACTGAAACAAGCCTGGCTTGAACAAGCATGTGTTCCAGAAAAACTGTGGTTCTAAGAAAACAGTTTTTAAATAATCTTGGAATTAAATAAAAAATCAAATCTCATTTGTAGCAAAGATTATAAGAATAATTATTACTTCATGGAAGTACAGCACAAAACCGCCAGTCCTAGAAATATATTAGGATATGGTGGCTGATAGACTTCTGCAATAAAACCATTGTCTTTGTTAGGAAGATGTTGAACAGCAGCATGCAGAATAACAAACAGACACTCCAAAAAGAAGATTAACGTTTTAAGGTGAAAACATATCACCCAGGGTCAGATTTTCTAAAATGTCATAGGTGCATTTTGGCCCAGCTGCATTTATCCGGTGGCAAAGCCAGCTTTCATCAGAGGCAAGTAAGATTATTTGTTGGACTTTACAGCAAGGTCTGCTAGAACTGTCTAACCTTAAAGGGCTGAAAAGTCAGCTACACTTCTGAATATGGAAGGATTAAACTGATGATGCAGTATACTTTTTAAAAATGTTTGTATTAGTTGCTTTTTAAGTTGGAGAGGCTTGACACTGCTTCATTCAACAGCAGTGTTACCTTTATTGCTCTGTGATTCTAGATTTAGGGGACAATGCCCCAAACCACAGAATGTTAAATTCTTTATTAATTCTTTCTCTCTTTAACATGGAGATGTGTTAAATATAGGTGCAGTAAGGCTCTATTTCTTCAGTGATTTAAGATTTTTAGTATCTTGTATCTCAATTAACAGTAATGTTTACATATTTTCATTTCTCATCAGGATGATGCAGTTACTGAGCATATCAAAAGGGCAAAATGTTCAGCACCCATCTTGCTTCAAGTTGATTAGGTTTAATAAAAACTAACCTTGTAAATGCTCCTGATACTAATAGCAAACGAGAATCCTAAGGGCTAACTTCAGCTGCCACTTTTGACTTTAGATGGAGGCAAACAGTACAAAGCAAAGCTAATTTTGACCTCTAACATTCACACAATTTCAACAGCACCCTCGCCAGGTAACAGCCACTACCTGCCAGAGAAAAAAATTTAAAAATTGCTCCTGAATAAAAGGCAAAAAAAGAAAAGACATCAACCCAAAACTGTATCGTGGAAAACCTTAACATGAACAAGAATGAAGAGACTGGTTTATTTCTGAAGGTATCTATCTGAAATGTAGTATTTTGGACTTTTCTCCTCAATGTGCATCCAAAAATATGTCCTTCTGGGAGAAGAACAGATACACTGTTGTAACTGCAGTCTAAAAAGATGACTTTCGAAGATACTTACAACAGTTGAACAACACTCTGCTATTCCTCTGCATATTGAGTCTGATATTTTCTAATTAATCTTTGGGCGCTAAGTAAGTCTTTAAAGAACAATTCTTGTCAGTACCAACATAAAATGAAAAACAGTATCATTAAAAAGAGACAGTTAATGGCTAAGCCAAACTGTTTCTTAACAGCATCAAGGTATATGTAACTTCCTAAGGAGCCTTTGTTTATTGGAAACACACCTCTTATCTGGCCAATATGGCAACAAGTGGGAAAATGCCTTACACCTATATGCTCCTGGCAAACAGAGAAGCTCACACACCAAAGACTTACATGGTGTGTACCATCTGTCACTGAAAATAGGCAGTGCTTAATAAAACCAAAGAATATTTTATGTTTTAACTGAAATGCTTGTGCAAAAACTGAGTACACTACAGTAAGTGCTTGACACATGTTTTTAAAATCTGCATCAGTTCCGTATTCTTTCAGATAAAGTCCAAGAAAATGCCTTTAACCTTCAGAGACCTGTATGAACTGAAACATGCTCTAAATACCGCAACACCCTCCCCACTTCCATGATTGATTTTTAAGGGAACAAACTGCTGGTAAATCATTATCTTGAATGATCATTTGGTATTTGCTTCATCGGTGCAAAATACCTACGGATACAGCAGGATCGAGTGCACCCTCAGCAAGTTTGCAGATGACACCAAGCTGAGTGGTGTGGTCAACATGCCTGAAGGACAGGATGCCATCCAGAGGAACACAGACAAGCTTGAGAAGTGGGAACCTCAGGAGGTTCAACAAGGCGAAATGCAGGCTCCTGCACCTCGGTAAGGTCAACCACCGATATCAATACAGGCTGGGGAGTGAAGGGATTGAGAGCACCCCTGAGGAGGAGGACTTCGGAATGTTGATTGACAAGAAGCTCAACATGACCCAGCACCATGTGGTCACAGCCCAGAAGTGCAGCTGTAAACACAGCATGGCCAGCAGGTCGAGGGAGGTGATTCTGCCTCTCTGCTCTGCTCTGCTCAGACCCTACCTGGGGTCCTGCATCCAGCTCTGGAGCTCTCAGCACAGGAAAGACATGGACCTGTTGGAGTGGGGCCAGAGGAGGGCCACAAAAATGGTCAGAGGGATGGAACACCGCTCCTATGGGGAAACGCTGAGAGAGTTGGGGTTGTTCAGCCTGCAGAAGATAAGGCTGTGGGGAGACCTTATTTTGGCCTTTCAGTACTTAAAGGGGGCTCATAAGAAAGACAGGGACAAACTTTTTAGCTGGGCCTATTGCAATAAGACAAGGGGTAGTGGTGTTAAAGTAAAAGAGGATAGATTTAGGCTAATAATAAGGAAGAAATCTTTTACAATGAGGGTGATGAAACACTGGAACAGGTTGCGCAGAGAGGCAGTGGAATGTTCTCATCCCTGGAAACATTCAAGGCCAGCCTGAGCGAGGCTCTGAGCAACCTGATTTAGTTAGCAGTGTCCCTGTTCATTGCAGGGGCGGTTGGACTAGATGACTTTTGAAGGTCCCTTCCAACCCAAACTACTTTATGATTCTGTGATTTATGATACTAGTGAAAGGGCATAAAAGTGAATTTAAGCATTACTCTGTAAGAATACACACCACAGAAAGTGAGTGACAGATTACATTAGGAAGAGGACAGTGGAGAAACTGGGTCCAGACACCCCACAGGAATACTCAGATAGGAACTCAGACTTCTGGTCTTTGAATTAGCCTTTAGTACAGTTACCCTTGGCACTTGCAGTGTGACCATGTAGCTTCACCTGTTTCTAGTGAGAACATCTGCATTACAAAGTCCTGTTAGACTGTCTGGCCTGGTGCTACTCTAAGGTACTATACGAGGCACTAGGTCTTTTCCTAAATGTACTAGTACAGCATTAACATCTTAGTTGCTTTTTAAAGCTGGTAAGAACATATCAACATAGGTAAATCATGATTCTTAGGACACTACCAGTGTAAACACCAACAAAGCACTCAAAGCCAAACCCAAATCTGCGGGACCCAGAATCTAATCCAGATACATAGCATCACATAACAGATAAAAGGAGCTTGGGTCTTAATTAGCCATGAAAGTCCTGAAGAGGAGGCACCACCAACAAAACAGTTTTTCTTTCCAGATGTAACTACTCACTACAAAAAATGTTACGATTCATACCTGCCATTATTGCTACAAAGCTGTGGACAGGTCTGCACTTAGTCCATGAAACATGCATTTTCACACTATATACACTACTACAGTATTTTCCATTAGAAATGACAAAGAACAGAAATTACATCAAACTGTCTCAGAAAGAGATAGTTTTGGCCATGGTCCCTTTCCGCATTACAGAGAAAAATGCCACTCTAAAGCAAAGCAGGGCAGCAGCTGGCACTCATGGCCAGGAGCAGGGAGGCTGCCACTCACGGTCTAGCAACCTGCAGCCCAGGCAAACTGCTGTCCTCCACATTTAAATCCAGAGTCAGCTTCAAGGATGCTGACTACCATTCAGCTAAGTTTTCACATAGTCAGCGATTTGTAATGCATACGAAAATGTTTCCTGGCCATCCACATAAGCCATCTGCAGCCTGCAGGTCCAGGGCATTGTGCCTTGCGCCTGCAAGGGGACCTTATATTTACACTGGTCTGACAGGGATGTCTCACTTAGCTTGAAGAAAAGGATATCTGAGGTCATCACCTCCTCCCTGAAGCATTAATGACCAAACATGAAGTCACCTACCCCTTAGCTATTCTTCCTTAGTGGCTCGATATGGAAATATGCCATCCACCATTGTAGTCAGGGGTAATGGAAGCCAGTGCTGGAACTTCAAATATGATTCACCTTCAAAATAACATACAAAGTAGTGCACTCCTCTGTTTTATAATCATTAAAAAAATTCAACAGAATAAAAATGCAACTCTTAATCATATGATACGTACCAATGAAGCTCGGCATACAACACAATAGCAGATGCTCTTTCCATACCTGCTCACTTGTATTCAAAGGATGAAGTGAAACACACTTCTAAAATTTCTGACATTAATGTTCAAACTTTCTTTTATTCTGGAGTAACATTATCAAAACACAGTGTACTAGAGGAAAAGTGAGCTCTTCTAAGGACACACAGCATGAGAGCAGGAGGTGAAAAAGACTTACTGGTCCGCAATGTTTTTCAGAAAGTATGTATTTTAATTTCTCCTTGAAATGAAACAGATGCCGTCTTTCTCCTAAAGACAGCTCCAAAATAAACAGAATACTTTTCAAGGCTCCCTGTCTGCATAACATTAGCCACAAACCACACTCTCCTGCGATATTCTATGTGCTACAGTTACTTGACAGAATTATTTGGGGATATGTAGTCTCTGTAAAAATCAAGCAAAAATAAGTTACTTTCTGCTGACAAGTGCTGATACTCTTCAGTCACCTCAAGAAACCTAGACACACTCTTTAATTACACAGCATTGTGCCTCCATCATTACGTAACTCCTATGATCATGGTCTGTCATTGACATGTTCAATCGGCACAAAGCAATCTCTTAAGAGGGGAACATTACTCATGTTCAGTCTCCAAGAGTCTGATTTCTTAATGAGTTCTCAGTGCCACATATTAGTTAATTTCCAATTCACTGATACAGTTGATGATCATAAAAGAAAAACAAAAGGAAAGAGAAAGAGGTCCCTCTGTCACTTGTTGAATCGTTATTTTTAGAAAGTTTTAAGATAGGAACCTTCTTCTTAAACTGGAAGTATTATAAAGGATCCTGACAGTTGGAGATGATTTATTGCCTCTGTTTGTTATGGATGATATGTGAGTAATCAAATACAAGGTCAAGCAGTTGCAGATCTTTTCTTAAACCAGACAGGGAGATACCTGGATGTCAAGAGTATTCACTGTTCCAGATCTGTCACGGATCTGAAGTTTCACAAAGGACATTTCCTTCTTACAAGATACTTACAACGATTATATTCACTGAGTGATTAAATGAAATAAATGTGAAAACTAATGCAGTTTAATTAGCAGGTTAAAATTCTTAAAACAAGCTGTTCGCTTACATGCAGTGTCTGTTTATCTGGAAGGGAACAAGAGTATTTGGACAGTTTACCAGGGATTTTGACTAATACAGATGTAAGTAGCTATGAGATAATCACACCTCTGCTTTACCCTTATGTCTCTGCTCCATTCCTCTGGAAATAGATTTTATCATGCCCATGCCAGTCTTTAAATAAAGCTTCTGTTAGAGTGATCCTTCCTGATGTTAAGCCTATGCTGCTTAACAGAAACAGCAACAAATATGCAGGTGTCCATGTGATCATGACAATGGCATCAAAATGCAAAAGCTCAACTTTTTAACAAAACCAGGAATTAGCAAAAGTACTTCTCTCTCAACACATAATCTCTTAAAACTGAAGGCTGAAACATTAGTAGCAACACCTTTTTCTCTCTTAAGTGCCAGAAGGATAAAAGTAATGTGCTAGCTATCTGTATGTCATAGACTTACTCTGCTTTTTAATTCTACAGATGAAGCTGTAAGAGCAGTAACCATGTAAGAAGGATTTTCTCTGCCTGAACATCAGTAGCAATGATACACCTTTGCCAAGCAAACTGTGCTTATTAGGCTCGATTTTCTTCTGCTTGGATATAAATGGATCTGAGTAATGCTGTGTCCACAACCCTGAGGGAGCTCTGCATGATCCATTCTCCCACTGAAAGAAATAACAAAACATCCTTTGATTTTACTAACATAAAATACACATCCCATGCAAACGATAGTTGCACAGGAGAGCTGTCTTAAAATTTGACCCAAGTAAATTGCCTATCCTGTTACCTCAGTTTCCTCATCTCTGAAAAACAGATAAAAATCTTTGGGATGTTGCCATGGGAGGCACTGTAAGTGAAAAGCGCTACTGCTGTATGAAAGAGGATTTGTTCAGCTAAATCTTCTGGTCTCCTATGAGGCCATTTTCTCTACATGCTTCTTCCCCTTTTGAAAGCAGCTTTTACAAAAATGATTGCATGTGTTTTCTAGAAGAACTCTGCATCCCCAAATATTCATTGAAACGGTGGAAATTATAGGCAACTTCTTAATGTAAAGCAAAACGTGGGTGAAGTTAGACTCAACAGATGCTACGCTACACACATTCCTCTCAGAAAAAGACGAACAGCTGTCGAGTTCTGCTTTGTGGGGCCTAGCTACACCAATATGATAAAGAGCATGGGAACAGATACATAAATTTCTTGCTTGACTGTGTTTGACAGACAGGGTACCTTTCTGGTCACAGTATCTGGACACATTGATGCATATTCTGTAAACCGATCTCCCTCCCAGCCCCACTCCCCTCCTTCTATACCACAGCGGATGTCTCCAAAGCCTACCTGAACCCATTGCTCTAAATGCACATGGTTAATTGTAACCAGCTGGCAGAGAACACAGTAGGCACTTGAATACCTTGTAAGGAAGCCAAAACATTAGACTTCCTTTTTTTTCCCCTCCTTTTTTTAGTAGTTACTGCTAAAACCTGCTCTGCTCCTACAGATGCCAGCAGGTCCTGGTGCCTGTGGAACGAATTATTCGTTTTGCTGAAAAGGAAAATGTACCAATCCACTCATCTGGAGACCATTTAAAGTTCCACTAACACACACATGTGCCGGAACGAGCTCAGTTTTCAGTCTTGTTTGTTCTTCTTCCCGTGTTTCACCTTCTGTCTGCAGTGGGGGTTCTGCTCCATTAGCAGCTTTCCAAGCCCTCAGAGAAGATTAAGAGAAGGGAGTACAGAAAAATACTTTCAGTAACTGCACACTTCTATGGCTTCAGTTAGGTTTTTATTATAACACTACATTTAAGACTCTTTGGAGAGTCTTGGTTAGCTTTAAGTAACAATTTGGTATAATGAAAATGATATGGTAGCAAAATAATCTAAGCAAGAGATGTTACAAATGTTGACTCCCTGCCCTGCCCTCAGTCCCTGGACAGAAATCTTCCAAATCCAATATGGTCAGACCAGGCAGACAAACATCACATCTCACAGCCATGTTCCCACTCACTCAAAAGACCACTTGTTCATTTGTTAGATCTGCTTCAGGAGTAAGGTGTAACATCCCCATTTTGGTGACGGAAAGACTGTTAAGGAAAATAGGAGATGTGGATGTTGAATTCTGGAAACCTCAAGAAATTGTCCCATTTTCTGAATAAGTGTCATATTAC
Source organism: Opisthocomus hoazin (assembly GCF_030867145.1). NCBI lineage: Eukaryota > Metazoa > Chordata > Aves > Opisthocomiformes > Opisthocomidae > Opisthocomus > Opisthocomus hoazin. The sequence goes on along the minus strand of NC_134454.1, from coordinate 25,154,761 downwards.
CATGCCTGGTAATAGAAGTGGTACAATGCCTCCACTACAAAAAGAGAGATGACCATCCTAAAGTGAGTATGAGATCAAATCTTCTGACTGCATGGAAGGCATAAAGCATTGACCACTTCAGACAGATGAACGTCAAATTTTTTGCACTCAGTTCTTCTGAAATATGAGCAAGGTGCTCAGCTATTAAATCGTCTAAAGGCTAGAATTCAGCTGGTTATCTGTAGAAACAGAACTGAAGTCACTGACAAATTTTAAAAGCCAGTAAAGTTTGGATCTGTTCTGGCCTAGGGGTAAGCTGAATAGGATTTTTCAGGACCTAAAGTTTGAAATTTCAGGGACAGATTTCAGCTAAATCTGCTTTCAGATGCAAGGACAAATGGCCTGCAAAACATATATTATTTCCATTTGTACTGGAGAAAAGAATCTGTCCGATTTTTATTTCTTAAGTTGGCAGCCTGACATTGTTACGTAAAAAATCGGGGTTTTGGCATCCTACTTGCAATAAGTCATAAAAGGCAATTTTAGCTACCTTCTGAAGTAAAACTACACAACTGCACGGTAAGCATCTCCTAACATTGAAATGCCGCGCCTTCATGAAACTTTGTTAGTCAAGAAATCATATTATATAGATACTTTCAAGATCCTCTTTTAGACTCAGAGAATGGTACACCTATGCAGGAATAAAAATGGCTTATAACTTAATGATCTGTTTTCCCTGATGTGCCCCAAAGAAAAAATAACAGACAGCTGTTTCATTACTGATTTTGATTGCCACCAATGCCTGAGCACAAAGCTCTTCAGTCAAAGAAACTAAGACTGGCCCACAGAAGTACTGAAAGTCAACTGACAGGCAACTGCGGCTGACTCTTCTTCAGTCTGGAGAAGCAAAAGTCACATGACTCCACCCAGAAGTAGTGATGACGTTTTGCACAAGACCAGTGCAAGCCGCATCTAAACAGACCTGGAAGAATCCAAGGGGAAACCAGCCTAGTGACTGAGACACACTTTTTTGTGCTGTTATTCCTTAATATCAGAACATAACGCTCTTCCAATGTATCTGCCATGTCAGGTCACGTTGGATTTATATTATAAAGCACTGTGTAACTATCATACTTCTATGCTTCTATGATCCTAAATTTTTACTCAAAATTGATGCTTAAGCAGAAGGTGTGCAAGCAATTCAGAAGCATTATTTTTACCATCTGAGAAAGGCTTACAAGCACTTACCCCTTGAAATGACAAACATAACAATTTAAGAAGATTCACTGCTAAGAGGCCATGATAATGTATCTTCCAGCAAGAAATTCAGACTTGAAGAAATGGTATAATAAGCAGATGAATGTCATATATAGCAGTGACTAGGTGAGGTACTTATTTTAGGTAACACAAAGGTAAGCATAATCAGAATGACTCATCACATGACTGCAGACCTATATGCATCTCAGCTAACAGCTGTTGCCTGCTTAATTTAGCAGCTGACAAGAAAACTTGATAGTTTGTAGTGAGACGATGATGTATTGTCAGTTCCAACTTTTTCTTAAATTTATTTTGCATTTGTTGAAATACTGCAATCAGCCAAGCAATAAACTCCATATCACTTTCTCCATATCACAGTTTTATTTTGCTTGATAAAACTTTAAGTGTCTTAAAAATGCACCTTGTTTTAATCCACAAAAAAAATAATCATGACATAACAAAGGACAGATCCTCTGGCACAACTTAGAAGCATTGTAAGCCGTGTTATCAGTTAATCGAGTAGCTATGGCAAAAGGTTTCTTATTCTAGAGTATAGAGACCTGTTCTGGAGTATCCGTAATGTTTTAAACTTGTTCCTCCTTGTCCTTAATTCAAAATAAGCATTTAGATAAGTCCTTAGATGGCAGAAACTCTGGACCTCAGAGAAGCCCAGAAAAGACTGGATCAGAAGATGATGCTAGGATGCTATGTATCTGTAAACTTCACACCACTGCAATAAAAATGTGTACTTCTGCCTTGCTTTTCAACTACGGTTCATGTTTGAATAAAAACCCTGTAGAAAAGAGCATGCCTTCACAGACTCTTTAAAAAAATCACAAAACTTAAAAATTCTGCATAAAAACCCCAAAAGGTTCTTCTGTAGTTTATAGGAGCTATGAGGAAGCTCAAGATGGGTACACTTGTTTGTACAAGAAAGTAATTAAAATTACTTACCTAACAGATACTCCTTACTGCACAGACTCTGGTGGTGTCACGGTATCACCACATTACACTATGTAATGAGGAATTTCATTAGTATTTCTTCTGCCTACAGTTTTGTCTGCAGAAAGTGGTAAAAGACTCCTTGTGGGAGCATGATGGAAGACATCCAAATATCAGTGCAAATCAGATTCCAAGATGAATGATTGACATCCTACTAATTTTCCAAGTGGGGAAACTGAGGGAAAAGACAGATGATTTGGTCTGCTTTTGGACACAAAAGTCAGCAGCATGCCATTAATAGATTCTGGTTTTAAGTATTAAAAAAACATTTTTCTCATTAGCTGGATTTCTTTGTTACATACATCTGCATAAAGCAACAGAGATACGTAACTTGTGGCATACAAGCAGATTCCAAATCACTGAAGTTTGGGCACTTTAAATAATCCTACACTGAAAATAACACTTCATTCCTTCAAAATACCCAAGCTCCAACAATTAAACCCATTTCTGAGTACTGGAATACAATTAAGCTAAGTACGGCAACACTGAGATAACAATGATACAAATTGATTTTGTGACTTCTGATGGTAAAACCAAAACCACCATGGAAAAAAATGGGCTAGTGAGTCTTTTTTTCAGTGTCTGCTCCTGTTTACCCAAAAAAAGGTTAACTGTGTGAAGATAAGCACAGAAATAATAGGATGGCAGACACAGAGACATCTACTTGACATGCTATTTTAGTAGCTATTATGTTGTAGGAAAGCACAGCTGACAGCAATATTACTTGCTTGTCTGCATGTGTTCAGACACAAATCAGCAGCCAGGAAAAGAAAATATAGGTAAAACAATATGTCACAAAAGTGGTGTCTCCACCACTTCATCAGCTGATTTAAACTCAGAGCTGCCCACCCTCGAATGAAACGTCCACAGTTTGCCACAGGTCAGGCAAGGTCTTACTGAAGCCAATGGATTTATTTCTTGTGTAAAGACTGAACAAAGGCATCAAGGTCTACTCTACAAAGAGAAATTCAAACATTTCACTAGTACTTTAACCCAAAGAACTCCATTATGAAGCAACATTTACACAGTAATTTTTCAAGGTATCATTTTCATCTTGCTTGCATTCAACAGAACTAGCAGATTTGCTGAATGAAGCTAGTTTTATTGTCTGATAATCATCTTAAAATGTTCTTAATAGCATCAAATCAAATAAAGTCAAAATACATTATCTTTACCCATGCTCCACCCTTGCTAGGTAGAAAAACATGACTCAGAAAAGGGATCATGGTGTCCTTAAGAATTATAGTCTAAGAGCTTCCTACAGCCCATCCTTCTCTGGAAGCCTTTATAAGCAAAGTAACTCATAGCGTAACAGACCATATCCCTTGTCACACATCTGTAGCCCAGCCTGAAAGCTTAGTCCATAAAGAGGAAAATACACCTGAAACACATCTCCCAAGCAGCAGAAAATTTTCCTAATTGTACTTTTTAAAATTTAATAAAAGAAGTTAAAATTTTAGTTAAAGACCTGACAATTCTTGAGAAAGTGAAGTTTACCCAAAAGTTTAATTTTTATTAAAAACGAAAAACATAACCAGAAATGGAGTTTAACTGAAAACATTTTAACCCTGCTTGTTGACTCCCACGTACCAGCTCTGCTGAAGCATTTTACATGGTCTGTGAATTAATTTCCAGTGAGTATCACTGACCCTGGAATAGGGAAAAAAAAACGCAACCCCACCAAAAACCCAAAACTATAACCTTTATCCAAATGTTGGAAAAAACTAATCAGTCTTTCCTGGATGCAGTTGTTTCTGTCTGGACAAGAGACACATACCAAGCTCTGTAAGCATTATGTATTCTTATCAAGTAAAGAATGCCAACTACAATCACAGCTGAAAGACTGTATGGGTCTTCTCGTAAATTCTTCGCTTATAGTCTTACCAAAGATGAAAATCAACTCAGAATCCAAGAAAATGAGAAGGGAAAGCACCCTCTCAAGGCCCTGCTTCACACACAAGCTGGAAATTAAATAGGAGAGTGTAAGAGTAAGACTTTATCACTAACTAGAAGTCATCATTAACCCACAAAGGATTGACATAAGATCCACTGCAGTTCCTGCTATAAAACATTATTTCAAAATAAAGCCGCATTGAGAAATCCAGAAAGGAGATTGATCAGTGGGAATACCCCTTGCAGGAAATTAACATGGAAGAGCTTAGGAAGACTATAAATGCCATTCAAAGGGAAAGTTGTTTTAAATTGCATCTATCTCTTTCAACAGGTGGAGAAATGTTTCGAGTATACATACAGTAGGTTTCACAGACTCATAAATAAAAAACAAATAATGTTTATAACTTTTAAAGTCTAGAAAGCACGTAGAATTATTCAAAGACGTGCACTTTCCTGTGTTTGCCAAAATCTATGTGTTAATTTAAAAACAAATCATAGAAAACCTTTGGAGTGGACATTACTGGTGTCTTTCCAGTTTGATACAAGTTGACACAGAGAACCAGAGGGGTAATGGCATCTTTAAGATGTCAGTTTTCCAGGGATTTTCAACAGATTTCACAGTTTATCCTTCCTTTTTTACAGAAATAAGCATCAATTTTTGAACCATAGGTTTACATGTACTTTGCTAGAGATGGAGAAATACTGACCAGTATTTCTGCCAATTTCCATCTGCTTCACAGTCATGAATGTTTATTTCCTCAACAAAAAAAGACTAAAGACCTATGAAGATGACATGTAAAAAAAAAGACCTCAAGACTACTGACATAACACACCAAAATTCAAAGGCAGTGGAATCACCTTTACATATGTGGCCCAGATCATCAGACTGCAAATTAATTTGTCCAGTACTGTTAGGCATGTATCAGAGTTCTACAATTTCCTATTCACTGGCACAGATAATCTCCAGGAAGCTTCTACCGAACACATGCTTTATTCCAGAAGCTGCAGCAGTTGAATAACAAGCTAAGACAGCTGGGTTCAATTTAGGTTGTGGATTACTCATTCACTCAAAAAGATAACCACTGTTAGGCTGGCGAAAGCCAGTGCTCCTGCTATTACTGAATCTGGTTGCTGTGTCCAGCTTTTTTCTGTTTAGGACATTAAGGAAATATTTCTGAAAGACTATGATTTTTCCAGAAGAAAAACAACAGGACACAAATTTAATTTCTAAACAATGACAATTCTTTCTCAAAAATGGCTACTATTCTTAAGACTCCAGATTAGTATAAATTAAAGATATTAAAAGCACAGGAATTTGATGTTTTCAGCTTTCTCGAGAATATTTTGCATACATCTCCTATATTTTAGTCTGTAACTGACCTGCCATTTTCTGCCTGAAAATTCTGCACGTGGGGCAAGGACTTTGGGAAGGGACTGTTGTTCTAGACAATGGTACAATTCTTTTTTGTTTCGCTCATAAATGCATTATAGTAGGAAATAGCAGTGTTACTCAAGGGTGGGTAGAGCATCTCAGTCTATGTACTTTCATTTTCCAGCTGCCTCAATTTGAATTTCTATCTACTCCTTTCCTGTCAGAAATCTCAGTTGGTTATACTTTGACTTGCACAAAGGAACTAGAAGATTCTCTAACATATTTTCCATGGGCAATTTGGAGAAATCTTTATTCACAGTACAAGTCTTAGAGTTTGATATGATTTCATATAGGCTTAAAATCAAAATCCCTATCTAGTTTTTAGTACAAAGTAATCACTTGCCAATTTGTGATTTTGTGATTATTTTTTTTTTTGTATTTCCATCTGAATACAGTACATGGGATAGCAGATTTTGCTGAAATACTTAAAGATAGCGTATGGTGACATGTATTCATCAGTTGCTCACATTTTGCTCCAAGCATTTCCCACGTGCCTAATACATAACTTCAGCAGATGTTTTAATTTATCAAGTATCTGTTTTAGCATGTAGGCCTCATCCTATCAAAGGTAACTCCTCCAGAAACTCTTGACAAGGCAGAGAGACGAAAACGACCAACACTGTTGCAAGAGTATCCAACTGCTTTATTGCAGTTTGATTTATTTATTTGTAGAACATGTTAACTAATTTTGGAGTGACTGACTAAAACTACTCCACGGCTAAAGCACCAGTTCCACACAAAAATGGGACACCTGAATATGCTTTTGACTGAATATGCTTTTGACTGAAACCTGAATCATGCCTTGTAAAATTGCCTTGCATGATCAAAGCCTAAGTGATGGCATCTTCATGGACAGAAATTTTTGTGACAGCTTAAGCTTCTTCTGTAAGAGTTTTCACATCTTCAGTACTTACCCATCTTTTATTTCTTCATGCAATCATGATAGTTACTTTTGGAATATCTCACCTGTAAACCATGTATCTCTGTGCTCGCACAATAATGACTTGTAATCAAAGCATCAATCAACAGGTCAACATCTTAAGAAGCAGAGTGCCATAGGTCCATTCATGACAAGTTCGAATATCAATGCAGTGCAACTGTGACTTGCAGAGTTTCTGTATATTCAGAAATGGAAACAAGTAAACTTTCCAGTATTCACTGGTTTCTGGGTCTGAATCTGAGAATTGGTTAAATTACAGTGTGATAATGATTTTTTACCAAAAATTCTTGTATTTCATGTTTAAGTTCTAGTGGCATTTCCCTGGAAACACAATGTGTTTAACAGCATCTGCATAGAAGAAGCTTTTGAACACAGTGACATTCTCTTTCATACAGAAGCAAGCATATTCATGACATAAATAAGCACTGTAATTCACACCAGTGAAAGCTCACAGGTAAGTCTTCAAAGAAAGTAATCCACATCCATTTAAATATTGTGCTTTCGCAGTGCATATTAGTATTACAGCCATCAAAAGTTCATCTGTCAGAACATGATGAAAAGAATTTCTACAAGATCTGAAAGTTTTTGAAACACTGCTCACCATCCATAAGCAGTTACAAGAGGGCCACAACTCTATGCTTGCTTATGACTGCAATGGAAATAATCCTGGGAGAAAGTAACTGTTTGCTGTACACTGGTAACTCGCTGACTACTGGGTAACTGGTTGTGTTACAGTAGTATATTCTCAGATTCCTTGATCTTTCACAGTTGCCACACTGCTATTTATGACCCATCTCTGAAGTACCATTTTCTAGTAGATTAGGAATCAGGAGAAAAGACACGAGGGAATAGCAAGAGCCCACAGATTTGAAGGGACATTGTCAAGGCTGATAAACTCAAGTGTAATTCCTTGCTTTGTAGTTACAGTAGTGCTATGTCACAAGCTGCTGTAGTTGTGAGACTCATATTTCAGAAACACAGTATTTTGCCAGCAGGTCTACAATCATAAGCCAGTGTATACCAAGTTGGAGAAAAAATATATAGAAAAAGTTTCCATATACAAGCTTCTTGCAAGAAAAAATGTCTTTCAACAGCATCCAAGTAAGAATCTTTCAATTCCTATTCTCGTAATTAAAAGCAGAAGTCTTGTAAGCAGCCTTTGAACACTTGAATGAAATACTGAAGTTGCCTTTAAAACAGTGCTTAATAAAAGAAATAAGATACATGAACTGCAGAAGAGATACAAAGTTCACAAATAGGTGCAGGACTACCTGATCTAGGTTCACTGTTACTAAAAGGACTTTTAAATCATCAAGCAGCAGTGCTCATAAAGCACAAAGAAACCAGTTTAAAAATCCTCTCAGGGCTAAATTTTACTGATGATCTTTAAGTCAAACATCCAAGAATTCAAGAGTCTTTCGGTAACAACGATGCTCTTAAGTACTTTTAAATGATAGTAGAAATAATTAATATTTAGTATTTAAGCCAACAGAACCGGAGACATTTCAGGCAAATGGCACACGAAAGCTTAGAAATGGCAAAACACTGACAACAACTATTTAATGATATCACCTTGGTAACTAAAATCAAGACAGTGGAAACTTTCCATGTCTGCAGCACTGCAAACAAAAAATAATAATAATGAAAAAAAGGACTTCATTCTAGATGCCGTGGCTTCTTAAGAGTTGTCCTTAACATCTTCTACAAAAGGCCATATGGAATGGAAGAGCCATTTCTAAACAAATGGATAAATATAGGCCGCGACAACAGTGCCGCAGCACAAGCCCAGCCCAGCCAGCCCAAGGCCAACAGAGCCCCCAGCCTGCATCTGTGGGACATTACGCAACCTAAGCATAAGCCACATACAGCTTATTATACCCCGTGACTAAACACAGCCTTACTTCCTTTCAGGCAAACCGAGAGAATAAAAGTAGCTTGTACTGCTCTATGAGCTGGCAATAAATCAGTTCAGAGGGTAGGGGGCAAGACTGTCCGACAACGGCTCGTCAGCTGTAATTTCTCTGATCGGGCGACCTCCGGCATGCGGGCTGCTGCCCACGCCTCCTGGGACGCTGCCATAGCCGTGTTATATAAGCACTGTAATACTCTTAAACCCACCAGAAAAGGCCAGACCTGGGGCAGATCGTGCCTCTCTTGCCCCCCACCGCTCCACGCTTGTAACTGGCGGTAACTGAAATCTGTTCGGCGAGGGCCTGACACGACGCTGTGCTGAAGTCGCTCAGCAGCTCCCACCTGACTGCCCGGGGCTGGGGGTCCGATCCCGGCAGCTCCCATGGCATCAGCATTCTCCATCGGGGGACGCAGCCCTGCTCCCCAGTGACCGGCCCCCCGCCCCGAGCCCCCCCACAACACACCAAACACAGGCAAAGGGGGTGCTCGCAGTGCAAGGCACAAGAGACAAACTGCATGCAGGCACAGGCATTCCAGGCATCAAAAGGTGCCGTCTAAAATTTTCCTAACAACTGCTGAAACTCTTACGCTGCTCCACACCCTAAAAACAGATGGACGCAAACAGCCAACGCGGTCCTCTGAAGAATGGGGTTTTTTAAAAGAGTTCAGCATAGCTGCTTCATGTCCTAGTAGGAGAGAGTGTGTTCATTTGTGCTACAGACACAGCCTCCACAGCATATATGTCTATTAGGAGATGAGGACCGTGACAAACCCTCTACAGCAAAACATGTTCTAAGTACAGCTCATCAGGAACTGAATGACTTGTGTCTCTCAGAGAAACAATGGAGAATTTTTTCTGCTGTCATTATCCCAGGGTTTATCCCTGTTTGAGCCAACCATCAACAGAGAGTACAACTTTTTTTGAAGGGATGGACAGAATGATTCATCTCTGATCCATTAACGACGGCTCCTTCCTATCCTCTATCTCTGCAGCAGGTAAACCGGCCATAACCCCAGCCAGGGAGCCTCCGGATCCCAGATTAACCTGAACCGTCCTGCACTTTTAGCCACCGATGTTCCTCATTTAGCACCCAACAGTCAGCCACAATAGCAATCACCATTTAAGCAGAAGCCAGAGCCAAGGTCTCTGGCTAAGACTGTCACAATTCTTCCTCTGTTTGTATAAAAATGAATGATTACTTTACACTGAAAAAGTGAACTTTTAATTTCAAGATGTAGTCTTGAATGTGAAGTTCACTCATGTATAGCCAGAAGTGCAAAGAGAGGCAACGTGTTGCAGAAACCTTCTTTTTCCTTGGCAAATCCTCGCAGGAACCAGTGATTACCTGACTGCAAATTCCCAGGTGCTTCTACTTCCAAGCTAATAATAGCGAGAAGGTAAAGGAATAGCAAGCATAAGAAATTGTAGCTGTGTTCTCCGTACCCTAAAAGTGCCAGGTCTGAACAGCAAAGTGTTATTAACTTTTTATTCCTTTGCAAGAGTGTGAGGTTTAAATGGAAAATATTACTGAACAATACACTTACACTGATGATATCACTGTTCCCCTCAGGCAGTCTCAATCCATATCACTATTCCAAGTGCTAGCCATCTTCTACTCAGCACAGAGAATACACAAAATATTAGGATATTCAAATAAAATATTATTTTAATGTAATAATATGACAGTTAAATAACTTCATCCCTAAGCCGTATTCTGGATACCACTGGACATACAGATCTCCACACTGTGTGTCTGTACTACCAGGCTCTCAAGTTACAACAGAGACAGACCACGGCATGAGATACCTGCGGGAGCTGGTAATGAAATTAATATTCCTTCATTTCTAACCAGCTCACACTCAGTCTAAGACTGATATCCTCATCACTGAAAACAACTGCAATTTGCCCCACCACTTTCAACTGCAGAAGGGATCCAGCCCTACTTGACAGTAACAAGGTTGTCTCCATTTCCTGGCTCTTGTGACAAGCAAGAAGTCAACTGACGATCCCAGATTACCTTATTCTAAGAATGTACTGAAATGACCATGGACATACTGCTGACATCTTGAACAAACACTTTATGGACTCATAGCTCATAGTCTTTCAGAATCACAGCCCAAGAGTAACTCTGAATTATCCGAAGATACCACAGGTGATCATGCTGAGCCGAGCGAGCACCTTTCTAGGGGCCATCTACAAAAACCTGTTTGGTACCTTTCACAGTATGTATGATTATGGGACTTCCACAACTAAGAAATTCTCACTGCTGTCTCCTACCACTTCAACCCATCAGCAGTCTAAAATTCATTTCAGCAGTAAAGCACTCCTGGTTATGAACTATTTGTAAGTCCTAATGACAACTTACCTCTGTCAAAGGGATTTAGCAGGATCTAGAACGACAGAGGCACTGAGATCACCCAACTTGCTTTAAATATCCCTGCAGACTTTCAGCAAAGAAATCCTGGGATATGTGTCCAACGCATCACCAGCTCACCCGTCAGCCAGCTACCACAAGGTGGGAAGGCAGAGAACAGCCTCTTGTGAACTCTTCAATTCCCTTTGAACTACTGGCAACAGTCTGCATGGATAACTAAGTGAAGAGGAATACTATACATAACACAAGCACTCAGAATAGCCTCTTCTCTTTTGTATTAGATCAGAGTTTCACCTCCGTCCTAGTAAGAGATGATGCTAAAAGCTAAATCACACTGCTGTTAGTAGAACTCTGCTAGGCCTTTGGTCTCACTATGACAATGCTATTCCCAGCTTCTGCATCTCCCTGTGGTTGCCTTCCATACAAGAAAAAACTGAGCACAAACAATTAAGCAAATTTCTCTTTCAATTTTTTTTCCCCTTTAAGTCTGCAAAAGTAAAAATTAACAAATATTATTTGTTATTATTATCAATTAATAAAAATTAAACCCATAAGTACTTGGGTGAAGCTCTGGATTTCCCCACTGAAAAAAGTGTTTGTCATTGTTGGAAATATAGATCATTTTGTTTATCTAGTAGGCAACCAATGGTGTTATTTTTACAAAATAATCTTTTAGTGGGAAAAAGAAGAGAAAATAAACCTTTTATTTGCTGCTGAAAATGGTGACTTGTTTTCCAGTCGTTCAACAGCACAAATTAGCTAAGTTCTTGTTTTGTTGTTAAAAGCAACGTACTCCTCTGTATACTTGTTTACGAGAACTTTACACGATTCCATCAAAAATGAAAATGACCTTTACAGAAGGTACGATGAAAAGAACCAAACAGTGAATGCTACGTTGATAGAAGGAATTCAAGTTCCTATTAATTTTCATTGGACGTCGCCACCATGGCAAGAATTAATCTTAAACAATAATACAACTATTACATACTATTACCATGACCAGCTTACTTCAACAGGGCTACTAATAAGTGTTTTTAGAGAAAAGCAGACATAATACTTCTGTGAACGCTCTGTATTTTCCTGTATGCTTGTGTCTTTACAAGCCAACAATCAAGATACATAAGCGCTATCTGATTTGCCTTCCAACAGCTCATCGCAACATGATTATGTCAAGATGGACTTCTCAAAAAGTCTGAACTTCTTTTCTTCTCTTAGCATGTGTTGTTAATTCCTGCAAATTAGTATTTTTTTTATTGTCTCTTTAAGACCAGTATCAAGATATCAAGAGAGTTCAAAGGAAAAGTAGAACACAGAAATACAAGACAAGATTTCCTTCAGTCTCCCTCCTGTAGTAGGCATTTACAATATTTCTGAATGGAACAGGGATGTTAACTGAACAGTGTTCTGCTGGAAGAAAGGTAAAAGCAGACCTCAGTCAAGCTTCTTCAGGGAGAGGTTTTTCTTAGGCTGAAATAAAACAAAAGCATGAGCTGAGAGTAAGTGCAGCTGCCCTCTGAGGAGAGGTCGCAGGGGAGCAATATGCTCTGGGACACCAATGCATAGCACACTCTGCACTGGAAACCACAGACTTGACTGAAAGTGCTCCCAGCCAAAACAGGCATCTCTGTTCCAATGTCACCGATCTCTCTGCAAGTAAGCAGAAAGGAAAGAACAGTGGAAGACTCAATTTTCAAATCAGCAGTGTTCTGGGAAAGCCTAGAAGAAATGTGACCTTGTAATGTCCTACAGACAGGTACCACTAACATACTGATGCAAATTTCAGGTCACTACTGGCTTTTCACATAAGTATCTTCTTCCGTGCTTCCCGAACTGCCAAAGCTCAAAATAAAAATGTAGTCTTACCCATAAAGCCAACAAACCAATGCACTTATTTTTACTGTCTTGTTTGAAAACTCCCTTAACAAATGGAGTAACCTTTTTTTCCTTTCCTCTAGCTACAGACTGCAATAAATCAAAACTCATTTAGCCCTTAGTTCACTGGTAAATCATCTACGCGGCATAGCAAGTACCTAAATCTGAAGCACGCGCTCTGAGGTTTGGCCATTTTGAACATGACTGAAATGTCAAATGGACTTTTCTATAAAAAGTTAAATTACAAAAGTTATTATTTTATTGATGCTGTTGAACTTCCCAAATACCCTACAAATCATTTCCCTTTCTGTCTTAATTAGATACACTATTCCCTCAAAACAATTATCTTGAATCTTCCATACAGATTCATCTTCTTCAGATTCCCTTTATAGGCCTCCACATAGTTTGTGGGAGTCAAAAGCAGAGAAAAGATAACAAGCTTAAAAGCCTTGAACAATGTATAATCCCTTTAACAGTGTTCGATTCTGCAGAGGTTAGTGCTCAAAAGCGGTTTAAAATTATTTGCTAAGTTAACTTGAAATTGTGCTTGCTGCAGACTAACAGCATGCAATACAACAGTTACCATGGCTTAGCTGTGCTGTTAATGATAATGAGCATCACTGAACATGTCAGAGCCTGAGACATGTCACAACTTTATCCATCATTGTGTCCCAAAGAAGGTCTCATTGCACGAAACAAGACTAAAAGACCGGTTGTCATTGGTGTAATTTGCACTGTACAGTAAAAATACTTGTGTATTACCACATGACCAATTTCTTAACTAACTGTTTACCACCATCTCCTAAAGTTACTTGTGTGAACATGAAGGGGATGATTGTGGTGTGTCAGCAATTCCTATAAAGACTACATCCCCATCTAGAAATGCATCAGCGTTTTTCTTCCCTCAGACCAACTCTAAAAATGTGTATTTTTTAACTGCAGCATTTGTTTTGAATGTTGTGTTTCTTCCTTTTAGACACCTTACAACAGAAACTTGACTTTTCAAGGCCTTTTTTTTCCTGTTGCTATGAAAAAGCCATTATTTATACAAAACGACTTGCTCAGTATCCCTTTTTCAGGAAAATTAAATCCCCAGTTCTCATACGGGCACAACTAGAGAGCTTTCACCGGAGGTCCTGAGAAGAAGGGTAATAAATACCCTTATCTGGTTTAAAGTGGCAGTGAGGCTGCATCTACGAGTCTTGCCCACTAATACTCATTAGTGTGCTCATCTTCAACCTGTTTTTGTCTCCTGAACATAGAGTCTTCCAGACTGACACAGCACCGAAGCCCTCTCCTTTTTTTTCCCCCAACAGCAACCCCACTCCCACTTGCATGCCTGATGCTGAGGGGTCCCTCACTTAGCCATCTGAATCTGACCGAGACAGCATCAGGGCTTCAGGGAAACGGCCAGAGGACATGGTCCTCTCTGCCATTAGGAAAGGAGGGACAGAATTTCTCATCAGGAAAGCACCTTTGCTCTTACAGTGCTATACACTACTTGCTCACAAGTAAGCTGTGGTTTGCAGTGTTGCTGGATGCCTGTCTTGCTTTCAGACCCTTTCACTTCTAAATAACCTCTTCTACTCCAAGAAACTGAAACTGCTTAAGAACAGCAGACAATCAATGAAACCCTGGCTTAAAAAATGCTTGCAAATGCAAACTGAAACTTCTGTGCTCCAACCAAATGCTTATAAGGACTTTCTGTCTACAATACCCTCTACATTCCATGGATAAATGTTGCAGTCCATCCACACTTCACAAAAATTTCGTGAAAATTTGTATTTCTCAGAAAAAAATGCTCCATTCTATGGCTGGTGTTCAAGCATTACACCTGCATCACATGCTTAATACTGCACTAGATCTACACTGCATACTTGCCCTGAGACAGCTATCTAAGTGTTGGCTGGGAACTGACTTGACTCCTGGCCTCCAGACCTCTGCCAAAAGAAGCCATTTGCACAGAAGTGGCAAAGTGATTTTTTCTTCTATAGTTTGTTTTACTTGTTTGGGCTTCATAGTGGCTTTAATCACAATGGTATTGTTAATGAAGCAATCATGGGTATTTGCCAGGGTTATATACCAATATTTCCATACTGGAACAGTGATCCTCCTTTAGCTAGAGCTTTCCTTTCTGACTGCCACCGCACAACACCCTATAGGCAGAATCTCTGACACACAGAGCTCGTTTTGTGAAATTTGACTGGAGCTGACTCTCTCTACTCAGTGCAGAAGAATCGAGTTGCAATCCTGCTGTTTTTACAAAACTACTCCACAGGGGTCAAGATATCACCCAGCACAGGTGAGTCATCTCTGCAGTTCTAAATATGGGAAAACAATTCACAAAGTAGAACTGGAGGTGAGATTTAAAGCAACTTTATAGAGGACTCAAGAACAGTTTTCTTGACAGTCTCAAGGACTAGATAAAGAAGTTTCACGCTGTGCTGCTGTGAACATAAATAGTTAAACACATACTATGCAATGGAGAGGATGTGAAGCACTTAATTAAAGCATCCATTATCCATGATTTTGATACTGTCTCTTGCAGTATCCTTCTGGACAAAATGTCCAGTACACGGCTAGACAAGTCCAAAACACATTGCATGAGCAACTGGCTGATGGGTCAGGCTCAAAAGAGTTACAGTAAATGGGGTCACATCAGGCTGGCAGTCAGTAAACAGTGGGGTCTCCCAGGGCTCAATTTTAGGGCCAGTGCTCTTTAAGGTTTTTATACATGATCTGGACACAGGAATTGAATGTGCATTAAGTAAGTTTGCCGATTATACTAAATTAGGAGGAGCTGTGGACTCCCTCCAGGGCAGAGAGGCCTTACATAGGGATCTGGATAGACTAAAGAGCGGGGCAATCACCAACTGTACGAAATTTAACAAGAGCAAGTGCAGGATTCTCCACCTGGGGGTGGGGTAATCTTGGTTATACGTACAAACTGTGGAACAAGAGGCTGGAGAGCAGACCCACAGAAAGAGATCTGGGGGTTTGGGTTGACAACCCAACCCAACAGTGTGCCAACAAGTCAACACTGTGCCCTGTCACAGTGTGCCCTGGCAGCCAAAGGGGCCAACCATGTCCTGGGGTGCATCAAGCACAGCATCGCTGGCCAGTCGAGAGAGGCAGCTGTCCCACTCGCTGCACTGGTGTGACTCCACCTGAAGTACTATGTGTAGTTTTGAGGGCCTCAATATAAGAAGGACACCACACCATCAGAGTGTGTCCAGAGGAGGGCGACCAAGATGGTGAAAGGCCTCAAGGACAAGACTTGCGAGGAGCAGCTGAGGTCACTTGTTGGGAAGGTTATTATCCCAACACCAACAATGGAAAGAAAAGGCCATATACTAAACTAACTCTATGGAGGAATTCACTTTATTGATTTAGAAATTTCTGAGCTTTTATTACTTTGAAATCTAGCAATTTTATTTAGTACATTCCTAAAAGCTCCAGAACCTGGAGTCAAATCATTAATTGAAAATGTCCACTTCATGGATTTTTAAAGCAAGCATTTGCCCCCTGCATTTGTTGGAAGGTTTGGGAACACGAACACTCGAAGCTTCAAATCAAGAACAATACAGAACCAGTCCAGGAGTACTTTTTTTAAACTCCTGCTTTTAACCCAGCCTCTTAGTATCATAAGGGTCCACCTCACGATTTTTAAATGTTCACAGCTGACTATGCTATATATCAAAATAGTACTGCTTGTCTCATTAAACTACCATAATTTGCAACTTGGATATGCAACATAAAATATTAACCACCACTTCAGAAGCCACTTTCATCCCTTAATT
Organism: Opisthocomus hoazin; assembly: GCF_030867145.1. NCBI lineage: Eukaryota > Metazoa > Chordata > Aves > Opisthocomiformes > Opisthocomidae > Opisthocomus > Opisthocomus hoazin. The sequence goes on along the minus strand of NC_134454.1, from coordinate 25,138,300 downwards.
TGTAACAGGATTCTGCTTAGGTCTGCTCCAAAAAGCTTGCTAAGGTCTTTTCTGCTAGTATCCACGTTTTGTGCTTTTGTTTGTGTTTGCGGTGGACACTAGAAAAACAGAAGCACCATTTTTAGATATTTTACACTGGTCAAATGGTAGCAGTAGCTTGTCATTTTCTCTGACCTACCACTTCATTCTAAAGTTTGCCCAAAGAGGTACTGCAGATTACCAGAGGCAGGATGTATACATCTAAGTATCTCCTACGCTGACACATGAAAAAAATGGACACATACAAAAAAGCACGTGTCTCCTTTGTCTGCATATAATGTGCACATACTCATGGCTAGGAGTGCTTGCTGCATAATTATTACAGATCTGCGAACAGGGGATGCACTGCAGTAATTTTGCTAGTTCCACACGGACAAGTAAAGGTGAGGAACATGAAATGAAGAAGGCTTGCATGTCTACGGGGACACTCTAATTGGATTCAAGAATGCTAAATCCATCTCCAAATGCAGAGAAGCAGAGAGTGACTCACAGACCCTTCTGCAGAGCACACGGAGGTGAAATTAGCAGGGAAGATGAGGGTTATGTGGGTAGAAGAACTGATATAAACACAAACACATTCGTAGTGTAAAAAAGCAAGCACCAGTAACATATTTATATGGCCCCTAAGAGCTTCATAGTACCTGAGAGGGGACCAGGACCAGAACTGAAGAAGAGTAATTGCCACATACAGCAGCACCCCAAAAGCAGCAAACTGCCAAGGCATCTGAAGACAGCTGGGTTAGTCTCAGTGGCACAGCTACTTTTCACAATGTCACTCCAGCAACTAAGCTGTAAAGCTGTGCATACCAAGTTAATGTTGTATGAAGGAAGTGTCTGGGAAGGTGTATAAACAAAGTGTCTGGAAAGGTATATAAACGAAGTGTCTGTCATACTCTTTTTGCCCAATGTTGTCCTCACAGCAGCAAGGACACCGGAAGAGGACTGGGTGTATATGCAGGATGCCACTGCGATATTCCTGTCCTTAAAGTCATTTGCAGGATGAGTTACAGCCATCTGAGGGCAAAACAATCTCTGTGTTGTTACCCAGACATACGCCCTCCTGGACCTCTGCTGCATGCAGCTCCCTTAAGCATTCCACTGAAAAAATACAACACAGGTTATTCAGGTTGAGGTCCACTGCCTGGACAATTCTTTGCGACTAGTTCATATTAAAGAACAAAGACCACTTGCAATACTGCTGAGCAATGCCGTTAAGTCTTATGAGCAGAAAATTGTAAAACAACCCTAGAAAACACAAGTAAACAGAAGGAATAAGAACTCTCATGAAGGCTGTTGCATAAGTACAGATAAACATCCTTTCTGCAGCATGATCATAAAGTACACCATGGACCTGACACTTGAATTAGAAAGATATAAAGAAAAAGAAGTATCTATCCACTTTACATGAATGCATTCTGTAATAAAAAGGGCTTTCTGAAAACTCCAAAGATCCATGCAGCCTTGAAAATTTTGACACGCACATGCCCGCACCAAGTAAGTCTGCAGAGATCACAATGACTCTACAGAAACAGAGAGACACATAACGAGATACATAGTAAAATAGTGTATTTCTTGCAGTTACTCCTATACATTGTATCATCGTATTACAGGGATACAAATGTCCCATCACCTAAAGAAAACGAATTCAAGCATTATTAATGTTTCTTCATCCCACCAATCAATACGGTCAGGCTTCAATGCATGCTGAGCACTGGGAGTCAGTATCATCAATGCCAAATACAGGCTAAACCAAACACAAGATATCACAGTGCCATGCAGAAGGGACCTGGACAAGCTCAAGAAGTGGGCCCGTGTGAACCTCATGAGGTTCAACAAGGCCAAGTGCAGGGTCCTGCACCTGGGTTGGGGCAACCCCCGATATCAATACAGGAAGGGATTGAGAGCAGCCCTGCCAAGAAAGACTTGGGGGTACTGGCAGATAAAAAGCTGGACATGAGCTGAAAATATGCACTCACAGCCCAGAAAGACAGCCATATCCTGGGCTGCATCAAAAGCAGTGTGGCTAGCAGGTCGAGGGAGGTGATTCTGCCTCTCTGCTCTGGTGAGACCCCATCTCGAGTCCTGCATCCAGCTCTGGAGCCCTCAGCACATGACAGACATGGACCTGTTGGAGTGGGGCCAGAAAAGGGCCACAAAAATGGTCAGAGGGATGGAACACCTCTCCACAGGGAAAGGCTGAGAGAGCTGGGGTTGTTCAGCCTGCAGAAGATAAGGCTGTGGGGAGACCTTACTGTGGCCTTTCAGTACTTAAAGGAGGCTTATAAGAAAGACAGGGACAAACTTTTAGCATGGCTTGTTGCGATAGGACAAGGGTTAATGTTTTAAACTAAAAGAGGGTAGATATAGACTAATAATAAGGAAGAAATCTTTTACAGTGAGGGTGGTGAAACACTGGAACAGGTTGCCCAGAGATGTGGTCAATGCCCCATCCCTGGAAACATTCAAGGCCAGCCTGGGCAAGGCTCTGAGGAAGAAAAAGTAATGATTGTTTTTTCTCCTGAATTTCAGCTTTTTCTGTTCTCAAAATTATTTATAGGGTATATTTAGACGTTGCATGCATACAAAGAAGTTCTGACATTAAAAATCATTTCATCTTCTTCAAATTTGTAACACAATTCATGATCAAAAAAGAAAAGGCTCCCAGAAACTGCATGGTCAAAACACACAATACTAAATTTGTTCAAACTGCTCTCTCATCAGTGGTCTTTCAAACCTTTTGAAATCCACAACTCCATTCAAAGATCAGGAACAACATACTTGTGGGTAGGTACAATGGTTAAAGTTGCACAGACTGGCACTGCTTCTCTTACGTACTGGCAACAGGACTTCTTGAACCACTTGAACCACTATGGCCAGTATAGACACAGAAGTATCCCAGTCTTCCCACAATTTCATTTCCATGAGAGGTCATAGTCCTCCTGATAGTGCAGGGCAAGATAGGCACAAAAGGTTACATACCAAGGAATGATATCTTCCTTTCATTGTAGCAAACACTGTAAACCACAGCCTGACTACCCTCGGTTTCTCCAAGCCCCACAGCTGACAGACACACCTAGGGGTACTCTGAAGCATCTCCCACTCTTTTGCCAAGAACACACTTTTGCATGCTAGCTGACATGCAGCTTTTGCATGGATAAAAGATCACCCTAAAGTGATCTTTTTCACTGTTTTTAAACCTCAAAGTCACATTTGTACATCTCAAGGCCAAGTCCGCTCCCCCTATATGTCTGGCAAGTTAAGAAAGTCCATCCAAAAAAGCAAATTCACTGAGTGTCTCTGTAGAAAAGCCTTCAACCCCCCTGCCTTGAGCAGACCTACGATTAAACAGGAGGTACACCAATCTGTTTAAAGAAAGAATAGTTCTCACCACATATATTAACAAAACTACAAATTCCTTGATGGATTAAAGTATTATGAATGAGAAGCAGTGTTTATTACAATTTGTCAAGCTTTTGTGAGAACTTTGGGAAAGTGTAGCCAGAGACAGTACAAATTTTAGAAAGATGATGAATTGTGATCAATTTACTCTCAATGCTGAAAATTTACCTCTCCAGATAAACTCTCTTCATCTAAATCTTCAACTCTACAAAAAAACTCAAAATAACAACTTCAAAACAATGTAAATGTACAGGATGTCCCCATTTTTCTCCCACCTCACACAACAAATTAGCTGCAGTGCAAATAAAGGGTGGCAGGTATTTAAAATTCATGTCATATGGCTCTGACAAAGTGCATTGCTTGACCAGGAGCAGCTGGAAAGAATAAGCCTCTAGAGGCCAGGAGGCATCAGGCTCTTGACTCTTCAGAAGGATGCAGAGTCCAGAGATGTCCTATACTCACCTAAGAGGTTCCAGTTCCTACAAGGAGCTTTGCCTATTGAGTGTAGATTAAATCCATCAGGTCTTCCAGCCCCACTGAATACTCAATCAATGGCAAAATCTCAGATGGAGAGATAATAGGTCTATCTCTGGCTGAAAAGCATAGTTTTAAAACAACATATTTCAAATCACTGACAAGAGACAGGTATGGCAGTACCATTACTCACCAGCACTGTACAGCTGGGCAACTTAGCAAGTCAGGAATTTACACACCACGCCTCTGCAGCAAGACCAGCACAAGGCAAGATCATACTCCACTCTACTCAATGGGCTCTTGTTGCATGAGAGCAGTGGCTCCCACCAGCAATAAACAGAGACAGATGTAACAGCAATAAAAAACACGATAAACAGACATTTGCCCTCAGGGCCACATTTACAATAGGCATCCTTCTTGGCATACCAAGAGATCAAGAATTCACAGAGTTTCCTCACTAGTTTATAGCTGTTTTTTCATTGTCACAGCTTTGGCATATTGGTGAGACAAAAGTGATGCAAAACAGGGAGAGGAATTCGGAGCAAAGCTTGCACCGCCAGTGGAGTTCCCTTAGTTACTAGGAATATCTACTGCCCAGCTTTTACCTGGCTGCACAGAAAAGGAGTGGTTAAGGATCCTTTACTTCTTAGGCCAACACAATCAGATATCCGAGCCTACAACAGAGCATGAAAGTGGTTCCTCACCAGCCTCCTGGGTCTGCATGATCCAGACTTTGGAGATGTGAATAACCAGTGCTGTAGCGTGGCATCCAGTACCTCAGATCTGCTGCTGATGCTACTCCTCAATGGCAAGACAGCAGTGTTACCCAGGCCACCACAGATCACAGTGAGGCACACTGCCTTTCAGGATTCAACGGCCTCTTAGTAATTCATGGCTCTGTAACAGTCCCCATGTAGGTGTGTGCCTCAGAAAATACAACGTAGATATTTAAAATGCACTCAAGGAAAAGAAACCTGCTCTGCCACATCTGGTTACTATTACACCATTTCTTAAAATACAGTGCTCTCTGTCCATAAATCTATATGATTTCTTTTCCCTGTGGATGATGTTACTTTTCTTCTTATATCTACCTACACCCTTGGTTGCAAAGGAAGTTAGTAGTAGCCAAGCAATTCACTAAATTTAAAACTCAAGTCAACCCACCAGTTGAACATAGAGCTTTTCACAGCTGTGTGAAAATAAGACTTCAAATACTCACGTGGCATAGAAAAGCCCTCCTGGACTTGGATTATTTCTGGCAGTTTTCACAAACTTTTGGCTTGTGCAAGTATTTTAAGCAGTGCAAATAAATTGAAAAGATAAATGCTTAGCAACTATGAAGTATGTTTTCCAGATTGCAGGTACATTAGCATTTCAGTGCAGATCAGGAGTTAATTTTTTTAAATAAATCTCATGGTCATCCCCACTTACTTCACTGTGATTTAGATCACAGAGCAGTCTTGTAGCATGTGAACTGGATTCCTTTTGAATGACATTGAAGCAGAAATTTCTCCCCAGGAACTCACCTGATGTGCTTGAACCACTAGCAGGCATTCAGTGCACAGGACACGACTAGAGTTACTCCAAAATCAAACTACAAATAAACCACAAACCGCCACCGGGGGGACACTGTGTCCTCTGCGCCAGTTGCTTTGTTCTACAGGACCATGCCTTTTGCCCTGGATGACTTTCCAACACAGACAGTGTCAGAAGTTCAGGTCAGCCACTCCATCACTCAGTCTGAACGAAAGCAAGAGGGAGAGGCACAACCATGCACCTGTCAAAGATCTGGTACACATTTTAAACTGGAACAGCTCCCAGTGGAGCTAAATTGTAAGGAGACAAAATGGCTCAGAGAAATTACTGCCAGGTCTTCGCAATGGCTGTCATCTGTCTCCTGCTCTGTGTTGTTTTCCCCTCAAATCTCTTAACTCTTATAATTGTATGGTTATAAAAAACATTAGTTTTTTACCTGTAAAAGAAATCAAAATTTCAACCCTGAAATAAAGACAATTCAGAAAAGCAGAAAAAGGAAAGAGCATTATTAATTTTTAAAACATCTTGATTCTGTAATGTTTTCTCAATGTTTGGGATTAGACGCTGCAAAAACACTTGATCAAAAAAAAAAAAGTTTATTAAAAATGACCTCTGAACACTTAAAATAAAATAAATAAGCAAAATACTCCAAATCAGCAGAATTCAGTCTGCAGAATGCCTTCTTGGTGCTGAGTAAAGGTATATAGCACATATATTAGTGAATGTCTCCCATCAACAAACAGGTCACCTCCATTGCTCATTTGCAACAAGTCTCAGTAGGGGACAAGATTCTGGGAAAATTTTTTAGTCTTGATTACGCATTGTTTGCTTGTGAGACCTTTGATATTACACGAACACTTTCTGCTTCTGTGAACTGATTTATCTACCTTTTAAATATTATACTTAAGAATTAAGAGCCATACTACGCTGTTTTATAATTTAGAGCAGTTGTTAACGACATCCCCCTTGTTGTTTAAGAATAAGTAAGGTATCAGAACAAACCCCATCCTTCCCAGTCAGCAAACCAAGCACACTATTTCAGTAGAACCAAGAAGTCACAATCATAGTCATAATGAATTAACTGCTTAAGTCCCAATTCCTTGGTGACATTGAGATGGTGCAGAGGAAACTAGGCTCACAAACCCTGCCAGAAATTCCTCAGACGTCAAAGGAAGGCACAGAAAAAGAGGCAAACGTTGCTTTTTCCTCCCTCCTGGTCACTTTGCAGCAGAGATGTGGGAAGAGAAATAGTTGCAGAAGAGTGCGGTGCAGTCTTCCCCCTTGGTACAGACTGGGGAGGGTTGTGGCAGGAAAGGAAGTTGCTGTAACTATGCTTGGATTTCTTTTTTTCCTTCCCCCCTATCCCCCCACTCATCCCTGAGCTTTTCTGTCAGGAAGGTAGACTTATCTGTGATAGGATAGGACTGAGTTCCTCTATCTTTCCTTCCAGGCTTCCCCATAGCTTAGCATAGGGCAGCCAGAAATGGCTATTACTTCCTTATTCAATGTACAGAAGGTAACCTTCAAGGCAAGCCCATGCGAGTGAAAATGGGGCAACAATAATTCAGAGTACTCTCAGCTCTCACCTGGGAATACTAATGAGCAAGTTGGCTCATCCATGTTTATTCATACCGCCAAGTTTCAACACTGCGCATCTTAAATCTATAGCCACAAACCCAGTCACTCTCCAGAGCAACAATGGAGACTTTAAGTCAGAAAACGGACACCCCAACCAACTGCTGACTTCTGGCAGTGATACAGCCACAGTGTGCTGTCCTACCATGACTACTTGCATGCAGTTGTATTAGAGAGTAGAAAAAACAATAAAAGAGTCATAATTTTCCTCCTATGCTCTTTTGCTAAGTCCTCAATATAGCACTAACAAAATTCCCAAACACAGCATGCAAAGTCAACACCTGGTCCCACTCTTCCCTCTTGTTGGGTCTCTGCTACCTGCCTCTTCACATGCTTTCAAAAGCCCAAAGATTCAAGCAGGTTTCACCTCTGGCTCAGCCGTCCACAGGGTTACTCATACTCCTGATTTGGTCTTCATTCTTTAACAAAAAGCTTGTTTGATACGCATGGTTTCTCCTCCAGCTGATTAATTTACCTTCCCAAATTTAATTTTATTGCAAGAAAATGAATATAGCATTTAAAGGCAATACAACTCTCAGTAGTAACATTTTACTAAGATTTGAAAGAAATATCTGGAGGAAATCAGGGGAAAAAAGTCTACGGCAGTGAACCTGTTTAAGTTCTTGTAGATGAAGAAGTTTCCCTGGATACAAGTCAGCTAATCTGCAAATATAAATGAGAAAAATATGGAACTAGAATAGTCTGGTTTTTTGCAGCTTCATTAAATTTTCAAATCTCTCTTGCTCCAATGTGCTGTGCAAGAAGAGAGAGAAAACGTCCTTCATGGAATGCAAGTAAACAAGATATAACAGCACCATGTCTGCATGTCTCTAGAGAACCTTCCAAATCTCCTCAGGAAGACTGCCTGTTTCTCACAGAAGTTGCTAGAAATCGCATACAGCCGATTTTAATGTATGATTTGGGAAGTTGTCTTGTTTTCAGGATGAGAGGAGTAAATTAGCAACTACCCTACCGCAGCCAAAATTACAACAACAGAAATGAGAGAAGGCCAACCCTTGGACATCACTAAATTTTCTCCTATAGTTTGGCAGATACTTTAAAATTTAAGTCTATCATCCCCATTCCAATTTGTTTTTATCTCACGAAGAGATTGTTATTAAAATGGGTTCTGCAGTGGTACCAGTAGGCCCCAGTCAGAAACTCAACCCAAGCATGCTGGGGTGCTTTCTTGGCCAGTACATCTGGGATGTGCATCAAGAAACACAACAGCTAAAATCCCAGCTCCCGGAGCTGAGGCTTTCTAGACCTTAAGCACCACAAACACACATATGTCCACAGGTTAACAGTGATATGGGGAAGGAGGATATATAATTTAGTCACTTGTGCTAAGCACTGAGCAGCACAGAGCAGCAGGACAGCTCCTTTTCTAAAGATATACTGATATTCTTAGAGTCTACACCAATGCTTTCTCACATTAAAGTAACAGAGTCTTCCCCCCACATCAGGGTTGTGGAGAAGCAAGACAAGCTCGGACAATCTTGCCTTTAATCATGAAAAGCCATACATCCATATAGTGAGTAAACCTGTTACTGCATTTTGCCTTTGCAACCTAGCCTGGTACTTTCAGTCACTGACAGCACCTCAGACATCACGGCACTGCAGTGGGCCCGAGGAATACACCAACACAGAGCTCAGCTTCTGCGCAGGAGTTTTGAACATCACTGAACTGCGTGAATGAATCAACGGTTTGAAGCAGGCACTCTGCTGATGAAAAACTAGCAGAAACTTCATCAGTCAGTGCTGGGGAACCTCTTCACATGCAAAACCAAGACTCTGCCAGCCTGCTCAGGACAGTAAACTCTCTGCAGGGGAAGGAACGAGCACCTGAGTCATGGAGAGCTTATTTTCCAGTGACTGTGCAGTAGTTTTTGTTAAAAGACTATCCCTAAATCAGAGCAGCAGAGGCATGTTTCATTTTTCTTGCTCTTTCTCCCCTTGAGGCAGGAAATCTGCAACAGATGGGGTCATCATCTTAGAAATGACGTTGGCTTTTCCCCTCCTTAGTCACATTTGATTCCACGTAAGCTGATGGATGCCATTAAACCCACGCTGACCTCTTTAACCCATTGGTGTTATTTAGGCTGCGTGTGTCTTGGGAACACTGGTCATCTTTCTTCCTGGGCTGGAACAACACACAGTATCACAGTGTCCAGCGCAGGAACTGAACGCAGTAGGCTAATGAAGCGGGAAATAGCAAGTGCTGGCTTCATTCACCGACGCCTGCCATTCCTTCCGCTTCTAGTCAGAGTTATCCACACATACTACAGCACAGAATTTGCCTCTGCTCAGTTTTCACAGATGCCTGTCGAGGACTTCCCCACTCTTTCATCCTCATTCAACTTTATCTTACTCCCACCCATCTTTATAGTTAAATGAAAACCAGAATGCCCTCCAAAGAACACCAAAAGCTCTACAGCCTGATTCAAGCGTTACAGGTTTTTCGCCTATCAAAATGCAGAGGTTCTGAACTGTGCCAGTCCAGACCTCTCAGGAGGGACATGGCATCTGTGAAAACCACAGGTCCCAAATCACTCTGACTTAAATTATTTTGAACCACAACATAGCAAAACAAAGAAAAGAAGTTATGGATCTTTTGATATCAGGTATTTGCAGCTCTTTACTTTAGTAAGAGAATCCCATTCCTACCATGCAAAGCTTACCTTCTGCTGTCAGGTGCATTTTTTGTACCAGTTTATGTAGGTGAAATAAACCAGGAAAAACTGACAGAGAAAAATGTATTTTTCTGCACAAAAAAGTTACACAGCAATAAAGTCTTCGTCTCCTCCACAAACTCACATTTTACCTGTCTACACTTAAGACAGGCCAGATGTATGGCATATTATGCCTACTGCCTGCAACAGTCAAATCCACTTCTGACAGTGGTGGGTTTGCCTCATATATGGCAAAATGTTTTTCAGCACTTTTGTGGAAAACGAAGCAGATTTCCCTGCCAGCCTCAAAGCAATATGGTCATGTTTTAAAAAACAAATGTGGACCACAAATAATAGAGGCACCACAAGACCCAGCCATCTTTCCTGAGAGACAAACTTCTATTTGATAATGCTAGTGGAAGGATCCTTGCACGATGGAGGCTAACTGGTAAACCATGTACACATGTGGTTATTCTGCACATCAAGGCACATTTCCACAGTTAAACATTTTGGTTCCTAAAAATATTTGCATATTGTTGAACCTTCCTTGTGCTTCAGCTCTGTTTTAAAACGTCTTATTTCCTTTCATAACAGCAGAAAGTAAAATCAAACTCCATCTGTTCCTGACCAATGCAAGAAGTGGGATGAAGCAACGACCAGAAAACAGTCAGGACCTGCTCCCAAGTACCGACATCTCCTTTAACTTCAACTAGAGCAAGACTCAGGTTTAACTAATGCTGTTTCGATGCCAAAGACAGCATTCCTAGAGAAACACAAATTCAGCTGGTAAATTAGTTGAGAAAAATACACTAACTGATCATCTCTAATATCTTGGCCAGGTCTACACAAACACTCTCATTCCAACGGAAGGATGGGGCTTAGTCTGCTGTCCTCAGATCCCTTTCCAAAAAAAATCCATTAAGTTGAAAATCTGTTCTTCTACTGGCAGAAAGAAATCCATCCATTGTAGGGTTCTATTTGTAAAATTGCAGCACTTCAAATTCAGTCCTGAGATTATGATGCCATAACTTTCCAAGACAGACAAGCTCTGACTCATCTGGAAAGACAAACACAATTTTTGACATTTATACCTTATGAATTATTAACTGGTTTGCTACAACTAGATTGATTTTGCATGAAAAGGAATTTTTGGCACGTATCTTGAAGGCTGAAAAGTATACAGGCTGGAAAAGAACTCAGCAAAAATACCTAACCTGCTAGTGGTGCTCAAAAGAGCAAGTCCTATTAGTCTACTGAAAGTCATAAAACATTAAAATGAGAATAATTTTTAGGAGAATTTTCTTTTTAGGGGAAAAAAAAAATTTATCTCTTTTGGAACATGTTCTGTTATCACCCTATTTTGTTGTGGTGGCACTCTTCCCCACACAGAACAGAAGTGATGTCCAGTGCTCAAGGATACTTTGAAATGGAAAATAAATTGTGTCCTCAGTTTTACTGAACACCATTAATCAAATCTCTTAACACAAAGGTGAACAGCAAGCCCTATTTCAAAAGGTTTAGATAAATTGTTTTTACATTTAAAGACCTTTTGCAGCCAGTAAGCACTGGAAATTAGGCAACCAAAAAATAACAATAGATAGATAAATAAATAAACACAAATGATTAAAAAATCAAACTATGATCCACAAAAAGTGAAGAAGGCAGAGGAGGATGTAAACATTTTAACAGCATAAAGTGCTTATCGGCCATCAGAGTAGGGGGAAAAAAGGTGGGGGAAAGCCAACACTTTTCTCTGTTTTAGAACTTCTGCTTACAAAGAATTCAGTATAGTTTCCCCAGCTGACAAAGTGGTAACAAACCCAAGAGACATACGACCAAAACACAGCCAATGGAAATCACACCAATACGATACCTGCTGTTTTGCTGACAATGAACCCAGCTAGTAGCACCTCTCTATTTTGAAATGGATGTGGATTCACTTCACCAGACCTTCCCTGGTTAGCTGAACCAGTGGCTGAATTTCATGTTCTTTCAGGATGTCCTCTGGCATGACACCAAGACACCCTTACAGGCTGCCACTAGCAAGGTTACACTGCTGCTGCCTCAGCAGCATCTTTGCTGGGATCAAACAACATCCCTTCTTTGGTGTGGGAATGGTGATGAGGAAAGGAGGTGAGAGCATGCCGCTCGGTGTGACCCATGTGCTGCAACGACTATTTCAGCCCAATTTCAGTCTACAAAATACGAAATCTTTTTTACAACACTATTTAGTCACATAGATACGGCATCCATCATGGGCAGAAGAACACCGTCAGTATTACATCGACTATAACTACATGTCCATGAATCATTCTGTTCAGGACTGCCCCAGTGGTTTCCATCCACAGAGAAACTGAAATTATGCTGAACTTCAAACAGCCACTTCTTATTTTTTATTTTCTCCCATCAAGGTCTGTAAAGACTCAATAAAGTGAAAGCTTGTGAAAAACCTTAGCATAGCAGACATGAATTTCTATGGTTTTTCTCTGCTTCAAAAGAAAAAAAAAGTAATTTTAATTGCTATCACTTCTATGACAGGTTGGACAGATTCCTGTGACATGTGCTAATAACTTCAGGTTTAAAAAAAGCCACTATTTCGTCTGCCAGACTAAGTGCAGGATTAGATAAGAACTGAAGGCTAAGTAATTCTGCCACGGCAAAGACTGTCACAATAATACCATGCTGTAGCTCAGTTTTGTCTACATACCTCCACATATTTAACAGAGGATCAGCACCACCATTGTCCATCAGGGACCACTAAGGGAAATGAAAATGAGCACTAGAGTCACAGAGGTTGCCAGAAAGCAGCACAAAGCTAGACTTTTTAGTTCCAGGAGAAAACGTTGCTAGAAGGATGCTTCAGCTGCCCCTGAGGGTACCACAGACTTTCACTAAGAGGACCGTGGTCCTCCTTCATCAGGGCACTTCCCACCAAAAGCTGGACGTTCACAATTTCTCTTCAGATGTACTCACAGAGTGACAACAGTTCCTCGTGGCCTGCAAAGCAGATTTTCAACCCCTTTCCTCCTGTTGAGCTTTTAAAAGTCAAAGACTCCACTGGCACACTACTAGGTTGTGATAGTCAGCGTTCAAGCTCCTCGACCTTCCATCCTCCACAACAAACGTACAATACCAAACTAGCACCTCCCTTACATCTGCACTTGACAGCTACATAAAACCGCATAATCTTCTGCACACTAACCTCTGTAAAATCTGCTTCAGCTAAACCTGTTTACGCTGCTTCAGCACTTTCATGAAGCATGCTACCAATCAGTATGCGAGTCACGATTTAAATCTTAAAGACACTTCTGCATGAATGACCAAGAGCAGCCAGTTCTTCCTTGCTGTGTAATACTTCCAGTGAAGATGAAAGTCAAGATACAAAACAAAAATCTGAGGCAGGCTGTGTTCTGAGCATAGCACCCACAGAAATTCTGACTCCACACATCACTGGAAGAAAAATCGCAGATGGGTGTCAGTCAGTGCTCCAGCTTCACATACACATATGTACATACATAAAAATGGAAAGTGCAAGGGGGAGAGATACTGCAGCGACACATGCTTGAGAAATCCTCCCGAAAAAACCAAGCCATTATCTTTTTTGTACACAATTCTTTCAATTAGGTTTAGATCCAGGGTTAGAAACTGGGGTAGACAGTTTAAGCCATGAACAACACAGAAGGGTTACACAGTATCCAACTAAAGGGCAATTTAGATTAAGGTCAATTTTTTCACGCTTTCAATTATGTAATATCAATAAAAGAACACATGGGAACGATGCCAAATGTGAATAATGTATCTGGCAATTAAACCAGAGTGCACAAACAGAAGGAAATTCCCTACCTGCTGTGGAAATAATCCCCTCCACAGTTAAGTAAATACTTTTTCTAAAAATAGTCTTTATCCCCAGATCAAAAATTTGCTCCCTTTCCTTGATCTCAAGATGCATCACTCCGCACTGAGAGAAACCACAGACTGCCAGTGGTACACAGCTCTTGAAGAGAGGCTGCTGACAGCTAGTTTGGGCACTACCCTCAGAGCCACACCACCTCGCAAATGGCTCTCTGTCCTCTTTCGTCCACCTGCTCACAAGTTTCCACGCCAAAAGAGGAGGCCGCTCGTTAAGCCCAACATAAGCAACACACAGTGCAGCAGCCACACTAGGAAAAATACCGCATCGCCCAGCTTCCCAGACCCACTCACACACATACCTCCACACACATGGGAACTGACCATAATTTGGTGGGCAAGGCTGAGAGGAAACATGGAAGGAGGCAGGCAGAGCCAGTGCAAGTCCAGTGTCAGTTACAGTCAGCTGGAAAAGACAGGTGAGGTCCTTTCATGGGAAAAACCTAAGTGGCAAGCAAGCACCGGTCCCACTCAACACTGTGGGACAGCCAGGAACATATTATGAATATAGGGCTCGATAAGGAATTAGGAAAACACTGACATCAACACGTCACTGTCCACATTTTCGATTGGTATGAAAGGAATGGTAGCAATTGTTCAGTTGCAGCTTGAGAGTTTAGCAAGCGTAGGAAACACCTTGTGTATAAAGGAGGATTGCTTCACCCATCCCAGTGGAAACTATTTGCACACTTCTGAACCAGGAATTTCAAAAACACTCAGCTAGATGAACCACAGTATAAAAACCATTTAACAAGGAGATTAATTTCTATCATATTCACATTCCCACTGATTTCAGTGGAACTGCTCACAAGTTCATGATGATGCACACACTCAGAAGGTTTCCTGGATTCATGCTAATAAGCGGACACTCTTCCAGGACACTTTCAAAACAGATTACCAATGTTTTCAAACTCTGCCTAATGTGCCTTTTTGCAAATGAACCTATGCAGACAGATTTGAACCAATGCAGAAACCCGTCAAAGCCCATGGGATTTTGTGCTACAGGGAGAATAGCATAGCAAGGCAGGAGTCTCATTCAGTTCTTATTACACACTAGAGTCAACCTCTTACTGTGCACTTCACACGCTGCTTTGTCAAAGTGGGAAGCACGGTACCCTCCACCTGAAAGTCAGGGCACGTCACAAGCTGCTGACAACTATGAATGCAGTGAAAGTAGTTTATTACTGAAAGCAGTAATAAACCTGTTCCTCTGCAAAACTGTATAAACTGGTGACTTCTGTCTTGGTGTTAAGACAAATTAAATCATGTTGTATCACAAAAGCAGAATACAGTGGTAGAAAAATCAATCACCGTACAGGCATTTTGGTTCAAATCACCACATTTGGACTGCTTTTTAAATGTCAGTCACACTTCTTCAGTGTTTCCCAGGGGAATCTCGGATGTGGCCATTCCCAGCATTTTTGTTCATTTCTTTCCCTGTGAAATTATTACTTTCTGAAGCCTTAGTTTTGACTGTGCCTCACAAGAGCCTTATTATGCAATGAATGCAGCCATGTGGAAACAAAGCTCATGCTATTTTAAAACAACTCTGTTCAAATGCCTCAGACTGCCCAATCTGTATCACCCAAAATGATTCTGGTGGTTTTAAAACTGTGCACAAACCTGTAGGCAGCAACAGTCTTTCAGCCACACTGACACAGCTCTAATGGCAGAGGAGTCTGCATGCCTAAATGAATAGGGACCATTAGGTGGCACAGCATTTAGGTGTCTGTTTCCGGACAAACACTCTTTGGAGCAATCTTCTTAGCTCCGGGATGTCTGACAGATTTGCAGCAGCACAGTTAACATTAAAATGGGGTTGCTGCTCTTCCATGGGTGCTCTGTGGGTAACAGCAGTAAATGAATAATTTAACCTGCTCCATGCTTGTCAATCTAACATCTTGTAATTATGCATGGACGTTACGACTTCCAGACTCATCCTCCTTTTACAAACTCAGGAATATTTCTTCTAAACTTTATGATGCTGTACAGAGGTACAACCATTAAAATTTTTCTGAAAGGCAAAAGGGTGAACATTCCATTCATTTCAGATGGAGCAAAGTTTCCTACTGCTGCTGCAGTTGGTGCACAGAATTTGACAGGCGTTAAGTTCTTCAGCTTGGCTTCTAGTAAAAAACAGAATGGCAGTATTTCACGCAGGTCAGTTTGACATTTTACAAGTCAAAGAATGATGAATGAAAACAAAATGCTTGCATTGTATAAAACAATACAGACACAGAAGTCACATAATTTTAAGCTGTGCTATGGAAAGTAGAATTCTTCTGGATGAAAGCAAAACTTGTTTATAAAACGTTTCAATTGTGCCACACATCTTTATACTTCTAACTGGAACTATATTTTGGATTAATAATATTGAATGCTCATAATCACAAGCTCCATGTGTACAAGGGGTACTAATGTTACAAAAAGAATAACAGCATTAAGGACAGAAAGAAACTAAACCAGAGACTTGAAGACTTCACAATGCTAAACTGGGTTAAACGACACAGCAACCCGAGAAATAACTTGAAACTGTTTTTGGTATAATTTAGGACTCTTATGACAGCACATCATACACAAGTTCTTACATGAATAAGAACAAAAGGAATAATTCACAATTTTTAAAACTTCCAATTTGTTTCGTCCTATCTGGGAAGCTTCATTCATACCAGCAACGTCAATCCATGTTTCACCTGGGGATTAATCCCTAGCCAAAAGGATTACTCCCTGGAGTAAGGTCAGCACAACTAAGTCCTGGATTTCTCGCTCATACTGAAAACAAGATCAGTCCTGCAACCTACTTGTGCGTCATTCTCATACATGAGTGTGTCTTCGTGGCCTGCATATAAACAATCCACGAAAGTCAAGGCTGGGCCCAAAAATCCCTGGGTCATCTGATGTCAGGCTGCTAACTCTTGCATCAGAAACTTAATGTTTTGCTTCCAGCCAGCTAAAACTCTTCCTTCCTTCTGAATGACAGTATTGCTGACGATCAGTGTGAGAGTGTCATCTGAAGGACAGAACAGCACGCACAGACCTTTCGCACCACGCTCCCTCCAGAAAAGATGCTTGCCTCTGCTGCTGCGGAGGCACACTTACTAACTCACAGTAAAGGAGAACTGAGACTTCTGCTACTAAAAAGTGAACTTTGGCTTGCCTGCTTCTTAAACATGGATGACACAGACACTGTAAGTCTTATTTTCGGTACCAGACCTCAGTGCAACTATGACGATTCCTGGACTTCTGATAGCACTGTAGGTAGCAGGGGGAGAAATAACAAAGCAGCAGCAGCAGATGGGCACCGCAGGGTGGGCTCAGGCACCCCTAACAGCTCCTCACCACATCTGTTGTGAGCACCGCGGGTTTCCATGAAGCCTGTTTCACCAATGACGCGGCACAGTGTGGTGGGAAAGGTGAGATACAATGTCATTCGATGCCTGCACGGGCCCACGCAGGACGTGACACATCCCACTGCATTCACAGTCACACCGGGTACTGGTGCGACCACAAGGCATCGAGAATTTGGACAGGTTCTTGTATCAGGGATCGTTCTTTCAGGGACGCTTCCCCACGGTGCCACGAGAGATGAGATGAAAGAGATGAGATGGATGAGAAAGAAAGGGAAAAACGCTGGTGCTGAAAAGCGTAACGGCTGCTGCACCTTGCGTGCCTGCACCTACAGACTGCAACTACTACAGCGACCAAGACCGTCGCCTGAAGACGCCTGCACCAACGATGAGTAGGAAACGACCAGGGATTTTGCGTTTAGTTGCAAACAAGTAAACAAAAAGGCACACTGCACCGATCTGGGTCTCAAACCTCTACACCCAAATAAACTCCCCCGACTTCCAGCAAACCGTTTCAGCCTTGTCCCCACAGCACGCTGCGTCAGAGCCCGACTCGGAAACCCGAGCCCCCACGGACCGCGGCAGGCAGATCCTGCGCCACCGCACAGCTCGAAGCCCGGCGAAACACCCACCCTGACCTCCCTGCAGCACGGCACCGCGCTCACAGCAACGCCACCAGGCCCCGCTGCGCAGGTCGCAGCCGCGCTCCGCGGACAGAAAACAAACAAGAAACAAAAAACAAAACACAAAACCAAAAAAAAAACCACCCAAAAAAGGTCATTTTTAGTCTCGCTTAGTTACAAAGTCGGGCGAAGTCACCCAGGGGAATCCGCATGCCACGCACACTCCCGCACCTTCACGCACGCCCGCGGGCCGCTGGCGCACCGCGCACCCCCGCGCACCACGGCCACCCGCGCGCACTCGGCCCGCGCGCCCGCGCACAGCACCCGCGCAAACCCGCTCCACCCCGCACACGCGGGGAAACCCGTGCACGCTCAGGCACAACGCACGCCCGCGCCCCACTCACGGCCGGACACGGCGCGGCACCGCGCAGCCGAGCGCACCGCCGAGCACCCCCGCGCGGGCCCCCACGCACACCCCTCGCCGCACCGGGGGAGAAGGGGGGGGGGGGGCGGTGTACCTGCGTGGCTTTGTGGAACTGCTTCTTGAGACCGGCCACAGACATGGCCGAGTGGAGCCGAGGGCGGAGCTGAGAGCCGAGCCGAGCCGAGGGGAGCCGCGGAGCGATGCGCCGTTTCCCGCCGCCGCGCAGCCCGGTCCCGCCGCCTGCCCGCCCGCCCCCGCGCGCCCGGCCGAGGCTGTCAGACGGCGGCGGTGCGGGGGCGCCGTGACGTCAGGGCGGGACGCGCCGCCTCGCACCGGGCGCGCGGGGCCGCCCCTCGCCCCCCCCCACCCCGTCCCCCCGTCCCCCCCTCCCGCCCCCGGTACCAGCCCCGGAGGGGAGCGCTGCGGCTGCCGCCGCGGGACGGCTCTCTGAGGGGAAGGGGCCGGCGGAGCGGTGCTGAGGGACAGTGGGAAGGCGGTAGCGGAGGGGAGGTCAGCGTGGCCCGGAGACCCGAGGAAACGCTCGTGACCGTAGCGGGTGGTTCGGGCCTGGCGTGCCGCGGAGCGCCGGTGGCGGCCGAGCCCTGGCTGATCGGGGTCCCTCGACAACGTGCTGCTTTCTTCTCCCATCACAGCGTCAGTGACGGGTAGAAAAGCCTGCCCGTTCTAACCTGCCGGTATGGCTGTCGGCTTGAAGGTAAAGGGAGGTTCTCCTCCCCCTCTGCTCTGCTCTGGTGAGGCCCCATCTGGAGTGCTGCGTCCAGTTCTGGGCTCCCCAGTTCAAGAAAGGTGAGGACCTACTGGAGAGAGTCCAGCGGAGGGCTACGAGGATGGTGAGGGGACTGGAGCATCTCTCCTACGAGGAAAGGCTGAGGGAGCTGGGCTTGTTCAGCCTGAAGAAGAGGAGGCTGAGAGGGGACCTTATAAATGCTTATAAATATCTGAAGGGTGGGTGTCAGGAGGATGGGGCCAGACTCTTTTCAGTGGTGCCCAGCGACAGGACAAGGGGCAACGGGCACAAACTGAAGCACAAGAAGTTCCGTCTAAACATGAGGAAGAACTTCTTCCCTCTGAGGGTGATGGAGCACTGGAACAGGCTGCCCAGGGAGGTGGTGGAGTCTCCTTCTCTGGAGATATCCAAGACCCACCTGGACAAGGTCCTGTGCAGACTGCTGTAGGTGACCCTGCTTCGGCAGGAGGGTTGGACTAGATGACCCACAGAGGTCTCTTCTAACTCTGAACATTCTGTGATGCTGTAAAAGCCTAGATCACGGATAAAAGTATGTACTTCAGCGATACGGTGTTACAAGCTCTCACAGAACAGTAATTAACAGTCGTTGGGCTCTGCTGGCAGCAGACCAACCGTGAGCAACGTGATCCAAACACAGTGATCCATCCCTGCAGGCTGGACTTGTCAGTGCATGTGTGCTCTGCAGATCAGCACCGCCGAAGCACACGCTCGCACCAACCTCTTACGAGCTGGTTGAAAGCAGCCATGCCGTGTCGGCTTTATGACTCCACCACAGCAAACACCCAGTGCAAACTAGTGACACGGGATGGCAGCACGTTCAGAGGTACCCAGTGCTGTTCCTAAACTCTATGTGGACCTGCAGTGGTGCGCCACGCAGGCCTGGAGCCCCTTGCCGAGCTGCACTGCCACGCTCCTTAGGCTCACATACCATCTCCACTCCACGAGGCGCGGGGGAAGAAACTGTACCACGAACAGGGGGATCCAGAGGCAGAGCAATGCCACCAGGTCACTGAGTTTTACTGACTCGATGCAGTTCTCTGAAACGACCTGCGATGACGGAAGGGGTCTTGAACATGAGTCACGTTAGTGCTTTTGGAAGTATTACATAAGTTATTCATCATGAACAATGGCAAACCAAGAACATGTCTCCTCTCACTGCAGAGTGGGGGATTACAACAGCCTAGTCCTGGGCACAGTAGGAGGCACGGCTTCCTGGTCTAGTCCCAAGTCCGCATAAAACCACTCCCATCCACCTTAATATTAATATTACTTTAAAGTATGAAGAATGAGACCATATGGAGATTCCAGGCAAGGAGTGGGAGTTGCTTGTGCTAGCCATTGTGCTGTTGACAGAAAAATCCCATTGTACCTTTTACTTGGGAATGGGCTCTATAGTCTGTAAACACAGGGAGAGGTAGAAAGTAGACCTATGAAAATGATAAATGTCATTATTTTAATTATTTATATAAAATTAAGGCTATATTTCTATGACACTAAATAACTGGAACTGAATAGTTACATTTCAGGTTCTGGCATTTGCTGGCTATTTCAAAAGAGTACATTGCTATCTGCTGCAAATTTTACGTGAAAATCATATGAATAGAAAACATAAATGAGACAATGTGAGCATGGAACGTCCACCAAATTCAGTTTCTGACGGATAAGATGGAGATACAAGGCCTCATTTTCAATGGTATTACACCCCTGCAGCTCCCATTGCGTGTTGATCAGAATTACTGGTATGCTGCCTGGCTATAAATCCACCCAAACAGTAGCTGAATAACCTGACTCATGGGTCACTTCCACAGGGTGCAGCCCTTCAGGAACAGGCTGCTCCAGCATGGGCCCCCATGGGGTCACAAGCCCTGCCAGCAAACCTTGTATTACTGGCTGTGCATACTTGTATTCTCACAGCTGAATCTGACACTTAGGCTTGGGCTCACACTTCTTTGTCTTTTCTTCGAGAACATCTGTATTCCTGGGAGCGGAAAATGCTGTCTTTATTAGAACAAAATTTATGTGTGTCAGTGTCAATGAACTTAAAACTACTTCGAGTAAATTAAATGGTGACACTTGTCAGCCAAAGACAACTTAATTTAGTGTCTGCTCTTCAGTATATCATGTCATTTCTGACTTCTTCTCCTGGAGCAATCTATGTGAATAATGCTTTGAAAGCAGCTTCAGTGAGATGACTTCCGTTTTTAATAAACTGCGGTGAACAATAACAAATTGTGTTTGCCTGTGATGTTTCACATGTCATTTTACAATATTGGTATGCATTTATAAGTTCTATATATGTGTATCTATATATATTCCAACTCCAAATCCTACTTGAACACGCATAGTGTATAGGCTAAGCACTTCTTTTTGTTCCATATGGCAAAAGAAAAGTTTAACAATAAAAAAATAAATTAAATAAATAAATTAAATAAATGTCACTGTTGCATATCCAAGCAATAACCAAATGCAGTAAGTACTCTTGCGGGTGCAACCTTAATCCTGTCTTTTGTGCCCAGTGTTATGACTTTAGTTTGTTAATCACTATTGCTCTTACGTAACAGTTGATTCTGCAAATTCAGAACTGCATGCTACTTCTAGCAATATTTGTTTGCATTATCTGATGATTTTAAGAGCAAAAATCATTGCTAACTTAAATCTGTCATGCAAGTACGATAGGGAGCAATGCACAAAAACTATCCCATCTGTGTGATGGGTTGGCCCTGGCTGGATGCCAGATGCCCAGCAAATCCGTTCTGTCACTCCCCCTCCTCAGCTGGATAGGGGAGAAGAAATATAATGAAAGGCTTGTGGGTGGAGATAAGGGCAGGGAAGGGATCACTCAGCAGTTACCATCATGGGCAAAACAGACTCGACTCGGGGAAGATTAAATTAGTTTATTACCAATCAAATGAGAGTAGGATAATGAGAAAATAAAAACTAAATCTTGAAACACCTTCCTCCCACCCCTTCCTTCTTCCTGGGCTCAGCTTGACTCCCGATGTTCTCTACCTCCTCCCTGCAAGCAGCACAGCG
This sequence comes from Opisthocomus hoazin, assembly GCF_030867145.1. NCBI lineage: Eukaryota > Metazoa > Chordata > Aves > Opisthocomiformes > Opisthocomidae > Opisthocomus > Opisthocomus hoazin. The sequence continues at coordinate 25,116,440 of NC_134454.1, read as the reverse complement.
GGACAGGGAGTGGGGGTTGTGGTCAGTTTATCACCTGTTGTCTCTGCCGCTGCTTCCTCCTCACTCTCTTCCTCTGCTCTGGTGTGGGGTCTCACCCACAGGAGACAGTGCTTCACGAACCACCCCAGCATGCGTCCCTTCCACGGGGTGCAGCCCTTCAGGAACAGGCTGCTGCAGCGTGGGTCCCCCACGGGGTCACAAGCCCTGCCAGCAAACCTGCTCCAGCGTGGGCTTCTCTCTCCACAGGTCCGCAGGTCCTGGCAGGAGCCTGCTCCAGCGCGGGCTCCCCATGGGGTCACAGCTTCCTTCAGGCATCCACCTGCTCCGGCGTGGGGTCCCTTCCATGGGCTGCAGGTGGATATCTGCTCCACCGTGGGCCTCCATGGGCTGCAGGGGGTCAGCCTGCCTCACTGTGGTCTTCTCAACGATCTGCGGGGGAATCCTTGCTTCAACACCTGGAGCACCTTCTTCCATGTCTGCAGGGCTGTTTCTTTCACGTATTCTCACTCTTCTCTCTGGATGCACTAGTTGTTGCGCAGCAACTTTTTTCCCCTTCTTAAATATATTATCCTAGAGGCACTACCACTGTTGCTGATGGGCTCGGCCTTGGCCAGCAGTGGGTCCATCCTGGAGGCGGCTGACATTGGCTGTCAGACGTGGGGGAATCTTCTAGCAGCTCCTCACAGAAGCCACCACTGTAGACCCTCCTCCCCCTGTTACCAAAACCTTGCCACACAAACCCTATAAAATCTGTCACAGAAAGAACTGCATTTTTGATTACCAAAAGTTGTAGTGTGACCCTGCAAATACTGATAGTGTGGCAAAGATCATACAAGAAACGCTTTTATTAACCTACTTGATAATACCATTTTCAAAGATTTTAGAAGATTCCTCTCTATACTGCCAGATGCCCAGTTTAAAAAACTCTTCGTTTTTTAAAGAAGGCAAACAAGAAAACAGGCAAAAAAATCCCAACAAAAATAATCTCATACTTGAACTTCAAAGGAGCAACTAATATGAGGTAGTTTGTATGTTAAGCTACTGATTCAAGATGCCAGATTTTCAGAACCCCTGGCAAGTAAGCATTGTCAGAGTTATTGGGGCAGAACATTTTGAGATTTTTGTGTCTTGTCTTTCTCTAGCAGAAAGCACAAAACTTGACAATCTTTTTGAAAATGTAAGTCATTTAAACTGTGTTACTCAGCAAAACATGCTGTAAAAATAGTTTGTGGCTATCTAGATAGTAAATAAATTCCTTATAAATGTCATTGTAGCAATTTGCATCTCACTACAGTATTAAGCCTAGTGGCAGAACAAGTTTTCCATTATTTTCTTGCAACGTTTGAATGTTGGCTGTAATCAGCATTTTATTTAACACAGTCTAAGTCTTGTTCCCGTTCACTTTGCACGCTAATTTCAGTCTTATATTTCTGTTACTTCATTTGGGCACAGACAAACTAAACATGTCAAATTTTTCTCAAAATCCTCAATTTGTTCTTTTACAGTGATGTTTCACTCCAGTGGTCTGGCCATTCTTAGAGTAAGAGGCAACAGAGGCAACAAAGGGAACCTTGTGTTTGGTGTCTACCACAGGCTGCTTGATCAAGGGGAGCCTACTGAAGAAGCCTTCCTCCTCCAGCTCCAGGAGGCTTCACGCTCGCCATCTCTCATCCTGCTGGGGGACTTCAGCCACCCCAACAGCTGCTGGAAAGGTAGCATGGTGAGCTGTAGGTAATCCAGGATGTTCCCAGGATGCATTGAGGATAATTTACTGAGCCAGGTAACAGACAGCCCTACCTGAGGGGATGAAATACTGGACCTGATGGTCACCAGTGCAAGTGAGGTAATCAGTGGCGTCAAGATTGGAGGCAGCCTGGGCTGCAGTGATCACACATTGGTGGAGTTCACAGTCCTGAGGGATATGGGAAAGGCAAGATGTGTGGTCAAGACCCTAAATTTTAGGAAAGCCAACTTCTAGCTCTTCAAGGAGGCAGTCAGTAGGACCCCCTGGGAAACAGTCCTCAGGGACAGGGGGGGCACAACAAAGCTGGCAGATCTTTAAGGATGCTTTCCATAGAGCACAGGAGCTCTCAGTCCCCAGGTGTAAGAAGTCAGGCAAGGAAGAGAAGAGACCAGCATGGCTGAGTCGAGGCCTGCTGGTCAAACTAAAGGGTAAGAGGGAACTGCACAGCCAGTGGAAGCAGGGAACGGCATCCTGGGAAGAGTATGGACCCTGCCCCGTTGTGCAGGGATGGGGTAAGGCCAAGGCGTGGCTGGAGCTGAATTTGGCAAGGGATGCAAAGAATAACAAGAAGGGTTTCTACAGGTATGTCAGCCGGAAAATGAAGGTTAAAGAAAGGGTACCCTCCCTGATGAACAAGACGAGGAGAAGGCTGAGGTACTCAACACCTTTTTTGCCTCACTCTTCACTGGCACCCTCTCTCTTCACCCCTCCCGATTTGATGGACCACAAGATGGGGAACAGAGAGGTAAAGCTCCTCCCACTGTAAGGGAAGAGCAAGTTTGTGACCACCTGAGGAACCTGAACACAGGTAAGTCTATTGGACCTGATAAAATGCATCCGAGTCCTGAGGGAATTGGCAGATGTCACTGCCAAGCCACTCCCCATGATATTTTAAAGGTCATGCCAGTCAGGCGAAGTCTTTGTTGACTGGAAGAAGGGAGACACTGTGTCCACTTTTAAAAAGGGTAGAAAAAAGGACCATGGGAACTTCCGACCTGTCAGCCTCACCTCTGTGCCTGGGAAGATCACGGAACAGGTCCTCCTAGAAGCTGTGCTAAGGCACATTGAGGGCAGGGAGGTGATATGAGACAGTCAACATGGGTTCACCTAGGGCAACTCCTGCCTGACCACCCTAGTGGCTTTCTATGATGGCGTGACTAGATCAGTGGACAAGGGAAGAGCTATGGATGTGATCTGTCTGGACTTGTGTAAGGCCTTTGATGTGTTCCCCCACAACGTCCTTCTCTCTAAGTTGGGGAGATATGGAATTGATGGGTGGACTGCTCAGTGAAATAGGAATTGGTTGGAAGGTTGCAGCCAGAGGGTGTAGTGGTCAATGGTTTGATGTCCAAATGGGCACTGGTGACAAGTGGTGTCCCTCAGGGGTCTGTACTGGGACCAATGCTGTTTAATATTTTCATCAAGGACATAGACGGCGAGATCGAGTGTACCCTCAGCAAGTTTCCAGACGACACCAAGCTGAGCGGTGCAGTTGACACACCAGAAGGATGGGATGCCATCCAGAGGGACCTGGATAAGCTTGAGAAGTGGGCCTTTGTGAACATCATGAGGTTCAACAAGGCCGCGTGCAAGGTCCTGCACCTGGATGGAGGCAACCCCCTGTATCAATACAGGCTGGGGGATAAAAGCACTGAGAGCAGCCCTGCTGAGAAGGACTTGTGAGTACTGGTGGATGAAAAGCTTGACGTGAGCCACCAATGTGCGCTGGCAGCCCAGAGGGCCAACCATATCCAACGCTGCATCAAGAGAAGCGTGGCCAGCAGGTCAAGGGAGGGGATTCTACCGCTCTACTCCACTCTGGTAAGACCCCACCTGAAGTCCTGCATTCAGCTCTGGAGCCCTCAGCACAGGAAAGACGTGGACCTGTTGGATCAGGTCCAGAGGAGGGCCGCAAAAATGGTTAGAGGGCTGGAACACCTCTCCTATGAAGAACGGCTTAGAGAGTTGGGGCTGTTCAGCCTGGAGAAGAGAAGGCTGTGGGGAGACCGTATTGCAGCCTTCCAGTACCTGAAGGAGGCCTACAGGAAAGACGGGGAAAATGTTTTTAGCAAGGCCTGTTGTGATAGACAAGGAGTAGTGGATTTAAACAAAGAGAGAGTAGATTTAGACTAGATATGAGCAAGAAATTTTTTAGAATGAGGGTGATGAAACACTTGGAGCAGGTTTTCAAGAGAGGTAATGGAGGCCTCATCCCTGGAAGCATTCAAGGCCAGGTTGGATGGAGCTCTGAGCAACGTGGTCTAGTTGAAGATGTCCCTGCTCACTGCAGGGGGGCTGGGCTAGATATCCCTTCCAATGTAAACCATTCTATGGTTCTACGATTCTATGATTCTGTAATTCTATGATTCTAATTCTCAAGTTCTCCCTCATATTTTCCTTCAAGGAACTTAAATCCATTTTACAGACAGAGAGCAAAGCGGCAACATAACTAGGTGACTTGCAGAGATTTGAGTGTTGGTCTACTTTCCTTTGTCAGGAGATGAAGATGCATTGTTGAGCTCCTGATGACTTCAGCCTCTACAGATATAGTATCTGATAGAGTCTTTGCAACAGAGATAGAGCTAGAAATCGAGGAACCTTCCAGCAGTGGAATGAGACAGAATAGCCCCAGCCGGTTGTAACTCCTTTTGCAAGTAAGGTGATTTAAAGATGAAGCTCTGCAGCACAAAAACAGAGCTGTAAAGCCGGTAAGAATTGAATTTGCAGCAGCATTCACTAACTCATACTGGTGAACTTTAGTCAAAGGAAGAACGGCACCATTGTCTCCTGAGTTTGCTTTGTAAATCTCACATCCAAATTCTGAGCAAGTTAAATATCTCCTTTAGAAACTCACATTTCACTGGGGAAGAATTTGGATATTTGTAGAGTTACTTATGGTTTTCTGTCAATGATTTTATGTGAAATCTTTGTGGATATTATCCTCACAACACTTGTGTAAGACAGAAAAAATATAAACCGACCTTACAGATGGAAATTCAAGGCTCCAGGGAAGGTTTAGTGAATCACCCACAATTGCTCAGGAACTGTGTAGCTCAGTCAGAAATTAAGCCCTAAACTAAAACTTATGTATCAGAGTCCTCATTAGAAATCTATTCTGAGCTACTCTACTACAGGTCAGCTAGCAAAGATGGGTGAATTCAGGGAGTGTAAATCAGCAGGCACTGAATAATCCGAAGAACATTAAACCAATGCTTAATTTAAAAAAGGTGAAACATCATGGCGGTGTCAGTGTGAGACGTAAAGGAAACTAACAAACAAAAAAAGTCTCTCATTGCATTATCTTTTAAAAAAATTATTTCCTCCATTGATTAGGAAGTATCTTGGCAGCTTCTGAAGGTAAGAAGGTACATAAGACATAGGCAGTAAGGTGCAAGCATGGGGAGACTGCAACACCTAACAAGGACAGAGCCAGGACAGAAAAATATCAATAACCCCCATCCTCTTGTTTGAATTACAGGAGCCATTTCATTTCACTTCACACAAATCAATAAAATAAAGCAGGATTAACAGCATTATTCCTATCACTTCAGTGTTATTGTTCTTCAAAGCACAACAGTAGATGAATAAATAGCTGAATTTTCTTGTTTGTTTCAAGCATAACATAGATTTACCAGGCTCAGTCCTGATAGATTTACCCTTCCAAATCATCTGTCTCCAGTCTCATGGATTTACAACTTCTGTTTTCTTTCTTGAGAGATGATTGACAGTTGAGGTTTCCTGGGAAGCCTAAGAGTTCTTCTTTATAAAAGTACACAAAGCTTAATTGGACATAGTACCAATACTCTGATAGCATACTTCCTCAACATGTGTTTATTAAAACACTGCAGGATATTTGTCACCATGCTCAACAGAAAACAAGGTCTGTGTTCCTTCCATAGTACCTTCCTAACAAGCATTTTTTTGCTTGTCTTAGCTGATAAGAGCCTTTTCTGACAGCACATTTTTGATAAGATTATTGCTGAGCACTGTCCTGTCTGTTCCCCAAGATACTTATGTAGCTCCCTTCCATGTTAAACGAGGTCTGTGCTTAATCCTGCTGTTCTTTGCGTATGTCTTACCTTGTCCATTTTGATTCCATATTTGAAAAATGCAGGACAAGGCAATCATGAATCTTGTAATTGTGGTTTACCACCAGTGATAAGCCCGTAAGTTTCTGTGAATTGCTCCACTGGCTATGAAGAGATAGCATGGATTCGTTCTTTTTAAGCTTCAAGTCTCCTTAGATTTCAGCTTTGCCAGTAGTTAAGTAAGTAGTTAGATCCCTTATTCATTAGATGCTGGCTAGTCTGGGTAGTAAATATATCTTTAAGATACACAAATAAAATTAATCTTCAGCCGCCTTCATTTTTTTGACTAGTAGTTTTTATCTATGTTTTGCAGCAGCAGCAATTTCATCACAGCAACTAAGGAATATCAGAAAAATGCCTGCAGACAAGACACATGCCTTTGGACTGTAGATCTAGCACCAGTTTTTATCTAGGGCAGCTAATGGCACAGAATAACCTAGCTCAATTTTAGAGATGCTGGAGCATCTTACACAGAGCAGCGGTGACTTGCTGCACTGTCTAGACGTTGGCATCTCAGCAGGCCAGAAGTCCTGAAGAGTGAATTTTTGATACCTTCAGGTTGTTTCTTGTGCAGACAAGAGGCATGCACACACATAAGTTTCTCTGTGTGCAGCAGAATAAGAAATTTGCCTTAGGTGTGCAGCTAGCTTTGATTTTTGAATCAAAAATTTAATCAGCAGAAGAGTCGGGCTTAATTGCTCATATTCTGTCACTTGCCTGTTTGCAACAGACTATCATCTACCAAGCTTTGCAGATGTTAGCGTGGCCATATCCCCAACTCCCAGAAGGCGAAGCACAGCAATAAGGTAAGCATCATTTGTTCTTGATGAAATTAATGAGTGCTCCTTGTGATCTCTGTGTTGGTGAGCAGTTCCTCGCAGTACTGTATCAGCAAGACTGTCACAAATAAAGTACTGCAGCAAGCACAGTCTTATCTTGGATAACTTAATCTAATGTATGCATAGGTGATATATTTCATCTGTGGTTCATTACAGCTTACATGACATGTAGACAAATAATAATCTGTTCAGACAGAGATTGTGTAAAGTGAAAACTCATCACAGTTGCTTGGATGGACGTATATATTACGTATATATTAATATATATACGTTGCAAAATTCTTACTCAGTTTTTCATTTGTCTGCTATAATTACAGTTGTACCTAATTGAACATTTTATGTTTGCTTTTATTTTTAGTCTATTATTGGAGATGTTTTTAAGTACTTTAACCTTTAGAAACTTTTAGCCTATTATCTTTGTCTCATTGTGATGCACATGCAGCTAATACGAACTAAGGTAGACCTTCGAAAGAAACTTCTGGCTTTTGAGACTATGAGCCCTGAGAACCAGTGACTGGCCAGTTTTTCCAGACTTTCTGATCCCTGTTCAAATTTCTTCTCTTTTATGGAACTATAGGTTGGCTAATAGAGGACAAAACATTCCAGATGGGGGGGGTGGAAGAGAATTACAGAAATACTAGATGGAACCAGGGAACCTCCAATGGAGGTTTTTTTCAGGGTATTATTAAGGTGAAAATATCTTCAGAGATTCAAATTTCCAGTGCAGTCAGCATAAAACAACCAAAGTTTCATAGCAGATTATATTATAATATGAGCTTTGAAGAACAAATAGCTCTTCCAGATCTGCAGCTGTAGCTGAAGCAGTGAGTTCTGGTTCAGTAATATGCCATTAGCTCTTAACCTTTGTCAGAACAAAATGCACAATTTCTTGCCCACATATCTGTGTTTCACAGTATTACTGCAAAACTGTGTGAGGTTGTGGGCACTGACTGGTCCTTCTGTACCACTGAATGTCCAATAATAACTGTAATCAGACGGCATTAAAATCATATTGTGTCCAATTGTTTGTACTGTTGTCCAGAGGTTCAGAGGCTATCCCATCCTATTTGACATACTGAGAAGAATTGTCTGCCACCCTTGACACAAATCAGTAATGAAGTTCACAGATGCTATGGCCTTTTCTCAGTGGTCCTTAATGCAAGAATGATGGTAACACATTAATGCAAGCATATGGCTCCACAAGTTTGAATATTAACATCAGTTTGGTCTAACGGCAGAAAGAGTGTTTCTGAGACTTTTGACTGGATCAAATAGGCCAGACAAGGGACAACACAAGAAATAAAAGAACAATTGGTATACTGAGAGACTTCAGCTGAAAAAAGGTGATCCTGGCGCATCCTGACTTTGACGTGCTGTTTTGACTTGACGCAGCCAAAAGTGACATATCTTGACACTTTGATCTGGGTGTTTCACTCACAATACTGGATGTTTAGTAGTGTGAGTGAAACACCCAGATCTCTAGATCTCTCCCTCCTTTTTGCCTTTTGTTTTTCTTTCCTCTAATTAGGTAAGGATTACCAGCTCCAGTAAAAGCCTTGCAGTAATTATCACCTAAGAATGGTATGTACTGTACCATGTAACAGATCCCAACTAAGTACTGAGCCAGGGACCTCAATCACAAACACACGTGCCTTGAATTCTCTAGCCTTGATGTTCAAGCTGTAAAGAAAGAGACCTTTGCTATGCAGCATACATCATGCTCCCATTAAGTGGAATGTTCCTACACTGACTTTGTTTGGTACTGTAAAAGCACCTGGGTTAATGTGAGCCTAGCATGCCCCCAGTCCTGTGTTAGCCCCCCTTAGTCAACAAACTCTCACCGATCGCTGGGTAAGAAAAGCTGAAATAGGGAGAGCATCCGCACCAGAACTTGGCATCACCCACACAGCTTTCACTTTATAGATTCCTTCCTGCTAATTAAGCAACAAGTACACTTCCCTCAGCTATCAAGATGATTAATATTCCATCTTTTCCCTTCACAAGAGGGGCTTTCAGGATTCCACTATAGGGTTTTTTTGTCCCATTTGCATGATCAGACTCAAGTTATAGCAGAATTTGTACAGAAAGTGAAGAACTGACTGCCAGTGCATCTCCAGTGGCTACAGTGAAGTCATGCTATGAATGAAATTGGCTTATATAATTGATAAGGCATCACAGTTTGGCCTAACCTCAAGGCTTAAACTAGAAAGAAAAAGAAAAAGGAATAAATTTTGCTGCTTCTATAAAAACAAAGCATATAACAAACAAGTCCCCCACCTCCACTGACTACAAAACCCAAGAAGACTGCAGGTACTTGTGGAAAAAACGCAATCATTTAATTTTTTTTTTCAAACTTATGAGTGATTTATATTTCCTGTCCATTAGCAAGCTTAAAGAGGCAAGTCCTGAACTGAAGGCTGCCTACGTCATATCTGGAAGAAAAGTTCTTCAGATAAGAAATCAATAACTTAAAAAAGTATGATACCTTTGGAAGTAAAAATCTCTTTCTAATTATGCCTTTTCTGCACAGCTTGAAAGAAACATCATTTGAGGTTTTGCAACGTATCTCTGTTCTCTTTCACAGTGATGCTACATCCACTACTAATCAGTAAATTTGTCTTTTACGTATAGCATCAATTTACACTGAGATTCTTCTACACTGCCAGAGCAACACCTTAAAATCAACAGGAACCATGCTCCTATAAATGTATTTTTAAGTTATATTTCTCCTGGAAAGTGTTTCACTTTCTAAAGTAAATACTAGGTAGGAATGAGGAAGAAAGGTTGCAGGTTGATGATGCTTTGAGAGAGCAGGTGATTTAATAAAAGGACAAAGAGATCTGGTTAATATGTTAGGAAATGGATGGTGCCTCCCCTCCCAGTTAAACAAATGTAGGTGTACTTTGCTGAAGTCCCAATGAGACTTCCAGAAGAGGTAAACACGGTGTATGTAAACAGCAAAAGTGAGCTGTATTTAGTCAAGTACCCATGATATTTTGCTGAAATGCATACAGAGCATATTTTGTAGGTAGAACAAAGGATATGTCTGGGAAAATCTGGCAGGTTTTTGGTACATTTAGAAGCCTAAATGACTTTGTGCAGAAGACTTCTTTTTCCAAGTATGCCAGTATGGATATCTAATAAACGTGAGTAACTCTCTCGTCATACATGAAGGGCCTTTCTAAAAGATGGTTTTAAACTTTCAGGGGTGTAGTCCTTGCTCAGCACATTTAGTAAAACTGACACTCTGCCCTGAACTCTGCATCTGTTACTTCTTGGTCTATGCCTCTTTAATTAAATGTCCGTACTAAAAGGAAAACACATTTTAAGAATTCTTATTTTTGTGCACACTTTCCTTCGCAAAATGGATTTTAAGCCTAGTGAGAAAGCCAGGCCTGCTGTAAAGGAGATGGAAGCAATGAAGAATCAGTGTCTTCCCCCAAGATTGCATTTGAGTTCTTTAAGTTAAATTAAAAAAAAAAAAAAAAAAAGAAAAAGAGGCAGATTCTGCAATGAACTAATCCAAGCACTAAAAACCACTTCTTTAGTTTCTTCTTCTGAAGAGCGATGACTTGCCCTAGGCCTACTCTGAAGAGAAATGCTTTAGATGCTCCTTTCCATCTGTTGTTTGGTCTTTCAGAGCCAATGAGGTTCTCTAGAACTGCTCAAAGTGGTACTGCTCTGCACTTGCCTCTGTGTAATGCTTTAAAATTGCAAGCTGACTTTGGATCATGGGTCATGTAGCACAGTACTGTCATCAGACCATTCTTACTAATGTCATTATAAATACTCTGTCAACATTAGTGCATACACGGCAAAAAAGGCCAGCTGCTCCCAGATGTTGATGGAATGCCAAGAGTCCAAGATGATATTCAGAAATGAACAATTGAAGGAAGCACTTACTGCTTTCCCATTCAACATCCAAGACTTCAGGCAGTGCCAAACTATAAATATCTTCAGCTCAAGCTGCTTAAGGTCAGTGAATTAGCATTAACAGTGAACAATCATTAGTGCATTAAACTCTCACATCGTCACAGTCAGTGGACCTGCTTAGAAAGCAAAAAACCATATAATAATTGCCACCAAGGACTTCAATCCTTCAACTGTGTATTGTGATTCTGTGCTCAGAGAGTAGTAGGCTAAAATTTTTGTAACTTTGTCCTTACAGCCCTTAACAGGTTCTTATTTTAGATCACTTCCAAAATCTCAGCATTGTGCATTCTGTGGTTATTCATAGCTTGTGGGAAAGGGCCAAGCACAATTGTTATTCTAAGAAGTACTTACAAAAAGCCCCCAAACCAAATCCAAATCTTTCCAATTCCTATTCAGTGTAATGTCTCAATTACACTGCTTTTAAAATTACTTTTATCACTTGTTTAGACAGTTCCAGTCATGCCATTGTAAAAAGAGGCTGAAGAACTATAAGATAAGGTACCCAATTTATTTTAATCATCCAAACAGCAATTTTTTCATGTAAATTTTCAGAGCAATCACTGACAAACTCACAGCAATGAAAGCTGTCTTTCCTTGTGTATTTTCTCCAGACCTTCATTCACTAAGCAAACTGTTTATTTCCAGCAAAACCACCATCATTGACTTTTGGAGGGCAGACTTTGGCCTGTTCAGGACACTGGTTGAGAAGGTCCCCTGGGAGAGAGTCCTGAAGGGCAAAGCAGTCCAGGGAGGCTGGACATTCTTCAAGGAGGAAGTCTTAAAGGGAGCAACCTGTGCCCATGTGTCGCAAGACAAACCCGTGGGGAAGACGACTGGCCTGGCTGAACAGGGAGCTCTTGCTGGGACTCCACCTGTGGAAGAAAGGGCAGTTGGCTCAAGAGGAGTACAGGGGTCTTGTTAGGTCGTGTAGAGAGGAAATCAGAAAGGCAAAAGCCCAGCTAGAACTCAGGCTGGCCACTGTTGTAAGGGGCAATAAAAAATGTTTTCACAAATACATCAACAACAAGAAGAGTACCAAGGAGAGTCTCCATCCCTTATTGGATGAGAGGGGGAATATTTCCAACAAAGATGAGAAAAAGGCTGATGTACCTAATGCCTTCTTCGCCTCAGTCTTTAATAGTCAGACTGGTTATCCCCAGGGTAGTCAGCCACCGGTGCTGGAAGATAGGGTAGGAGCACGGAATAAACCTCCCATAATCCAGAAGGAAGCAGTTAATGACCTGCTATGCCACCCAGACACCTACAAGTCTATGGGGCCAGATGGGATCCACCCAAGAGTGCTGAGGGAACTGGTGGAGGAGATGGCTAAGCCACTCTCCAGCATCTATCAGCAGTCCTGACTAACAGGGGAGGTCCTAGATGACTGGAGGATCGCCAGTGTGACACCTCTCTATAAGAAGGGCTGGAAGGAGGATCCCAGGACCTACAGGCCTGTCAGCCTGACCTCAGTGCTGGGCAAGATTATGGAGCAGTTCATCCTGAGTGCACTCACCGGGCATGTGAAGGACAACCAGGGGATCAGGCCCAGCCAGCATGGGTTCATGAAAGGCAGGTCCTGCTTGACCAACCTGATCTCCTTCTGTGACCAGGTGACCTGCCTAGCGGATGAGGGAAAGGCTGTCTACCTGGACTTTAGTAAGGCCTTCGACACTGTTCCCCACAGCATCCTCCTGGAGAAACTAGCTGTCCATGGTTTGGACAGGTATATTCTTCACTGGATAGAGAACTGGCTGAATGGCCAAGTGCAGAGTGGTGGTGAATAGAGTTAAATCCAGCTGGTGGGCGGTCATGAGTGGTGTCCCCCAGGGCTCAGTTTTGAGTCTGGTCTTGTTTAATATCTTTATCAATGATCTGAATGAGGGGATTGAGTGCTCCCTAAGTAAGTAAGATGACACCAAGTTGGGCAGGAGTGTTGATCGCCTTGAGGGTAGGAAGGCTCTACAGAGGGATCTGGACAGACTGGATTGATGGGCCGAGGCCAACTGTATGAGTTTCAACAAGGCCAAATGCTGGGTCCTGCACTTTGGTCACAACAACCCCATGCAATGCTGCAGGCTTGGGGAGGAGTGGCTAGAAAGATGGCTGGTGGAAAAGAATATTGGGGTGCTGGCTGACAGCCGGCTGAACATGAGCCAGCAGTGTGCCCAGGTGGCCAAGAAGGCCAACAGCATCCTGGCCGCACCTCGAGTGCTGTGTTCAGTTTTGGGCCCCTCACTACAAGAAGGACACTGAGGTGCTGGAGTGTGTCCAGAGAAGGACAATGAGGCTGGTGAGGGGTCTAGACAATAAGTCTGATGAGGAGCAGCTGAGGGAGCTGGCGCTGTTTATTTTGGAGAAGAGGAGGCTGAGGGGGTCCTTATTGCTCTCTACAGCTGCCTGAAAGGAGGTTGTAGTGAGTCAGGTGCTGGTCTCTTCTCCCGAGTAACTAGCGATAGGACGAGAGGCAATGCCCTCAAGTTGCATCAGGGGAGGTTTAGATTAGATATTAGGAAAAATTTCATTACTGAAAGAGCGGTCAGACATTGGAATAGGCTGCACAGGGAGGTGGTTGAGTCCCCATCCCTGGAGGTGTTCAAACAATGTGTGGACTTGGCACTTCGGGATATGGTTTAGTAGGCATGGTGGTGTTGGGCTGATGGTTTGACTTGATGATCTTAGAGGTCTTTTCCAAACTATGTTACTAGGATTGTATGATTCTGTGATTTTCTTACTTTTCGTGCTTTCATAACCATTGTTTCCCTGCATATTTTATCTTTTGGTTGCGACGTTATACTTTTGTCTTGATTCGTGTTGACAGCTCTTGACAGCTTTTTTGCTCTCCAGTTCACATGTTGGCTTTGGCTGCATTTGTATGCCATTTTTGCTCTTTGATCTTTCCATTTCTTTTGCTTCAGTCACAAGGATTTATTAAGAAGTTAGCTGCATCTGGTGTGATGACACTGTTCTTTCTCACGGTGGAGAGAAGGGAAACTAGAAAAGTTAATGTCCAAATCCTCAAACAACTCACTTAAAAATAATGGCCTGTGCTTATGGGTTCCTTCAGAGATAGAGATGGGGGAATTGGTGACTCTGAATACATTATCATCTTAAAGAATTTGATTACTGTTTTGTCTGGTCTCATTCAACCCTCGAGTAAAATTTACACATGTAGGCTTCTATTAGATAAGGGTTACCAAAATATTTTTTTATTTTAAATATAAAAGCCAATATATGGCGAGGCTTCAGATGGAAATTTACACATTGCCTTACTTAGCAGATGAGGGCAAGATTTTGATGGCTGCAAAATGATTCCTCAAGTACAAGAAATACCATATTATCTGTGCAAAAGTAACAGAGTCATTTCCAAAGGGGAGGCAGAATTACAGGATAATTTCCAAAGCTGTCTAATTTTAAAGAGTGCAATAATCTTAATGTGAATGTCGTTTCCAAAGAGAAAATTGAGCACAACAGAAGAACAGTTTGCCAACTTTGGATCCATTATGATCTAGTTATCAGTGGATAAGCACCTATGCCTTTCAGTTGGAAATCAAGAAAGGGAAAGAAGACCTTTGGATTTGCCTTTTAAAACAAATATGTGAATCATTGTCTTCCTTCATTTCTGCTCCTTTATCTTTACAAATCTTGCAGCAGCGTCCTGTGTTTCGATTTCAAATTCAAACACCTGGTGTGAGTGAAGAGCCAACAATTTTTCTATTGGACTTAAGACTAATTTGTTCCTTTGTGAATATTTCTGCCAGTATTTAGGACCTCACAGGGCATTTCTACAGGAGCGTAAATTTGCAGGAGGCACCCAAAAATTTCCGTGCTGCATTTGCTAAACTGTTTCCATTACACTGCTGTGAAGTAACCTACCAAATCTGCAGTGCAGACATATCTGCAAGGTCAGAATCAGAGTTGAAACCATCTATATACCCAAAGGTAAAACTGAGGGCTGTGTTCATAAAGCTCAGTGTTTTAGCAGTCAGACTATCCTGTTTGCCCATAGTGCTTTGTCCACAGTGTACAAAAACTATAGTTTTCTACAGGTTCCGATCAATTCTGCTTTTGGGATCTTCTCCAGAGTTAGCACTCTAAGCATGCTTAAACAGATTGAAAGATATGTTTAGCACACCGCGAGCAATAAGGAGTACTTTGATTTCTGTCTTCCCCAAAGTCAAATCTTTATTCTATTTAAATCAAATGGGGATCTTAGATCTGACGCCAAAAGAATCTGACCTGTATCTTCTTTCTTGCCACATAGCAGAACCTGAATTTAGAAGCTCAGTACTACATCTAGGTCTGGACAGGACGCCTTGTTACACAGAGGCTGTTGCAGGTGAACAATAAGTAGATGTCTTGCAGGAAGATTAAGACATGTGACGTGCGCAAAGCAGACTCCACAATCTGTAAGATTGTAAAGCAGGTATGTTTATTCGGCGCTGGGCAGCACGGGGAGTAGTCCCACCAAAGTCGTGCGCGGTGAGCAGCAACGTGTCTCTTCAATTTATACAATCAAATATTACTTATACATTAGATTTCCCAATACACCTATACATATGCATCTATCCTTATTGCATATCAAAATCAGTTCCGAGAAATAATTTCCACATTATAATTAGTTCCAAGAAGTAATTTCCATAGACTCCTCTCAGCTGCGCTTGCGCAGTGCCTCCTAATGGTGGTCATCGAGGATCCCAAGGTGAAGGTCCATCCTCTTCATCACGGTGTTCGCTGATTGACCTTTGTTTCTGTGCAGACTCAGTTCTCTCCTGGCTGCCATCCATACAGCAGGGTCGGTCTTGACCGGTTCTAGGCGACTCCCAGCCCCTATCAGGAACTAACCCCTTTGTATGGAGATGCAAGACTCTCTGCTTCAGTTAATTTAGACAATAGATAAGCACTATCAAGATTTTTAAATGCACAGCAACTATTAGGTAATGCCACTTCTATTAAAATCCCTTTTAACCCCTTCCTTCACATGGGGATAAAGTTCCTGCTGCTGTTTCCTTCTCCCCAAGACTGTGTTTTTTCTGCCCCCCTTCCCTCCCCCTCCATGCTGTGCCTGGCTCGATTTCTGCATCTCTAAAGCAAGCTGGGTCAGGAAACCGACACAGCTGGAAGGTAACCAAAGGAAAGAAAAGAAGTTTCAGTTTGAATTTACTTACATAGCCACTAGCACTGGCCAAAACGGAGTAGTAGGATGTACAGCCAAAGCAGGGAGTGATGGAGAGATCATCACTTTTAATGGCAGCCAGCATTTCTATTGGTTTAGGGTGACTATAAAACTACAACCTGAGCAACGCCTGGTCACCATTGAGAAAGGAAAAAGCCACTAATGGAAAGATGGAGCAGTTAAGAACTCCACTATAGTTTAAAATCTGTGTAGATGGGTACAGACTTCGGGTCTGTACAGATAGGTATTGGAAAAGTTTTAAGCAAAAGTCCACTTTGCAAGCAGAAAAGACAGTAGACGATTTTGAAGTACATGATAAATCAAATGCCTTTTAGTTAAGTTGGCCATGGCAACTGAATTCTATGAAACCAGGGAGAGCGGCACTCCATATAAAAGTGAAATGTAAGAAAATAGTTCTATTTTAAACAAAGTGCAAAGTGTGGCTAACCTTCTTTAAAAAAACACAGTCTTATGATTTTGAAGGGCCGAACACTGACCGAGAGAGCATATTAGGAGCAGATTCTGGGACAAGAAGCTCAGAGACTTTTCTGGGGTCTGTGGGGATGGGGAAACACAATGAATTCATGACAGAACAGTAAGACTTTGTCAGGGACAGGAAGTCAGTCTGTAATGAAGCTAAGTGAGAGTTCACAGCACTCTGCTACTGAGCATCCAATACTACATGATGCTAACAGTATCTGAGGAAGACAGTTGTTAAGGTTTATCCCCAGTGCGCAACTGAGCCCCGCGCAGCCGCTCGCTCACTCCCCCCGCTGTGAGATGATGAAGGGAATCAGAACGCTAAAAGTAACAAAACTTGTGGGTTGAGATAAAGGCAGTTTAATATGGAAAGCAAAAGCTGCACGTGTAAGCAGAGCAAAGCAAGGAGTTCATTCACTACTTCCCATGACAGGCAGGTGTTCTGGCACCTCCAGGAAAGCAGAGCTCCATCACGCATAACGGTTATTTGAGAAGACAAATGCCATCATTCCAAACATGGCCCCCCTTCCTCCTTCTTCCCCCAGCTTTTACTGATGAGTGTGACATCATTGGGTATGGGATATGCCTTTGGGGTCAGCTGTCCCAGCTGTGTCCCCTCCTGCAAAAAACCTCTGTGCCCCCCTCACCTAACTTGCTGGAGGGACAGCTCAGGAAACAGAGAAGGCCTTGACACTGTGCAAGCACTGCTCAGTAATAGCTAAAACAATGTGTTATCAACACTGTTTTAGTCACAAATCTAAACCACAGCACCATACGAGCAGCTATGAAGTAAAATGAACTATTCTAGCCAAAACAAGTACAAAAGGTTAGAATGGTAAAAGTAACATAGGAAAAGAAAAAGTAGAGACATACATATGTCCAAGTCAGTTCTTAATATATAAGAAAAAGAACCAAGAAACAAACTTCAGAAGTTTGCAAACATCAGCAAAATACATTTACTGTACACAGATGACAGCCACATGCTCAGAGGAGTTCTTCCGGCAATGGAATGAGATTGGACAACTGTGGCACTTACGCGTCAGACACTGGAGGCAAAAACAGCCTCACAGCAAAGCAGAAAGTGTGGTAGAGGAGGTGAATAAGATTCAGAGTGATGAGCTAATCTTGATCTAGCAATAACATCAGAATTTAAATGACTTAATTCAGTTCTGTGCACTTTCCCCGTCAGCTACCACTAGTATTAAAACCATGGTCTAAATCCACATCATTCATGGGTTAACCAAAGAGCAAGTTATCCTATACTGCTGCTCTTTGGTCATAAATTGCTCCCTAAGTTCAAAGACCTCAGCATTATGCCATTCCCACAGTGAATTCAATCATTTCTCCTGTGACTTGAGTTCGATTAGGAATCAACATCTAAAGCATAGTCGTCTTTGTCATTAAAAACTATCACTTCTTCCTGATTGCCTTCTTGGTTTTATGGTGGGTTATAAAATTTTAATACAATTATTAATAATTAATAAGATGATCAGAATAATTATGGCAAAATAATTTTCTCTAAGAAAATGTTTTCTTATCAATGACATCTGATATTTTTTCATAAGCAGAATTAGGACAGATAGCTTGAATGGGCAACTGTATGAAGCGTGGAAAGTGTCTAATACCTACAATACATCTAATATCAAGTTTAACTCATGGCAGTTATCAAATGGTTTGTATTTTTCCTTTTCCTTTAAGGTGGTTGTTACGGCAAATGAAGGCTACAAAAATATGAGCTCATTAGGAAGAGTGAAGGGCAGAGAGGGGAGAACGTACACATGTATATTTCATTAAGCCGATAAAAATGATATATAAACCACTGCAATGTCAAAAGCAATTTACTGCTACCTAGGGTTGAACTCTACTGAAAATTTCATGAGCATCGATCAGGATTATTTTGTGGGACCATCTATAGACATGTTACAATTGATTTATTTTCCTCTCTCTATTTTGATAGACTGCTGTGTAACCCCTGTAAAATAAGTGCCATTGGATATTTCACAAGAAGGGACGCTTGTTTTTCTATCCATCCACGTTTCCTTTTAAAGCAAGTCATTGATTATTTGGGGGCATCAGCAACTAATGAAAAGGTGAGACACTTTTCATTCACTTGTTGGAATGTCACTGTATTTTTAACAGTGTTTTAAGATTTATGACTCCAACCTACAGACCATAACAAGAGGCACATACTTTTTGGTTTATATGTGTAGCATTTCACACATTATCAACAAATATTATGCAGTAAAGAACCACACAGAACAATGAGTCACTACTGTTTTTTGGTCAGCAGGTTTCAGAAGAATAGAGCTTAAAATTGAATAGCTGCTATTTGTCCCTGTCACCAAATCTTCTTTAAAGTCTGGAGGGAATAGGGAGAGGAGTGAGTCACTGATGTCAGATTTTATTACTGGAAAATACAAAAGTTATGTCAGAATTATGATAGGCTTGCATCTCAGTTTATGAACGATTAAACTATTTTTTAAAGCCATATTCCATATTAGTGTGCTGTTTTTCTTGGAATTGTTTGTAAGAGATGCAATCTAACTACTAAAAAGTACTTCTCAGGTTATATCCTTGCTGCAGAGTTTTCCCATCCTTGTCATGGTATCTGCATAGACTTCCAGTTCTTTGAGCATAGATTCAAAACAGAATCACTAGTCATGTAGGTTTAGGTATCTGAAGTACAACCTACTGGCACAGGACACTGCACAGCAAAGCAGCATGATAGGAGAAGCAAAACGTAGCAAAAACAGCGTGGGTGCCCATCTCAGCTAAAAGAAATATGAACTCTACAGGCTGTCATGTCTGATTACGATCTGTGATCTGCATGGTGCAGCACTGGAAAACAGAGTTCTGTTTTTCATGCCTGGCTTGGACTATGACTGATTCATTCCATATCTCTGGATGGACACGGTAGTCTTGTCCACAGATTTCAGTTCCCTGGGTGTAAAGGGTTCCTCAGATGTAAGACCTAAATAATACTAGATAGCTCATATCTGTATGTTGGCTTTTATCATTGAGTTTAAACATTCATTACCAGCCAGATGCTGATGATACTCTGGTTCCAGATGCTGCCGCCATGTGCCAAGCTCCATCATGCCACTCTGTAGATAAAATCTTACTGATCTCAATAGTCTGTGGACAAAGGTACTTTTTAGATTGAAGGTGTCAGAATTAAGCTTTGATTAGCTTACACCTGCAACACAGAACATCCTCCAGTTCAAATTTGTAACTAAGAATGTGTTTTGGAGGCCACTGGAAAGCTGCTGAAGAATAAATTTTGCATATACGGGAAGCTGGGAGACTTCATTCAAGGTAATGATTGCAATAAAAATTATAATATTGAATTTATTACTAGGCTATGTTTACTGTTCAAGGAAAGTGAATTTTTGAAGAACTGAGCAGTCTCTGGTACCTTACCTATCTCTGACTAAATGACTAAAATAGAGGATCATATTCCAAGCTAGCGCAAAGATCAAAATTAACAGCACACACGCAAGGACAAGAGTAGAAATAAATCATAATGAATTATTAAGGTTTCAAAAAGAAAAATAAATCAAGGAAAATACTGCCTATTCAAATTTATATAAAAAAAAAGGAAGTCATACCAAGGAATCAGACAACTTCCTGAAAATTGCCTCTGTGTCACAGCAAGCAACAAGTGATCTGACAAGATCTTAGACATGTTCAGAATTGGAGGGATCCTGCCCTTTCATTGCTCTTCTAAACATGACTGTCATGATCCAAGAGAGCTCTAAGACTAACAAAAAGGGGGAAAAAATACAGGCAAGATAACTTCTTCAGAATTACCCCAAAATGGATTGTTTTGAGATTTTCCTTCTGTAGAATACACAGCAGATGCAGATACAAGAAGGCAGGAAGGAGGCATTGCCACGCATCTGATGCTTGCATTTCATCATCGTTCTTCATTCTTCTCGCAACAGAGTCAGCACTGATTGAAGAGGCTGCTTAATACCCAGGAGACTTCTAGGGTGCTTAAAATTTAGCACATGCTCAGCTCCCCTCCTCATCTGGGTTGCACCCCTGCAAACCCCTCATATTGATGAATACTGAAATATCCCTCTCAAATAAAGAGCATATATTCAGCTCTCAACGAACTGCATATGTCAGTCGGTAGGTAAGCCAGGGTCATATGAAAACAGACAGAAAGTTAGTCTGCATCGTGTCAGGATAGAGCTCATACTCTGCCTTGAAGTCTCAATCTAAATTATTAAATTGTCACTATGACAAGTGTCTGCAGAGTTTCTGTCATAATGCCAAGATTAATCCCAAATCAGACCTCACAGATGACTTATAAATCCTCTTTGCCTAGCACCTTAAATACAGATGCTATTTTGAGGGAGGTCAATACCAGGAAAACCCCTTATCCAGTTAATTCCATGCAAAAAGAAGCCTCGTAATGGGGCTTAGCCACTTCCTGCACCTTACTTGGCTTCATAGTGTGTACTTCAGTGCCACCCAGTGTTAGACACAAGGTCATTTACCTGAAAAAAGTGATCTTTGCTGCTTTAATGCTTCAGTTCCTCATCTACCTCTCCAAGTTTAGAGTACATAAGTCCATTATCCACCCACTTACAATTTTGAAATCTTTTAGAATCATTCAATTTTTAATTCAACTACAGAATTTCAAATGCTGAACATAGAAAAGGAAGAGGATCACAGTGATCTGAGAAATTCTGTGTCTTGAAAAAATTAACGATCATTTGAAGCCTGTTTGTCTTAGTGGCCATTCAGATCAATTGCAAACAAGGTGCTCCCTGTTTGTTCATTGTTTGGAGGGAAGGTCTATATTGTCTGGAGCATATGGCTGTTTCAATCTTAAAAGTCTGAGAACTTGTCCTGTAACCACTTTCTTCCACAGGAAGCCCCACTAAAATCTTCCTCTGAAGGAGAGTATTCTATTGACAGAATGTTGAAAAAAATTATCACTGCTTATTTTTCCCTTTGAACTGACAGACAGAGGAAGAGACCATGGGATTTCATGTTGCTATCTTTAAAGCTGATGATCTTCAGTCAGTGTTGAACTGGTGTACTAGACTTTTTTCATGAGCTTTAGTAGTTTAGACTTACACTTAACAGGCATTCTTATCTAGTATGCATTACTTCTGAAATAATATATGAAGACAACAACAGCTAGATCAATGACATATGAACATTCATTAACTTCACAGCCATGTAATCCTACCTGCGAAGGTTTGGAAAGCCTGATCAGGACCAGAGCAGGAGTGTTCCGAAAGAGCAAGGAATAAAAGCAGAGCTAGGAGAGGAGCGCTGTGAGAGAGCCTGATGGGCTAAAGTGGGAAGTGAACCCTGCTCTGCAGGAAAAGCAAGGAAAAGTACTGTCAGAGCCATGAGGCTCTTCTGGGAACTTTCACCCTGCACCTCCAGCCCCTTAGGTCAGGAGCCTGCTGGAGCTCAGGCCTAGGCTCTGGTCCTGGGCTGAGCTGTGCTGTAGCACTGCCCATCTCCAGTCCTGTCTCCTGCTGCTGCTGAACTGTTGTTGGGCTTCTCTGGGCTGACGCTGGACATGAGTCATCACTTTGCTTTGCCTGATGACTGCAGGCTGGTGGCAGTCAGCACCCTGCTCTCACAGCTCTCTGGCACGTGCCACGGGAGCTGTCTCACCACGTCTGGGACCAGGTGCTGGAGGAGACCATGCCTCTGGAGTAGGCACGTGGCCTCTGTTGCAGGTATGGCAGGGCACAGGGAAGCCAATGTGGCGAGCCCTCGTTCAGAGTATCTTTGGATTCTCAGAGCATTAGGCTGGTCTGTTCTGCCTGAAACAGACCACAGGTCCCTGGGGCTAGCTCATCTCTTGCTTGTGCCAGCTAGTAGCCTCACTTGATTTTTAGCACTGGGAAAACAACGCGTGACGATAAGAGAAACTGACAAAAGGAATTCCTGCCTTGAGCCAGATGCTCAAGGGTGGGCTGTATGGAGAACACAGCAATGCGCTCCCAACTCAGTAATTTCCTTATAAATATGATATTCTCCTAGTACAACCAGTTTTCATTTTTAATGTATTCTTCTTCTTCAGAAGTTAAAAGTGTAATTTGGAAAAACAAGTGCAGAATCAGCAGCTTCATTATATGAATACCTTAAGTTAAATTTAATAGAGGTAGTAAGTTACATAACTAATTATTTAACTAACCATTCATTCTAGCTTTTCTAGAAGGTCATTATTATTCTCCTATTTACATTTGTAAAAGGTACACCATAGAGAAAATAAATATTTTTAGAGTAAAAACCATTGCATTTTTAATTTCAATTTCGATTTCAGTTTCAATTGACACTTGTAAGCCCTGACTTTCACATTGAAAAGCTGTAAGTAGAGCTCCTGTTGACCACATTTATTTCTGAGGTCTGGTCATAAATGGAAGAAAAAAGACCTTGGCCATACTTACAGAATGAATAACCAGCTCAGCATGAGTTCCTAATGCATAGTTGTAGCTAAGAGGGTACGTGTAATCCTTGCATGTGTAACTAGAGAAAGATCAAACAGAGTAGGGAAATAGCAATACCTTTTGAATAATAGTGATGTAATGAGACCATTACTTGGCACACATTTTAAACAGTTTTCCTGCAGAACAAGCAATGTATAAAGATGTAGCAAAGATGCACTACAATGCTTGTGCCTCTCCTCCCCATGTGCACACCATGACTTGTAAATAAAGTTCTGTCTAGCTCACAGCCTTGATTACCTGCATGGGCAGATTTGTTTGATAGTCATAAATGCCAGGCTTTGGAACTGAATATAGACAATTGCAATGGGAAATCTTGAGTTGTGAGAGTTATTGATCATAGGGCCAACTGTACTGGATTCTCCATCACATCAATTCTTCAGCCCAGTTTGAGTACCGTTTTAAACACAAATTGTAACATCTTATGCTGCAAGATCTGTTTTGTTCAACAACAACCAACCATGAAGCAAAATGGACTGACATCCTTCAAAATCTAGGACTGGTTGAATTGCAGATAATAAAGTGTGATTCCTTTACCAAGGCAGTTACTCTGTTTCAAGAAGATGTCGAATCTGTGCTCTGCAATAGGTTCAGCAGGTCGGAGTCACCTGAACCTCTTGTCTATAGCGTCTGATACAGACAGCAGAATAGGCTGTTAGTCTGGTAAGCTCATTCGTTCACACAGACGTGAGCCTTAAATTTCCACAGTCAGTTAAACATGCTGTAAAACAACCCTCACAAAAAGCTGGACTTTTATATAGCTAAGCAAGATGCAAATACTAATCCACTTATCTCAGCAAGGTTGTTACCTCAACATAAAAATCTGAAGATATTGAGCTATTATCCTCCACAAGCCTTTTGCTTATCTAGCTCTGGACCTGTTTCGAGACATATTCCTTTCACATACAAGTTTCATATCCAGTTTTAATCATACAAAGCAATCCAACAGTGATGCATAAACTGTGTACTATGGCACACAACTATTGAAACTAGCTCCCATTTTCCTTGTTCTGATCTTCAGCTCATAGTTTAGCTAAATATTAATTCAATTGTAGAGGTGAAACAGAAAAGGCACATAACATAGCTGAAGGAATGACAGCCAGAATTAAAATACAGACCTTCCTGACTACGTAGTCTCTCTGCATTCCTGAAGATAACAACAAAAACTTAACACAGCTAGCAACACAACTGAATTGATTTCTAAATATGTGATTACAGCAGAAGTCAGGGAGCATTCCTAGCTCTCTCAATCATTCTTTTCACAACAAGAAATTTCAAATAATTATATCATGGGAATTTTCAAATCAAGAAATCTCAAAAATAGACCCTTATTTTACGTATGAGAATAGTGCATAATGAAACAAAGCAAAGCATGAAAGCAAATGAGGTGTTCAAGGACTTGTAGACCTAGAATAATATTTTATTCTACTGAATGTAATGTACCTTACTTCAGGGCACTACAGAGAAAAAACAATGGTGTAAATGGGTTTCTTCTTCTTTTCCATGAATACAGTGAGACCGCTTGAGGGCTACATGAACATTTTGAAATGTTTTTGCTTTCTCCCTGAACTCCTCTTTATTACAACTATTAGGTCATATAATTACACTTAAAAGCTGGATTCTTATTCATGTAAAGAATACCTGCCGTTAAAAATTGCGTGCTAGAAGATAACCAGGTTATTCAGACAATGAGGAAGTGCTGAGGCACATGGGGTGATACACACAGTGCCGTCGCTAACAGAGAATCCTCAGGACAGAAGCAGATGGATCTCATTTGTAGTGAGAGATCTACATTTTGGAAGACTTGTGTCTTTGATTCCTACAAAAGTAAATTAGGATTTGTGTGGATTTGACAGATGGCCCTACAGAAACATAGTGATGAGAAGTCACTATTGACAGATGCTCTGACT
Organism: Opisthocomus hoazin; assembly: GCF_030867145.1. Classification (NCBI taxonomy): domain Eukaryota; kingdom Metazoa; phylum Chordata; class Aves; order Opisthocomiformes; family Opisthocomidae; genus Opisthocomus; species Opisthocomus hoazin. The sequence goes on along the minus strand of NC_134454.1, from coordinate 25,091,791 downwards.
TTAATTTTAACATTTTTGAGCACATATGATGAAGATTTTTGAAAGAGAACACTTACACAAATTTGAAGCTCTGCACAACTCTGAAGCTTTCATATTTATGTATGTGTGTATATATATATAAAAGTTGTTGTATTTTAGAGACTCACCCTTGTGACACTGTACACAATGGCTGTACATAGCCAATAAATTTCACAGGTTGAGATATCAGCTGTCGCTGCCCGAGTGACACAGTATTTCTGAGCTTGCAGAAACCAAATGTCCCGGCCCAGCTGGGCCGAGGAACCCCGCACTGGCTCCTCTCAGAGCCAGCACCGAACCCATTTTTTGTGAAAGTTTGCCATCTAGAGGCCGTATCAGGAAGCACGAGGATATAAAATGACTACCGTAATAGAAGAAAAACAGATTAAGTTAATTTTCTGGCTGTTCATAGGTGTAGTTAGTTCAAAACAGCACTGCCTTTAACATCTTTTATGTTTAGGTTTGTTGGCAATGTCATCCTGAAAGTGTTGAGCTGATGCTTCTCCCCAAAACAGAATCACTAAATTTGTAACATACGTGTAATTTGAGTCTGGTTCTTGTGAAAAAGGATTTTTAAAATGTTTATAAAATATAATCGAGATAAGTACTTTCATTCCTTTTAGAGTAAGAAAGATTTTTTTCAGAAGCCCTGTCTTCTGCTGGTGGAGTAAAGATTAAATAAGCAGTAAAATCAAATGTGTTCATTACAGAGACAGAACTCAACATCTGTGACAGAGAAAAGCAAAAATCTGTTTTCTTCAGAATATCAGCCTTTTTATTCTCCTTACAGCAGTCTCTCAAACTAGATGAAAATTTTTTCACTGAATAATGCTGATTGATACTTCCATTTTAATTTGTTTATATAAAATTAGAGGAATGGAAATACCTTTAAAATACCTTTAAAATATTAAGAAATATGTTCAAGCATATTTGGCAACCTTTCCAGCAAAGTTTGCAGAAAGACTAGCAGTGCTATCATTTCAGGAGCACCTGGCAAGTAGTGACAGTTCCTTTTTCTCCCTCTTCATGTTAAAATCTGATTTATGGTTTTGGGCTTTTTTCTCCTCCTTTTCTCATTAGGGTACTTAGGTTCCATTTTCACCCTTAAAAAACCTGTACTCAAAAATCTCTGTCTTTCTAAAATGCAGGAAATTGTACCTACCACATTTCAAGAAGGAAGAAAACCTTTGCCAGAGCAGACATGATAATTTTGGGAGAGTAATGAGGTATTCAGCAGAGATATTAGTTTTATGTCAAGTGATAATCACCATCCTCCCATCCAGGCCCAGTCACCCAAGAGGTTTTCATTGGGATAAACCGGTACCTGACAATGTGTGTATTCTTTCTCTGGAAACATTTTCCTTGGTGACTCAAAATAGTCTGTTTGGTACAATGTAAAAACATGAACAGACAAGGTTACTTACCGCTGAATTTCACAGGCAGACGTTGACAGGTGCCTCATGGTATTTAAAGGCTGGGGCCATGACTGCTACCAATACTGGTCTGCTATAGCAACCTACGTCTTGGATGTCTCCATGTCTTGGAGGTCAAAGGCCAGAGCTTGAGCCACTTCACCAATGCCCAGGCCCCGTCCTTCCCACAGGGAAAGTGCCCCCAAGGCACAGCAAGGGAGACACTGAGTGCCCAGGCTCTGGGCTGAGTCTAGATCCAAGTGGGCTGATCCAGTATTTTCACTGCACAACAGAGACGGTAAATTATAATTGGAGCCTTGCACCCTCAGCTTGATGTTCCTGGAGGCTGGAAGCTGATGTGTAAGACAAAGGACACACACTGACCCAAGCAAGTGATAAATACCAGGGAAGACACACCAAATGCACCAGAATCCAAGGGGAGACATCCTTTAGTCTGCACACTCCTATTTTCAAAATGTTTTCTTTTTACATGTCAGAGAGGCCAAAGCAACAAGACATTGGTGCTGAGGGTATGGTTTTAAAAAACATTTCTTAAAATACATGATTTAAGTTAATCCTCTCTGCATCAGAAGGAACAAGTAGCAAATAAAACGTAGTGAGAGAGTTCTTCTGCCTCTCTCCACACGTTTGCGTTAAGAGAGGAAGCACCAGCCAGAAACAGGCTGCTCGAGGGACTGAGGAAACAGACCTGGCAACCATTCTTTCTGCATTTTTGCTGGCTCACCAAGGCTTGCGTGCACCAGTTTCTCTGAGCAGAACAGCAGGAATGGTAGAAATGGACTGTATTTTCTAATTCCAAACTTAGAAACTCAAAAAAGCAACACTGTAGCAGCTGTGATTTATTTTGAGAATTCATCTCACTCTGCTACTGGATTAGTAAGCATTAAGACCTACGACCAATGAAAGCAGCTGGGTGTCCGGAGCAGCTCTCCGAGGACTGCTTGCTAGAGCAACCCCCAGACTGCTGCCCCGCTCAGAATCTCGAAGCAGCGGTTGGCGATGCGATGCCATGCAGACTTAAGTTGGCTAAAATTATGCAGAAACTGCAAATTCGTGTAACTTTCTTTGCAACTGTTACATCAAGTACTTGGCCACACACTTCCTCGATATAAAGTCGAGACCTCTCCTCCAGGTTCATCTGGCGGTAAGGCTTCCCGGCTAACACACAGGCAGGAGGGGCAGAGCACCCATCGACAAGCACACCGGGCACAGCTGGCACGTGTTGGTGGCATCTGCGGGTCACCTGTGTGGCACCAAGTCTGGCTTTCTCAATACCAGCATCAGTCATTGAAAACTTGTTAACTGCCAATGAATTAATTCGACAGAAATTTCCCTACGTGAAGCTGTTTTGTTGCCCATGACAAGATGATGGGTCAGAAGTCCTTTAGGTGATCCTTCCCAAGGGCTGGGCCGAGCAAGGAGCTTTTTTCCTCCGTTGGCAGGGTATGTGCAGTCCCCATGCAGCCGGCTTGCTGCTCGCTTGATGAAGGCACTGTGCTGCTGCCACCCATGACTCGCTGGCTTTCCCAGAGCCGGCCATCATCTGCCTCTTCCATGGAGCACGAGTGCTGACGGCAGCTCTGCTGGCTCACTCATTAGCAAGTGAGCATTGACCTGAAGGAGTTGAAGTCTCATCAGAGAGGTGGGAGGCAACTGCATAAGACTCGGACGAAGGGAAACGTACTGAGGTACATCCTGCAGAACTTGTTTTGCTGAAGAGCCCAAATACGATGTTTTGGCCAAGTAAGCTTATCAGGCTTATTGACCCTAAGAACTTTGAAAAGAAGGAGAAGATGAATCCCACCCTTAACCGCTAGGTCACAGAGATTTATGGAGAAGTAATTTTCATTGTAGAGCGTTCTTTGGGTCTCTTGTGACATGACATACAAGAGAAACAGCTGCAAATAAATAACACTTTCTGTGTTTTCCATTCCTTAAAAAATGGTGGTAATTCTGGCTCCACCTGGGTTTAAGGATTTTGTTTTGCTCACTCTCTCTTAAGATGAAGTAGATAATAATTTGGTTCTGCAGCATTCACTGCTTTTGTTTACTCTTGATCCAACAGAAGAGCTCTCTCGATACTCAGATGCCCAGAAGACAGAGAAATTTGCAGGGCCAGTAAAGCAAAGTCTGGAAAATTGTCTCAAAAAGTTGTTTTCCACGTGAATTATCTGATGTTCCCTCTCTTTCACTAAGACAAAAGATCAGCAAGCGCTAAGATCAGCACCAAGATCAGACTTGCACCAGCAGGTCTTGCGGAGCACTGAAATGAAGACAAAGGGGCTAATCTTCACAGAGCTTGGGCCTCATGAAGCTCTTTCCACTGCCCAGCAGTAGACGTTATGTTTGTATTACTTCCAAATACATTTTCCTGGAATTGCTGAAAAAAATAGAAACACGGTTCCATGTATTTTGATGGATTTGTTCTCCATAAGTTTTATTGGCATAATTTTTATTGGCATAATTTTATTGGCATTGGAGCCCATATAAATTTTCAGCTTCAGTAAAACCCTGAGGCAAGTAGTTCCATAGCTCAATTCACATTGCATGGGAGTGGCTTCCTTTTGCTGGCTTTGAATATGTCACCTGATAGTTTCACATAATGTACCTTGGTGGTGGCCAACCATTCCTAAAGATGTGTTTGTTTTTTTATGTAGGGCTAGTTTCAGGTCTTTATTTACAGGGGCAGGTGGAAAATGTTTACATGATTCTCAGTAATTCCAGTAAAAATTCTCTCAAGCCCCTGGTGACAGGGGCACCCTGAGCAGTTTCGTGATGTCTTCCCTTCCTCATCCTTTTCTTAGAGACACCAAGTAGTGCACTCCATAAATTAAAAGAAGCATGGTGACATCCTAGGAAAAGTGTTGGACTGACATGCAGATAACTTTTCTGTTTCATGCTTCTCTTAAGTGATCTTAGGCCAAATGGATCTTGCTTCTGATTCTCCACCCAATATGAATACGAGTAATGATACCTGTTGTAAAACAATTTGATATCCATAGATGAAGAGCCTTGTATAAGAGTTAAATGTTACTACCACATGAATTCAGAAACCTGGGTCTTTTGTTTTTTTCAGGTGGGTTGCTCCAGAGGAATATAAACTCTTAACATCAAAGACGTGAAGAAGCACCAATTATTTGTTCATACTGCCAGAGAAATCTTTGTGGAAACAACTGACTAGAACTCTAGTGTTTTCCCAAGGGAAGTCAGGGCTCGCAGCTTGGTGTTAGCTGAGAAAGAACTGAGACTACTAGTGAATAAAACCCACACTGGAAATAACTTTATTGTATTGAATTTTTTTAATACAATTAAATACATTGTACACAATACACTCAAACTCAGAAGAAAATATAACTTTTCCCAGGAGTATTACTCTACATTGAATGCTTTTTTCTACAAGTATTCATTTTCTCATTTTTTCCAACATAAAGAAAGCATATCCCTTTATGTAGCATATATCATAAAGCTGTGATTTACAAAGAACCTAAAAGAAATTAGGTATTTAAAATCCCAATGATATTCCCAGTTCCTTTGTAAATCCTATTTCTACTGTTCTGACTAGTAAACCAGGAGTTACTTGGCTGCTTTTTGTGCTTTCTGAATTGTACAGATGCATATTGGTTGTATCAAAAACATCCTCTCTCCACAAAGCCTGTACTTCTGTTCACTGCTAATGCATTTAAAAAAAAATAATTTTTAACTTTGCATTGATTTGCAGCAATTTTTCCCCTCAGGAATCAACCACCACACTCCTTTCTAAATAGGAAGTTAATTAATTCCTCTTGTTCAACAATTAATTAGTTCACAGTTTCTACTTATGTATTGAACGTGCATATTGACAGTTCTTTATGTGAAGAGGAAAGGCACGAGGAGACAGCACAAATATTTTAGTCACACTTTGCAAAGATAGGTTTTAGCAATATCATACACTGTGTTTCAGGAGAGAACAGTACTCTTCTACCAGGTTCCTCTTCTCATTTAATTTTTCCAGTATGGCATCCAATAAGTATGAGGCAAAAGGAAACTGAAAAAGACACATAGTAAGAAAAATGATCATTGAACGTTATTTTCTTCATGTAAAAAACACTTATTAAATATCTTTAAACCATTAGATTTCGCTTAGTTCTGACAACTACCATACATGCACACATTTGATCTTTAAAGTTCACCTGCCTGGTTAGTGTCTGAAAATTTGTTCTCTATCATAAAAATGATAAAAGAACAGAGTAAAATGAAAAAAGATAAATGCCTTATTGAACAATTTATGCTTTACTGACCATGTTAATGATGTATACTGCAGTACCAGCATCTCTGTCATTTATCTTCAATCAGCTGATCAATAAGAGGTTACAGTCATCTCTAGGGCATGCAGAAATGGTGGTGTATGTTCACTGCTCTCAGGAGGATGAGACAGAACTACCACCACAGCTGTCACTGCTGTGGCAACTGCCTTAGTTTCACATGTGAAAACTTGTAAATGAAAAAAAACAAAGCAAAACAAACCCACAAACCCCAAAAGCTCCAACTGCATAGATCTGGGGTATTACACAACCGTCTGCTCCTCTAAAACACAATACCAAAAAAGTGTATTTACTTATTTACAGAGAAAAGTGAAAACCTCTTTTACATCTCCTCTGATATAAAAGATGCATTTGCACCATCAATGTCCTCAAAGAGATTTGGTGTATTTTTCAGCATTGTTGCTTTAATGCTTAAAGAGGTTTTCTCTCACAGTCTTGGTGCATCGGTGCACTGTATGCCAAGAAGTTCTTCTGGAGGTAGTATGAAATATTAGCCCTTGCAGCTCCACCCAGAGGGTGGTCAGCGCTGCACCAGAGGAGAGCCAAACAGTTTTCCATCACCCGTGGAATGTCTCTGTTAGCTTCACAGAGCTCTGTCAGCTTTCTTGAACTCCTGGTGAGACCAGTGGTGCCCAAGTGGTCAGTCCCACACCAAAAGTAACAGCTGATGCTCATATCAGGAGAGAAAATTTCACCTTACTAAGGCCACCAGAAATAAATGAGGTAAAATACAGCAGTTCGTTGAGCAGGCCAATCACCAGCTTCCTCTCCTTTTCACAACTGTACTTCAAGGCAATACTTTTGCATGCAGAACCACACTCTAGTTCCACACTCAAGTATTGCTGCTCTGATTTTATACTTTCACTTCTCTATTCCATCTTAAAGATAAAACTGTATGGTACTTACACGAGATAAAGTACTGCCTGTTTTCTACATATATGAATCAAATACCACAAACCAAGCAAACAAAAAAACCCAGATGTAAAAGTATATCAAATGCAAATGCTGGTGTAATGTCTCAGCTGACACAGAGATATTAATCTATATACTGATATTCATCATTACTAACAAGTCAGAAGAAAAAAATCTAAAATGGTAGCAAAGAAAATCTTGTTAATAACAAGCATCTATCATGAAATGACTGTAATGGCAATCCTACATATTGCTCAATGGTCACTTTGCAGTTACAGAAAAAGGATGATAATACGCATTATTTGCCTTTTCTACAGGAAAGGGGGTTTTGAAGGGCTGGTACCTGCTGGCCAGACATGTCTCCATCTGTCATAAATAACTTCTGTCTATGGTAAGAATTTTCTCATAGTCATCTACACCTGTCAGCTTTTTCCTGTATGCTATTGTGATGACTTTTTGGGGAATAGAGGGATCCAATTCACTGAGCACAAATCTATTCAGAGTATACAAGATATAATCTTATCTGAAATTCTGTGACACTTACTTGCTACTGTGCTTTAAAAAACACCAACCCCAGCATCCTGTTCACTCTAATTGCTCTCCCTCCTTGTCTAAATATGTTTTTTATGAGAACACTGTATCAAATGTCGAAGTCTCTAATTCTTCTTGCCTAGCTTGACTACATTCATTTTTGATACATTTCACCTCCTTAATGTTGTGCCTGAGATGAATGGTTTCTTATTGATGTCTCTGGCTCCCTACTCTCTGTGGCTTCCATGTCATAGCAAAGCGATCTTTCAAGAACTCTTTCCATTTAAATCATTCATTTAAATGAAGAGCATTTGAAAGTTGAACGTTATGTCGTTCTTTCAACATTTGTTGATTTCAGAGAAAGTGCTGTAGATTTTTGTCTGGTTTTCTTTCCATACAGACACCCAGAACTGGATGATCTCTACAGTCTTCATCTTTAATAGAAACCTGTCAGATTCACTTTTAATGACGGCTCTGTAACTATCCTGGGAAGCTTCCCTTTACATTTCTCCCCAGAACTTTACAACTGTTGAAGATGTCTCTACTCCAAAGTATTCATCCCTGCTTCCAAACCTGCCATATGCTTGGGGAAGGCTTTGGGAGTTCAGTGAGTGCTAAGTGCACACTTCAGGAGTGAAAGCTTGTTTATACCACTGATAATTATATACTTTAATACAGAATGATACTTCCTTCAAATATTTTCCAGTTATCTGTGCCACAACGAATTTATCTAAACACTAAGCATTAACAATGAGAGTGATCCTAAAGCAGTATATTACGGTAGGCTTTAAGAGAAGTAGTATTTAACCAATTTGTATAAATTCAGAAAATTTGAGAGCATAAACAATATGTGGATTTCAAGATTTTTATTTATTTATTTATCTTTACCAGAACTATAGATTTCTTCCTTGATACTAGAAAGCCATTTGAATGAAACGGCATGTTTCTTACTTATCGGACAGGTATCTTGGTGTATGGATAACTGTAAAGTAATATGATCCTAGAGACTCAGGAATGCTGACAGTTATTTCTGTTTCTCTCATCTATTTATTCTGACTTTGAGTAGACTTCTTTCCAAGATCGCTTCAGTAAAAAATGAATTAGTAACATTTATAGACTTTACACAACACGACTGAGTCTCACTCAGCACAGTGCATAAATATACACTGACCTGCCAGTGAAAAGACTCATAATGAATGCAAGGCAATGTTTTTATTCTAGGAGATATAGCATATCCATTCACCGAGTACAATGTCCCTTGGCCTCTGCTTCACAAAATCTAAAATGTGTTACCATAAAAATAACGGTACTTAATTTCTGTAATACATGAATTAGTCGTTAGGCCTGTTTTAAATCTCCCCATAAGGATCATTGGTATAATACATTTGCCCAAGAAAACTATCCAAACACACTGCAGAGCTGCCTCAGATTGAATTAAGTGAAGCACAAAGAATAACCTGAAATAAAACTAAAGAAACTCAGATTATAATGACCAGAATCTCTGAATCTCACTATAAAGTCAAAGTTTACAAAAACATTAGAGAAATGCTTCACTTCACTACTGTTCTTTGTCCATTCTGCTTTGTGATGGCTGTATATACATGATTACACAAATATATATGTGTGCCTGTCTGTATTCTTATCCTAAGTAATCAAGCAAATCTCTCCTTGTTTTCAGACCAGGACAAGCGATGTAATGTGCTTTTGTTTCTGTGCATGAGATAAAACATACATTTATACCATAATGGCTTGTCAACGCAGAGGACTGAGCTCTTATTCTTGAAGTGACAAGAAAATCATGGTTACTTTCTGACGGTCTGATACCAGTGTTAATGGTACCCAGGATATGTTTCAGACTGTGCTGGTGCTGCTTTTTAAGGTGCAGGTACTTGAAACACCTAGTGATGCTAGCAGTGGTGAGCAGTGCCCATGTGTGTTTGTGCATGGGTAAATACACGTGTGTGCATGTGAGCAGAGGACAGGCAACGAGCATAGACCTGTTCCAAGAAAAGGAGAAGACAGACACAGGCTGGAGAGAGACTAAAGAAAGCAAAGCAGGGAAGTTCCAACTCAAGAAATTTGAAAGGAAACAACCGTAGCGGTTTGTGCACATTCCCAGATGACACCAGAGGAAATCTATATTTAGAAGCCAGTGTGCAAATACTAAAAAGGAGTTGGGGAAATTCCCTACCGATGAAGAGTGGATATACTGTTCCAAACCCTGTTTTAGAGAAGGATTATACACATACCTACAGAGAGCCCACAGAACAGAGGGGAGGGATTTTTTCTGGAAGTTTTCACCATTGGAAAATGATTTGTAGATTCATAATGAGGCCATGAGAGGAAACATTTTATTAGGCAGTTTTGTTTATGTGAGATGTGGTATCCCAAGGAGTACATGAGGAGAGAGGGAAGGCAAGTGCTGCTGCGTATATGATGAGGGACATGCTAAATCAATGCTGTCATTTGGTTCAATGCTTGGAAGAGTTAGGCAGATAATTCGTATTTTATTAAAAAATAGTTCTTGGAGACTTCAGGCAGAATCTGGATTGGGTTAACATGCTGTACACGCATACAAATTAGTGGATTGTTATGAGATAATCTTCCTTACAATCAGTCACGATGAATAAAAGCCTTGGGTGGTACAAGAAATCTTATCTAAGCTATGTGAAAAGAAGTCATCCTCTTGATTTAGCTACGTAAGTTTCTTATGATGAGGAAAAGCTAAAGAAGGTTGCAGGTTTGTTTTTTTTTTTACATAAGACACACATGCCCAGAGGTAAGCAATAAAGTAGGTAAAAGCCTTGTCACTTGCCATGCAAGCTGTAAACACACATGCATACTGAGATAACCACACTTGTTCCCTCCTCTCCAAAATACCATGAACCACTAAAAACTTAATGGCCTACAATGGGATAATGGGATACCTGTCCAAGCTTCTCTCTCCCATCGCCAGTCACTAAGGCATAATCAGTCTGATGTCTCTATACATGACTCAGATACCCCTGTGCAGGCAGCAGGTATCTGCATGTGAACCTGTGAAGCCTCTTGACATACAGGTTCTTCATAGGCAAGAGAACCCCTTCTCTTTTATGCTAATGTCAGTTATTAAGATGTTTCATTTTTATACTTTAGTGAAAACAATCTAGTCATTGGGTGTTAGTGTACAAATGCAAAAAGGCAACTGAAAAAATACTTGTTGGCCATTCATGATGTAGGTTTAGACAATAAGTGATTTCTACCAGCTCTGTAGAATTCAGAACATGGTTGTACTGTTCGATAATAAGATCCTTATTTACATAATAACATTCTGATGCAGAGATGTCTCTATCAAATTGTAGGCTTCTCAGCAGTGGTGTAGTTACTTCACACGTGTTCCTATAGAAGCTAACAAAAGACAGACACAAACTCTGACTGGGGTTTGTGAGCCTCAGGAATGCAAAAATATTTATCACTTAAATATTAACATTCTTGTAAAGCTGACAGAAATTAGACTTTTTCAAGTCATAAGAGTACGGAAAATAAAGGTACAGATGAAGTGTAAAACAGAGGTGTGCTATCCTTTATCATTACACTTTAGGGGAATCTATACAATGACAGTAAAAAGCAACTAGTGCTTCCCTCAGTCCCCCCCCCCAAATTCTAATGCAGCAGTAAATGGCGTATGTCAGTAATAAAAATAAAATGTCTATGATATTTTAAATGTTATCGTACTGTCATAGAGGAATAAAATTAGCTTGAAGAATGATCTAAAGGGATATCATGCAGTTCATTATGTATAACAGCAACAGCAGCAGCTTCCCAGTGTTCATAACCGTTTCTCCATTAAATTTACCTCCAGTCAATAATTAGGAGTCCACAAAGAAACCTAGGCAATTAAATCAATACTGCCGGGCAATTATGTTCCAAAGTCCTGGCTCAATGGCACAAAAAGACACTATATCAAACTGCAATATTAAGTGATCTGATGCAATTTTGAACTGAACCTTTTTTCAGAATAACAGAAAAGGGCAAGCCTGCATCTTTATTCAAGATGCAAACGGGTACCGAGTTTGCCAACTTGTATCACTAAGTGAGCAGTCTGTTATGAGCAAAGTCCTGACATCAAGCTTTCATTTCACTATGAGCTTTAGTTTCCTGATCAGAAACGTTACCAAAGCCTACTAAAGGAATGAACAACCAAACTCTGTGAGTTAAGCATTTTAAAGGGCATAGAGCTTTTTGGTGAGCTGCTCCCAAATAGAGACCAAGCAATTTCCATCTATGTGACTCAGCACGGACAGAAACGAAAAGTAGGGCTGGCTGGTCCCAAAAAGCACTAATCCCTTTGAGATGCTAAAGATCGTCGGCTTGCCAACCTCAAGTGCTCAAGTGCTTTTACCCTCAGTGCTCCTCCTGAGGAACCCCACAAGATGGAGCAAAAATCACTGAAAACCACTATTAACTTGCACACAAACTGATACGGCTAAGAGCAATAAGCTCCTCTATCCTTGACTAACATTTGCAATCCTAACATAGTTGGTTACATAGTCAATAACCTTATCACTCTCCATGCCCTGTTTTTCGCTGTCTGTCTGTATCAGACAAAGGGAAGTGATAAAATTCTGTTTAGGATTTTTTAACATTCTGCCAAAGAATGGTAACAAAATATAGAGTAAGAATTCTTCGTCATAGCCCATGAATCTCATTCCTGTTTTGGAGTCCATAATATAGACAGAATCTTGACATTTATAGATTTTTTAAATAATCTTAAAAAGGAAAGCAATTTAGTGAATAGAAATATTCATGCTTTTACTGCCAAGTTCCATGTAACACTACGAGGTTAAATTAAAATGCCGGGATTTCTGACAAAGATGGTAAAAGCAAACTGGTATTTCCACCTCCTCCATTGCAGCAATTAACCAGTCTTAACGGTACCAAGTTTTTATAATGAAGGAGAGAAAAACTCTCATTTCTTAAAAAACTGGTCATAGGACACAATCTAGACACCAAAGCTATTAGTGATAAAAGATATAAATCTGAATGTGATTGTTCTTTTGAAATGGCTTTCAAAATATTTTCACTCATTCCCATTCTTAACCAAAACGAACTACATTGCTAATGGACCCATGCTAGTGAATATGTATTAGGAACACTGGATTTATAAATCAAATTTTATTTCTTTTCAGACATCAGCTACCCATCATCTGAAGAAAGGAGACAAGTAAAATACGATGGAAAAGTTTCAAGAGCCAGTGTATGTTGTCAGTGATGTCCAAACAAAAGCTGACTCTGGCTAGAAAAGCAGGTCTCTCACCTGCCAATAAACTGCCCTTGATCACTTACAAGAGGGGAGCATCCCAGCAGACTCTGTGTGTATTAAAAAAAAGACTTGAAAGAGAAGAAAAAGTATCACACAGGTCACAGCGGCAGTCTCAATGGACCCCTCAGGGATTTCTGCTAGTCTCAGCCTTGTCATCCTCTATGCAGCTTTCCTCTCTGCCCAGAAAATGTCGATAGGAAAATGTTTGAGGGGCCTCTGGTGGAAATTTTTTCATTCTTTCTGCATTGACAGGATGCCAAATCAATATTTACTTCCCACTAACAAGCTGCTCGAGGTCTCAGTAGAAAATATTGTAGAGAATGCGGGAAGACACGATAATAAACAGCTGTCTGGCTATGAGGAAAACATGAATTGACTGGAAACAGGTCCACAGTAAAAGGTCACTGAAACCCATGAACTCCTCAGGTGTCCATATCAACTACTAACTTTAAAGGCACATAATAAAAAATCTCTTTTTCCTAAGAGGTATGAGAGAATGGATCTTTTTCACTCTAGCAAGCATTACACACTGTCTCAATAATTCAATTAACACATTTGCCAAGATCTGTGCTGGCTTTCTCCTGAATTGTTTCACTGGTTTCAGCTGTTAAGTTAGCTATCACAAATGCTTGGTTAACATCTCTTCAGTTTTATCCAGTGACTCTTATTTTAAGAGAAATAAAAAGAAAATGCTACAAACCAAGGATTTTACATTGCCTTATCACAGTATAGTTTGGGACCATCAATGGCAACATAGTTACAGATGCAATGGATTAATTACAACCTAAAACCACTTAGCTACTCAGAATAGAAAGTTATAACTCATTAAGGGAAGATATAAATTTAGCACCTGTGCTTCAAGAAGTTTCTGTATATACTCCAGCCATTCTTTATCTTTGTGAAATTCCATTTTTGTCTTTGCTGTTTCCTAAAAATAGAAAAACTTAACATAGACACAATATTTTGACACCATCTGAGAAGAACATAATGAACAATAAAGGAAATGTGTAGCTGGATATACATTAAATAAACAGCATGTGGAAGTGGGACCTATGCTTGCAGAACTGGTCATCTGAAGTATATCCAACAAGTATGAGGGCTCTGCTAAATCTATGAACCTATCCTTGCATGTGCGTGTCACTAGAAACATGCATGGCATGTTCCTTTCACATGAATATACAGGTGTACAAGTGATCTATGTGTAAATTTTACGAGTTCAGTGCAAAGGTTCCTGAGTCTACACACAGATAAATGGAATAAGTATCTAAAATTTGTGTAGTATAAATTCATCACCTGTATTTAATTTTCCATTTATAGTTGAGTATGTTCCTGTGTTCTACACATACATTCACAACAGTGATTACAACAAAAGATAAAGGATGCAGAAATTACTTTGAAAATGAGGTAGGCATGGAACAATTCTGTTAAAGTGAACCACTTCACAGGGGTATATAAATGTTAGTACACAGGGCAGGTATCATTCCATTTGATTCGTATTCATGAATGTAATCCATATCAGTGCATGCACATACAATGCACCTTTATTTAACCAATGTGAAAACTCTCTTTTGTGGCTTCTGTAATAGAAAGCTCCAATAAGGCTAAACCCAAGTCATCACCACAGTACTGTTACAGCCCAACAATGGTCAACACCCAGACACTGACTGTCCTTGAAGTAAGTGTTAAGGCTTTTTCCTGTATTATTTGATCAGGCCTAAATAAATCTGGATAAGATATCCTATTACTGTATCTATTTAATAGAGGGTGATTCAATGAAACACTATCAAATATTTCATCATAAAATGCATGGTAGAATCAACAAAAAAAGGCAATGAATTCGTCCAGAAACCATTCACCTACTAGAAATACCTTTAAGAGGTATGAGAATTCAAGAAAGGAAGGATCAATGGCATCAATCTGGCACAGTAAGACACATTCTAATTTTGTTTCCATTAATGCAGAAGTCTATTTAAAATGTATAAACCTGCCACATCTGGAAAAAGGAAACTACTAAGGATTTTCAAATAATGTCTCTACATCTATATGCTCAAACAATATATTCTATTTATACATGACCAAAGTCTTGCAACCTTGTAAGTCTCTAACCTGAACTTTTTATTTAAATCCAGCTGTTCTGTTCTTTTTGTGCTGGATGCTGCACAATGAAATTCCAGTCTTTACCTGGAAATCCTTTTCCTTAAGAATGGAAACATACAGCATCTTCTGATCTAGCCCATTTTCACTGAAGACTCCTTAAAATAACTTACCTCATCATCTTCTACTTCTAATATCTCCTCAAGATCAGTTGTTGAAACATTAAGGATAGATGCAGCCAACTGAACAGACTCTCGGGAAAGGCTCTTTTTGCACGCTCTCAATTCTTCCATTTTTTTTGCCTGTTTGATTTTTGTTCTCAGCTGTTGTACGCTGTGCTGTAACTCTCTGGTTAGAGCCTGAAGATGCAAGCAAAAAATATTCTGTTGCAATTTTTCGTTAAGTGCAAACACTACAGTAAAAATAGTATCATTTAGACTAAGCTCCTTTAGATGAGAGTTATCTTCATTCTGTGTTACTGGTTCAATAGGATACGTGCTGTAATATTAAATAACATGGTATTTAGAACACAAAATACAAATTAATACTTGAAAACAGAAAATGTTCTTAAATATAGGCACAATTTTTTTTAATGTCTTTAGAAAAATAACTATACTCATAATGCCATCAGCAGTAAGACAAAGCAGCTTCCGCAGAATCAATTAAAAATGCTTTCCTGACCCAGTCTACCAGAAATGTTCTTGCAATAACAAAAGAAGCATCAGGCTTTACAGCGGTCAGACAGACATCTTTTTAAAGCTTATTCATACCTCACTGCATGAAGAAACACCAGTACACCCCTTTATTCAACACCTGAAATTTTGTTTTCCACCAAGACACGTAATTCAAAACCATCCTGGCTACCAATTCATCCCAATATAATTTCTACAGTTTAAACCATCACAGTAGTGGCTTTCCATTGCTGAAAAGCAGCATACCCCTGGAGCACACAAGTCCACCAAATTACTGTCCAAGGCTTGCACAAGGAGAGTTGTACTCTCTGCGCAGCTGGGCCGTACAGTGGACCCTGCCAGGCCAGGCAGTCTCTTTGCAAGGGTGCTCTCAGCAGACAGTAGGTGTTTTCACAGAATCACAGAATGTTAGGGGTTGGAAGGGACCTCTGTGGATCATCTGGTCCAAACCTCCTGTCGAAGCAGGGTCACCTAGAGCAGGCTGCACAGGACGTTGTCCAGGCGGGTTTTGAGTATGTCCAGAGAAGGAGACTCCACAACTTCTCTGGGCAGCCTGTTCCAGTGCTCCGTCACCCTCAGAGGGAAGAAGTTAAACCAGTACCAGCTCAGGTGGCGGGAGTTAAGATCAGATGCCAGACCAGAACCACTGCACTTGTTCTTCAACCCTGGCTTTGACAAGATCTGAAGCACAGGTGCCAAGAGAAGCCTCGATTTTAGATCTCATTTCTACTGTTGAGGACTTCTAGTTAGTTTTAAGTAAGAAACAGAGCTTGATAGGAAGTCTGATGCTGCTAATGCTGAATAATTCAACTGCCTTTATTATCATTACTACTATTACTAGTGACTAATAAAGACAGTAATAATAAAGGACAATTTTTCTATGATAATTTCTGAAATGTGGTACACACTTACTATGCCAGAAAGATGCTCAGAGCTTAAAAAAATGCCAGAAAAACAGAAGAAAACTATTCAAAGAAAACTATTTGAAAGGTTTAAATTGTAGGAAAGGGGAACCATTATCTGGAGCGGAAAAAATGGATTATTGGGATTTAGTGAAGCTGATGTAAAAACCGAGGAAAAGTAAAAAATAGAGAGATGACTAGACAAAAAATTTCATTTGTGGTTAACGGGAAAGAAGAAACCCAGCAGGGGTGAGACCACCCTCCTTTGTTTATTTAAAACTGGAATAAAAGAAACAGTATGAAACACGCTGCTGAAAAGACTTTGTTGACCTGCATGAAAGCTGAATGGAACCCAAACCTGACTTTGGTTTTTGTACCTCAACACCACATGAGTACTGAGGCTGAATAACACCTTCCACAGCTAAGCATGAGCCAAACTGCACAACAAAAAGCTGATGGTTAGAATTCCTATCGCCCCTATTCCTAAAGTTCTCTGCTTCAGTGAAATAACACTAAGCATTTGTGTAAATTATCGGTTGTATAACTGAAGTTATTTTGTTTCGATATTTATGCAAGTATGACAGAAGCATTTTGTGAAAAGCAGAGCAAGACAATTTCATTTAAACACTGTTGGGTGAGAGACAAGCAGTAACTCATTGTCAGATGATCCTCCTAGTGTATTCAACTTCCATGACTCAAGCAGGACCCTGATTGTCAACACAGACACCCTGGCTGAATTTAAAATGAGAGAATAAGGTTTTCTGTTGATCATCGTACATGGGGCTCATCTTATTAAACCATCTCTCACCAGCACTTGATAAATGCCTGAAAATTTTTTTTCTGCAGAATGCCTTCATCTCATAGAAACTGACTGCAGAATTATGAAGGCTGTTTATTGGCATTTGGGGTAAAGTACTCTGCGGCCTCTAGTGTATTCAAAATACAGTCATTAGAGAGCATTTTCTGATA
The DNA here is from genome assembly GCF_030867145.1 of Opisthocomus hoazin. NCBI lineage: Eukaryota > Metazoa > Chordata > Aves > Opisthocomiformes > Opisthocomidae > Opisthocomus > Opisthocomus hoazin. The sequence continues at coordinate 25,074,637 of NC_134454.1, read as the reverse complement.
TATTTCAAACAAAGCACGACAGATTCATCCGATTCCAAGATTTGTTTATTTTTCTACCACTTTCCAACTTAACATTTTTCTGTATTTCATTAAAATTTGATTAGAACCAAAATTACCCTACCACAAACTTGGGGAGAGGAGGTACAATGAAAATTTGTCCTGTGTTCTGATTCAAGTGTGGGTCCCTCCATCCACAGTATTTCCAACAAAATATCTTGTACATAGACAGAGCTGAGAGGAATGAAGAAACTTGAAATGTTATACACAGCGAACTAGGGCAACTTGAACCAAGCTCATAGAAGGAAACAGACTAAGAGAGGAGAGAGCCCCAAGTAGAAAAGCATACACTATAAATAAAAACTACAGATAAATCACAACATGTTTTTGTAGCATTTGAAATGGTCCAACAGTAAATTGGCTCCAGCAACATGTAGGAGATGAAATTGACAATGGAAAAATAAGCTCAACTGCACGTTTTCAATCAAATTGAATTAGCTTTCCAAATTTTAAAAGTACAGACATCTATCTCAGACATAGGTGACCGGGCTAGAAGATGCACATTGGCATACTGGTGCAAAAAGGAAATATAAATTAAAGGAGTAAAATATCAAGGAAATTAACTGGAAAGCCACATGGAAAGACTACAAATAGTAGTACAGCTGAGCACAGTCAAACAAAAAGCATGATAATAAACAAAGTTAAACATTCACTTCAACATCTCAGACAACATACAACCATTGCCAGACAACAGTTTTATGATATTATGAGACAAATTTTATTGGCATATCCAAACTCCAAAAGTGGTTCATGATGAATGAACAAGCTGATACCAACAGCAACAGTGGGGACCAGAAACTGCAGTGCCACTATGGCTGTCTCTTAATTCAGAGTTCCAGAAAGGAACGTACCAGAAAGACTCTGAAGAACTGAAAACAGCAATTTAAAAAAAAAAAAAAGGGAACTTTAAACAAAAATCAAGGAAACAGAAACTTACAAATAATAGGTTTTGATATGCAAGCATACAAGTTATATATAATCACAGTAGATAATGCACAGAGGACTTGCACATCAATTCTTTCCCCTGAGCAGCTCTAATACACTACAGCACGGCCTTTCACCATATGTGAAAAATAAGGCTACTTTATGGACTTTCAAATCAGACTCTCAGAGGCCAGCTATTTTTGAACCTCCCTTCTTCACATTACTAAGTTGTAATAATAATGGTTTGAAACACATTTTTCACTGGATAAGTGCCTTCAAAAATTATAGCCTCCCTATGATTTTAAGTTGCTTTTTCTGTTGATATCTACTCACCCATCATGTACAAATATATTCATGTATCTTATTATTAGTGATTTCATTTCTATGTCAGTTCATGCTTTACTACAGAAGTGTTCAGTGTCAAAGCCACACAGGTCTTTAAGTGAGTTACGAACAACCCTTTCCAAACTGAAAATGATGAAAACTTAAGAGTTAACCTACACAGGTTTTGTTGATGAGTGTACTGAAGCCAGTATAACATTGTTCTTTGATTAAGAAATTGATCCAACGCATTCTGGAGCTAAGTATAGGACTGTAAGTGTTTAAACTAAAATGTTTCCCACTGTGTGTTTCAGCATAGCTTGTTTTAAACTTACAAGCACACATAGGTGATACAAACTGCCTGCAATGAAATCAATGCAGAATATGACTTCAGTAATATACTGATGTATGATAACAATGCATTTATTAGTATTACTAATACTAGGATTTTATCTTTTCTCTTTGTTTTTTTTTCGGTGTCAAATCTAAGGGATATTTTGTTAGTAAAGCCATCTTCCCAACTTAGATGTTACCATGAGAGTTATTCCTGTGGGACACACCTAGCTGCCAAGTAGAATAGAAATCCCTGATTACTTCCTGAAAACAAACCTACTACACATCTTGTCGGACCAGTGCAACTGATACTGGTCCAACCAGGAAAAAAAGCTTAAAATTCTAACAATATGAGCTTAAAGTACCCAGCTCTTTTTAATCAGTAGCAATTGTTGCATTATCTACCAACACTATATGGTTATATAGTATAAATTACATCTACTGTGTTGCATACAGTTCTAAAATACTCCCCTTATAAGCCTTTTTACTTTATTTTCACAACCCAAAATATTCATTCTTAAGATGACAGTTTTAAATTTTGGTCTCAGCACGCAAACACTTTTTAGCACTGTATCTTTTGCCAGTTTTGAAATATATAAAGACAAAAGTCTTTTTTCATTTAGAAGGTCATATTTAATTAAACACTCCAAGAAGCTGTGGCAATACACAGAATCTGACAACACACTATTAATAAGGTCTTTACATCCCAAAAAGCTCTGACACTAGTTGATCCTGGAATTGACACAAATTGATCAATGGCCCCAAGTAATGCCATATGAACAAGTCAATGCCAAAAATTATTCTCGTAATTACCATGTTAATTTACACACTCTATTGTTGTTTTTGTAGTATAATAAAACTTAATGGCCCTGAGACAGACCAAAGTCTGATGCTAGCACTGTAGCTATGCATATCTAGATTTCAGTCTTGCACTGGTGCAGATGTCATGGCAGAAGCCATGGCTCACATCAGTTAGGGAAAATATTAAACTTAACTGTGCTTTGCACAATAGTAATAACATTGTGCTGGATCTGGCTGGGACGGAGTTAATTATCTCTAATTATCTCCTAGCACCTCCTATGGTGCAGTGTGTTGGATTTGTTAACTACAACAGTGTTGACAACACACCAACTATTGCTGAGCAGTGCTTGCACAACATCAAGGCCGTCTCTGTTTCCCATCTGGCCCCCTCAGAGTATAGGACTGTAAGTGTCCTCCTGGCTGGGGTGCACGAGAAGCAGGGAGAGGACACAGCTGGGACAGATGACCTGAATTGACCAAAGGGACGTTTCATATAGTGTAACGTCCTGCTCAACAATAACAACTGAGGGGGATGGGGGATTGGTCTGGCAGCTAGCCACCGCTCAGAGACTGGCTGGGCATTGGTCTGCACCCCTTGGGGGGCTTTTTTACCCTCTTTCCTTCACTTCTTCAGCTGTCCTTCCCTCAACACATGAGCTTGCCTGCTTTTGCTCCTCCTATTATCTCCCCAGCCAGTGAGCAAGCAACTATGTGGTGTTCAGCTGCTGGCTGGGTCAACCAACCAGAAATGTATAGAACAATAAGAACAATATAATATACAGAACAATTCTATACATAGTATTTTGTGTGTGGTTCAGAATGAAAGTGTCTTCAGGTACAAGTAATGTGTTCTTAGAAACTCACTTGTTTTGTAGATTGGGATGGTATAAGGATGTGTCCCAGAGCATTACGCCAAAAATGAAAATGGAAAGTATTTTCCGAAGCAAGGTTACTTTCCTAAAGAAACAGAAGTATTGTGAACACGGTGCAGCTGTCTGTGGAAAACAAGAGCTAAATCTCACAGAACAGAATGCTGAGTTTAAAGAATTTCTCTATGTTTGTGGTAGAACAATTATTGCTGGCCTAAGGTTAGGGCAGATCCTAGAGCTGTAAAAGGCTGAGAGCATTACCACCCCAAATAGCTCACGATCAACAAGACAAAATAGAATGAATGGACAAAGTGACACAAAGAGATGATGTCATGCGCTGTTTCAGCAGCTGAAACAAGCATTCAAGTTTCTCCAGTTAAAGTACAGTTATTTGGTCCTTTTTGCATCTCTAAAAATGACTTTCAAAATACTTCCAGTAATAATGTTTAAATTCCTCTCACAGCACGACTGCTGTATGTCAAAGAAAACTCTTCTATAGTAATTTAATTTTTTATATAGCTTATTTCAGTTATCGCAACCAGCTGCTTCATTTGAACAAATAAACCTTCTAGGCATCACTTTATTTCGATCAAAAAAGGGACAAGAGTATAGACAAGAAATAAAGACAAGACAGACTACTGAAATAGATTTGTCTGGCTGAGGGCTCTAACATGTAGCATTCTGACACATGGGAAAGAGTCAGCCTCAGAAGCAGAACTTAATTCTTATGATCCCCAGAGATCACATGTGACATCAGAGACTCTAGCAGATGCCCTGAAAGTAGAGTGTAAAGAGGTAGAGGAGATACAGACCAGTCTTATCTTCTTCCACCAACTTCAGTATTCAGTACCAACCGAGAACGCTATTGCCAAATATTAAAGCAGTAGTAACATTATTTTAACAATGTCACACAGGTCACATTTATAACATGGTGTGTTAAGTTTTATTTATCTGGCTTCAGTTACAGTTTCTGCTTTAGTTTTAAAATTTATGAACATGTATGTTCAAGCTATATGGCTCTGTGCTTGGATTTATTTGTACATATTTGCAGGAATTAGGATAGGCTTTTATTACCTTTTCCATTAAGAATAAAGTAAACAAACAAGCTGTAGAATGCATTAAAACCCAAACAAAACAGAGATACACTCAAGGGAATATCAGAGTGACAATATTATGTAAAAGCTAGTGGACCTGCAAAGTTTCAAACGCTAATTCAATAAAGACCTTAAAGGAAGTAATGTATTCAGTAAAGCCAGGTATCTGATATGTAAGATTAAAAATAAACAATCTTATGTTGCTTGGCACTGAGAATAGTGCTCACAACTTCACAGAGATCAGTGCAAGATGAAAGCACACATTGCCTGGAAGAAACTCCTCACCTGATGACCTGTAAGAATTCCATTTTACATAAAGACTGTGAAATTGCAGTATGTATGTACAAAACAATGTGATACTGCAGTTGCATCTACAATCTGATTTTCCACATTCATTAACACAAGCAAATCTGAACACAAACGAGCACAACTAAGGGTCTAACAGACAAGATCTGAAAAATTACTTGAAGTCATCTAAAGTATTACCCGTCTCTTCTACCGTTGTGGCAAAAGCTAACTCCAGTTCGCAGTCCAACATCCTAGCCCAACCCTGCCTTATTCATGGCTCTGAGCTACGGATGACAGACTGTAAACTAGAAAAGGTGAGCTGAGGAACATCCCAAACCCAATTATAGTAAGAACATATGGAAAAGTGTGGACAGATTTGCACAGTATTGTCTTTCAACTACCAAAGCTAAACCCACCATAGCTTTCCTGACAAAACCCTTGAGTCACACAGTATAAAAGGGGCCTCAGGATCTCAGTATTTGAACACAAAACACATCTTCCTGGCGTTTAGAACTGCAGACCCCAAAACCAGTTAAAATGCAGTAAGGAAGAAGAATATTAAGGTACAATGACAGAAATGAGAAACTGTGATGCATAAAATTTGATAATCTGATGCCTACCACAGGTAAGATTTGAATTTGTACAACTGTGCTGGCTCAGATTGTGTTATTCTTGCTTGCTATTAGGTGAACAGAGGGGAGAAAGCCTCACCTGGCTGACAACTGTCTAAATACTGTATTCCTCCACATTTCTCCAAAACACCTTTGCTACCAATCTCATCCTCCATCCTCTACCAAGTCCATTCCCTCTTGATTCAAAACCATTGAAAACAAATGATTTCTCTATAAGCATTTACTTTCAAGTACAAAATTGAGAATGTTCTTTTGACTGCATTTTCCTAACCCACTCCAGGTGCAGACAATAATAGGCAAGAATATTAAAAATATTTCAATCTACATTTGACATTTGTAAGAAAAGGAAATTGAGTACACTGTGCTATGTCCTAAAAGATAGTTGAATCTATTTACAAATTAACAGAAAAGTGACTTAAGACATGGCCAGTTTTAAATTTCAGATTCTTTTCAAAACAAACCATATTTAAAGAAAGATGCAGCAATGGACTTGTTCTGGCCAATTATAATGCATTTTAGATATTCGTAGAGAAGAATATATACTTAAATATATACTTACGAATATATACTTAAGAGTTTTTTGTATCACTAGTAAGCTTTTTCTCTTTTTCTTTTCTAATCCTGTCTTGATAACTGTTTAGCTATTGCACTTTAACTTCTACTTCAAATCTCATCTTAAAAATCTGTTTCTTTCCATAGCATTCTTTGTAACATGGCTTTAGGTAGAATGAACCCCCTCTTACTGCATCAGCTGGGCACGTCCTTTATAGAACATACAGCAGATACTCACTGACATGAGGGACATTTAGTACAGCTTTATAGTTATCTACTCTCTCCTGTACATTAAGCTTTAAGTTTTCAGACTGGTGTGTTTTTTTTTTAAAGTATCAGCAAACACTCCACAGTTTTCATTGTACTGTTGCTAAATTTTCTACACAATTTCCATGTTTTGTGACCTATAACAAGGAAAAAATAATAGTTTTCTTCATAGCAGAGAATGAGTTGAAATATATATAATCAGCGTGGGATGACAGGCAGAATATTTCTGTCAAAATATATTGGTTTCTAAAATTATATTTATGTGAAATGGGTAATAATAATAATTTAAAGTCCTATTTACTTCAGCATTTAAGTCCTACCTCATTTACATTAATTTTTTCCCTGCTGTAAATTCTTCGATTTCAACAGAATTACCTCTGATTTACACAGGTGCTAGCTAGCAAAACTAGCATAATTCCTTTAAAACACCATATATTACAGTTATTTACACAGAGGAAAAAAAAAGGCACTGGCAGAGATTAGAGCTTCACACACACATAGCAAGAGATGCCTGGGATCTCAGAGAGTTTATTATCTGAATAGTCAGGGCAGACAAAGTCAGCAGAGTTGTACTGGACATGGCAGACGAAGACTGTTCAGGGCAGACTGAGAAATGCTGAGGTGAATCAACACTCCAAAGGTCACATAGCAGGTCAGTGACCAAGATGTGAAGAGCACCAAGATTTCCTGATGCTCAGTTCAGTGTCTGAGCTTATGCTGTTCTTCTGCAGAAACACACACAAAGCATAAAAACTATAAACCAGATGCCCTGTGTAAGACCACTGCACTGCTGGAACAAACGTGTTTGAAACCTAATTTAAGAGGTCAACTCTGGCATTCCTTATACTCTTAAAAAAGTTCCATAAATCTTATCAACTGTGTTTTCTTAAAATACTGTCACCTGTTGTTTTTTATGATTCCACCCTCCTAGAGCTCTTCCCACCTCTCTGTGGCTCTTTTGGCATGTCCTTCTGGGAATCACCCCAGCTCCCACCTTTATAAACGACTGTGAAGACTTCACAAGGCTCTGTATATGGGTGCTTTCTGTTCTCTCTGCTTCAGCTTGCTTTCTCATGTGATCAACATACACTGAACAGTTATTTCTACACAAACTCTTAAATAAATCATCACTAGAGACCTTTCTCCTCCTTTCCAAGTTTTGCTACTTTTCCTGTCATTTCACCAAAAAGTTTTCCATTCCCTTCAAGCCCAGAGCTTTGCTACGTACTTTGTACTCATGTGTCCATCCTCCAAGTCTTCCAGTTAGCCCTTTTTCCAGTCAACATCCTTTCTATCTTTTAGACCCCAAATTGGCCATTGTCTTTAAGCTAGGCCTCATTCTAACTATCTCCAGATTATGCACAGGGCAGAGAATCAGCTTTAAGCAGTGTCCAAAAGCCATTTAAAGGAATCACGGGTGGATCTGTACCCTTCCAGGGACAGCACTGCAGTCTCCAAGTAGCTCCCATCTGAGCCTGTTGAAGTCTCATTTTCTGAAAAACTTAGAAGATTTCGTTTTTCCTGAGGAGAAAAGGAAGTTCTTTGCAAGTTGGTGAAAATAGTTTCCTGTTCAGCTCTAGTTTGTTGGATCTATTCACACTGTATCTGCTATTAGAGAGCCATGGTCTACGAGAATGTTTCCCAAGCACCATAAGAAAAAAGAAAGTAGCACTAATATCAACAAAATCACCTGTGAGAGTCAGACATGCATCTAAACTTTGCACAACACATACACGCACAGCTATAAAAACCTGACAAACCTTGCAATTTGGTTACACAGGTTGAATCATTTAAATAAATTCCTCTAAACTCTTAATACAGAGGGAAATATAAAAAAAAAAAATTCAACATATTTTAAGCTACACCTGTTATCATCTTTACCTATCATAGTCAAAAAACAAAGTGCTATCATTCTAAGCCTAAAAATCAAAGAATAAGAAGAGTAAGGAAAAGCTTTTCAAAATCTTTCTATATTCTTCATTTTTAGTAATCAAGATTCTATCCGTTTAGATATCTACATTATATGCTGTTCCTGGCATACTGTATGCATCACTAACCACATGCCTTCTGTAAACTGTAAGAGTTCAGCCATTCACTTCATTCATTAAAATTCACAGGGCCTATTATTGTGTTTACAGTCTAATAGATATTCACTGTCACTATTCAGGCCTCTGATTCAATTTGCCTAAATCCCAGATGCAGAGTAATCCTGATGGAGATTAGCTTAATTTATCACCAATTTCTTCTCAGAACGAAGAAAGGTTGGTATTTCATAATAAAAGCTGTGTTTCTCCTTTTTTCCTAAAGCAGCACGCATAGCAAAGAAGACACAATAAATGTGTGATTTTTTATTAATGCTGAGATTCTTCCACTTATAAAAACTTTGCTTTGCATATAGGACATGTTCTCTTAAAGGTGTGTATTCTGCAGATAAGAATACTGATTCTCATCAGACTGGAACGCATCCCTATAACCAAATATTATACTCATTCTGACTGAACACAGACTGGCAGACTCATCATCTACTCCATGCAGTACAAAATAATCACTCTGGGTATACTTTTCTAGGTACAGTGTTGACAGTTTGGAGTGTAATAAATGAAATATACTTATCTTTTGGCTTTTAAATGTTCCCAGAAGGGATCATTTTCTAGCAACTTTAAGTCATATTAAAGGTGTCCACTTCCAAATCAAAACTGACAGTGCTGATTTACGTACGTGATACTATCTGCTGTCGTTTGCAAAATGTCCCAGTGACCTGCTGAAAAAACCTTTGTTTTTGGTCAAACAACACTTCCAAATTGGCACGGTTTGTATACAACTGTGTAAACTTTTTAAAATAAATAAATTTTCATCTGCACAGCAAACTATAGTCCTATTCCAATAAAAAATGAGTCCATTTTTGGCAGTCATAAAATTTTACTGTTACCTATTATGCTTAGCATTTTTAGATGAAGAAACAAATGATCATTCAAATGGCATCACACATCTGATCTGGGTACCCATACAAAAAGCATGCTCTGTACACCCGGGGCCTGGAAAAAGCTGGAGCAGTAGTACTGCCAAGGTAAATGAATCCACAGCGTTTGAGAATACATTCACCAACGGAAACATCCCATGAAGACTATTTCTTACTGTCTCACCACAAGTGGAGAATTCTAAGAGTCCCGTGCAAGGATTTACTTCTGTCCAAAGAACTGACTTTGTAGCTGGAGGCACAGGCAGTAGCAGTGCACTTGTGTTGTTCTCTTGTTGGAAGGGAGCTCATAAAACCCAACAGAATATTTCCCAAATATTTGAGGCTCTCAGCCACTAATATCTCTATTTTTTTGAGGTTTTTTTGTGACAAAAAGCAAATAGGATGTCATCTGCATATGGCCATTCTAGGAAGAACATGTTTCCTGGCAATGTTCTATCTTCCCCAACAGAACAGTTCAAGAGAAAAAGGCAATTATGGTAAATAACAAGAACTTGCCAAATAACAGGAATTTCTAATATGAAAATGGTGAGTCTTTAATTAGACTTATTCTTTGCAACAGGAAGAAGTTTCATGTGACATTTTCAATTAGCACTGCCACTAAATGGCAGTTCCAGCACCTCTAGCCTGCATCCATGTAAACTGACCCTGCTCTGACCCTGTGGCACACAAAAGCTGGTGCTCTTGGTTTTCAAAAGGTTAACTACATTTTCATGAGCTAGCTCACAATTGACCCATATAATGTTTATGGTGATATTTCATAAATGGAGGAAGAAGGAAGTTTCATAGGGGCAGAAACGAGCAGTGAAGGTCACTCAGAGGTGGAACTTTTTAATAGAAGTGTTAACTTACCTTAAACTGTATAATAAACTACAGCTGAAGATAGCAGTGAGAAAATATGTCATGGAAAAATTGATGCCAGGATTCAAGGTAAACTGCAGAAAGGTAAGAGAGACTGACATATATTTGGATATATCGTAAGCTGGCTGAATGACAAAATGACTGAATAGTAAATGACTGGCAGAACACCACCCGGCCAAGCAGAGGTGGAATAAGGCTTCTGACATGTGTGGCTGCACGTAGCTGTATGTCAAATAACAAGAGCAAGGGGGAAATGCACCTAGCTTCAGACCTGCTCTGAGTAGCAGAAATGAGGGCAGATGTCTTAAGAGAGTGAGCGTTAGATCCCCAAGAAGATCCACTAAGCTTGCCAAGTAAACTGCCGTGGGTCTTTATTTTGGCAGTCAATTCTATCAGATGGTTGTACTGGAGATCTATCAAGAACAATGCCAGAACAGACCAGATGTGCACTGTGCTTTAGCGGGTATCCTCTGTGGAGGCCACACAAGTCCCAAATCACAGAGGCATTATGGAAGTGAGAAACGCGCTCAGCTGACTTTGAAGCATTCAGCCACCACCACCTATTTATTACAGCCGAAGTTGAATATAGGTGCCTTATCAAAACTTCAGAACACCTTCCTCAAGGTCAGCAAAGTTCTGATACTTTCATGCTAAGGCAGATGCCACCACTGCACATTAACATAAAAATGAGATTTACTGATGTACAACTTCAATGGGCCAGTCAACCCTACTGAGTCTTGAGCTAACAAGGGTCCGTAACAGCAATATACAGTTAAAGTCAAACTGAGCTAAAAAAAAAAAACACAGTAATGGCAGAAAACAGAATTCCTGCAGAATTCAGCAGAATTTTGGACAGTTTCATAGCAAACTAGTATGCTGTACCCTGTCTTCGACAGACATCCTGTCAAGCAGTCTAATAGCAGTATTTTAACTTTATCCAGTGGTTGCTTTCTGCATATGTTGTCACAGGTACTACAAACACAGCAAAGCACATTTTGCTGTTGTTGCTGTGCTGCACAGAACTGCCAAAATCCACCTGAGGTTCCAATACTGCAATAAATGTTACAGAAAACACTGAACAATGGTACACTATAGAAATTGGACGCATGGTTCAAAGGGAATTTATGGGACTGATGGAAGCTGGATGAGATGAAAACATGTGCCTTTATAAAAGCCATCTAAAATAACTCTCAGAGACACCAGGTAACTCTTACAGGTAGTTTGTGTTCTTCTGTAATAAAAATGTTTTGTTGGGCCTAGCTTGCATTATATTTACAGCCTTACTTTCATTACTATTTATCAGTCTTCATAAATGCCATTGACAAATTTTATCTGGACTTCCTACCTAATACTGTGAAAATGTTTAATAATCAAGTTTAGCTCTGATCTTTACAGAACTCTAGAAACATGTAAACTTCATGAATTACCTCTTAGATCAGCCACCAACGCCATTTTTAATCCATTTAACTTATTATTGATATTGCATAGCCTACATATTTTATCTGAATGTCTCAGTATTAGGTCAGACATCTTAAAAAACAGTATATTAAAATGAATAGTAACCTTTATCAACTGACTTGCACTGGCTTGCAGAAAAGAAAACAGATTCATTCAACGCGACTTTTTTTCTATAGCCACTCTAAGAAGTATAACTATACTCTAATGCTTTAATACTTAAATAATTGAATTTCAGATCAGATTTTCATTATTTTAGCCAGAAACGAAGTCAGACTAACTGACCTAAAAATACCTATCCTGGCTGCATATTCTGAATATCAACTCAATATTATCATTCTTTTCGATTGCTCTGATGCTCATGGCAGTGTTATAGTATACATACACTTACTTTGAATACTTATTCAAAATGAGGATCAGCAAAAGTAAAATTCCTTAACCAGCCATATAAAGTTGTAAGCTACAAAAGCTCTCAATTTAAAAATACTACTTCCTTCTAGAAATTATTTAAAAACGTGCATTGGCTACTAATAGACTGGGGATGTTTCATCACCTTTATATAACATCAGCCTTACCTCCTTCCAGATACAGAACAGAAATATTTATACAAGACTTCTATCTCTACACAATGTCGTAGTTAACCTGGCAACTGGCAGCTAAGCACTAGACAGCCACTCGCTCACCCCTCCTCTTCTCTCCCAGCAGGATGGGGAGGAGAATGGACAACAGAGGAAACTCATGGGTTGATATAAGAACAGTTCAACAAGGCAACAAAGAAAATACTAATACTACTACTAATAATGATAATAAGGAACATGCAAAACAAACTACTCACAATTTTCTCACCACCCAATGACCAATTTGCAGCCAGTCTCCAAGCAGCAGTCATGGAACACGGAAAAATGAGAATTTTGCAAATTTCATTAAATTCCTGAAAAAGACTCAACTCCAGGAAAAGTTTTAACTCCTGGACAAGACAGAGCTTGAACTCATGGAAAAGAGAGAAGGAAAAAAATTATTCCTGCCCCCTAGCCAACCCCCATTCATAAACTGAGCATGACACCCACAGTATGGAATATTCCCATTGGCCAGCTTAGCTGCCTGTCTGTGGTCCCTCCCAGTCCCTGCACACGTGCTCACTAGCTGAATATGAGAGATTGGGAACAGTCCTTAATTACACAGCAACAACTGAAAACATCAGTGTTATCAGCATTCTCCTTGCACTAAATCCAAAACACAGCAGCTACTGTGAGGAAAATTAACTCTATCCCAGCCAAAACCAGGACACACAGTTACAAAGTTGTTTTATGTAATAATGGGTCATATCCACCCTGTGACGGGTATCTTACTACTACTATATTTTTAAATCGTGCCACTTTACTACTGTTCTTGGCCTTGCCACCCACAAATTTCATTTTGATATCTTTAGCCTCTTCTCCATCCTCCATACTCTCTTACTGCTCACATTTTTAGGTTATTATCTATAAACCATTTTCCAATTCCTTTAAATCACCTTTTTATTTCTAAATATTGTGTTGTCTTTCCTATCAAACTGAAATAGACATTTACAAGAAGCCACCCTCTAATTATGGAACTGTGGTTTTTTTGCTTAATTAATAAACTGTTACAGTGCACAATTTCTATTTCACAATTTCTATTTTCTATTAGACTATATCTTCCTCACAACAGCTCTGGAGACATGAGCTGCTCTGAATCAACCTATTTTAGGCGCTCTGTTCATTCCCACTGAACACACCTTAGGACATAACACCTGATCTCTATACCATACCCCAACAAAAATAAGTCCAGTAATGACTTACAACATACTGGATACAGTAACTTTTGTTCGTAGTTATTTCATGCACAATTTTTAGAAACTGTTACTAGATTTTACAGTCTAGCTATTTTAGTTAGTTGCATAAGTGTCCCAAACTGGGCTCCTCATAACAACGCAATGCTTTATTGTACATGACAAATATGTGCTTATCCAGTAACTCATCACATCCTCTGATTTGATCCAGCAGCGTACTACCAGACTCCTACCAGAAACATCTCCACCAGCTTTTGTAACTTAGTATATTGATCGAAACGGATTGAAGATCCTGTGCTTCTGAGTTATCAGTAACTCTAAAGGCAAGTAACAGTGTCTGCTAACAGCAGGAGGAGCCATACTCTCTTCTCTGAAGTTCCTCTGTTGTTGTATTATTAGCTATTAATTAGCAATGCTGAAATGATTTTTGTATGTTAAAAAAATAACTATATAATGTCATTAGAGACATGGAACAGCTGAAAAAAGTAATCGCATTCAATTGATTAATGAGAAGATTACACTTGCACTCAGAAAAACAAGTAAGGCTTCTGAAGTGATCAGAAGAGCAGATACAGATAAGAGGGTCATACAAATATGCCAAACAGGTTAAGCAAGAGCCAGTTTAAACTTGATGTCTACACAGAAAAACTTATCTGAGTTACTGAAACCTGAGTGAGAACCAAGGTCAGGGGAAAACTGACAGCCCCTTGGCAGGAGAGAGTAGAAATGAGACAGATCAGTCGTCAAAGGAAGAGCTGGTGCAGGAAGGAGCACTGCTGCTTCTGTTGTGTCACCTTGATCTTCCCACGTAGGTTATAGCATCAGATACGTAAGAGGTATCTTTAATGGGATTTACTTGATATACTACAAAAAATCCACTGAAACGCCAAGGACTTTCAACTATATTTTTTACAGTGGTATACTGTGAATAAAATCTGGTTTCAGAGAACTTTTTTTCCCATAAATATTTAGTACCTAACTAAACAAAGCAGTCTACTGAGGAACTCCCTGTTCATCAATATTTGACTTCTAGACAGCATCTTTATTTTAAAAAAATCTTCCTGCAGATCAGTAGTCAGCAAAAGAGTTACTTGAAATATGCATCCATATTCATTTATCCGGGACGGAAACTACATATTTAGTTTTATTAGCTAAATATTATTATTATTTATAGAGCAACTACATATTAACAATCTTTTCACATACAGTATTATCATGTAAATACTAATGAATATTCATGGTAAATAACAGAGAAGCAGGCATCTTATTCAACAACAAATAAAGTGTAATAGTTGCTAATAGGTGATTTTCCTCATTACAGCTACTTTTCAGAACACAAGGTCCTTTCCTTTCTCATTTTCTAATTTTTGTCAAACTTCTCATTATGGAAGTATGTAAAGTATTGATAATATGAACATTTATCTCCTATGTCTATAATTGCTACTGCAGTTTATTCAATTAAGTCATTCCAAAATTCATAGCCTGAATGAAGACTGAATTGCATCTCTCTGTCATCAAAGTATGGCATAGGAGTATTTAATTTAAAAAAATAGATAATGCATTAGCTTAATTCAGACTTTCTCATATTTAGACAAAAACAAGGATGCAGCTGTGGAAAGAACACTCATTTCTTCCTCTTAGTGGAAGCATTCTGTATTAAGAAAAGAAAGCACATTTTCCCCCATGAAAAATAACATTTTGTTGAAGAATAGGCAAGATACTTCTGAATCATGGGGCACAGTGATCAGTTTTATACCACTTTCTCAAGGGTTATGAAACATGGCAAACAGAAGATAGCCTTTATTTTAATCAGAAACTTAAAAAATAAAATAACTGATTTTTTAAATAACAGGCACACTTATTTTCATGAATGTCAATCTTCATTTTCACCTTAGATACTTTAGCTTATCAGTTCTTTGATTTTAGGATTTTGAAGTGCATTCAACACCATTCATTTTTTTTTCATAATGAGCTCAACGTGAATTTTTCAACTGAACTGACCATGGGATGCTTCTATAGTGACTTGTTATGTGATGGTGACAGAAAAAAGCTCAAATGTACAAGTACTACAGTTACTAATCTCAATCCACACTGGAAAGTTATTCATTAAGAGCTAATTATGAGTTCTTTTTACAGTGCATCAAAATACCACTGCTTTTTACTTCAGATGCTATCAGACTTGCTCAAACATATCTGAAAGCAGCTCCCCATAACAGAAATCCAAGAACAGTAGAGAAGTAGATCTGTTTCATGGGTTGGTAAGATAGACCCTTTTCTGAAAGTAGGTATATAGTAGATATATGCTAATTTCAAGATAGCTATATACTGAATAGGCATTATAATTCTTAGTTACGAAGTGGGTGTTTCAGAAAAAATAAATATTTATATTTCAAATATTGAGTTACAAAACTCAAATCAGTTAATTCTGCAGAACTTCACATCGAAGTAGTATGATGAAGCAATCTGTGTAACCCCACAGACACAGTATTCTTGCATGATGCACTGTAGCAGACTGTTAAGTACTTAACCGAAATGAGAAAAGAATATTCTACCCACTGTTTTTAAAACTGCTTTCAGTTTTGTAGTGTAGAGGCTTCCTTATTTAATATTTCTGCAATAAAAAGCAATGCATGTGGAAAATGATGCAATTCACACTAATCAACAGATACGAATTATTTTCTTAAATGTGCTGGGAAATTTTTCTCTGCAGAGTAATTTGGTATACAACTAAGCACTTTTTCTCGGGAATAAGTACGCTCATAGCCATATACAAAAAGACGACCAATAAAAATGATGGAAGTCTATGGAATAGTAGGAGAGAGACCTAGAGCCATTGACTCTTTCTCCCTGTTTAGACCAGCTCAAAGCTGACACCAGGCCAGTGAAGGAACTACAAATATTGTTCCAGAACAGGGCATGGACCAACGATAAGCTTCATTTAGTCTTTTACGTTTTGCTTTCACTCAAGAATACCTTTATTTAAGTAAACACTCAAAAGAAAATCAAACTCAAACCTTCACAAATGTCATGAACTCTTCTACTTTGTCACTGGTGAGCAGCAGCTTCTTCTGTACAGTTTCCAAAGCCTGCCCACTCTGTTTAGCCAAGCCATGTAGTTGTTGAGATGCAGTAGTCTCAAGTTCAGCCATGGCACATTCAGTCTCCATCATTTTGCTCTCTAAATGGTTAAGCTTGAGATCCTGAAACATATCCGCAGAGAAACAGCAGCGATATAATAAAAGCCGATAGGCAGGTATGGTAGGCCACAAAGGAATGCATGAACAAACCAACCTCCCACACAATGGTTACCATCACAGAATGCATAAAATGTAATTTCATGGGAAAAAGTAATTTTATTTTCAGTCATTATGTCCACATTTCCGCATCTGAATTTCAGTGATGTGACTGAATTAAATCAGAGAAACACACTACTATTATTCTGGGGTATTTTCCCATTCTGTATTTCAAAAGTCTAAGCTGATGACCTTGCAACTTTTCCTTTGAAAGCGAGGTACGAAAAGGTTCCACAGTGGAGCCATCACAACTGTAATATACCTTTTTCTCCAATTCATCTTTAGCCTTGTGATACATCTGCTCATATTGAGACTTCTCTTTTGTAGCTACATTAAGTCTTTGTTTCAGTGAGTCAACGGAAGCTTTTTTGTTCGAACAGTCTTCAGCCAGTGCCTTCACCTGAATATGAAAGGTCAAGAGCAATTGACTGTAAGATATAAAGCTTAAAAAAGAAAACAAAATCAAAACTAAGCTTACCTATATATACATACCTGTATTATGTAAACAATTTAAGTACCTTTTTCTGAAATTACAGTCTTTAACAAATCTCTACTGCTGATCCAGTACAGATCAGTTTGCACACAATCCTGTTACATAAAGTCTTGACTTGTATCAAGTGTAAAGAAAAGCTCTTCATTTGCAGAGCTGTTTGTTTATATATATTTCACTGTTACAGGGCATGCAAAAGGGAGCACACTACAACTTCCACTCATTTCTTCTATCAGAGGTAAAACCATTAATTAAAATTCAGCTGAGAAAATGGTAACTGTCTCCAAATTCACAGTCTGTAAATCCTTATAAAAATTATTATTATTTTGCCATACAACACAAACACTGATTTTGGGTAAAATGAAATAGACGAATGGTCCTAGAAGATCACCCAGCTCTCCTGACAATATTAATCACAAAGTTTTCCTGACAATGTCGAGTAACAGGGAATTTCTTTGATCTTCTGCTGAAGATAATGTAAAATTTATCAAGTTCATTTTCCACATGGAATAATCAAATTAATGTATGGAATTCGATTCTCTGGAATCTGAGAAATGCAGCACTTAAAATACTCAAAGAACAGCACTCAAGCACATTGCTGCATTTTAAATCTTTTGTCTGAAACCAAACCCAGATACTTCTCTTGTTTTGTACTTTAGCTCCCTTGCCTGCTTATGCTCTCACTCTCTGGTGTTGATTTCTTAATCACACCTTATCTTTGGCATAGAGGGTAAGAGAGTACTCTCTCTAGAGCCGAAAGTACTATACGACTGCAAGCAGAGACAGTGCCTGTGGTATTCAGCAAGCACTTACATTCTAGGAAAACAAATGCAAATTGGTACATTGTTTATTTCTATTTTGGGGTCTACCCAAAATACTCTACCTACACAGACAGAAGTACATTAAGCTAAGAACTGTGAATCATTCATAACATTGCAGTACTAACAACAGATTAACATACTAAAGCATTTAACTACTATAGCTAGGAGAGGTGCATGGACTTCATTAGCATATGTCACGTAAAATCATCACTGTTTCAGATCTACTGTATTTTATGAACTTACAGTACATCAAACTAAATCTCACTACTTACAGCACATCTTTGCAACTCAATGTTCTGCATACTTCAATAATTAATTACACCTTTTACAAATATACATTAAATTATCCTGAATCCATCCAAGTTACCACCGTATACTGATTTCATACAAATTATAGTGGAGGGAATTACACCCTTAAATTAACTGTACATTGTTTGCTTAAAGCAATATATTGTTTTAGTATGTATAGCATGTTGAAATAACTTCTGCAAATCCACCAGCTTCTGCTTTTCCTAAAACTATGAAAAGCAAGAAGGAAGTACCTTTCTCTCAAGACTTTCTAGTTTTTCATTAGAGGTTTTCTCATTTTCTTGATTTGCTTTTAGACGAGACCTTAAGTCTTCTATCAAATGTCTTTTCATATTAAGGTCCCTCTCCAATCGAGAAATCCTACAAAGGAAGAAGTTACACTGTTAGCAAATATGGTTAATATGCAACTATTTTAAATCACTAAAAAGTGTAAATGCAGTACACAAGCTATCATTCCTGTAGCTTTAGAACATTTTTTAAATAAATCTGATGCAATTCTTGCAATTTACCCTATTCTCAACCATTAAAACCAGTTTCAAGTCACTTATTAAAGACCTGTTTCTAAATACGTAATTTACTTGTGATTTGTCTTTTGTTGTCATTTATGCTCTAACGTGTCTGATCTGAAATCATAATTCGTTTTAAGCTATTATTTTAAAAAGGCAAAAAAACCTGTTGAAAACACAGAATTTAACTAATTCAATTTCTTTGATGTCTGAAGCAGGTATCATCCAAACACCTCTATCACTCTAGTATCTCCGATAAGATAGTACTTCTCAAAAACTGCAAAACCCAGAAACAACATCAGCATTTTTCAGGAACTTCTCAAAAAAAGAAACTCTCACGTACTACAAACTCTGTTCAAAGAGAAGATTATGCCTTACATAATGCCTCCACTCTTATGACACAAATTAATATTTAAATTAATATTTTAAATTATATTTTAATATTTTAAATATAAACATAAGCATGAGTATGTTCAGACTTCTGGATTATTTTTTTTAATTAAAGCAAAATGAATGACGTAATATGTTCAGCAATAAAACATTGTTGATTACACGTCAATATGATATTAAAAATCCCAGGAAAATACTGCATCTTAAAATTTTTTGCATCTATTTCACATTTATACTATTAATGTTATTTTGGTGACTACATCTTACAGTTGATGGAAAAACAGTGTCTATTTTATAAAGGGCACATGATAACAAGTAATCCTATTTAAAATTTCAGTCTTATAGTGGAAAAATTAACTTTGAAACAGAAAAGACACAATGGAAACAATTTAACAATTTTAAGAGTTCTCTGGTTTTTAAATGAAATAATTTCAGATAAATAAATTGCATTCCTTCTAGAAATAAAAAAATAGAATGGTTAGAGGAGTTAAACTCTCAGACAGGCAAGAAATTCACTGCTATACTAATAGATTATGTTTATATAATAATATAATTGAAGAACAGTACTACATCAGCTAATGGAGGTAGAATAAAAATCTCAGTTGTGCACTTCACAACAATACATGTGCATCTCAAAATGAGCAGTAAACCTTAATCAATTCAAACAGAAACAAATACAACTCTCCTTTTGAACTTTTTATGAATGTAAGACTGGATATTTAATCTTGTTTAAGCATCTGAACCTTGACATGTCTCCTAGCCCCTAGGCAAAGAATTACTGTATTTGAAAGACTGTGTTTAACAGTGCTGAGGAATTCATTTACACACACATCCAGGATGAAACAGTCTGCTCTAGGGTCTGGGTATTCTTACTGCAATACCGATAATGTACCCAGCTAAACACTCATCAGATTAAACAAAATGCAGTTTTAGCACATACTGCTCCAGTTTCTAAAAAAAAACCCCGTAACAGTCTGCAAGACTGCAGTGATAAGACGAATAAAACATCCTTCTAAAAATCTATTTAAGAATCGTTAAGGTTGTAACAATTACACAGCTGCCACTGGGTGGCACCAAACACAACGGATAGAAGAGTGAACATACTTCGCTTGCAGCTCCCGAATCCGTTCTGCTTTTTCCTGGACTTCGTTTTTCAGTGACTTAATGGTTGTCGATTGCTTAGTGATTTCATTATTCGAATTCTATATTGAAAAAATTTAAAATATACATAAAGCAGACAATATTATCGCAGTCAACAGTAAATTTGTTGGAAATAACGGGCTGTGTAAACTTCCACATATTTTATGAATGTTCTTAAACATTAATTGGTACAAAAGGAGCATTCTTACTTTCTAGCTACACATAAGCAAAAGTACATTCCTTGGAAATATGATCAAAATCAGTACTTTTCCATTCTTCTAATACTGCATGATTAATAGATGTTTCCCAGAACACCTCTAAGCCCAGTGTACCTATCAGGACCACATTTGGTCTTGCATAGCATGGTCAGCTGTAAAGGTAACAGAAAAGAAGAGAAATAAAATCAGATCTTCATTTGAACTACATCCTTGAATGGTATAGTTCTACAGCACAAGGGGCCTGCATCCACAGAGCAACAATTTCCAATAATCCCTTGCATCCTCTGCATTTAGAAACACAAGACAATATACAAGAGCAGTTGTTTCTGTGTCCCTTGAAACTCAAAGCATAAGACAAAGACATTTCCATCTGGCCATACTAACACAAATACTACATTTCAATAACAAAAAGGTACTATCCTAACTTTCAGGCACATATAATTCCAGCGAAGGAGAACTGTACAGTTGTTGGCCTTTCCTCATTGTAGATAGTAGGAAGAAAAAAAGCCTCAATTCCTCCATGGAAACACACAGATAATCTACCCAAGATTTAAATACGGAACAACTGAATCACTCTGCAAAAATAAAAATATCAAATCTAACTAAGTAGCCATCTTAGCACTCTTGAGCATATGCATTGAATGCCATTGCTGAAAATGGCAGCTCAAACAGACCACATATAGAGATTTCAGAAAAGGTGTGCCAAAAGATACACATGCGTTAAGTGCACACATAACATGTATGTGTGCATATATGCATTCAGGTTCAGCCACTGTACGAAAGCTTTTTACTCATTAAGTATAAACAATACATGAACAGATCAGACACGCTGTAAACAAAGATACTTCAGGAGAATTTCTCTGCTCAGTGCAGACTTGTAACGCCTATTAACATTAATAGGAGTATTGTACATAACTCTGTGCACCTCAGGGGGAGTATATATTCTTGCGTGCATAGTTAGATGTAAAATATTGTTCTTAATAACTTGTCTAGTCTATTTACTATTATTATGTGAGGTATAACCAGAAAATTGTTAAAATGATGTATGCTAGCAGAATACTCCTGAGTTTCCTGAGACCCGTTTGTTGAGCCTGAGCTTCATTAGCGTGAAGCACAGCACCCAGTTACATGGTTTACACACCAGATACGAACTTGAGTACCTAGACAGGCCTCTGCACATGCTCAGAGGCAAAGACATAAGCTTATGGTATTTTGCTTCTTAACTCACTACCCACACCTAACACATTTCCTCCTATTGGCAAAAATACAAGGAGTCATTACATACAACATAAAGAAACACTGCAAAGATAGCTCTGAGAAAAAAAATGAACAAAACCAGGTACTTTGAGATTTTGAGCTATAAGGAAAGCTTCTGCTGCTTTCACATTCAGGAGAATAACTTTGTATCTCCTTTTTAAGTACGCTAGATCATCTGCCACAATAGTTGACAACTTTTGCTAATTTCTTCTGCTAAAACGATCTGCAGGACTTAAATTTTTGAAAAATTTTTAGGTCAAAATAAGGCTAAGAATTTCAGTAACTTGATTTAAGTAGTTTTGAGGCCCTTATAGTCAAAAGTCTCATCCAATTCAGCAATCAGTGAATTTACTCTACTAATCTGGATTTGGGGTCACATACTATATTTATTCTAAGTGTAGTTTTGCATACACAGTTTATTTTTTACATAAAAAATATAATACATCTTTAAGAAGGAAATAAAAGTCATGTTAGTATTTTTGACATCAGATTTATACATATTTGCTAAATGTTTCCTCTGCTTGTAGAAACAAAAAAACCTTTGATTTTTCAGCACTATATTTTGCAGTTCACGTCTGGCAGACTTCTAGGCTTCTAGCATGAGTGTCAGTCTTAGAGTATTTTACAAAAGAAAAAAAAGCCCCATTTTTTATTTTTCTTACTTTCGTAGAGCAATTGACTACTAGGTTTCTGGATAATGAGGACACTCATCTAAAAGGAACAACCCTAATTAACAGAAATTACCACTCACCAGCAACAGAAGGAGATTAGTCAAGCCCAAATCTAAAATCAACACTCAAGAAGACATCATGTATGTTTTCAAGATCTCTTTCTCATAATTAAAGTAGATCAAATTATGTGCCTCCTCATGGCTACTCCCTGCTGCGGTCATCTCTTTATCAGTGACCTACCTTTACTAATCCCTGAATTTAGATGCCACCAACAGCTAAGAGTCTGAGCACTACCTGCATCTCGTGGGCCAGCACAGCTGAACCAGTACTCCGAGCCACAGCCAGCTAGATCACGCATGTAACATGGCCTTTTCTTCCAGCTGATCCTTTTGCAGCCAGCTTGCTAGTGTGTCGTTTCTTTTAGCAGCAAGATACTGTACCATTTTGACCTCTTCACTTTCCCCAAATATTAAACACAAAACGATGGAACAAACCAACTTTAAGACATCCTGTGGCACATATATTTCCTCCACTGAGAAGAGAGTAAGAATTAGTATGTTCGAGCCAGGTCACCTGCTGAAAAAGCTCTCAGATCAACACATTCCAGCATCTACATCATCCACATGTAACAGAATCACTGTAGGCTGAAAAATGAAATCATCAACAAGTTAGTCTTCTCCTACCAGCTAATCTACAAAAATACAAATACAAAAAGAATATCTTGCTGACAAGATGACTTGATGAACGATGACAAGAATAGTAGCGACATATAGGTAATGTAACACTGTTGCCTTACATGAGCTGCCCCATCAGTCCAAACTCTATGGTCCCCTTTCAGATAGCTATTGCTTACATCCTGAAAGGAAGCAAGGAATCAACACAATTCTCACTGAAGTAATTCCACAGCACTTTCCAACAAGACACAATCATTGTGTGAAAACCCAGCAAGCCTCCCTGTCTGACCTATCTGATCCGCAAAAATTCTTTTAATTGTAACTTTTAATTCTCCCGCTTATGACTACATTTCTACTTTTCATCAAAGGTTATCTAACACCTAAGTTGCTAATCATTGGCTAAGATTTATAAATGAGATGCATATGTGAGTATACGTATATCTGCTTGACCCAGTTACGAAATACTGTTCATACGAATTATCCTCAGAACTAGATAATCTGTTCTGTCACCTTCAGTTTGCACTGCAGCTGTTTCATCTCTAAATCAATGTTCTTTGAAGGAGCTGGTGTGGCTTCACTCTTGCCAGCAGTTTGAGACAGATGTTCTCTCAACTTCAATTTTCCTTGTAAATCTTCCTTCTCCTGTTGCCACTTGGCCAGGTTGGAGGTCAACACCTGTTTTAAAAACAGAAGAAACAATCACAATTGCATCCTAAAAATGTTTCTGCTTGATTATATAAGATGCTTCTCTGGTTCAGACTTTAAGAGGAATAAAACAGTATATATTATCTATAATTATATCGCATAGTTGTTGGTTGAATTCTCTAGCCATCGCAATGATCAAATCCAGCAGAAAAAAGAAGCAATTTTTTTACAGCCAAGCTAATTCAGTTTTGACTGTACACACTGCTATTTTTACTATGACAGGCAAAAATTATCATACAAAACTGTAACAGTAGATACTGCTGAATCTTGTTTAACTAAAGCCTCTCTAGGATTCAGCAATTATTTCTACACAAAGCATGAAGAAATAACAAGGTGTCTCAGGCACCAATGCGTATTAAAAGTGGTTAAATGTCAAATCTGTTTTAATGGTGACCACTGTAAGCTCACTTAAATTGCTGCGTTGACAACTGCTATAAAACATATACCCTTCTCTTGGCTTTTGTTTTGGTATTTGTAGGGCTTGTAGAGGTTAAAGCAAAGTGGACCAGCTGCACTAAATATCTTCTGGTTGGCTGGTCTTTACGCATGTTGTGTTATTTCTTGCCTTACACATATATGCACCATAGCCAGAGAACCACATATTCCATAACCTTGACTCTAGGGCTGAGGTACTTAAGTGGTAAAAGCCAAGCTGGAGCAGGACAGGATAACAGATGTTAGTTGTTTATTCCACCGGGTAGGTCTTACCACCCTATACTGCAGCCAAAATGCTTCTCATTTAGCAACATAAATGCTAAGTCCAATTAGCAGACGAAGCTTGTTAGGGATTTAGGTCAAAAAAATAACATGCAAACAAACTCTCAGTCTTGTTGCACTTGATTGACAACTGACAAGGCTTATTCAATCTTTGCAACTATATTTCACAGTACTCCTTATAGAAGTAATCTTTTAAATCAAATATTTGTTTTAATTTAAATAATATTCAATGCTGTTCTGTAAAAAAAGGGAACTGAAATAATCTTCATGCTAGTGGTTAACTTTCACGAACCTGTGGTCAGCTGAAAGCCACCAATGGCCTAACAACTCTCTGTTCCTTAAGCAAGTAACTACAGTACTATTTTATTATTCCAAAGAAGATTGTAATAAGGTAGTTTAACATAAGGAACAATTATACAAAATGGTGTTGAAATGTCTCAAAGGGCAAAAAAAACCTTCCGTTGTGAAAAATCCCAATAAGAAACTGGAGAAGACACCACAGCTTGAAATTACTAAATCTGTGCCTGATTACATGCTGGTACGCAAAAAAACACAGCTGAGAAGGTTAAAGATAGTGTTCTCTTTCCAAGCATTTTATTATTTAACTCAAAAATAGATTTTATACTGTTTGATGTTATTAGAAAAATATTTTCATATACATATATTTATATATACAGACACTTCCGTAACAATCATCTGAAGATCACATATACATACAAACAAAAGAAAAACTACTCATGGTGGTGTTTATCCCCATTATGAATGACATGAGCATGCCTGTACATTTTGCATTAGCTTAAAAAAAATCATGGATACAAGAAAATGCATCCTGTATTTAAAGTTAAAACTGTAACAGTATTTCACACGAGTGAATTTATTAAAGCCAATGGGCAGTTTACATATTTATCTGGCAAGTACTGTTCTTAGTAAAACAGTTAATCTTTCCATTCTCTTCGGCATCTGCTGTCATTATTGAACAAGGGATAAATAGTGTTAATGTATTTTCTAATTGGCTATTCCTTAATCTGATATATTATTCTCACAATTAATACAGTCTGAGTAAAAGACAAAACAAAGGAAGGCTACTTTAACAAGCAAAAATAGCAGTAGTACAGAAAGATATAGAAAGCTATAAGGATTAGGTTAATTTATCCAGTATGGCCAATATTTCTACATGCAGAATTTCATGATACAGTGTCTCTATAATAAATTATTCATAAAAAGAAAAGCAAAAAAAATCATAGCTAGATCAATATTTCTGATTAAAATTAGAAATGCTCCCATATCTGCGCAAGATAGCTCGTGAGTCTCAGAAGTTTCTTAGGCTACTGCTGCCGCCAAAATACATCCAGTCTAAAATGCCGTGATTTCAGAGGCCACATTCCCACAATGACAGCAAATATTTTGAAAAAGGGCTTTCATGAGACAGGTGCCAAAGAAGACAGTTTTACATAGGTTATAGAATTTACCTAAGTGAGGAGGTAGAAAAACATCTAAAAGATGAATGTACATAAATCCAGAACCAGCATCAGAAGTACGGGGGTGAAGTGAAAGTAGTACATAACGTACATGATGTACAAGACTAACACCCCCCAACTTGTAAAGGCAGACGAAGGCAGACATGCAATTGCAATCAGAGATACGAAGAAAGTTGTCTCTTAACAGCTCTGGAGACAATGTAAATGGTGATACTGGGTTGGTAATTCTACTGCAATGTTCTTCTTTTTGCAATATATTGAAATTCTGTCTAAATCTATTTAGGATGTGAAAAACAGTCCCCCTACCCTGCCAAGATATTTGTGCCTAGAAGATATTCCTTGCATTTACTTACTTAAGAAGTAAGTTCATTGCCCTGCTGTCCCTCACCAGTTTTAGGTCAAGTCTTTTGTTCCTTTTTCTTTTTTAGACAGAGGGGGGTTTTTGTGTGTGTGCTTCCAAGCACACAAATCCTGAGTGACAGAGTAAAAAGGATTTACTCCAGGGGAAGAGGTCACCAGGATGAAAGGTAGAATCTTAAAACACCAGCTAGACCAGATGTTGGTAAAGGCAGGCTATCGCTGTTCCTCCACGACGTAGCGGCCTTTCTCTGCTGCACCTCCTCCAGAGTGTTTTGGCTTAACAGATGTTTATAGATTCAATATTTTAACAGCCATCTATCTTAATCTCCTTGCTCCTGGTATACCCATGACACTCTGTTGTGCTGTACACAAAGGGATAAGTGATGAAATCTCAGTTTCTATGTAGTCAGCGTAAAACTTCCAGTGACTCAGCAAGGCTTTTTACCATAAGCCCTTTGCTCAGAAAGACAGCTACGTGGAAGGCCCAACGGATTAACGTAGTAAGCTCCTGGAATGGCCTATTGCTCCTCCGCATCACAACAACCCGGTGAGGAGCTTCTAGCTCAGTTTAGAGCAGTCTCACCCTCCTACTGCAGCTGGCTTTTACGAAAATGACATTTCTCTTGGGGGTGACTTCTATTGCACTGGCACTACTGTACATGACCCCACACAGTTGTATTTGCAGAGTATAATATATAGAATTTATTTATAGGCAAAATTATAAAATCAGATATAAATCAGGTCATTCTTGAAACTCTTTCTCAACAATGACATAACCGTATTTTACCACTTATTTTTTTAATCCAACTATAACCAATCTAAATATCCTCATGTGTAAAAATTTTATTTGTTATGAAGCTTCCCATTCTACAATCCTGGCAAACATTACAATGTGCATAGAAATGTCTGCAAGAAACCTGAAGTCAACATATTCCTTCTTCTTGTCTCTATGAAACCTTGCTACAGTAGGTAATAAAATACATTTGCTATATGCACAGCTCCTGTACCAAGCTCTATTTTAAAATCTAACACTGTTCGTCTGAAGGTTTTAAACAGAATGCTATTTTCTTACAGCTTTAGCTTGACCATGAAAAATATACAAGATAAGTAGGACTTGTTGCACACATAAACCATGAAAGAACTTTTAAAAACATATTTGGAGGCACAGAGTTAGGTATTTATGATTTTACACACTCTATCAAATGTTATTATAACATAATGATAAGCCTATTTACAATATCCAAAGCAAAACTGATTGAGTCAATCTCACTGATCTTGACCATATTTCACTCTCTTGAATCAAAACTACGTCTGCCTGATGGGTTACAGAAAAAAAAGCTAAAATTAATAAAGATGGTGTGTAGGTACCTGAAAATATGAATATATATATATACCAGACTAAAACGCCAACTGTGCTGCATACTTAATGTGATCATATAGACAAAAGGCAAATAACTCCAAATCCTCAGTGAAAGTTCTTTTCATGCAAGTGCTGTTAAGTGGTTGATTACTTAGTATTCCAGACATGAAACAAAATATGAAACAGAAGTCTTTGGTGACTTCATATCCTATCCCCAAGTTGAAACAAAGACCCCCAAAAGCAAGAAAAAGTTCTAAAATGTAGAAGTTCTTTGTCATTTATTCTTCCGAAATTTTAGGAAATTCTGTTGTATCACTCAGCTGTAATTTTTTTTCCGCCAAATGCAGCTATCAGCAGCTGACCCTGTTTCACAAAATGTCAAGTAAATGAAGGTAATATAGAGGACTTTTTGCCAGTGCTTTAGCTAGTTGTTAGACTTCAGTAGCCTTTAGAGACCATTAAGTACCCTTTGGCTAATTGGCCAATGGTAGATTAATCCTCTTTTTATTCTAGCAGCACTATTTTAATACCCTTTGCACTCTGTCAATGTAGTATCTGAATGACAAAATAATATTGTGCATGAATAATAAGCAGAAAAGTTAAATTAACATTTCATGTTTCACATGCCATACCTATGTGTCAGGGAAAAAAAACCCCTCTTTTAAAGCCACTGACATTCAACTTTTTTAAACAATCTCATGTTGACATCTTACTGAAGTGAATCTTCCTAATTACTGCTAATTGCCTATCAAGAAAAAAAAGTCTTCCCTTGAAGTGCAGTTGTCTACTATAGATGAACACAGCTCCAATGTGCATAGTAAAGACAGGCATGACACTTGAGGTGTGCTACATTATTATGAGGTCATACTAAATATGGCTTGCAATGAACAAAGCAGCTTTTAAGGATCTTTACGGCACTGAAAATGTCAATCTCTCATGAAGTGTTTAAATTAGTTCCCAGCAGAGAAATACAGATATCAGTATGCAGATAAGAGGTATATTTCTCAAGTATTTCACTAAAGAAAAAACATAGTTGTGCTATTGATAATGTCACTGTAACACAATTGCAGTTCTTCAGCTTTATAAAAGCAATGTTGATGCTGCTATCTACAGAACAGCCCTTTCACAGATACAAATTATAAATTCAGCTATTACTGGGAACACAGTTGGAATCCTAACAAAGACTCTTATCAAAGTCTTTGAATGTCTTCTTAATGATGTGTTAGTATTGATCAGAGTGATCATCATTTATAAAGGACTGATTATGTATACCAGTTCATAAACAAATTTTTTATTTGTAATTTTAATTCAGCTATTTTGTAGCTAATTTATACCTAAATTTATTCTACAATTTATAAAAGCTAGTACTAGTACTACAACATTTGAGCTGGCTATGGCATCTTATGAAGTAATAAAAAAATAAAATCAATAAAATTAGAGCAGATAGGGCCATTTTAAATTTTGGTTTGCTTTTTCTTTGTTTCTTTTTGTAAAGAATGATAACAACGCACAGGTCAAGACCAGAACACATGTATCTATTTAGACAAACGCACAAACACTCACTTGTAAACGAACTGGAGCAATCTACTCTGGGCCCAGTTATCCAAGAAGTCATCTGCTGTTACAAACAACAGACAAGCCTGAGTACAGAACTACATATTGTGCAACCCATGATTTTTCAAATAAATTATGGAAAATAAGAAAATACTTAGTAATAATATGAGTAACATTTTTTTAATACAATGAAAATTATTCTGAAACATGTCATCTGTATAACAGTAACACCAATTCAAAGATAAGGGGTATGACCTGCAGCAATTCTGTTTTAGCTTGCATTTTCTATCACTTCCATTTCATGTCTCTGTACAAGTAAACATTGCTGTATCCCAAGCCTAATTTCTGTACATATTACAAACACTATCTTGCTTTCACACTAAAACAGATGCAGCACTCCATCTGTCCTTGCAAATTTCAAAGGAATATAAGGACTATTAACTATGTATGTAACATTACTTATAGAAGTAGTTGCATTATGACCAATTATGTGCTCACAACTATATGTTTTAATTTTTGTAGGGACTGAGTCTCCAACATGGAGATACAAACTGCCAGAATATACAGATGTGCAGGACCTTGCCTATAAGGTCTTAACATTTTCAGATAAAAATTACAAAACTTAAAATACTAATTTTTCTTAAAGAGAAAAATATTTAAGATTACAGTATATTATACTATAGCTGACATACTTAATTTAATTGAAGTATTAATATCTACAGGCACAACACGATACATTTAAGTAACAACCAAGTTAAAAATTAAAATCTAACCAGAGACATATCACAACACTTTGTCCAACTTGCAAATATATGAATGTTATAGCAAACCAGTTGTGAAGATGTGGCTGAAGTCCAAAACCAATGTCTCCATGCACCTACCATTGCTATTTAAACAAATACAAGTTGACTTGAGTATTCCAACACTAAACATGCCTGTGCACATTAAGTATTGTTATATACGACCAAAGACTTCCATCTGATGCATAAAATTTGCCCTAAGATTTCCACACCTCAGTACTTACTAGAAAATTTTCAGTAAAAGACATGGAATCCACGCTATCTTTTATAGTTAGGGCCAGGTTTTAGTGCAAGATTTTTTGCAGGGTTACACAGTATTTATCTGATTTTCACCAAACATGAGAGTTGAGGCCAACTCATAAAGCTAGAAATTTGAATTTTTCATCTAGGGTCAGGGATAGTGCTTGCCATATTCCCTCTGCTTAATCTTAACACATCTAAGCACTGCAAATGAACTACTTGCATGAGAGCCAGTCAGGGAATTTCACAATCCCTACAACTCATTACAAATTTAACAGCAGCAATACTAAGTATTCATATGTTTCAGATAACACATACAAATATGCTGCACTAAAACTCATTGGGGGAAAAAATTAATAATGCTTCCATCTGTTTTCCGTATAGCTCACATAAAATAGAGAGAAACCCAAATGAAAATGCTATTTTAAAGACTGTTTTTAAACTTTCTTTTGATTTACTCACTTAGTTCCAAAGCATACAGCTTTCTATCTTTAAAAATTAAAAATATTTTTAAAAGAATATATAAGCAACAAAGAAACAAAACAGCTGAAAGAATGGTGAAATATTAATTTAACCTCTCCTCATTTCCATCTGTTTTAGAGAGTGAACCACTTTCTATTGAAATACTTCTGCATCTCAAATATAAGTGGGCAGGAATTCTGTGCTTGTAGGGAAAGCTGTTCTACCTCCCATACTCTGGCCTTGTCTTTATATATTGTCTTCATTTGCCCAAATCACAGCTTTCCAATTCTTAAAGATCATTTTCTGTCAACTTACAGAAAACATATTTAAAAAATACAAAAGTCTGAGGAAGTGATAAAAGTATTTTGAGATAAAAATTACTAAAAAATACGTGTATCAGAGGTAATCTCAGAAGTGGGTTGCAGTATTCAAGGAACAAAATTTATAAAGATAGGTCTATATTTAATTTTATACAATTATTTAAATAGCTCATTTGTAACTGCTTCAGATATCAACAAAAACTGAAAAAAACCCCCTCAGAAGTTTTTTTTTATGTAGACAGCTGTGTAAAAGCAAAATATTTTAAATTTAAACAGTAGTAATAAATTTAGTTATTGGAAAAGTTCAATGCTCTCATAGACCAGGATAAAAATACAAATAAACAACAAAGGGTTGGGGAAAAAATGGTAAAAAAAATGGATTCTTTCTAGTCACAGAAAGGTAATACTGTACAAATATGAATGTATTATTTAAATTTCTAGATAAGAAAATAAAGTCATATTGCCAGCCACTTCTGAGAGTATGAGGAAGCTGGTGATGGGTACTGGGGGGGGGGGGATGGGAAGACAGGAATATTTTTCAAAATCATGAATTGCATTTAAAAATTACCTCTAAAATGTATTGCATATAAATTAAAGTGGTAATTCATCCCTGGATTCTTGTAAATGAACCCCCACAGTCTTATCTTTAAATTGTAATTTATGTTATCATTGGAACCCTTGCTAAAATTATAGGCATAAATGAACAGTTTAGGGTAAAGTATTCCTTACATTACATATTAAATAGCTGAAGAAACCATCACAAGAAAAAGCCATGTTTTCAGCCTAATGTGTAAAACTGAATATACTTTCCCTTCATCATGATTATCATCAGTATTGTGACTCATTTGAGCAATTAATTATTTTCAAATACATGAACAGTTTGAGGACAACATTGTACTTGTGCCTAATACGTGCAATTCAATGTCCCTGCTTGAACCAGACCTACAGCTGCTGTCTCTTGCTACTTCCCTCATTCTTTTCTGCTTGCTTCACCGAGATAACAACACAGACAAAGTCACACATTTCTCCTCGACGTACATAAGACCACAGGACCACCTCTGAATCTATGAATGAACAGAAAACTGTGCACAGGCGGACCAGTTCAGCCAGCCACCAAAGGTAAAACCTTTTCCAGTGCCTGTGAATCTTGTGAGACTAGCCACGCAGTCTCCATTACTAAGAAAGAAACTGAAGCTCTTGCCACATTAGGTATCAAAGGTAGCCTGGAGTGATGCAAAATAAACCTGAACATGACAGAGGCTACGGCAACAGTCCACGATTACCTCATTAATTTCCAATGAAACTTCAGGAGAGCAAATCAGATGGTGCAAAGCACTACTAAGGAAGTTTAAACATTCTTCTACCTCCTCTAGCAGTAACTGAGCCCATGAGGTCCAGGCACTTCAGGCAAAGAAACATGGCTTTAAAGCCACAAACACCCTTCCCTTAGGGTTACAAGGAGAGTATTCGTGTCTGACTTCTGTAGGGGTGCGAAAATATCCTGTAAGTCAGTACTCATTATCGGCAACAACTCAGGTATAAGACAGTGAAAAAGAGGACAATCCCAAGCAGGGAATGCTGTAGATAACCATTTTTAAAAAGGAATCTCAGGTGTAGTTCCCAGATATCATTCTTTTCAGATATCCTACAAGACTTCTTACTCTTACTAAGTAAGAAGTACTTAGAAGTAGTACTTCTACTACTACTAAGAAGTAGTCTTAGTTGTAACACTCTCTTTTTCTACTGCGGTTGAAGATACCTTAGTTCTGGACTCCTATTCCTTTAAGCTTAAAAAGACCAAAATACAGGCTCGTGCATTTTCCTTGGTAAAGTAATGAGACTGGCTGTACTCTTCTGGTTTGTACTCCTGGCTATGAATATGTCTTTTGAAGTTTCTTCCTGTAGTGAAAAGGAGTAGCCAGGACAACAGAGCACCAGCATTAACTTCAAACATACAAGCTTAAAACACGGATTGTAGGAATGAGAAAGGTGGAGTGAGATGCAAGCTCTAACAAAAATGCCAATTCCCTTTGTGTAATAAACTACATAAAGAAATCTCAGTGTGGGATGGGTAAGAAAATAGGGTCAAACACAGGAAACCAGTGCATTGCAGTAGACCTAACAGTGCTGAACTGGTGAAGCAGAAGATTGCTCTTCTGAAATGTGGAGCAGTTCAAAAGAACTCTAGCACCAAATATGTTTCCTTCTGGCACTGTTCCCCCAAGCACAAGATGTGGGAGCTGTTGTTACAGTCCTGCTTTCTGATCATTGATACATCTTATTAGAAATCAAAGAGCAACAAGCTGCATGGAGGAAAAGGAGAAGTTGGTGTCCAATGAGCAAAAGTTTGCAAGGACTAGATGCTGGCTCCATTGTTCAAACTCTTCAGTATTAAGATATTTTTCCTGTGCTAGTTACCTCAAAAAAAAGTCCTTCCATTTGATAATGAGGAAAAAAATTAATTTCTACAAGAGCGAGACTGGTAATGATGTCAAGAATACCTTACATTTAGCACATGTGCAAAAGAGTATAAGTAGATTACTCCTGAAAACTTTGGTTTAACTACAGAGAATATTCTCCTGGCAACCTTCTGCAGTTCTTCAGTGCCCTCAGAAAGAAAACCTGCCTTACATCTAAATCACCTTTCCTGAAAAATTGAATCTATTCTCTTTAAAGGAGATGGAAGCACAAACTGACCACTAGCCTTTTCAAATAATCTACTATGCAATGGAGGGTGGCTATTACACTCCTGTCTTTACCACTGATCTATTATTTTATAGATTCCATTAATTACACATTTTCAATTTTTTCTCATACTTAACATGTTCAAACCTTCTTAAAATTCTTGTTCCTTTCTTCCAGTATGTGCATCTTATGTGGCAACAGTTCTACTATCACTAGTGGTAGACTTAACAAGCTGGTGGCCCTCATGCTATGAAATACCATCTTCATGTTTCTGAGAAACAGACACCATTAATTGTCCAACCTGTGGACCTTGGCAAAATAAACACACATATCCACAAACAAACAAAAAACACCCCAAAAACTCCAAAACCAACCAACTGCAATTTTGGCTTTTTCCACAACTCATGAGTTTGTATCTCACACATGGAGATCTTGCAAAGGGAGAGATAACACATAAAAATATACACATGTATGCAAATATATTTTCACGACTAAGAACAACTTTTCCCCTTCTGGCTTACTATATTTTTATGCACAAACATGGAAAAAACATAAAGTCTAGGTACATTTCAGTGGTCAATCATAAGTGAGATTTCATTTAAATCTTGATTTGGTCTTGTAGAATTCAAACTACAGAAATTATCTTCCAGAAATAAAAGAAAAACCTTGTTATACTTGGGAAAAAATCCCAAGACAGCTCAACTCAAACCTTTACCTTTAATAAAAACTGTTTCTTGTTGCCGTAACTAGTAACTGATTTTTAAATCAAATAATCTAGAAACTTTTCTAAAGATTTGAATGTTTAAAATTGAAAAATGTTGGCAAATATTACAATATGTATTTTTTTCCTTCATGGTTAACATTCAAATTACTACTGTCACAACTGCCTTCAAAGCAGAAAATGAAAAATAATAATTGCAGCTTTTTGTGGGTTTTTTTACATTTTAAAACACAGTAATTTTTTAATGAGAACGTGCAACATCCATTTGCAGATAACAGCAAGTCTATTGCTGAAACACTAATTATAAAAAATGTCTTCAAAAGTTACCTTTGACCCTTTACACATAGATAAATAGTATATGGAAGCTTGCTTTACTATTTACTTTAATTTTAATAATTTTTTACACAACGTGCTTTTGATACTGACAAAAATGTGCGTTTAAATCATAAATCATGATTTATAAAGAAACAAAACATGTAAATATCACTGCTCTCGCAGTTTTATGTGTAAAAACAGTCATACACCCTTTCTGACCACTACTGCTTACTGAGATCTTAATGACAAACATCTCTAAAGGCAAAGTGAAGCAAGAAAAATCAAATTCTTTAGAGCATATAAGCAAAGTTTCCTGGCTGGAGGTGTACAGGAACTGTCATTTTGTTACAAACAGAACAGAAATTGTAAACTTCTAATGTTTAGATCACTTTCACTGACTTAAAATACTGTTTTCCCAAGTGACCTAAAAAACTGAGTAAAACAACAGTATGACTATACTATACTAGAGTGTTCCTAGTGATAATCACACTTTCTTCCGACACCTAATATAAAACATAGACATTGTTTTAACAAATCCCACTTGGCTGACCTAGAAGATAGGACGAAGGAATAAAAGAGTTACGTCCAACTCCTCATGGATTCTCAGCTTGGATCCTGGTTTTTGCACAGTTTACCTTATGAACATGATCCGAGTGACATTTCACAAATTCCTGGATAAATGTTGCTACACTCTGCCAGCAGAGAGACAGGCTGTGTCATGCACAGATCAATAACAGTACTATGTTTCATCAGCCTCAAAATCAAAAGTGCTTCATCTGGCAAAAGCCATGGCCCTTGAGGATCTGACATATATAAACCGAATACCCTGCACAGGATGTCTACTACAAAAGCTGCCAGTGTAAAGACAAGTCTAGGGATACACAGTGAGTATATGTAAATAAGAAAATATTTATTTGTGTATATAAAAAGGTTTTTAATTCCTTTTTATGGAAAGTAAGAACAAATATCACAAAGTAGCAGTTGAATAAAGGAAATGAGACTAATATTTTACAATTCTTTACAGAAAAATAAAAACACAGGACAATTCAATATTCATAATCTTTTCAGAATT
This sequence comes from Opisthocomus hoazin, assembly GCF_030867145.1. Classification (NCBI taxonomy): domain Eukaryota; kingdom Metazoa; phylum Chordata; class Aves; order Opisthocomiformes; family Opisthocomidae; genus Opisthocomus; species Opisthocomus hoazin. Next base: position 25,038,838 of record NC_134454.1, on the reverse strand, counting down.
TTGCTATAAAACGCAAGTACCTTTTGAACTGTACACAATAATATGTATGACAGTGGGCTGCAATAAAATGCACTCTAAGCTATACATAATGCTTTCTTATCAAAATTATGTTCATTAAAAACACTACATCAGAAAACTTTCCTCTTCTTTAGGGAAACTGCTCAAAGCAGAGGTCTTGAGACTGTAAACCAATATATACTACCAGTAGTTTCAGATCTCAGTGTAGGATTTCCTAAGGAAACAACAGAAATTTACGTCTCCTACTGCTTAGGTTTCCTCATGATTAACTTATTTCTCAGTGACAGAGCTTGTAAAATTTATGTTTTCAAGTAAGTGCAGCACCTCTAGATTTTTAATTTAAATTACTATCTAACAGAATGCCTTTCCCTCACTTGATCCTCATAGTAAATTTAGTTTTATTTTTTTCTGCCAAAGTTTGTATAGCAAAAAATACTTTGAAAAAACAGTATTTTTACACTTTGGAAGCCAAGCCTTCAACAAATTATTTCAACTTGAGTCTTTATCACGATTTTGACTACAAAAAGATTAATCTGTCTCTGTGCCCCCAAATAAAACGAAAAGCTTTCTCCTTGAAACATTTCACTACTACCTGACCAAAAAACTTTCCGTATCCTCAACCCTACAGGTAGACAAAACACAATGAAAGAAATATTAAAAAATGGTTATTTATCTTTTTTCTTTTCTGAATTTTCCTTACCAAGCTATGCACTACCTAAATTGAAGAACTTCAGTCTCCTCTCAGCTCTAAAGGACTGTATCACAGAATGACAGAATCACAGAATGGTAGGGGTTGGAAGGGACCTCTGTGGGTCATCTAGTCCAACCCTCCTGCCGAAGCAGGGTCACCTACAGCAGGCTGCACAGGACCTTGTCCAGGTGGATCTTGAATATCTCCAGAGAAGGAGACTCCACCACCTCCCTGGGCAGCCTGTTCCAGTGCTCCGTCACCCTCAGAGGGAAGAAATTCTTCCTCACATTCAGATGGAACTTCCTCTGCTTCAGTTTGTGCCCATTGCCCCTTGTCCTGTCACTGCACACCACTGAAAAGAGCTTGGCCCCATCCTCCTGACACCCACCCTTCAGATATTTGTAAGTATATATTAGGTCCCCTCTCAGCCTTCTCTTCTTCAGGCTGAACAAGCCCAGCTTGCTCAGCCTCTACTCATAGGACAGATGTTCCAGTCCCCTCACCATCTTTGTAGCCCTCCGCTGGACTCTCTCCAGTAGCTCTTCATCTTTCTTGAACTGGGGAGCCCAGAATTGGACAGAGTACTCCAGATGAGGCCTCACTAAGGCAGAGCAGAGGGGAAGGAGAACCTACCTCGACCTGCTGGCCACACTCCTCCTAATGCACCCCAGGATGCCACTGGCCTTCTTGGCAGCCAGGGCACACTGCTGGCTCATGGCTAACCTGTCGTCCACCAACACACCCAGGTCCCTCTCCACAGAGTTGCTCTCCAGCAGGTCCGCCCCAAGCCTGTACTGGTGCATGGGGTTGTTCCTCCCCAGGTGCAGGACCCTGCATTTGCCTTTGTTGAACCTCATCCGGTTCCTCTCTGTCCAACTTTCCAGCCTGTCCAGGTCACGCTGAATGGCAGCACAGCCTTCTGGTGTATCTACCACTCCTCCCAGTTTGGTGTCATCAGCAAACTTGCTGAGGGTACATTCTAACTCTTCATCCAGGTCGTTGATGAAGAAGTTAAACAAGACTGGGCCCAGTACTGACCCCTGAGGGACACCACTAGTTACCGGCATCCAACTAGACTCAGCGCCGCTGACGACAACCCTTTGAGTTCTGCCATTCAGCCAGTTCTCAATCCACTTCACTGACCACTCCTCCAGCCCACACTTCCTCAGCTTCCCTAGGAGGATATTATGGGAGACCATGTTGAAAGCCTTGCTGAAATCTAGGTAGACAACATCCATGGCTCTCCCTTCATCTACCCAGCCAGTCATGTCATCATAGAAAGCTATCAGCTTGGTTAGGCACGATTCCCCCTTGGTGAATCCATGCTGACTACTCCTGATAACCTTCTTTTACTCCACTTGCTTGATGATGACCTCCAGGATAAGCTGCTCCGTCACCTTTCCCGGGATGGAGGTGAGGCTGACCGGCCTGTAGTTCCCTGGGTCCTCCTTCTTGCCCTTTTTGAAGATTGGAGTGACATTGGCCTTTCTCCAGTCCTTGGGCACCTCTCCTGTCCTCCAGGACCTCTCAAAGATGATGGAGAGTGGCTCAGCAATGACATCTGCCAGCTCCCTCAGCACTCGTGGGTGTATTCCATCGGGGCCCACGGATTTGTGGGCATACAGATCACTTAAGCGATCCCTCACACAGTCCTCCTCGACCAAGGGAAAGTCATTCTCTCTGTGGGCTTCTTCTCTTACCTCTGGGGCCTGGGATTCCTGAGGGCCTGCCTTGGCACTGAAGACTGAAGCAAAGAAGGCATTCAGTAGCTCTGCCTTCTCTGCATCCTCCATCACCAGGACACCCGCCTCATTCAGCAGCGGCTCCACATTGTCCCTAGCCTTCCTTTTGCTGCTGATGTAGCTGAGAAGCCCTTCTTGTTGTTTTTGACATCCCTTGCCAGCTTCAGTTCCAGGTGGGCTTTGGCCTTCCTCGTCGCATCCCTGCATGCTCTGACCACATTCCTGTATTCTTCCCAAGTGGCCTGCCCCTCTTTCCACATTCCATGGACCTTTCTCTTCCACCTGATCTCCACTAGAAGCTCCTTGTTTAACCATGCAGGTCTCCTGCCTCCTTTGCTCGATTTCTTGCTCAGGGGGATGCACCGCTCCTGAGCATGGAGGAAGTGATGTTTAAACAGCAACCAGCACTCTTGGACCCCCCTGCCTTCGAGAGCCCTGGCCCATGGGATTCCTCCCAGCAGCTCCTTGAAGAGGCCAAAGTCAGCCCTCCTGAGGTCCAAGGTTTTAATCCTGCTTATCGCCCTGCTTCCTCCAAGCAGGATCCTGAACTCGACCATTTTATGATCACTGCAGCTGAGTCTAACTCCGACTTTCACATCCTCCACCAGTCCCTCCTTGTTTGTTAATACAAGGTCCAGCAGCGCGCCTTTCCTTGTTGGTTCCTCCACCACTTGCATCAGAAAGTTATCATCGATGCTCTGTAGGAACCTCCTGGATTGCGCCTGCCTAGCTGTATGGTCTTCCCAGCTGATGTCAGGGTGGTTGAAGTCCCCCATGAGAACCAGGGCCTGTGACTGTGAGGCTGCTTGCAGCTGCCTGTAGAAGGCCTCATCAATTTCCTCCTCCTGGTCAGGTGGCCTGTAGTACACACCCACCGTAATGTCACCCGTGTGAGCCTGTCCCTTAATTCTAACCCACAAGCTTTCAACTCGTTCCTCATTTGGCCCCAGGCCAAGCTCAATGCATTCCAGCTGCTCCCTCACATATAGAGCAACTCCCCCACCTCTCCTTGTTGGTCTGTCTTTCCTAAACAGTCTGTAGCCATCTATGACAGCATGCCAGTCATGTGAGTTGTCCCACCACGTTTCTGTGATGGCGACCAAGTTGTAGCCGTCCTGCTGTAGTATGGCTTCCAGCTCCTCCTGTTTATTGCCCATGCTACGTGCGTTGCTATAGACACACTTGAGCTGGGCTGTCAATCTCACCCCTGACCCTGGCACACCAAGCCTATGCTCATCCCTAGTGAGCTGGGCGACGTCCCCTTCCCACTTCGAACCTAGTTTAAAGCCCTCTCAATGAGCCCCGCCAGCTCGTGGCCAAGAATCCTTTTTCCCCTTTGAGATAGCTGAGTTCCACCTGTCGCCAGCAGGCCCGGTGCTGTGTACACCTCCGCATGATCAAAGAAGCCAAAATTTGACCGATGGCACCAGTCCCTGAGCCACCTGTTAACCAGGTGAGTTTTCCTGCCCCTTTCAGTGCTGTTCCCTGCCACTGATGGGATGGAGGAAAACACCACCTGCGCCCCTGATCCCTCAACCAGTCGCCCCAGTGCCCTGAAGTCCCTTTTGATGGCCTTGGGACTTCTCTCTGCTACCTCGTCCCCACCAACCTGCATTACCAAGAGGGGGTAGTAATCAGAAGGCCACACCAGACCAGGGAGTTTCTTAGCAACATCCCTAACCCGGGCCCCAGGGAGGCAGCAGACTTCCCTGTGGGATGAGTCAGGTCGGCAGATCGGGCCCTCTGTTCCCCTCAGAAGGGAATCACCTATGACAATTACCCTCAGACCAATGTAATCCTAAATTCTGCGTACATAACACCAAAAAAGCGATTTTTCCTTCTCTTTGCATTTCTTCTACTAAAGACTAAATCTTTTCTAATGTTCCTGTTGCACACTGTGGAACATTAATTTCCTTTAGGCTACCCCCTTCATCTTATTACCCACTTTTCCTGTGTCATGACTCTGTATGTCTTGAGTGGTGATGACTTCTTCCTCCGCCTCAGAACTTACCTTCTTTATAATGTGACGTTTGAACATCGTTCTAACATTCCTCCTTGGCTTCAGTTAGACCTTTATGAAACATTGGTTTGACTTTTCTTAAATTCGTCATTCATGTTTACAACTCTTCTCCATAGCACTGTTAAATGCATTCTGGGTTTCACCACAGAAATACTGTTGCCCAGCTGTGCTCTATGAAGTGTACGCATTTCTTCCATCAGTTCTTCAGATAAATGAACTGACTGTTACTGAGGTTGAGAACATATCTTCCTGTTCATACTTTTCATTAACTCAGCTCATGTCATTAAACATATCCTCTCTCTTCTTGTCTATATTTTTCATTCTTCCTATAGAATAGACATTTTTTATTCCCTTCAGAAAAACTCTGCCCACTGCTAACCACAAGCAGTTGATTTCTCTGTAATTCTTCCTTTTTAGATGAATTGTCCGTTATCACTGCAGTTCTCTGACTCCATTCATCAATAGGTAATTACAGTCATATAAAAATTACAGACCTCATATATGGTATGATTCTATCTTGTTTCAGTTGTATCCTTGACTCTTTTTTTCAGCTTCCTTTGCTAGACTGAAGACTCTACAAGCAAATTTCATTTTCTTAGATATTTAAACTTGAGTTACCTTTTAATCTCCTCTCTGAAAACCTCAAATTTTTCTCTGGAGTGGTATACTTTCAAATCCTTCTCACAAGTCTTCTTCAAATGCTTTTTACTTCCATCAACCTCTTTCTTAGATTCTGGGTATTAGAGCTACATAGCGTATTCTAGCACCAGTCAAATCATGCCAAGTGAAAGAAAACATGCTCCCTCTGCTCCTATTCTATAGCCTCCAGTTTATACATTCAAGGACTGAGCTAGCGTTTTTCACAACGGCAATGGGAGTTCATGCCCAGCTCATTATCTATTAGGACTCCCATTTTTCTTCAGAGTCCCTGGTTCCCAGGAGACAGCCCTTCAGCCTCGCTCAACATGAACTTGAGCAATGTATTCGTTTCCATTATGACGTAATGATTTCCTCATTAAAAACACTGTGAGGTCATAATGATCTATACTTTTCAATCAGCCTCTGGTGGATGATTGAAAGCTTAGAATAGCTGTCAATGACTGAAGATATCCTCTTGCACTGGCTTGGATTTTTTACATTGCCACTAATTTTTAAAAAATGACTGAAAGATTTTACCTCTAAAACAAACAGCAAAAGGACTGTCATATATTTCATAGTATATCCAAACAGAATAGATGTGTAAGGTGTAAACCATTATCTCGGGAAAAAAATAATGTTATCATTCATGTGAGGGATCAGCTGAAAAATTAATTTTATGGTACATGAGATTCTGTGCTAGTGAAAGTGATTAAGTGGTACTTATATGCACCAATTTAACCTTAAGGCATGAACTGAGACATTGAGTCTACACTGTGTTCCATGTGTCAGTGCTTGGCTGCAATCCAAATACTAAGTAAAATCAACCACAATTAAAACATTTTTGGAATTTAATCTCCTATGCACATTTTAATACAAGCAACCACTGTTGCACAGGGGCACACAACAAAAATCACTGGATGTACTTACAACACTTCTAGATACTTTCAGGTCACAGAGACATTTTGGCAATCCCATCACCCTGCTCCTTCAACTTCTTCGGAAATCCAACTCCTCAAATAAGGAACAACACTGTCTCTTACCAATTCACCTCTTACATGCTACCTCGCTAACCATACTGAGCACCCTGCTCTACCAATCCTATGCTAACTTCACAAGGAGGGAAACTTACTTAACAGGTTAGAACAGGAGCAAAGGAAATGGAAGTAAGGTAAAAGGACGCATCAGGAGAGCACAGGAGAATCAACTCACTTAATGTTCACAATATAAAGGAATGCTATTTCCCCAGTTTCTCATGATTGCTGAAAACGTTTCATAAGAACATAATCAGTAAAATCTTTACCTAGGTCAGGAAAGAGAGAAGAGACTGTTAGGTAAAAATCCATCATGAAACAGACAATTGCAAACAAAGGGAGACAATTCAAACTTCCAAGGTAGGATATATGGCTGATAGAAACCCAAGGCATGTATTTCTTGCATTTTAGTAGCACCTATATAAAACAGTGCACAGAAGTGTTATTGCATGGTCTATCAGAATACTAAATCTTACAATATTAAAAAAATTATGCACCTACATCCTTTATTGTAATTCCTTTCCTGCAAGTTCAACACACAAAAGAACCTCTCACCATAGAGAGATCGATATTCAAACTAGAGCCAAATAAAACTTATTTTTACCACCATACCCAGAAGGTCTTGAAATTTCATTGAATTCAGTGGAAACAAGCATATGCATAAAGTGGTTAGTAAATAACTTTTATTGTTAATACTGGTAGTTACTAATAATGAATAATTCATGGACCACTCCCTTGAACAATCCTAAGCGTACTGATCCAACTGCAACCCAAACTGGTTTTCTGTGACAACTGACAAGAAATTCAGACTGCCAGAGCTGAAATGTAATCTCTTGTCTACATCTGAATAATTACTCCCAAATCAATGGATTTTTTGGGGTGAGATTTGATGGTGAATAAATATTATCTGACAAAACCATATATTTATCCACAGAACTTTACATAGCAGAGAACATTCAAGAACCCAGCCTAGCTCTACGCTTAGCTTTAATTAAATGAGCAGATCACACTGAATTCAGTGAACACATTCTTGTGATCACAAAAGGAAATGTTATTACGACAGGATTTGTTGAGCTTTTCCAAGTTTCAAATAGTATTTTATTCAGGAAATCTGGGGGGAAGAAACTGCAAACTGAGTTCTACTTTTTGTCTAATAGTAACAGAAGATTCATTGCACAAGGAAAGTTTGACCAAATCACAGGAAAGTGAAAAAAACAAGCTACATATCACATGAAATCCATAAAAATTACAGGACGGTATCATCCAGTGTTTACTGTAATATATGTACAAGCATATTGTATTACTGTATTATACTATCAGATATAAATACATACACTTATAGATGTGTATACTATCTCTATTTGTAACATTATAAGAACATGCTAATCCTTGTGATACAACTTCTTTCTTCTAATACAGAAGTATACTTTCCAGGATTTCTACATGACACAGTAATATAAATTGTATTGACCTATGTAAGTATATTCTATGAACTTCCTGTAGTCTTCACAATTTTTTCTTCATATTTTTTTCTAGAATTTACCTATCTCTAAGTTATGCCATTTTGACAGCAATATAATACAACTCTCATAGATCTAGCTCATGCCAACTGTTCTCTTTAATTTATGAATGAGACTCATTTCCTACACGCAATGTACTTCAACTGTTGTTCATCAATAATTCAACAGGTCTATTGTAATTTTTCTTCAGAGATCAATATAAATGTAAAAGGTATTTTTGTAATGAAAGCACAGTTTCATGATAAATATATTTTACAGTGTAGTTCTGTTAATGGAACTGACTTCAGGATGCTGTAAGTTCTCAATGCAGCAAACTATAAAAATAAATAAAATAATAAAAAATATTTTTCAGTAGATGCATTTCAAAAGGGCAGTTACTTTGACGTTTACCATTTGGCATTCCTCATTTTACTTGCAAGTCAACTTCTCTGACACAGGAGAAAATAGAAATTTGAGAACTGTTTTATATCAGCAGCAATGCTGAATCAGTAGTTTACTAGAGGAAAAATGATACAGAGATTTCTCCATTTAGCAACCACAAAGTTTGAACAAACATATTTAACGAGCTGACCAAGTTCCATTGCAGGCAGAATTTTGGACTAGGACTTGAAAGATGTGAATTCTAACCTCACAGAGTCACAGAGCATTGTCTGTCTCTGTTCCCAGCCTTCATGAGTGTGACATCATAGCCCAATTTTCAAGTTATTAGGCTCAGCAAAGCTCTAATAAAACCACAATAGATCATAATCTATTCTTCTCAATCTTGTGAATTCAAAGCCTTCAAAAACTACAGGTTGGGCCCAGAACTTAAATTCTGTAAGTCTGAAATACATTACAGACAATTTTCCTACCTACAGATAATGATTTTGTTCAGGTCTGGAACACTGTGGTGAGTCAAAGAAGCATGGCTTTCTCTCAAGAATACATAGATTGGGGGTGTGTTTTGAGTTTTGAATTATCTGCTGTGTCCGCAAAGAAGTCCTTTCAAGGCATGCATACACAATGGTAACAGCAGTGTGACCTCAGAAGAAAAAACCACAGAATTAACACCCAATCAGATTTTGAGAAGAATTCAGTCTCATACTGGCACATAGTTTGGTTCAATTATTAGATAAACCTCTGCTGTCTTAGATTATATTTACAAATTCTGGAAAAGTCAGGCAGTATATCCTGCTTTATCTTTTATACCTCTGGTTTACCTTTTCACATTCTGCTGCATTTTAAGAAAAAGTAGAATAGAAAATTTGCTGGTTTGATTTTTAAGTATTTTTGAGAAACTATCTTTCCTTCTTTTTTAATATTATGCCAAAAGATCATAGTTCCTGTAAATTAACCAAGAGTACTCTTATTTAAAGCAGTTACGAAAGGATAATCTGTATGCTTTTAAAGAAGGAGAGGTAGGAGAAATCACATTTTTCCTGATGTTTTTGGGGACAGACTTTTCTAAACAGCTTCACAGAATTCTTTGATTGTTTCATTACACTCTGCGCCAAAGGTGGATGACTGCAGAAATGATTTCGCATGGAGTTTGGCAAAAGTGTTAAATAGGGTATATTTAGCTTTTTCATTTTTAATTTTTAAGATGGGTACAAGTTAGATGTTCCAAGTTTCAGTGTGCCCTGTAAGAACGGAAAGTGACATCGCTGAACAGAGCAGAAACAAATTGAATTCTTAATAATTATTTTTATCTATTAAAATATGAGGTCATTACAGCAATTACAGCAGCTCTGTTTTTACTTTTACCATCTCTATATATGAAAGTCAGAGTTCCTGCATATACTACTGATGTAGTAGTAATCTCTCACACAATCTGTACTAATTACCATTTATCATTAACTTAAAGTACACCAAATTTTAATTGTTCTAAAACTTTCTATAAAATTTTATCTTTCAGATATTCTGTAGGTATGATTAGTATTATCTGACGTACATCATAAAAAATATATTTTTATGCCACCGGAGGATAAAAAAGCCACTTAATCTAGAAAAGATGACACTGAGTGCAGAAACTTTCTTGTGAACCTATTAAAAAATAGCACAAATGCTCTGGAGTAATTCCATGAAAGAGGAGTCAAAAAGATAAAACCAGGACACATGTAAAAGTGTTTTGGGAGAAAACTGGATTTGAGAATTTGAGAACAATGAGAATTTCTAACTGGACAATGTTTATGTAGAAAGCCCCCCCAAAACTGTCAAATAACTACACATTTGCTGTAATGAACACAAGTGAGGAAGTTCCAAAAGCAGTTTTAGCTTACTTCAGGGTAACTACAAACCGCATTCAGTTCATAATTTCAAGCTTATTGCTAAAATTTACTTTGCGAAACCACAGACACACAAAAATTATTATGTAAATAACAACACATCTTCAAAGAGTGAAAAAGCCTTCATGAAAACCAGAGGCAAAGTGAGATCTTCGTAAAAATAATAGTTAAGTCAATAATTTACAATGAATCTAAATTCATCATCAGTTTCTTCTTATTTTCTGTGTAACTGAATAATGCTAAATTGGCTGGTGTACTCATATTTGGGTACAATAAGAGCAGTGAGTCTGTGGAGCTGATTTTACAGATGTAACTCTGAATTCTGAGCTGTTTTTGGATAGATTGAGCAGTAAAAAATAGTCAAGAAAATATGTAGAGAAAGCCACAAACACACTTTAAAGAATGAAAAGCTTTCTCTAGCCCTTTACTCTTCTGCTTTTCATGCTTGTACTTTTGTATGCTTGATAAAAAAACTTCTGGCAAACAAATTGTATTTTAAAAGCACAGTATGAGATAAGGGGAAAAAAAGTTCCCGTAAAGTTCAAAGAAAATTGAAAATCGAACAGCTAAAATAAAATTTGGAGAGATTTTTAAAATGCTATCAGAAAAAAAGAAAATCCGAGGCCGAGTTAGAGCTAAAATGTGCAGCAGTGTCTACAAAATTCCTTTTTCTTCCCAATTCAGCAAAAATGTAGTTACAGATCTGCATGAATGCATCTGAAAAATTTTACTTAAACATACACATTATCCTTGCCAAAGGATCTATCAGCATTTGACTGGGTGACTCATTCCCATTCTTTGAGATTCAGGTGTCCTGCTGAAGTAGACTTACAGAAACACTTTGCAAATGCCTATAGCATTGCATTAAGAAATGCAGCTTTTCCTGTGATATCACCTGAGAACCACTGGAGAATTGATGCAAAAGATCCTACGGTACTTTTGAGCAGTGGACCTGTGAGTGGCCTTAACATGAAAAATATAAGCTCAGATGACTTAAACCCGCTTACGATTTTGATTTCTTATTCAATACATTTTGTCTGAACTTCAGCAATAAGAATGACATGTACTGCATAAAACTAATTATAATTATTGTGCTGTATTCAATAAATACACTCTTCTTATAACGAGCCACTTGGTGACAGAAATTAGTAGAGGGCGGAATAAATCTTAGAAAAAAAATTTTCCTGGATTTTTCCAACAATTCCTTTCAGACATTTTTCTAACAAACTAAGGAAACACTAAATCCCTTCACTTCAAGTATCAGCTCAGGCTGTGATTTCTGTACACTGATAGCAAAATGTAACTACTGTACTTCTGTACAGACTGTCTTGACTCAGTGTTGATGTGAAACCTTGGAGAAGGCAAGCCTTGATTCTCACTTGTGCAGTCACTTTACAGTCATTTTTGTAGAAATATGCAAAGAATTTCTTTTGCAGAAAGAAAACAAAGCAAGAAATCTACATTACTGCAAAGAGTTTATAAGGTCAAACAAAAAAAGAACGTAGATCCAGCATTCTGAAATCCTACAAGCAGACAGACAGATATATATACACATACATGTCTGTGTGGATCTTGAAGAAAAATACACAAAATCATACATGTACACACATTTTGAAAACCAGCAGATGCCAGACAGTCCTTAGAATGTATGAACTCTAAAATCTTTCTCAGAATGAACATGTGGAACATTTAAATCTTAAATCCAGAGTCGATCTTCTAGCACTAGATTCCTTGGGAATTATAACGAAGGACTGACTGCACAAACATCTGCCCTTGTCTGCTAATGGATTTATTTTCTTAGCTAAATTCAGGCAACATGGCATCTCGTCCAAGCCATGATGATGTTTACAGTTGCTACAATGCTATACTTAGCCCAGCATCAAAAGTTCACTGTTAATACAAGATTACTTAGAACTTTCTGATTACTTATGGAAGCTTATTTTTGGATATTAGCAATTTTGACACTATTTAAGTGTTTAACAGTCTCCCTAAATTCAGAGATTGTCTCAATCTTTGTTTTTCATGGTTTGTTCACTTGGTTTTTACCTTCTATCTGTACAACAAATTCTAAAATCTGAAGTAACAAAAGCATTGAGAAGAAACAATGACAACAGTGCTCTCGCTAGTAAAAAAAATTTTTTAAAAGTCATTTCCCTTGCAACTTCTTAAAGCTTCACTTCTAGATCGTATTTCTTACAAAAAAAACCACACACAAAACCCCCACAAATGTGTGCTTTACAACCATTTCATCTGTCTGAATCATGGTTCTCTCTCTAAAACATGCATGTACCCTGCAGTGACTGTGTAGGTTCTTTACCTCCTTAATTTTCACTTGGCAAGTAGCCCAAGCCTCTGCTTTAAATTTCCCACTTGGTAGCACTAGTATGGCACCTGAAGAGTAATTAGTTGTAAGGAAGGGAATTTGAATTGGTTGCTGAGAAGGAAAAAAATGTGCATGCCTAATAAAGATTTTTCCTTGAGTACCTGCAACACCATTTATTTATTTTTGCTTAGAATGCACCACCTTTTAAATAGACCTGTGACCATTTTTTTTTCCCAAACCTTCCACAATAACTGAGTGAAAGAAAATTGGTCTGGTTTTAAGACCATGCTAGTTCACTTCTAGTCAGTCTTGTATATTACAGCAGCTCTTATCTTGACACAAATTCTTCCCAACCATACCACCCCCCCCCCCCAGGTCCCTGATAAAGGCTTTTTTTATTTCTCACATTGGTCTCCTATGGACACCTAAGGTGTAGTCTTATAGGAAGGCAAATCATGAAGATGCCTGAGCAAGCAGAATATTTTACCTAAATTACATATATAACTCTCTGTGAAGTTTATACTGTCCATGAAACTTCAGATTATGATACTGCTTGTGAGATAGGCAGATCTCCATCGGTTCCAATGACCTTGGAAACTCTTTCTGAACAATTCATTACACATATATAGTTATGCAAAATGAGTAACAGAAATGAGGTTTTCCCTCTAGAAATTAGCAGTTCCCTAGCCCTAAGAAAGTGAAAAGTGCTGCTCCTGATACTGCTTCTGCCTTCTGTGCAAAGACAGAAATGCAGAGAAGTTTGAGGGGGAGGGGATTTGATTTCTTTTTTAATGTCTGCCTCCTTCCAGCAAGTCCATCTGTTGTAGCACTATAATTCTGGAAGCAGGATGTGTGTGTGACCAACAGGAGACAATTACTGTGAAAGTGTTTGTTGATTCAGCTCTATAAAGGGCAGGCCAGTCACTACAGTATGAACAGAAAAGAATTCCAGCTGAGGAGCTGCATATAGATTAACACAAAACACGTATATATAAATGAGAATGGGGAAAATGAGAAAGGAGTAATAGTATAAGAAAGGATTAAGGAGGAATGAAGACTGAAGTAGAGAAGAAAGCTGGCATCTTTTGGGCTGTTAACCAAATAGTTTACTAGTCTCTATATTCACAAATCTTGTTTTCTAGCCTTCTACCCTGACACAGAGAGATGAAATTAAATAGGTATGGAGCTGGTCTGAGCACCCTTTGGAAGAAAACCCTTGTGGCCTTGAGCACTCTACTCGGGGTATGTGGAGACAGCTGGCTTCTCCAAAAGTGTCAGTTCTTCACAGAGGAATGGGTGCTAGTTCATGTGGATTGACTAGATACTCACGAAAGATCTCAGACCACAGGCTAAAAGTGAAACTTCTCTCGTCCATCTGAATGCAGGTAAAATGTCAGCATGAAGACCACTTCTTTTTCAGAAGGATTAACGAATTGGGTTGATACAATGATAAATCAGGCCTCAGTATCATTTGTACATAACAATTGATTCACGATTTCACATAAAGCATGCTAATATACAACATTTCATTATTTTGATCATAACAAATTAAGAGACAAAAAACAGTTATCAAAATTTCACAGAATTACAACAGAATTAAGCTGAACTTCGTAAGACACCATAATGAAAAGTACGTTACCTCTATGGTCAGTTTACTAGCTTGAAGTCTCTGATCAGCCAAATGTAGCTGAGTTGTTAGTTTTTCACTGGTTTCTTTAAATCCCTTCACAGAAGACACTGCTGTCTTTTTTTCATTCTGTAAAACAGCTATCTGCTGCTGCAATGACTTAATTCTTTCCTGCAGTAGAGTAACAGAGTAGCCCGGTTTCTGGACAATGATATTTCTCCTTTTTGTTCTGTTTACTAAACAGAAAATGGCATGTTACTAAACTGACAGACCATCATAAATGAGATGATTTCTGATTTCAATTTGGCCCTTCAAAACACTGTTCTAGCCTCTAAAATATTTCTCAGTAAGCAAACTGGTAAATTAACTCAGTTAACCTATAAGCACTCTAAGTTGTTATTTTTCTGAAGTGCCAACACTGCAAACTCAACAAAGACTTGCAAGTTAAATCTGGCTCAAGTTTCTGATCAGTATTACTGGAAAGAAAGGCTTCGGTGTCTTGTAAATAGATTTTTTTTTTTTTTTAAGGTCTAAGCCAAAATACAGTTAATTTTGTTTCATTGGTTTTGTTGGCTACAAGGGGCAAACAAGAACAAAAGTAATGAAAAGTCTTATTTTAGTCAGTAGATTCAATAGGTGGGACTTAGTAAAAATAGAGTATATTTTAACTGTGCAAAAAGATGCTGTCTGATAGCCACTTTTTATACAACAATTTCACTTTAAAATAATGAGCTAAATCTTTGAAAATACACTCACTTGAATTTTCACAAGCAAATCCACCGACAGCATATAAGCGGGTTTGTGTAATACAGAAGAGGTTTTGGAATATGTGGCAGTAATGCTTTGTCAATCTTACTTAGCAAGCTGCCAAAAATATATAATATTCCTACCTTTGCTTAGAATTGATGGATAAGAGGTTACGAGACAGTAGATTTTCCTCTTCTTGGAATGTAACATTTCTAGGTCTTTATTCTGTGAATGGCTCTAAATAAAAAAACGAAGCACAAAGTTAGCAACTCTTCATTATGGCACACCAACAATACTCTAAAGTTTTCCAGTTTGAATTGAAACAACTAAAATTACTTCAAATAATACACAAAATTCTAATTATTTTAATTTGAAAATCAGTTTTACAACAGCCAGCAAGGAGTACAAGTTTCTGTTCTTCCCATCAAATATAGAAGAAATAACGAACTATTATAGGTAAACCATAACCCTTCCAAAGGATCTTGGAAAAAAATGAAGTGTCTGTTAATGCCTGCATTATTATTTTAGATAAGATGAATTTACTTGTAAGGAAAAAAGATGGTGTCTATTACTTGAAAGCCCACAATATCCTATTTTTCAAGATATTTAAGTGAAAATAAAAAGGAATAGAAGTCTTATTGGTTCAAAAAAAGGAAGATCAGATTAGACACTAAGCTGTAACTGGAAGATGCATGAATATATATGAACATGTAAATGCAATCCCTGTGTTTGTACAGGGTTTAACAAAAGTCAGCTGCATGCCTTTTAAATATCTGATTTGAAAAATCAGATTATTTCCAGAAACTATCAAATGTTCAATGACAGAAAGAGAGGCTGAAGAAGAATGCTGCTTGCAGCATGTAAAATGAAAATGGCCAGAGCATTGCTTACTCCAGTATCAAAGTACTATTTTTCTGGCTCTTAAATGCTGAGTGTATTTTGAAACACTTTCGTTTGGAATTCCACAACATTTATCCAATTTTTAATGTTTTCAGTTTGCAATTTCTGTATGATATCATGCAACATATTTCTGGAAATGTTAATTACTAAAACAGCTGCTCACCAAATTTTAAAAAAGTAAACAGCAACAGTTTATCTAGTAACTGCACTGAACGATTTACTGACATTGTAGGGTAGGCATGAATTCTAGATTTGTACAACCACCACACAATTTGAAGGACAGGGAAACAGGATATGCTAGAAAAAAAGAAAAGAAATGTAAGTGCCAACAACAGACTAAAACCAAAGCAAAGGAAAACAAAGGAGGTCAAGCTCTTTTAAGTCTGTCTGCTTTGAGTAGTCTCTTAATTATTGTATTTCATGTCTCAAAGACAACAACGGAAATCAGTACTAAGTCCCTACCAGTACGTCCAGAGGATCCTACAGACACTGAAGATATGTAATTGCATAACCAACGCTAGTCTGAAATAGTGATTACATGTTACAGAGACTGAGCTCTCAGCAGATGACAAGCAAATTATCCATGCCTGCAGCGAAAAGATGGAGATCTCCACCCTAAGCCACAGCTCTGATAAATGTATGAGTTGTAAGAGTGCCAATAACTCTCCTAATACTGCACAGGGCATTTTATACCATGTGGGGCAGAACTGAGAAAGTCCTTGCATCATAAATGATCTCATCCCAACCCCAGGCATAGCTAAGGACTTAGAAGATTTCTCTAGCCTCTCTTTGTATGAGAATACCATGACCCAGCTGGAGTGTCCTTAAATCCTCAGGAGGGATTTAAGATTTCTATTGAAAATGGTGTTTCCAATTGGCAATACTAAACCTCTTTGCAATGCTATCTTCTGTACTCACAAATCATGTTTCCAAGGAGTATTCCTGCAACAGGGACTTCCACTGAAGCATATTTACCTGCTTAGGGCTCTTCGGATGCTTACTGTGTATGCTCCAAGTCCACCAGTCTGTTACGTAGGTGTCAGAATATATTTGTATCTGTCTTTTCCAGCAGGAACAGAGAGTAAATGCAATATAGGCAAACAGGAGAGGTACTGTCTGTGTCTACACTACCAAGCAAGCGAGACCAGAACCTCCTGGATTCCCTGCCTTGTATATCCTCACTTACGAGCAGCAGGAGACAACAGGAGTAGCACACACTGTCAGATTTTCACATGTATCACGTGCACCTGTTCATATTGTGCATTCTAGACCAACAGATGATTGCAGAAGAATTTCCATTTTTTCCAGCTTTTCCGCCAGAAAAATAGATCTTTTGATGGAAATACACAATTGAGAATACATAACAAGACCAGAGAGTTTTTATTTGCTTTAAAATTTTGGAGACTAAGCAAATATGATCTGTTTTCGAACTCTTTTTTGTACCACCATACGTAACAGAATTTCAGACTAGTTTTCTAACAGCAGCAAGTTGTTTAGTGTTTCAGTATTCTGTTTCTCCAGCTAAGGAACAACAATATCTGCTTGTGTTTTAAATTCCATCAAGTGATTTCTTTGGGCAAACACAGGAGGGAAAAAGTATTAGACATTGTTCAAAAGTCCAAAAATGAGTCATCTGTTACAGATTGTATGGAGCCTCTAAAGACCTGGGAAACGACCAGCTGGCCCTCTTCTGCGAGAAAACAGCATATATATGTTAGGAATGAGACAAGGGGTTCAAAACCCAGACAATGAATGTAAATGGGCTAGGAAGAAGCTAAATGCACACTTTTCTCAGATAGAATCTCCTGGACAGAGACAGAGCCAAAAGCATCTTTCTAAGACGAAGACAACTCTTTCTGCGCACACCAAACGAACTGAGAGCTGTTCACGCTTGATTAGTCAGCACACCATTTTGCTACAGGGGAGGAGGGGATGTTGCTGCTTCCTTCTTATGGGTTAGGTCACCCTGTTCTGTATGGCTTTTCTGACTGAGAGGGAGTTTAATGGGATTATCTGTGCCATTTTTTGTCTGGACTGTGAGACAGCAGGACTAGCTTACAGCAGCTTTACATTTTTTAATCAGCTTTTGCACTCCTGACACCTCACACCCACCCCCAACACTTTTGCAGACTAATTGCTCAGAAAATATTCTAAATGATAATGAAACTATCCATTGAATATCTGGAAGCAGATTTTCTTTTCAGTTTACAACAAGACTGAAATTAATTAAGAGGGAAACAGCAGTGATAATACTAACTATTAAATTTCATCACCCTGCACAGGATAACTAAACAAGTTCTATTGTATACCTTTCTATCACACTTCTGGTTTTTGCCTTCTAAATGAACAACGTTGCAGGCCTTTTGACTATCTTGTATTTGTTTTTTCCCATGTTGTTTACTTCTGTCTGGCGGTGGATCAATGTTTTGCACTGTCTTCATAATCACTGTTTCCAAACTTTCAGAAGTTGGTATTTCAGAGTCACTAAAACAGCACAGTCAGGAAAACAAAACAAAATAAAGCTAAACGTTAAAAGTTCCATACAGCCAATGCTTGAGCACACAGAAAATAACACATGTAAGAAAGAAGAGAAATGAATATAAAATCCAAACAGTACTAAGCTGACTTGTTCAACAGACGTTTACAAATACAATAAAGGAGAAATCTCTGAAATTGTCTTATGTAGTTCTACTCTGTCAAATGGAATCTCGCTCTTCAATGCATGGAGGTCTGAGACTAACTGCTTCTTAAATGACAGCTTTTGTTACAGCCTGCAAAGTTGACATACATGAAAAACTACTTGATAGTACTTCTAGTCTGTGAATGGCTCACAAAGATATACGCCATTTCTACTTTCCTTCATTTTCATGTTTGGTAACAAAAGAAAAAAATGCATAATACTTCATTCAGTAACTTTTTGTTTCAATTGAACTTCATTTGTAGTGTCAAGTGAGACACACTCAGAAATCACACTTCACTGAAATCTCTGCCTAGCACCCCTTTGGAGTGCTTTTAAATTTTGGAAGCTTGGTAGTCCTTTTACCTAAACTGTCTTCCATGCAGAGAAACTGGATCTGAAACTTTCATTCTGCTTCAAATATTTCCTCAAACTTGCACTCAGTGTGCTCTTAATTTCCAGTTTTTCATTTCCTCGCCCCAGATTATCATTTGTTTTCTGATCTTCAGTGAATTCTATCATAAAATATGACGTCTTGGATATATCATTTTCTATACCATCAGTGGCTATTCATCACCATTTGTTCAAACAGATTTGTGAAGGAATCCCTTGACAGAAGGTAATTTTGATTTGTTACTTTTTAAACAAGACATTTAAAAAGGCACATCTGAGTTCAAATTAAGTTACACTGTCATAAATCAATGGTTTAGAGATGGAGGCTACTTAACTAGAGAAAAGGCCTCAAATTGAAGAGAAGAGTTCATACAGAAACATCTTTATACTTTCCAAAACCTATCCTGACACACTGGTATGTCTTCTTGACTGATAAGAACAGAAATCAATGTAATAGTTTGAAGGTGCTGTAGTAGCACAGAGATATTTCTAACTACATACACGTTTCCCTCACCTGAATACTTTCAAGGCATGTTCTACTTAGAAAATGGCTGGCTTGAATCTAGAAACTCAAGAGACAGCTACTAGTGATAAAGAACAGTATTTATTAGCAAGTGGAAGGGGCAACTAAATTAAGATATTTCCCTAATTTGTTGAGAATTACACCTTCAAACATCACCTTCCAAAACGTTCACTATTCTCTGACAAGAATTCCCTAATCCAACATAATTATCAAAAGTAGTATTTATGGCTAACCACAACAACTGAAGCCATACAATTACTTTCCACTTCACTTCAATCTCAAATTGCAATGAATATTTATTTGCTCAATTTTTCCCTTAAAAAGCAAACCATAGTAATTTAAATTAAAAGCTCAGTAATTGCAACAGAAAAACACATATGTCTTCTGTAAAATCAGATCTGCAATATTAAATTAAACAGAAAACCAAACAAGCTTTATCTTAAGGATAGCAACTGACAAACGACCTGGTTCTTAATTTGTTTTCCCTCTCAAGATACTGTGTTCAGGAGCCCCTTATTTTGCTTGGGGAGAAGCAGCAGAAGGGTTTCATTTGCACTGTTGATTTGCTCCATATGACATATAAAGCCAACATGAAGTCTACAAAGATGATTCCATTTTCCTCACTCTTTTCTCGCTTCTCTACATTTTGCATAAATACAGGCTTGAGAAATTTCTTTGCATGTCTCTTACGACAAAGTACAGAAAGACAAGGTGTGATACCATTTATCTATTGGCTTGCTGCTGCCTCCTCAAATATGTGTGGACAAACAGAAGCAGAAGCAAAAATTCTAAACATTTATGAAGCTTGCCAGTGCAATTTTCTTAGGGTCTCGTGACTCCTGACTGGGACTCCATGCAGTAACAATTACCTTTAAAGAACTGATTTTTAACCATCACTCAATTAAAGTTAGTACAATGACTGTGCATAAAACATACACAAAATAATTAGTGTGGATGGTTCTTAATTTAAAGGATGTTAAAGAGCTTGTAGACATCTGCTAGCAAGCTGAAATGGGTCATTCAAAATTTATCTAACTAAATTAAGGGGAAAAAATGTTTCTCCTCCCGGGTCGGCATGTCACAAGATAACTAAACTGACTTAGTAGGCTTGCCTGGGAATCCTTAGCTGTCAGTGGTGAATATGCAAAGGGCCAGCAAATTAAATCAACCTGCCAAACTGTCAATTTCAAGCCTCATGACTGCATGAAAATAGCATCACTGGAAGAAATCAAGCATTGCCTTCTTTTGGGTTTCCTGGCACCTATTCAAATACTCATGCAGTTGTGGCTAATTTTGCATGCAAATTTCAGTCAATAAGCTCAGAACAAGACCTCCCAAGATATTTCAAAGGATCTGACAGTATTTTTTTTGAATACCAAATCAACAGTAGTTGAAATTCAATCTCCATTTGCTAGTGCTTTACATATGCACAGTGTCCCCTCTACAGGGCTAAGTTAATGAGAGCCGTACCTGCTTTCACTCACATCCTCCCAGCCGTCCTTACTGAAGTTCTCAAATACATTACTCATAACCTTGATGGACTGTTTGAGAAAAGCTCCATGATGTCCCAAAGAGCTCTTTTTCTTGGCTGTTTTTAATTTAACCTTGGTGCCTGTTATCTTGCAATTACATTGCCCAGAGGTTGCCACTGCTTTGGCTTCATCCAGCAAACACTTCAGCTCCTGCACTTGACTCAGCAAATCTTCGTTTTCATTTCTCAACCAGTTAGCTTCAGTAACTTGCCTCTTCAAAGAGTCAGCTTCTTTTTCCTGCTCATCAACCACTGACTGAAGTTCTGCTTTATCTTTTTTCATTTCACAAATCATCTTACGTAGCGTTTCCAGCTCTCTTTCTCTTGTGTGTGCATCTTCCTTTTGCACATTTAAAGATGCTTTCAAATCATTTTTCTCCTTCACTAAGTCTTTATTTACTTCTTTTTGTTTCTTTAATTCCCCTTCAATAGCTTTGAATCTTCTTTCTAGTTGTTGTACCTAACAAAAGCAATTTTAGCGTTTTCATAATATTCAGCCTATCCAGTAGAAAAAAACCTACGTATTCAAACGTATTTATTATATGACGATAATATTACTTTAAGCACAAGGACAAAAGCAATCTATAGTCCTTAATTCAAAAATAATTGTAACATAGTGCAGATGAAAACATTTTAGCTGCAATAATACAGCTGCTGAACAAAGGGCAGATGGTAAAAGAAGTTAAAATTCCAGGCAAAGTGACACAGAAGTTTAAGTATGCTAATGAACCTTCCTGATGCATCTTGAGCTCATTACTGATTTGGTTATACATACTAATTGAATTTAAAAAAACACTTTCAGAAAGAAAACTGTTTTGAAATACAGACAATTTTGCACTGCCTATCTCTATCAACAAGTTATTTCTGGTGTTGTAAATACACAAATTAAGTATTGATTTGATCTTCCAAAAAACTCCCAAACAAATCATAGCACAAGATACCAGAAGCTCAGCACCTAAAGAATATGAAGGCTGAAATGTATTTTCTGTTCACAGAAAGGGAAAATCTATGCTATTACAATGAAACCACTTACAAGCTTCCCATATACAGTTTGAAGAAGCATATTCTACCTATATAGGCTGCATATGCTTTGTTTGTAAAGTCCTTTGAGGTTTACACATATTCACGGCTATTAACAATACACCGATTCTCAATGTTCTTCCGGAATATCTGCTTAAAGTCACAACCAAACTCCACAATTTTCAGAAATAAGGGACAATTTTAGCAGATACTAAACCAAACATCTAGTCTGTGAGATTTCCCCAGTAGCTTGCAAAGGGCATCACAGTGAGTTTTGTTGTCAGTAACCACTTAGTCATTTTGGAGAAGTATTTTTTGGTTGCTTTTGTACAAGCTTCATCCCCATTTCTACACTAGGGGAAGTACCAAGTAATATGGAGTTTTCTGGACATGGCTAGAGAAGACTATTTATCAAGGAGCTATAGTAGAATGCACATGGCCAACTCCAGCTACTCACCTTCTAAAATACTGGCCAATTCCCTCACTTTATTGCAATATGACATGTCAGAACTTAGTTTTGATGTTGAAAATATTGAAACCATAGTATTTCTCAAAAAAACGCTACATGTTTTTGTAAGGATATTTTGCCAATGCATTTAAATTATTTTAAAACTTACAAAATTGTTTACAAAGTGGGTACTATAGATTTGATTCAGATAAATGAGAAGTCTTCATGTAATTAGGGCAAGAGCTGCTCAAACTTCATATACATTTGTGAATTTGATATTGCATTTGTGAATTTGATAGCAAACCTTTATATGCATGCCTATACATTGCTACCTTCCTTTCTGGAAATTCATAGCACACCCACAATGAAGAGAAACTGCCTTATGGCTACATAAAGTTATTGGGTGAAATTAGAAATAAAAGGGATTTATCCAAATGCTTCAATGAAACCAAGGTTTACGATTAAAGTCATAGTTTGTACTTTCCTCCCCAATAATAAAGGAGTCCGACCAGTACCTTTATTCAACCACCTTCCTAAACTGAGATTCTGCTGTTATTTTCTCAGTTCTTTAAAGGAACCTTTTGCACTCACTAGCACTTAAAGTCATATATGACAGCTGGAAGGCAACAAACAATTAATAGCTTCTACATCTATCCCTAAGGTACCATCATAACTCTGTATATCCGTAGAGATAAAAATTATGTAGTACCTGGCAAACAAAATTATAGTTCTGAAATATAGATGATAAGCAAGCATAAACTGTGTGACATTTCAGATGGTAGCATTCATATTATTTCAATTACTCACTCTACCTTAAGATAAATGAATGTGAGCACTTCCTATTCTGTATGTTATTATTTTAACATGATGTTTGTCATTCAGTAATAACGAGATGACAGCCTTCATTGCCTGACCATATGGCAAGTGTTACAAGTATATGCAATCACGTCATCTGCTGTAAATTACCATACTTCCTACAAGTTAATTCACAAATAAAAAATAAATAGACATACCTGAACTGACATTCAAAGTTACAGATTTGTGTTTATTCAATTTAAGCATGCTTTTAAAGATTTATAAGTAATTAAACAAATATTGTTTTGCAAAATGACAAACAAAAGGCAAGATACTGTTTGAAGGATGTCTTTTCTTTGCAGCAAACAAAACATCTGGTAAAATACAAGTGAGCCCTCTTAAGTGAACACCTGTTAACATACTAAACTACTTGTGTATATTACAGATATCAATACCAATAGCAACTAGTTAAGAACATCTTGTTACTGTAAGACGTAAAACATGTAGAATGTCGAGCAGTAAAGATTAAATACTCACCATATTCACTAAGCCAAAGAACACTAAATGCATACGCTAATATCTTCTGAAAAGAGTGATAAACCCACATACATAAAAAATAGCTGCATTACAATGTTGTGATACATTCACAGCCACTTCACTAGAATTCATTTCTGACACAATTTTGAAAATCTGTATTTTTTAATTAGGAAAGGAAAATCCTGGCCTAAATTCATGAGTACTGGCATATATATATATGATTCTTACACTAAAGTTCAGATCTGTTTGCCAGGGTTGATATCTTACCTTCTGTAATGTCTGATGTGAAACTTCTTTCATATTCCTCTTTGGAGTAGTGTTCTTGACCCCATCATCTTCACCAAGTTTAAAAAGTGGCTCTATCAGAAAAAAAAATAATACATCTCCATCAGAGAATAAATAAAATACATTGTGACACCTAATATTTCACTAAAACAATATCTAGACATTTTAAGGAAATGCATTCTTTACTTCTGCAATTATTTATAATGTGGTCTATTTTCTTGACCAAGCCTTTTGGTCAGTTTCTAAAGAGTGACCTCTTTTCAAAGTGTTCTTTCACATAATTATGAATCTTTGTAGCATCACAGTATGTTTTTTTCAGAGTACAAGCTTTTCAAAGGTACAATAGATCTGCAGGTTAAAGACACTGTACTTTCATTCTGATTTTTATTCTTTTATAGACTATTCCCTCTATGTCTTAAAAGCAGAATTCATTGCCTTTTTATCTACACAGTTACTACCAGTTTTGTTCTCTAGGTCTTGTCCCCTGCTAGGAGGATCAGAGTGATTGGTGAACAAAGCAAACAGTAACAGAATTAGGATGGATGAAAACTTTAAACCCCTTTTTTTGTTAAGTGAAAGATCATGTACTTCACCAGATGAATCACACAAATCATCCCATTGTAATACCATAAATTCATAACAATTAGAAGTTGATACAACTAATGAGAGTGAACACGACTCATAAGAGACAGCTATGCACTTTAGGTACTACAAATCTCACAAAAGAAGTTAAAAATTAGATCTATTCTCAGAGAAGAATGTCAAGGAAAAGTTTAGAAGTACTAATACGTACAATAACTCTAAAGTAAAACATGTTTTGTTTCAATTTGAACCAAGAGCTTAGCATTCACTGTTTGCCCACTGATCACAGAAATGAGTAATTACAAGCCTCAGAGGACTTTTTCTTAGAATATGAAATATTACGTTAAAGAACAAAAAATCCCAACACTGTAAAAACACCACAATAGTCACATTTCTTTTCTTGCCCTTCTTCCCCCTAAATTAAGTTAAAGAATTAATCTTAAGGGATAAATATCTGTGCTACATGATGGAGGTCTGCTTTAGAAGTATTTTTTCAAACCACAAGCAGACACTGCAGGTCACTTAAAAACTTTTGATTTATAAACAAAGCAAGTGTAGAAGAAAACAGTGATACTCTCTGTAGATTCACAATCCTCTTGATATAAACAGTGACTAACAAGTTTGTTAGAGTGAATTAGACCTTTCTTTTGTCTTTGGAACATGTCATAGCCAATTAATACTTCTGTATTCATGAAATAAATGGAACACTATTCTAAAGATAATAAAAGCTGAAAAAGGTAAAACTATGCATCTGGGGAATATGTACCTTTACCTTGATATTAATATGTTAGTTCCCATGTTATTTCAGACTACAGTCCCCCAGCACAGTGGTACTGCATACATTTACAACATTCTTTAAGTAACACACAAAGATAATATGAACGTGCTTTTCATCTTTTTCTAAATATTCACTCATTTGAATGTCTGCTGTAGCTTTTATATCAGCATTTACTGTACTCTACTGGAAAGAAAAATTATTTCCCATAGTCAAAGAAAGTGATCAAAGCACACAAGGTGTTATGTTTATTATGTGGATGTATTAAAATACAATTTAAAACTCTATAAATAAACACATTAGATACAGAGAATATAGAATATTACTGCAAAATAGATAGACAAGATTATACATGGTCAGTATTATCACAGAAGTCACAAGCAGTGCACATTAAAGAGAAGTCAAAGGTCACTGATGCATAACTTTTTCTATCAAGCAGAAAATAAATGACCTATACAGCCCCCTTCTCCCCTCCTCCCTTCTGATTGTTGTGTAATTGTTCACATGAATCGGTTAGGGAGGCAATGAAACATCATTGTCTATAAACGTCTGTCTGTCTACGATAGCAGAAATATTCATCATATCAGTCTACTCAGCAAGACATACGCTCTACCTGTCATAATCCTACATAAAAAAATACTAAGTTGTCCCTCAAGGAAGAGACCCAGAAGTCATAAACCCCCTATCTGCAGTCATCAAATTACCATGGCCTTACAGAAGTATACTTATGTCCCACTGACAAAACATAGTTA
Organism: Opisthocomus hoazin; assembly: GCF_030867145.1. Taxonomy (NCBI): domain Eukaryota; kingdom Metazoa; phylum Chordata; class Aves; order Opisthocomiformes; family Opisthocomidae; genus Opisthocomus; species Opisthocomus hoazin. The sequence goes on along the minus strand of NC_134454.1, from coordinate 25,012,998 downwards.
ACTGCCAGCTTTAGATTGTACCACTTAATTCCTAATCTGACAATGAGTTAGCTCAACACCGCTGCCATAATGGTACTTGAACACTGATACTATAGTTCACTATTAGTATTTGCAGAAAGCCTGCTTACAGAGAGAAAAAACTATCAGTTTAAAAAAAAAACACAACAGAGCTGTGTATTAGTCACTCATAGAGTACCTACAGGAATAATCAAAAGAACAAGATTTTTGCCTCCCGTACGCTAAAGGTGAAGGATTCCCCTGACAGATGGGAGTTGCCAAGGTGCAGAAAGCCACTGCGTTACTGACTCCAGTGGTAACCACCCATGCTCCCAAAGACGTGCTAAGTCTGAAACAGCTGGTGGGAAGAAAAACTGTGAAGACTGGAAGAAGTAAATGCCATTCTCAAACATTAGCTGGGGACACAGTAGATTCAGAAGTCATCTCATAACGAAAGAAGCCTTCAAACCGCCTCCTTGAAGAAACGGGTCCAACCTTCTTTTAATAAGGCACTTGCTATTTTTCTGAATGGGATTAGATGGACCCACTTTCCTGCTTTTGGAGGAAACAGCATGAGTACCTGCCAACACATTTTTTACATTCATACACAAATAATTACACGAATAGCATGAATAGTGAATTTGGATTTGATGACCACTGGAAAATAAGCTGCAATGGCAAAAGAGACACCTTAGACAACTGAATCATAATGGAAAGAAATTGGAGATTTTTCTTCAGAAAACAAAACATACTTACTAATAACATGAACAAAGTGTATTTAGGCTGTATCAAGTTTGGACTCTCAGAAAACTACAGATAACAGACCCGAGGCTGCATTTTTAGTTGGGAAGAGGAAGGCACACACATTTTAGGGCAGACGGTGTACGCACTTTCTTAATGCACAAGCAAGGATTGCTAACATACACTCATTCATGCTCAAAGATGGGACATCCAACTTCAGTCGTTGTGGTGTAGTCTTCTAGAAAATGTGAACCAACTGATAAAAGTGTCCACCACACTACAATACTCAAGGATTTGCAAGAGGAATAAGAAGAAAACTACTTTTTATAGACTGGGTGAGCAACTATTTTTTTAAACTTCACTTGATAAAAGTTTGGAAATGGCTGGAATCAGCTCAGCATTACGTGCTAACAAAAAGTGTTGCTTAAGATACAACTTTGGACTTGATTTTATATCTTATAAAAAAGTTCCTGTTCATCTAAATGATACATATAACAACAAAAGTTGCAAAAGGTAAGTAAAATTCGCCTAACACACTTCACCAATAGTTTAACCCTTTTTCTCAGTCCCAATATAATAACAATTAACCATCACGCCAATAACCAAACTAAAGCATGTATCCATCGACACACTTTTAAAAGAGGATGTGTTTTAATCTGAAAAGATCATGAAAAAAGAAGGAATGAAAGACTAATTGTTAAAGCACTAAACATATCAAGAACTGGCAGTTTCAGGGATCTGACTGTTTTTTGGAAACGCAAGGTTATTGCTCAGCAGGCCCTTAACTCCTTATCACTGCTGGTTGTCTTTACACTTCTCTCTGTGGAAAGACTAACTAAATTGGCAAAACAAAGAAGTGAAATTTAAAGCCAGTATCTGAAACCTTCACTAGTTCGCTTCAGCTCTATCTGGGGCTATGACAGTAACACGTAAGAAGCAACACGAGAGAAAACAGTAACTTTCAGTCTTCAACAGTTGGATATTTCCATTACAGATTTTATTTTTTTAATAAATAATAAATTTTTTTATTTAAAATAAACCTTTACCTTTTCATTGGGATAAACAAAGGTAAGGCTTTATTACTAGAGAACATGCAGACTGCTTCTCCAAGTTGCCTACTCCCTTTCTTTGCACAATATTGTGCGTAAAAAATTCACCACAGATGTGACACCCAGCTGGACTGTAACTATGCACTCTTGAACACTTTTCCCAGACCATTCAGAAACAGCAATTGTTAGAAAGAATCACAGGACTGACGGAGAAGCAATGGCAATACCTTACTTATCTGACTAACAAAGACAGCATCACAGAATGCTTTGGGTTGGAAGGCACCTTCAAAGGTCATCTAGTCCAATCCCCCTGCAATGAGCAGGGATATCTTCAAGTAGACCAGGTTGCTCAGAGCACCGTTTAAGCTGGCCTTGAATGCTTCCAGGGATGGGGCATCTACAGCCTCCCTGGGCAACCAGTTCCAGGGTTTCACCACCTTCCTCATAAAAAATTTCTTCCTCTAGTCTAAATCTATCCTCTTTTAGTTTAAAACATTACCCCCTGTCCTATCGCAACAGGCCATGCTAAAAGTTTGTCCCTGTCTTTCTTATAAGCTCCCTTTAAGTACTGAAAGGCCACTATAAGGTCTCCCCACAGCCTTCTCTTCTCCAGGCTTAACAGCCCCACCTCTGCCAGCCTTTCTTCATAGGAGAGGTGCTCCAGCCCTCTGATCATTTTTGTGGCCCTCCTCTGGACCCGTCCCAACAGGTCCATGTCTCTCGTGTGCTGAGGGCTCCAGAGCTGGAAGCAGGACTGCAGGTGTGGTCTCACCAGAGTGAAGTAGAGGGGCAGAATCACCTCCCTTGATCTACTGGCCATGCTGCTCTTGATGCAACCCAGGATACAGTTGGCTTTCTGGGCTGCAAGTGCACATTGCTGGGTCACGTTGAGCTTCTTGCTAACCAGTACCCCCAAGTCCTTCTGGGCAGGGCTGCTCTCAGTCCCTTCATCCCCCAGCCTGTATTGATACCAGGAGGTTGCCTTGAAGCAGGTGCAGGACCTTGCACGTGGCCTTGTTGAACCTCATGGGATTCACACGGGCCCACTTCTCGAGCTTGTCCAGGTCCATCTGGATGGCATCCTGTCCCTCAGGCATGTCGACCACACCACTCAGCTTGGTGCTGTCTGGAAACTTGCTGAGGGTGCACTCCATCCCACTGTCTATGTCATTAATTAAAGATATTAAACAGTACTAGTTCCAATCCAGACCCCTGAGGGATGCCACTCATCACTGATCTCCACCTGGACATTGAGCCGTTGACCACTATCCTCTGGATGCAACCATCCAGCCAAGACCTTATCCACTGAACAGTCCACCCATCAACTTCATATCTCCCCATGATCTGTTCCATGATCTTCCCAAGCACAGAGGTGAGGCTCACAGGTCGGAAGTTCCCAGGGTCCTCCTTTCTACCCTTTTTAAATATGGGTGAGACGTTTCCCTTTTTGCAGTCACTGGGGATGTCACCTGACTGCCATGACTTTTTAAATATGATGGAGAGTGTCTTGGGAACCACACCAGCCAAATCCTTGAATGCTTCCAGAGACAGGGCATCTACCACCTCTCATTTTACTCAGTCCCTCAGGACTCTGGGGTGCATCTCATCAGGCCATCTAGACTTACACATGTAACCACTCACTATTGTAAAGATTGTAAAGATATAAAAGAAAATATCCATGATCAATTCTTATAAGAGTTCCACCATTTTAATTTACTTTCAAATTCATATACTTTGTGAGACTAGTATTTTAAAAAGAAGTCTGAATGATCTCATGAAATTTCTGTATCGCTGTATTTCAACACAGCAAAAACTATTCTAGATTCTGAAGAAAGCTTCATAAACACATAAACGTGTTTTAGATTTCACACATACAAATTTATATACACATACATAGACACTTTAACGTAAAATAATGAACTAATTTTATATGTAGTATATACTCCTAAGTTGCAAACATACATTAGTGTGTATCTATATAAAAAAATTGTCATTGATTTAACAGGCATGTGGATAACTTAAGGGTAAACATATTTTGAAATAAGAATATGTATGGCCTTATAATTACAAAATACACATTCAAGAAAAAGAAATTAACCTTTGAAGCAAAAAAAACTTAAAATTAATATTTCTAATAGACGACATACATATATAAAATACTATACCTTCCTCTTTCTGTTATAAACATAGCTAATCTGCTCTATTGTGAACTTACCCACAGATCGGTGTACCTTCATCTGATCCAATTCTTCTTCAAGGTTCAGTCTACAAAAGAGGAAATAAAAAAGTAAGATCCACAGACGCCACTAAAACCGTTAAAAAAATTAAACCAAAACCTTATCTATGTATTACTGGGGAAAAATTTGTTAACAGCCAGGAATTAGTTCTAATTTGATGACGCTTAGCATATTTCAAAACATAAAGAGTCATTTGTACAACAGCTAATTGAAATTTATAAATCTGAATTTACGAAAAAGAAGTTTCAGCTAGTTCTTTTTAGGTAAGGAAATGCCTGAGATGAAAGGGAGACCGGTAAGAGGTGGAATCCTGTTAAGAGGGGAGTAAGTATTCAGTCTGAGGGGAAACCACCAGCCAACCTTGAGCAGATAAATCTCACCCTTCCTCTTTTTCCAGTGACTGTTTGAGAAACTTACTAACAAAATCTCTCCTCCCCTTTTCCAGCCCTGATCTATGATATTACTGCTACAGCTTATTGTGTAATATCAAGCAGCTAACAAAATACTTGAATTACTGTTTTTTCATTTTATTAAAATTACATACAAATAAAGTTACCAGGATACCAATGCTTAAGTTTCAAAGTCAAACTGGGAAATGCTAGAATGAAAGACGTTAATTTGAATGGTTCATTTAAACTTATGTTTTCTGACACAATCTTTAACTATGTAGTTGTGCACTATTTTAGCAATATGATCCCCATCTATTTTAGCCTAGGATCCTACAGTACACAGAACAGGGGGCAGTCATTTAATATGTAGATTTTATTTAAAATGTAACCTCATATCCTATACAACTACACATTATTCTAGCTCTGTTTTGAAGGTTGGATTGATAATTTCCTCATGGGCTTTTCTACTGTACTCTGAACAGTAGCACCTAACTGCTTCACAGGAAATTTATGCTTTACAAAATCCCTCTGAGATAAGGCACAAAGAAAATGGGGCCCAAAAACCTTCTAACTTAAGGAGACTATTTAAAAAAAATGTTTTTTCAGTATACACAGTATTTTAAAGCACACTATATGTTTAATGCATCTTTGACTCAGCTGTAACTCCATAAAAATTGCAATTCACCTCCCACAGCCTCACAGGAAGTACAAAGAAAATAAGCAATATGAAAAATTGAAGTAACTTGCTTTGCACAACACACAAGACTCCCACTATTTTCACGATCACTCAGCTGCCTTCACACATTGGCTTTCTTTGCTCTTCTTTCATTCTTCTTGCCTCAGTCATCATCAATTTCTATCACACATACTACTGTGGCCTTTACCTCCACACTGTCCTAACTCCTCACAGCATGTTCATTTTTTGCACTGAATGGCAAAATGCTTCCTTGAAAAAGCATTATCTGTTTACGTAATTAAAGACTGTATTCAACATTACATGAATACAAGGGAGTGAATTAACGATATTTTAGAATTCTTCCTTTTTGAACCTCTGTCTTCTGAACATGCTATTTTTCAACTTTCAAAACATCATTTGAATGAACACATGGTTATGTGCATACACACATACATACTGCCTCCCTACACACTCAGTGACAAGCATAAAATAATAATTGCACATGATTTTTTAAAAGAGTTAACTTTTATGTAAAGATGTTTTTAGGGTGATAAAATACATGTAGAAGTAAATAAATGATATGAAATAGTAAAGGGGTAGGTTTATAGTCTGAAGCACTTCCAAACAAATTCATTTGTTTGTGAAAGTCTCCAAGTGAAGTTATGATATACCTAAGCTGGAAATATTTCAGGCAAACTTAGACAGGAAATTACAACGTGTGACACAAGATCCAACCCATACAAGTCAATGACTGGCTTGCATGAAGGCTAGAACCAGCTCCAGGTGATGCTGCTTTGGCACGGGAGTTGGACTAGGTGATCCACAGAGGTCCCTTCCAACCCCTACAATTCTGTGGTTCTGCAAAATGCCCAACTGGGCTAGACCAGTGTTAGGTCCATTCATCACCAGTGCTCTGTCTCCAGCAGAGGCAAAAGGAGATGCTACTCGGTAGAGAGCACAAGCCTCACAGTTTCTGCAGTCTGATCACAATTTTCCATCCTGAAAGTGCCACATAAACACTACCCTTGGTCTCCTCTGCTTTAACTGGTTCCCTGTTGCTAGAAGGACCTTTCCTCCAATCCCACATGAATGGAAACTCTTTATAACCTTTCATGTGGAGCCTTGCCAAAGGCAATTGGAAAAGACAGATCAGGTTTTATCCACATGGTTACTGTCACCCTTCTGCAATTCCAGTAGGTTAATAAAACAGAATTTCCCTTTACAGGAGCCACACTGATGCATCCCCAACAAAATTGTGCTCAGTGATCTCCCTCCATCTTCACGTTTTTTTTTTCCCTTCCTCTTTTTCTTAAAGACAGACTGCCATCTTCCCAAGCACAGCAGCAGTGAGGTTCACAGGTCTGCAGCTCCCTCTGGAGCCCATTTTGTAGATAAGAGTTACGGTGGCAACATGCCAGTCAACTGGCACAACGGCTCTTCACAACGAGGTTACAGTTCAATAATTTCATACTTAGATTCTTCACACCCTCAGGGGTGAAGCATCAAGATATTAACAAATAACTTACCTACTTGACCTCATAATTGCTGTATAGTTACTTCAAACAGATGTGACATCTTTGATCTATCTGTTGCAAATAGAACATGAGTTGTTGGCATCTTCTTAGCATCTTCAGCAGGGAAGACTGAGGCAAAGATTCACTGAGCTTCTCTTCTATGGCCTTGTAAATCCAGTGTATCCTTTTACACCGTTATCATTAAGCAAACCTACAAATTTCCTAACTGGCTTCTTTTTCACTTTATTTAAGCAAAATATTGTTATCAGACCTTCAGCATCTTTGAAAACCACTTTTCAAGAGCTTTTTTAGCCTTCTCAACTTTCCACTTCCATTTGTCCTGGCACTGTATATCGGCCTACCTATTCTGACCAATGCAAGCTTAAGTTTTAAATTCTGACCTTTACTCTGCGAAGGCCACAAAAACCTACCCACCGAGTCTTTATAGTGAGCTTTTTAAGACTGCTTTGGGATGGAGGTTGGTTTGGATTTTTTTTATTTTCATTTTTTAAATTGTAGCACATATTTCAGGTGGGTTTCCATGACAGTACCTTTCTTAACAGTCTTCAACTGTTCTTAGGGGAGCTTATTCCAGTGTTTGGAGCGTTGGAGGTTTTTTGACTAGTTGCTTCCCTTTCTGGAAAGTGAATAGGCCCAGGCCAATTGATTTGGTCCACTCTCTTCTACTACTATTTAAGTCTAAAAACAAAAAAAGAGAAAAAAAAGAGGCAAATACCACATGAACCCATCTTCACAAAGGATGAGCTGTGGGGAAATACAGGCCTCACCTCTTTTCTTAGGAAAGTTACAAAGCAAATCATCCTGGAAATCATGTCTAGCCATCTAATGGAGAAGAAGGTGATTTGAAACAGCTAGCATGGATTTACCAAGGAAAAAACTTGGCTTTGCCAGCAATTGCCTCTGTAAGGAGATGACAGGCTGTAAAAATAACAGGAGAGCAGACAATGGTGTATACCTTGAATTTGACAAGGCATTTGAGACGGTCTCCCACCTCCTTATTGCAAAATAGTTGAGATTTGAATTGAAAAGTTGATAAGGTGTCTGGGAAATTAGCTGGACTGTTAGTCTCAAAGGGTGATGATCCACTCTGTGGAGCCCAGCTGGCAGCTAACAATTAAAAGCATCCTCCACAGATCCGTATCAGAGCTAGTACTGTTTCATATCTTTATTAACAGCCTCAAAGATGGATTAGGGTGCCTCTCAGCAAAGTCACAGATGATACAAAACTGAGGGGAGCAAGTGATACACTCAATAGAGGGCTGGACCACCGTTCAGAGAGACGTCATAGGTGGAAAGAATGTGCTGATGGGAATTTCGTAAAGTTCACCAACGGCAAAGTCCTGCCAGAACAACCCCTTGCAACAGGACATTCTAGAAAACCAACTGGCTAGAAAGAAGCTTTGCAGAAAAAAGTGGGGTCCTTCTGAGAAACAAATTCAACAGTAGGTAGTGACATGCCTTTGAGGCAAAGTCTAACAACATACCAGCTGTATAGGCAGGAGTATAGTCAGCTGGTTTACAAAACTGATTCTATTCCGAGACTGCGTGTGTGGCTGTGTCTAGTTTTGGGCTCTTTCAAGAAGGACACTGAGCTACTAGATTAAGTCCAGTAAAGGGATACCACGATGGTCAGCAGCTGGGCACATGATTTATGATGACAGGGGGAAAGACTTGGGTTTATTCAGCCCTAGGAGAAGGGAAGATTTTATTGCTGTCTACCTAACACAAGGGTGTCAGAAAGATGGAGTTTTACTTTTCCCAGAGGAGCACAGCTGATGATATGAGCCAACGGACACAAGTTAGAATACATCAAATTCCAACTAGATATAAAAAGAAATTGCTCATTAGGCTGGTCAGACCCTGGAACAGTTGCCCATAAATGTTCTGAAATCTCTATCCTTAGTCTCGGTCTCCTACATCCTGTGCCAAAAGGATGTAAAAGATCCTAAGCAACCATCCGAAATTGCCACTGCTTTGAGCAGCAGGTTGGACAAGATAGCTTCCAGAGGTTCCTTTCAAGTGGCATAATTTTGTGCTTCCCACTGTATTGAGGCAACTATTACAAAGAGACTTTCTAACACTTTCTGAACTAAGTTCTGTATACCACTTGAAATAAAATCCAGAACAGTATTTTTCCTTTTGCTTTTTGAGGCTGCTTGTTCTAGAAAAGTTACTTATTCCATACAAAATTTTTATCTTTACATCTTGTCTTGGCAAAATAATGATGCAGGTTCTATGTGGACAGTTGAAACCTTCCACGATTACATCCCGTCCTTCACAACTCATCAAATCTTGCTTCGCATTTCTGCATCACTGTGTGGAATTATTGGTAAAATTAAGATTTTACATCTGAAAATTAAGTTTTATATGAAAAACGTAGCATTGTTCACCCACTGAGGAAAAGCGTAAAATCAAAAGGAGCTCTAAGGATGGGACACAGCTGCAGCAGACATGTGAGGGAAGAAAAACATTGTGGCACTCCTTGTAAATTGATTATATTGGACCTTTAAGACCCTCAGGCAAGGAAATATATCCTAGTAGGAGTGGAAATCATCTCCAGCCTCACTATGACCACTAGTGTAGAATCAGCCACACGGGAGAACACAATAAAAGCCCTTAAGGGGTGGTTCAGCACACTCCCCCTTCCAGAGGAAATCCAAAGTGATAACAGTTCACACTTCACAGCTACAGTGGTACAAGATTGGGCCAAGGAGGAAGGGATTTGGTGGGTATTCCACACTCCTTATTATCCTCAGGCAAATGGCACTGCTGAGCGCACCAATGGATTGGTTAAGCGCTTTGTGAAAATTCACGAGCCTAAATGGCATCTGTGACTACCTAATGCCATCTATCAATTAAATAACAGATGCAGTGGAGATGGTTGCCCCAAAATGAAGGCTTTTTGTGTAACAGCTACCACCATTACTCCAAAAATACATAACAAACCAGGAGAATACCCTACAGGTTTTTATGCAAGACAATCTGTGCTGGTAAAAATGCCTCAAATTGGAGCAGTGCCAATGGCACTAGTCACTCCTAAAAATCCCTGTGCATGGGAAGTCAAAGATTGCTCAGGAAAAATACACCAGATCAACACCCGGTGGATTCCACCTTCCTTTTAACCCCATCGGTCAACAAAGACCTAGCGTGTTTTTCTTCCCTTTTGTGTTCACAGGAATCCTGGATGAACTGCATGTGGACGGACGCATTGGCTTACGCTAACCTCAAGTGCATACAAGGAATTTTGTCCCTCATTCTAGCTGTAATAGTATTTTTCGCATTCATAATCATTTGTAAACCCAAGTTTTAAAATTATGAATTCCATTATATTATGTTTGATCTTACCAATACATTTGCCTTTGATTTATAGTCAAGAGAACCCAAAGTGGCCATGGTCTCAGGCCTTTATTAGACACAATGCAAGTACAGGGTTGTCAAAGGAAAAAATAACTCTGGCAACTGTGGTCTTACATAACAACAGGGTGTTTTCAAAACGTGAGTGGGTTTGGAGTGGTTGGTATCCATCCCTGAGAAGTAAGGTGGGAGAAGAAATCCATACAGGATGTAGGATTGTCAATGGCTCAGCTCATGAGAAAGTCACAAGAATAGGGATATCTCATCCCAGGAAATCACGCCAAGTGACAACCAAGTACTGCGTCACTGAACAGTGGGATTCCTGGCACAATTTTACTCTTGTACAACCCACTTTTGTAAATTGTCGGTGGCAACAGCGTAAAATAGCATTACACTTCAAATTTCAAATAAACACAATCAAGCCTGACTCGACTACACAACCTAGTTCAACTCCACTCCCTTTATTTGAACCATCTGACAATGATCTCGTAAAGACCCTACAAGGTGGATCTAAAAATCTACCCCTTAACACCACAGTCTCTGATGACCCTTGGTCAAAGCCCTATTTTGGATATACAGGGATTATAGGAAATGACTTCGCAGAAATGAGTTTAGCAACTGCCATCATATATGACAACAGGGAATTACATGAATCGGAATGGAAGCATTCGATGCATAGATTGAAGGTCGATACAGGGAAAACAATCCACATAGGTTGCAGAACCTTTAATACTAGCGTAGAAAAAATTTCCCTCCTTTAACCCAAGTTATTATAAGAAGATTTCCTGAACAAAGAACAGAACCCACAACAGGTAGGGAGCATTGTGCATCTGATGTTTGTTGGTTCAATTTTACTATAATTCAACCAGTATCTGTTGTCTGTTTGGGAAGTACTGGCAGAGGAGACAAAGCACTATCATTTAAATTTGGGTTGGACGTAACACAGAAAAAGACATCAACTACGGCTATGCCTGTGCCAATCACGGTGTCATCCCAACAAATTTTTGAGAATGAATCCATTCGGACACCCACAAGTCTAAATCCTTACATCTTTAACATTAGTCCTTACGTTATCAAAAATACCAGTCAACAACAAATATTGTTTAACCTGACCTACTCTCTCAAGCGAGTAGAACTATCAATGCAGATTAATGTCTCTGCCATCAAACCTACTTGCTTACCTTTCCTAGGTACATCCTATGCAGGATGGTATGCATGGTTACATGAACGAACCCTTGCCTCCTCACAACTATTGAAGAGAGATGTAACTGGTATCTTAGGAACAAGCTTGGGAGTCTTAAACAGTATAGATGCTAAAATACTTGCCAACAAACTAGTCACAACTACTGGTGACTTGAATAGGTTAGAACACCCCCTACGGTCTTCCCTTTTAACTCTGGGAAATCACCAATGGCTTTTTCTAATATATTACCTCAGTGGGAAGAAACGAGTGAAAAGGACAGTCAGCTGACTGCAAGTGCACTTGATGCAACCCAAAGCAGTATTTCTTTAGCGCTCATCTGTATCCAAGCCCAGTTTTGGATGCAATCGATGACTGCTGCAATTATAAGGGAAGGTGAAGAAGGCACCTTACCTACCAAAATTTGAAAACTGATATGGGATAATGCAATTGACTTTGAGAAAAAATTTCAATCCTGGTAGTACCTAGTTAATTTCACCTATGACCCCATTGAGAGTAAGGCCACTGCTTTTGTCTTAACGATACAAAATGCCTCGATATATACCATATACCTGATCATTGCATCAGGATTAAATCACAATGGATCAGTACTCTATCCTATTGAGCATAGAGTGTGGGCCAAAAAAGATGGTGACAAATGGCAAACTGTTGACGTCAATGCATGTATCACATGAGAACAACAAGGTTTTATTCACCCTTAAAGCGCAAGACATTTGTCTTAACACTGAACAAAACGTTTGTCATTTTGAGATACATCTTGATGATACCCCTAACACTGTGCATGTATATACTGGGAAAGGATGTGTTTACATGAGATCTTCTTGTAATTTTATATTCATAGACGACATAGCCACAGATATTGATAATCATTTGAATTTTTGTGTTTGTAATTTTACTAATATTGTCAGATGCGACTTCAGTTATTAGACTCCTGTTACGTCTCACTAACTGTTACAGACTAACTATACACTGATCCACGATTTACTGCCTGTCCCCATTGGAATGAACATCACATTAGTGAAAAAGCTGCTACAACATAACTTGAAGCGACTGTTAAAAGAGGCCCAAGAGAATGGACAAAAAACTCTGATTACTGTCCATCATGATGTGGAAGAAATACATCAAGTAGTGGAGAGACAGAAAAAAAAAAAAACGGGAAAAAAAAAAGATGGAAACCACAAATGGTGGGACACTCTTTTTGGATGGTCGCCAACAGCTACAGGAGCCTTCATCAAGACCTTGCATCCCGTTGTTGTTTTATTAATACTCACCACATTGTGTTTTGTTTTGATACTTGCTTTGTATGTTAAACTTTGGCTTATGATGAAAAGGTTAATTCGCTTGCTAGCTCCCCAGAATTTATTTGTATTTGACAACTCTTGCCATAAAAGCACTTGTGACATTCCAGATTAGTCCCAAACCTAGTGAAGTTTGAGTGACTTTAGTTATGGGGTGGAGTATGTGGAACTATTAATAAAATTAAGGTTTTACATCTGAATATTAAGGTTCATATGAAAAACGTAGCATTGTTCACCCATTGAGGAAAAGCATGAAATCAAAAGGAGCTCTGAGGATGGGACACAGCTGCAGCAGGCATGTGAGGAATACACTAACACAGCAACTCCCTGCAACATACCATAGAGGATGGAACAGAGTGGAGACTCCGTGGCCCTGCTCCGTGATGATAAAGCGGGAAGAAATCGTTCTCTAGAACTGATAGGCAGCTCATCTGGCCCCCTGAGCCAACAGGTTTTCAAAACCTTGCCAAAATACTATCCTCTCGTGAACTTTGCTCATTTTAATATAATTTTAATACCAAAACACACCTCCATCCCGAAGGCTATCCGCCTGCGAGGTGCGACCACTGCTCTCTGAGTCTGCGCCCTCAATTTTTTGTAAACTAGACCTTTAAACGTGAAGTGAGAGAATTTTACACCAATCATGATAAAAGGTATGTATGACTACAGTCACTCAAACTCCACCTTAAATGCAGAAAGGATATAAAAATAGCCAGGGAAATAGGGGATTTTCAGAGAAGAAAATAACACCATGAGCAAGCCAAGAGAAACTCCACCTCCCACTGCCTCTGACTACTGGGATTGGCCAACAGGCTGAGCCTTGCTTCTCTCCCACTTGGGACGCCTTGGGTGAGACCTAGACTAAGTGCTTTTCTTGGGAATCTTAGAAATCTCTCTAGAGAGTTACTCCCTAATGTTTATAGCCAGACTGTATTATTTATAATCTTTTCACGCGTTTTATACTTCATAACATCATATTTGCACGTGCTTTCTTGCAGACAGTCACTATCACTGACAATTCAAAAAACCCATATACCTGTTGCACAAATAAAACTGCACTGTTTAAGCAGCCAGTTGTCACAGTTTCTCACTGAACATGACTAAACCCTAAAGCGCCGCCGTGCTAGTTCATGAGCACGACTGGACTGAAGGTGCAGACCACTATTAGTGTATCCAGAATCGTAGTAGTTTAATATACATATTAAACGCGACTGGACTGGTAGTGGCAAATTGGATATCACTCAGAATTTAAACCTAGCTGCACCTAGCCTCTCACTCCGGTGAAGAGAGTTAGAAAGCAAGGAGGTTTATTTTCTGCCAAATTAATGTGTTAACACACTGTCAGCACCCTGATGAAAACATCAGTAGTACAAACTCACTGCTATGCATTTATTATTAAAAAATAGGACTTCCATACAAAAGCATGACACAATGCTCTCTTTTTCTGTAATAGCTGTCCAATGTTAGATTTAAATAATCCTTTTCACACAGCGCCACTCTCTTACCAGGTAATCCTACTCTGTCATTCCTGAAAAGCTAGTACCTGGGCAACACAGTACCCCACAGATCACCCTCCTTCCTCCAGGAGAGGAGACACCCCCTCCTCACCACTGAGACACCTACTCTGTCAGGCTTGTCATCTGCGGCTGAGCAGTCTAAGTCCACACCTTATTTTTGGGCTTCTAGCACAGAAGCACTTGTAAATTATCTCCTGATTCTGTTGCTTAATGCACCAGTCAACTACTGTTGACAATATTTCAAAACACCTTTCCTTATCTTTTGAGACTTCCCACTACCAACACCCCCTCCTTCTATCCTTAAAAAGAGTCCCTTTACTGCAGGAGCATTCTTGACACAAGAGGACATTCTCACATCAGCTAGACAGCAGGTCTCATCTCATTCATGGTCTCATCTAAGAGATTAGATTCCTCCTTGCGAACAGGATGTTCTCCTTTCCCAAGATTTACATTCTTTGCAGCAACACATATAAAACATGTCTTGTATGTAGGTAACCATACACGTCACACTAGAACAAACTGAACAAATTGCATTCCACTGGGGAGACTGCTACCGGCATCCTCAGCTCAAATTTTTTTTTCAGTCTGGGGAAGCCTACACCAGTGTAGCCTCTCATTTTGAATCAATTAGTCTCAGCCTATCCTAATTAGTTAGTTAGTTGGTTTCTTGTTTTTTTTAATTTTTTCTAATCTCTGAAACCTGACAATCTTTGGTTCACAAACTTGTTAAGTTTTGAATGCACAGATTGCGTCACTTGAAGCCAACACAGTTAGCCTTGAGCAAATTTCTAAGTATTCAACTCATTTGGGAACAGATTTTACACTGATTTCTGTTCAATCTTTTCTTTCTGAAAAACAAACATAATACAAAAAAACTTTCTGGCTTTACTTTCTACAGATTTTTTATGGCAAATGTAGTCCTAACAGAGAAAAACAAAAATATATAATCTGTATGGTCTTGATATGCATTACATTCATTACATAAAACCAGAAGATCAAAAAGGAATGTACAAGTATTTGTGGCTTTTTTATCATGACTATGTCCAGTCCAGTGGTTTTTTCCTATCACTCATAAGTCCTTTTACATCTCAAGGCAAAAAAAACAGCAAAAATTGCAATGCGGAAGACCATATACAGAAGCAAGCAGTTCTTCCTGCTTTTCTGTTTGTTCCCAACTCAGTAGTAAAATACACTCTGACACATTTGAATGTTACTGACGTGCTATTCTAGCTAGAATTTGTAAGAAAAAAAAGCACCTGTATATGCATTAGAACAAAAAAAGACACATCTAGTTCAGTTGTCTAAAATTCACCACAAAGTAATGTAGCCTGCATATTTTGTTACAGGAATGCAGCTCAACAAAAAGGAGAAAAAGGCATAACGTGGTCTTCTTGAAAAGTACAACTCTTTGCAGAGACTGCGTGGTTGCTGCTTTCCCCAAGAACAAGTGAACAAGATCAGCTGGAAGAAGCATCAAAGAAAGGTCAAGTAAGAACTTTCTAGGGAGCAAGAAGGGACTCCGAGGAATTCAAGGTAACTGAAGAAGTCACAGAAAACTGCTGAAGTATAATGCAACACTGAAAGAAATGACTCAACCTGAAAGAACACAGTGGCAAAAAGCAGGAAAGGGGGGAGATGCTTGCTTTCCAGCCTTTCATTTACACCATTTTCTCTTTCAGTGTCCCATCACACAGGTGTGCCAACCTAACAGGTAAGAACCGATTTATCTTCACGAAACTCTCCCTCCCTCTTCAAAAAATACTTCAAGTGGGTCTGAAGATAAACATCTGTGTTTTTTTCCCCCAAAAGGGGGATTGTCTTTAACAAACTACGTTTGTCTCACCAGTTTTTTAAATGATCCATGTTGAACTCTTTTACAAAGCAGATTAGGTGCTTGAAGAGACCTGTGATCCAGTTGCAGAGATTTTAGTGACATGAGTTGCTTCCCTCAGTAACTGAGGGTAAAAGGAGGATTGCCTTTGCAATCCTTCAACTCAAAGGATCAAAAATAAGCTCTGTGTGTGGTAATGCAGAATACTAACTTACTGGAACTAGAGAGTCAGAACAGCAGTGCCAAAGTTCAGATACTGTGAATTAGAGCTTCCAACACTATTTTAACAGACAAAGTTAATATTTTCTGCAATTATCTTAAGCATATGCTCACTTGATTTACTGCATCAGTTTTTGCATCGTTCCATTTCAATTAACACATCAAACAATGGGAAGAAGAAACGCGCCAGGTTCTGATCCTAACTGAAAGAGGATTTCTCCGTGCATTGAAAAAACTGTGTTTGATTCCGCAAGTACTGAGCAAAGGGCATCGTGTTTATGTCATCTGAAAAGATCCAAGACATAAACTGAAGCTGAGAGACGAAACCTTTGAAGGTATTTCTACAGTGGAAAGGTAATTTCTGTGTAAAGTGTTTCTAGCTGACTGTAGTCTTGAGGCATGGATATTGAAAAGAAATCTTTGAACATAAGTACATGCCTCCTCCACCTTTTGACAGTAGCAATGCTGGGACTTGAAGATGTTTCAAGAGCAGGCAATTTTGAGGATGATGTATATTTTAGATGCCTAATGCTAATCTCCATGTAACTGTGCTGCTAAGCAATTTTTTCTTAGGACTGCTACACAATTTTCACATTTTACAATTATGTACAACTACAAGATTTACTTAAAAATAAAAGAAAAAATAACACCATGTTTTAAACTTTTTGCATCTGATGTCAAATAATTTTTCTCCCGATAAATCCAGTAGTTACTAAACAAAGGGAAAGAATGGGTAAATTTACATTGTGGATTGGGTCAATTATCTTTCCTGTTTCAGATTATTATACTGAGTGTCACAAGTATTTGAGCGTAACTCTTCCCAGTAGGGAAACTCAGTAATAATAAATAATAAAATTTAGGAACTGAAGGAGAAGAACAAGCCTACAAAAAATTGGTAACAGTCAGCTGTCTGCTTTCTAAAGCTGTAACACAGAACATTGAGGATGCTTTCAGTTTATCCTTTCACAAGTGTCTTAATGACAATATATCAGTTGATAAGCAGAGTGCTTTCTAGGTATCTTTTTCATACTATGTATGTTTTTGCTTGAGCAAGCAAATAAAAGATATAGAATATGAAATTTATAAATCAGCATCTTTCCAGAAAAACTGATTTTCTGCTTTTTTAAAATTGAAATTTTTAAATTCTATGGTTATATTTAAGTTCATGTGTTATTTTCAGTCAGCATCTCATAAACATGATCTCACTATTTATCTGGTATTACACAATTCAAAAACCTCAACCTTCTAAGCATTTTACTAAAAACAGATTTTAAGCTCCATTTTTACAGGGAAGAGCGAGAAACTGAAGTTCATTCAGAGATGATACTGCTGTACAAAATGAAGATTAAGATGTCTGTAGGTACCAAAGTGCTGCTAAGCAAAACACACAGAACATCAACAAAATTAAAAACTAAACAAGTATGGAATGAACAAGGAGAAACTATGCAGTCCTGCAGTTAAGGTTGATGAACCGGGGGGGGGGGGGGGGGGGGGGGAAGAAAAAACAAGAGGCCTACGGAAAAACCTAACTCGGACAACAGAAGTTCCTAAGGTTCAAAATTTAATACATACAGCAATGCAGAACACTCCAAATAAATTCTATAGTAATCTTAATAGGAAAACAAAAAACTTTTCACTGGAAAAAAGTGTTTGCTCTAGAGACTTAGAGAAGACAGACCTTTGAACCATAATTCAAGAACGAATGATAGGATTTGAATACAATGATAATATGCAGGTCAAGAGGAAAGAAAAACAAACCTGAGTGTGAGTATAAATTGATCACTTCCAGCTCATGATAAATTCACATCTTTGCACCTTTTCTCTTGACAAAGTCAAAGGCTACTACTGCATTTTAAAGCCTCTGTCACACTCATGTTGTGTATTCATTCTACTCTTTAATTTAATTTTTAGAAAGGGAAGTTCCTAGGAAATAATTTAAAACAATAGTGAGATACCAGACATGCCCTTTGTGCAAATGTTCATCAAATACTGTGAAGTATTCCTACAACTTACACCATCTTTCATACTGATATATGGAGCAGGTGAAACCTTGCAGGGTGCTGAAACTCCAGTATTCTGTAAATAATCTCTTAATCATTAACAAATTGATGAAAAAAAAACCCAAACTAAATTTCAATGTGATTTAAAAGCAATAAAAATCTGCTCAGAATTGTCTCTGAAAATTTGCATAAAACACCTCCTAGCTGTATACATGAATAACCTCTGGCAAAGGAGAGTCATTACTAGGAATACCTATCAGCCATCCAGATTAAAAGAAAATATGTAACCACTCAGTTAAACTTTTATTAAGTTTCATTAAACTCAAAGTCTAAACTCATATCTGCAATGGTAATGATAGCACAGTTAGCCACTTCTAAAAGCTTGCAATCTTGAAATTGCAGTTATCACTTGACCTGTATCTATATGCATTCTTTACACAGGCTCATTTCACTAAGTTTGGTTTGGTTTTTTTAAGCTGAAAAGGTATAAAACATTTTCAAAACATGGCAAACAACTTTTTTCTGATGGCACTGGGAAAGCCTTTTCAGTGCTGGGTAGTTTATAGTCAAGGTTTCTAGAGTCCTAAAGAAGACTGTATAACCGAAAAACATAGCCTGAAAATTTACAGTAACACCCTACCACATTTGCTGATAATGGAGGTTATATAATTATTAGTGACTTACACGACTGCTATTTCTAATTTTAAGAATAAATATACTAATCCTGTATCTACCAGATGAACTGAAAATTTTACTTAAAATATGTATTCAGCTCCCACAAACACTTTTCTGCTCAGGACCATTTCTTAAAGAGGGAAATAAAAAAGACTGGTTTTGCAATGTGCTTGAAAGAGTAATAAAATCAGTGGACTAAAAACAATCCAGAATTTATTACTCCTTCTGGAAAAATGCCTTCCTCTTATTTATACTCAAATGTTGTATTTTCTAGCAGCTTTGCTAAGTTCAAATGATAACTCATTAGACTGGAGAAAACTGACTTAAAGTCATACAAAGTCTAGAAACCGGTTCACAGCTTTTCACCTCTATGCAGACCTCAAATTGCCTCACGGCCTTGAGCCTTCTGCATAGACAGTTTATGCTGCTTGAAAGTATATCCGGCAGATTTTAGACTCTATTTCTTCAGCAATCCTTTCTCAACAATAAGCATTTTCTTATCCGGTTCTAAAAAAAGCTGAAAACCCAAAGAGACCTTCTGACAATACAACCTACTCCAAAGTACTTTTAAAGTTTACTCTGTTGACAAGAAACCATCCAGGCTAGCAACAGTCTTAGATGCTACAGATTACATGGTCAGAGAACAACTTCCAACTCCTTCCTAGGCAAGGAGAAGGCCTCAAGTCCTTGAATTAACAGGAATCAGCACCCTAAATTAGCAAGAATCTACTGGCACTTACTACAACAGTGTCAGTATCTTCTAATACAGCAGGTTGGAAGTAGAATCTTGCCTTTGTTTTCACATCCTCAGAACCACCACAAAATGTTTTGTTTGCTATCAATAATTTCATGGAAGCCATTCTTCTTCCTCGTAACATATACAAACAAAAGGCACCCAAGAGGAGCAGGAAAGCACACAGTATCTTGTTTTATGTACCAGTGCTTCACTTCTGTCCTCCAGCTATGATTGCCACAGTCTCACTTGCCAATATTAAAACAAGGATGGTAAGAAACCAAGAGAGATCAAATCTATCCAACTAATAGTTTATGCTGGTATTGCATGCATTTTTAAAGGTACTGACCTTGACCCACAATTACAGTATCTGCTCTTTCCAGTATCCTACAATATTCCGAATTCTATTTTATGGCAATATAATACTTTTGATTACTCCTCCATTATTTAGTTATTTTTGTAATACTCACCCATTTGGAATATATGAAGAGGCAGCATAATAAAAACTGTGCTACCGAATCAGTTTTGCCAAAGGAATTACTTCTGATTTCTTTTAGATTATAGCTAGGCATCAGCAAGAAATTCTCTGTAACAGTTGCTTACTTATCAAGTTACCAGAATAGGCGAAATGCTCATACCATCTGCATATAAGCAGGGCTTCTGCAAAATATACCTTCTTGCTAGAACAAAATTTCCTCGTACTCATCATTTTTAATTGTCAGCAGTTCTAAAGACACCATCAGGAGCCCTCACAAAGCTCCAAATGTAAGGTACATACACACATGCGCACTTGGGTCTCAATACCTTAAAGAAAAGGCAAATTAGAAAGGCAGCCTGAACTACAGCATAAACTTTCTCTCTGCATGTATCAGTTTAAAGGGCTCGTTCCCTCTAGAGTTGCCGACCCTAGGTTAACCATTGCCAGAGGACTCTAGTTAGTCTTCTAGCAAACCACTGCCCCCGGAGTAATGCACCTCCCATAAGTCAGCCTGTGCTCGGCAGCAGCTTTCAGCATTCACAGGTAAGGCCAACAGGAGCCTCCTACACTCCTCTGCATATAGATAAAAGGAATTAAGAGAGCAGGCTCATGGCAGTCTAAAATAAACATCCAAACAAACAATAAGACTTTTTTTCCATTTGTCCCGGGGAATTTTATCTGGAAAATAAAACCAAGCAGAGAATCTAATTTCTAATAGAGCTGAATACATAAGAAGGAATAACCCACTGAGGAAACTGATTCCTTCCCAAGGATTACAGGTTGTAGACTGCAGCAGGATGACTCTTTGGAGAAATAAGCAGAACCAACCACAATCTCCTAATGCATATTGTTGCTGGTGTGGACAGATACCAGGGGGGTACTCCAGGAGCTGCTGCAGTCAGGGAAGCCTTCCTCTGAGTCCAAGAGGTTAACTGTTGCCTCTTCAAATGTTTTCCTCCAGAGTCATGGAAGATTGTTAAAGACTGGAAAGCCAAATTAAGAAGAAAATCAGACAGAAAAAGACTGCTAAGCAAGCTTTGCATGCTCTTTATCAGGGTCTTTAAAATGGGACAGTAGTAGTGCTGCTTAATACAGTAACCAACTTAAAGAAGTTTTAAAGACACCAGGTAAAAGTAGTGCCAGGGCATTTTTTCTTATCCAAAGCTCAAGCCAAATAGCCTAGTAATCCTCGCAAGGAAAATGGGACAGCAGAAGCAGCTCTGTTTTCTTTCCCTTAGAAAAGAAAGAAACTTGAGAAGACAGAGAGCAGAACGACATAGAAAGGTCTTCTAAGCAGAACTGAATAGTACTTTCTGTTCATGAGTCTTCAAAAGAGTAAAAATTCTACTCTGTAAAACCAGAGTAGAATGCACACGCACATTACACGTACCTTTGTAAAACGCCCATACAGAAAATATAAGAAGAAACTATCATAAATTAGGACTGGGGAGTCTGATGCGTCATAATGCAAACATTGATTTTATTTTTCTACCACTCAAAAATTGTTTAGAGTCATGAAAACCAAACTAGGCAGAAACTTTATCCAACTTTCATATGTGAAATACTACTCTGACAGAAATTCTTCCATTTGTTCCTACAGCATAATGATTCAAGAACATTTGCCTGCAGTAAGGGCAAAATATGCTCTTTTCATGGGTCTGTATATTTATGTGTCAACTGACAGCCTTAGGAGGTGAGAGTAAACCTGGGAGCAGGTGTTTGATCTAGACTGTGCGAGAGAGCAAAAACCATTACATATGTCTGGGGATAATGCTGCCAAAAGAATGGTAAAGCAAAAAGTACTAGCATCACTTACATTTTGTGAACATTCAAACTATCCAGAATGATTTACTGGAATTCCTTTACAGGAAGAAAATTGTAAACTTACAGTTTACACAAAGAAACCTGTAGTCTTAATTAACTAAGGAAATGGAATATTTGACTATACAGAGTCATTGAGCTATCTATCTTACTATGTCCATTCACTTCCCATAAATATGTCTTTATTATTCTTGTTTCCCAATTCAGTCACTTACAGGATGGATGAAAATTGCAGGAAGCGATATCTGTTGGTGCTAAGTAAAGTCTCTCTGATTTACAGCCCACATTCAGGAGTGAAAAAGGATAAAAGCAACTCCCGCCACACCAATCCCATGTCTGTTCACGTAACAAAAAAGTGAACAGTGCCATAGTTGTCAAGAATGAGTTTTAAGATATATTTCAAATTAATAGTCACTCAAAAAACAACGTGTTAGTGACTAGCGACTAAAATAGTTTTAACATACAGCATAACCTTTAGCTTGCAAAACGATGGCAGAAA
Organism: Opisthocomus hoazin; assembly: GCF_030867145.1. Lineage (NCBI taxonomy): Eukaryota > Metazoa > Chordata > Aves > Opisthocomiformes > Opisthocomidae > Opisthocomus > Opisthocomus hoazin. The sequence goes on along the minus strand of NC_134454.1, from coordinate 24,990,748 downwards.
CCTATGCCTAAAATTTTATCTACCATTTAGTAATCTGTTATTTGTTTTGCTGTAGCACAAAACCCAGCTGATTACCCAAAAGGTGTTTTTCTTAAAAAAAAATATTACATTGTGTGAATTATGCTTATTATTTTAATCAGAATTTTTTCATTCCTTTGTAACAAGACCATCAGAACAGTCTCGTAAACAAGACCATCAGAACAGTCTCGCTGGTCTCCCGTACCAGCGTTTACTGGTAGTTAGTTCAGAAAGGATTCAACCTTAAGGGCCATGACTGGGGTTCAGTGTAACGAATGTAACTCAGAGAAGCATGCAGGGTGAGGATTCCATTGCATGGATATCAAGAGAGTTTTATTGTCACATCAGTGCTTTTAGCCTTTCTATAAACTTCAGATGACCAATACACCGAAGTCTCTAATAGCTACAGCCTGTTTTTAGTATGGACCTGGTTTCCAATAACACAAAGAAGAATGCATTTCTTAAATTATTTCTTACACTGAAATATTGGAGATTTAGGAAAAATTGGAAGATTCTATGTTTATTCTCACGTGATAGTGTTTGAAAAAAGCACATGCAACAATACTTCTTAGAACACGCATTCTGAATTCTTTACAAATTAGAAAACATCAAAAAACATTACGATAGGTTAAACTTTTGTATCTATATGCATATCCCGCTTCATGCAGCAAAAGAGAGCCCAGTAGTTCATCACAAATATCACGCTGGGCCACAACAAAGGTCCACTTAGCTCCACATCTGAGTTTCTGGAATTCTAGTACTGCATATTTTAGGAAAGAGTTCAAGAGATAGGGCAAGACTATTCTTGTTTAAACATTGCTTAATAATTTTCATGCTAAAACATTATTTGCAGTCTTTGAAGGAAATTAGTCTCTCTACTTCTTCACAAAATTCAGTTCATAAAATTCTATATGCTTTTAGCAAAGATGAGATGTACCTCCAAACTGTTATTTCATTACCAAAATCAGTACCGTGCAAGAAAAATGGAAAACTAATGTTGTATGCTAAATTCAGCTATTGCCAGAAATCACCAAAATGTGCTGCCCTTATCAGAATTCCCAGGAACTCCACAGGAAGTGTTGGAGAGAAAGCTATATTCATTACTCCCTCATTACTCTCTTAATATAGCAGCCCAACAGCTTATGTTACTAGCTTTGGTGTGCTTTGGTTTATAGATTGTAAGTTGATAGGCTTCTTACTATGAACATTCAGTATAGTTTAACAAGACGCACTTAGTACTTCTTTATTTTTATACATGCTTTATATTTTATAAACTGTAGGCTGATAAATCAGACATTTCCACCTAAATGCTGAAGAACTTTGTCTAGGCAACAGAGAAAAGGAAAAAACAGCACTCTCACAACCAGTGTGCTTACCAACAGCACAATATTTCACATCTGTAACATTCTGATAATCTACAGAAATCACCGTGATTCAACAGCAAAGCAGGAAATACTTCAGTGCAAGCAATACAAAAGGAAGCTAACTTAGAGTCCCTACCTTACCATTCTTGTCCCTGACAATGCCAAAATTCTATCATTAATGCAGCTTTCATTCTGCCTTTCCCTGCTTATGTATTATGGAAGAATGTTTAATGGCATGACTGCATGTTTTCAGTGTGACACAGTCTCATCAGTTATGAGAAGACACTGAAATACTACAGGCTGCTTATGGAGAGTTGATAATACTACCAGGACTTTGAACAAATACCTGCAAACAAGAAAAGTCTGATTAAATATGGAAGAACACAAGAGCCCCAAAATTTGTCTGTTAGCCACGATGCACAAATTACAAGATCTGGTGGACACCAGCAAGAAAAGTTCTATAGACAAGCTTAACAATTAAAGATCATTAATTAATCTCATCATCCCTGACAGACCACTCTTACTGGAAAATAACAATATATTTGTTTCAGTTAGCTGACATAGTGACTTGTGAAAATGTAACTGGAAGCTTGTTAAAACAGAAAAAACAATTCTCTTCACAAGAGGGGTCATGTGAGTTAATTATGCAAGAGCCCCTAAATGACTTCTTGTGGCATTTTAGAGTTCTAACCTCGGTCCTTTAAAAAGTCTTTTCAAAATTGCACCCTGTAGCACAACTAGTGCTGCTGTTTTCATGCGTTTTAAAGTATTTGTAGGGGTTTCATTCAACAACTGCACTCTTTCCAGTTTCCACACTTGAGCCTGACTATCATTTCCACTAAGCAACGTGCAGTCCAGTCAGTAAGCATGCACGTTTGTCAGAAGCCCCTAACACCAGCTGCAAAATCTAGGCTCTAATCCTTTTCAGTAGAACCAAAGGTGGTATTTCAGATTTAGCAATTTATTTATCCATCCAAAACCTAAACAAATACATCATTATTTGAACTGTATTTGGCTTTTCAGTATAGAATTACTAATTGCTGTAAAAAGTAAACAAGATCTCTGAGCTATTAGATTTAAGTGTTCTGCAGTAAGAAGCCTGCTATGACCCCGTACTGCTAAAACTGAAGAACAGAAAGACTGCTTTACACGGCTATTACATATGTCAGAAGGGCTATACTCTGTAGGGGACAGTTTTTAACACTGATGTAGTGTGAATGCACTTTGTTTCAAATTAATTTGGTCTATGATGTAGCTATCGAGTGGAACAATGAAAAAAAATGCTGTGGCATTTGGACATTGCACACAACAATGGAAGTTTAAAAACTAAAAGTCTCTGATGACTAGACGTTTCCTGTTTAGCCAAAGACACTGTCAAGATGATCAAAACTGCATTTTTTCAGGAGATTCTCTAGAAAGAAAGAAAGAAAGAAAAAAAAAGTTCAAGAAGCAGAGGAACTAACAAAGCCTAGGTTTGTGTTTCTTACTGCTACCATTCCTGAACAGTAAATTTAGCTTTCCTCCACCATACCCATTCTGATATCTAGAAAAGGCAAGAGGTATCACACGCTGTTGCTGGTCCCAAGTTAGGGTGTGGCCAATCAGCTGATGAGATATCACTGCATATGGTATAGAACAGTTGCTTTGACTCTGCAAAGAGTAAGGGAAACAGAAATCATGAGATCTTGTTTTCCTAAAAAAGCAAAGCTAAGGAGAAACCTTTATTAAACTGTTGCTATAACAGAATAAGGATGCTACTGAGCTTGCAGTGATTCCACCTGCTTCAAAGACCCAGAGTACACTTCCTATATGGAGGACATGTGCAGCTACCCATGCACTCAGAGAAAAGAATTACTACCAAAGGTTCTTTGAACAATGTGGCTATCTCTTTCACTTTACAAACGTTTCACAGAATCACAGAATGTTCAGGGTTGGAAGGGACCTCTGTGGGTCACCTAGTCCAACCCCCCTGCCGAAGCAGGGTCACCTACAGCAGGCTGTAGAGGACCTTGTCCAGGCGGGTCTTGAATATCTCCAGAGAAGGAGACTCCACAACCTCCCTGGGCAGCCTGTTCCAGTGCTCCGTCACCCTCAGAGGGAAGAAGTTCTTCCTCACGTTCAGACGGAAGTTTCCTCCTTCACAAGCTGCATATGACCATACCATATGGACAACCAATTTCCAGTTAGCTGTGAAAATAATGACTTACGTCATAATGTCGTATGTCGAAGAATGTACTATGTAAAATAATTCAGTGTTGCTGGTATCGATTATAAGATCTCCTACAAAGTAATCCAGAACTAAAGATGTAAAATTGTAAAGCTTTCACAATAGTCTATACAGTCAACTACACCTTTCCAAAGTCTGTACATAAAGGCTACGGGGACAATGCATCCCTATACTCCAGCAAACAAGGTTTTAATGTGGAAATGACAAAGCAGTTTAAAATAGTTAGCTTGCAAACAAGTAGCAGTTTAATTGGACACACTACGTACTAATTTACTGTGAATTTCAGCAAAATCCAAATAATATAGATACAAAGATGAATAACGTGGGAAGAAAATGTTGAAGGGTGTATCTGCCAATACAATTCTATAGAAACTAAGATAACATTTGAAACTTAATAGCCAAGATTACAAATAATCTATCTAAAAACCTAAGAACTATACTAGATTTATACATATCTGTGTATGTTTATATATCTATCTCTATAAAAATGTATATATCTATCTATAAAATGATATGCCTATTTTAATTGAAGATATTCCTGTTCTATGCAGCTGCAAAACATTGAATCTGAAAGCACTGGTGTTGCATAGCTGAATAAAACAAATTTCAAAATTTTAACGTTACTAGATCTTTCTCTTACAAGTTTTCAGCAGTTTCATGCAGCTCAAATAAAAATATAATTATAGAAGCACGGGTCACTCTCCTCCTCAGCTGTTAACTAATGTTCGAATACAACTATGGTTTACTGTTTACTTAAGGGGGAGAAAAAGTGATCAAATCCCATGTTCTTCTTAGTACACAACATGAACATCAGTACAGTAGCTGCTTCTGTAGCCTACAATAACACAGTACTTAACAGGGAATGACTGCAGCATAACACAGGTATGCATACTTCATAGGGAGAATGATCCACGTGAGAAGATCAAAATCTGACATCCTAGCAGAGCCATAGAATTGTTTTCACTTGGTCATTAGCATTAATAAACACTTCAAAGAACACTTAGGGAATTTATGTCAACTACCTCTTTTTGTTCCTGTTTGTAACTCTTCAATTTTGGCATGAGTTTAGCTGGTAGCTGCTATATGATTTCTTAAGACTATGAGTTGTGAGGGCGTAAAAGTTCGACTATTTTCTTAGCTACGGGTTCAGATTGCAAAGAAAACTTGAATTCTGGACCTTTTTTTGTTGGTTTTGTGTTGCTTTGTTTTAATAATAAATTTTTTTTAAAAATTATTTTATAACTCATAAAATTAAAAATGTAGCTTTCAATCCACCATCATATACATTACAGAATATAATTTTATATTCTTTGTGAAGGAGTAAATAGTGGGGGAGGAGGCTTAATAAAAAAATCACATAAAACTATTACTGAAAACAGTCTCTATAAAGTCAGAGAATAATTATTTTGTAATGTACTTAGTATAAAGATAAATCATATTAATAGCAAAAAAATTCTCTTCCTTCCACAGGAACGCTGGGAAATTCCAGAGAAATACACACATAAAGCACTGAGCACACACTGAATAATCACAGCTTAATGGTTATTTTGTTTTACTATCTAGTATGGGATTGTAACAATTTAGAGGTATTTTCTTTCATATGCACAAATGGCCCAAATTTATACATGATTAATCATGGAAAGGATGCAGCCCATGGCTCTGAAACATATTTCATCATTAATTGCAAAGTAATGCAACCTGCACATACCATTCTTTACTAATCAAAAAGTAAAAACGTTGTAGTAACAACGTCACGCATTCTGCATCAACACTCTACAAAAAATAACTCTGACATTAGGCATTCTGAACTTCATGAAAACAGAAAACTTCATATATTTTAAAAAAGAGGTGCTTAAATTTAACTCCTAAATTCTGTATTGTGTGTTTGTGTGCAGCTTGAAAGGTGCATAGTGTTTAATAGCTTACGGGAAAGTCAAAGCAATCTGTGACTGTAATGAGAAGCAAACTTTATAAAAGAAAGGTCCTGACAGAAAGTAGTGGCTGACACAGTCCTTCCACCAGCTTCAACAGGATTTGGAATTAGGCACCACCAGAACAAGTGACTTCCCAAGCAACTTCATTTTTTCCTGATTTAAAAACTGATATCATAACTTACAAACTGATTGTTTACAGTGTGCTAGTATTGGTAATTACTGCATTTTGGAGCCTGGGACATGCATCAGTGGGCTTTCCTTGGTTTTACCCTACACTTCATTTACTATCCATCCATTTTCAGAGCAATATGCATGCAAGTTACAGCCATCTTACATCGTTGTTCGGCTGCTGGAAAAAACAGGAGGGAGGGAAAGAGGAAAAAGAAGGAGGGAGGGAAGAGAAATCTTCCTTACAGGTAAAACAAATAAACAAACAAAACCAAATAATCCTGCTTTCCTAACCTTCACTCTCTAGCCTAGTCACAGAGAGAAATTACACGTATTTAAAGTAAAACCAGACTTAAACCAAAATAATCCCTACATAGACAGTCTTCTTTAAGCAATGCTGTGTCGGATTTGGCTTGTACATGTTCTAAATCAACTTAAGCTAACAATCAGTAGGGTCTATCAAATTGAGTGTGTCCACAAAAACTATGGGCTAACCTGATTTACTTACACTGCTTGCAAAATCCCACATATAAGTAATTGGTACAACTCCATAGATCATGTCCTTTATCCACAGAGCTTAAGAAAGAACACATGCAATATAAAGAAGCCCTATCCACAGATCTAAAAAGTACACTAAATTTAGTACTAACTTTCTCAAGAAAATGAGCTGAAATGCTCATGAAATGCTGACTTGCTTCCAGTTAAAGATGGTCATTATTACAGATGTTGAAGACAGATACAAAAAACACACGAGTTACGTATTCATTCCTTCCCTACTTCAATTAACAATAAATAATTTGCCCGTAAGAAGTAAAAACCACCTAAACCCACACAAGGAGTTCACCTTAATGGTAACAATGCTGCACTGGCTGCTTACCAAGTACTATGCAGAACTATCAGAACTCATTTTGACTTAAATACCCTGTATTTTAAAGAGCTCAACTGTTTGCTCACGCCACGTCACCATGCTCTTGTCACAGCCCCTGATCTGCAATGTACCAGGTATAAGAGTGTTGCCTATAAATATGACTGCACAGGAGCTCTAGAAACCCAGTCTAACTGTACCAACCTTCACGGTGTGCACAATACATAAGCAATCTCTCTTTCATGGCTTTGTGTGAAAAGGAGAGGCTTACTTCATCGCTCCTGAGTTCCTGTTGCCTGTGGTGCATGTGTTGATTAGTGATGGAAGAAGAATTACAACTGCAATTACATGTATGGCAAGTAAGTGCTCTTTGCTACATAAAAGCAAAAATAAACAAAAGAAGTACACGTGCTAATTTGTTATGCTAGTTTCAAAACAGCAAATAAAAGTGTGACAATGAAGTGGCAAGAACAGGCACACAATTGTAACTCACGGATATAAGAATACCCCATGCAACACAGCTACTGGCAGTATGGTATGTAATACACTAAAGCAGCCTATGGGCAATACACGGACTTACAGACTACAAAACAATTTGCTGCTGTTGAAATTCTGTGATAGCAGCCTTCACGGTATCTCCACAAAATCAGTTTACATTGGGACCCAATGGGAAAACACATTTTCTTTAATGCTGACAAAAACAAAGTCTGAATAAAAGTTTCTACAATGTCTTGATTCTTAAATAAGAAAAAAAAATCAGCTCGATTTACAGAAAGTATTAAATACCAGCAAAGGCCTAATTATACCATACTAACTTCCTTTTGTCTAGTATAAAAGGACATATTCTTACTTTGCCTGGCTGAGTATAATAGCCTATGAATCATGAGATCAAAGCAGCAAACTGTATGTTTTCTAAAGTAAGAGTTTCCTTCACCAAGTTTTACACTTACTACAGCTAAAAGAGCTGTGTGAAGGGATCAGCACTAAACCCAAAGGACAGGCTGTGCACAGCAAGAAAGAGAGCAACTCCCTCGTGCTTTTTGCAGGTCACTACCAAGGACCATGTTAGCAGATCCACACCAGACCCTTAACAGGCAGCTCTGCTGCTACCAGTAATTAGCTTGGACAGCTCTGGCTCCAGGAGTAGCAGCAAGGCTACACCATAATGAGCTCAGCTGGGATTAGCAGGACAGGGCAGGGAACCAAGAGAGCTGAGGCATTCTGCATTGCGTATGTATCACAGAGATCAAACAAGGATGGCTGGCTAGGTTATCCCCTCACCACCTCATTCCAAAAATGAAGCACGGCAGTGTGTAAAATACAGGCTAATGAAGAGCGACACCTCCAACAGATGAGAGCCACATTAATTAACACAATCCCTAGATCATGGAATACAGTTTCTGTTAGTGCTAGCAAACTTGTAACTTGTCACTGATTTAAAGGGGGGGGGTGGGGAGGAGGGGGGCGGAAGGGAAAAAAAAAAAGAGTTGATGTTTTCCTTTTTGCTTTTGGTAGAAGATGGTTTTATCTTGGAATTTTGCAAGGAATTCCTCTTACGTGGCCTACAAAGCACTACCTTCAGAAAAAACAGCAGAATGTTTCTTTATGCAAACACCATTTAAGAAACAAACTCACTTTTCAATCAACAGCTTTTTGTGTTCTCCTTTGAAAAAAGCCAGTTCATTCCACACAGCATCAGAATCGTCTTGACAAAGCTGATGGGGATCTGCATGCTGGTATCTGCTTTTTCTGCTTTCAATCCTGTTTATGCATAAAACCAAGTTGCTTGTTTTCAAATATCTACATGTTTTAGGACCACAAGAATAAAATCATTCTTGCTTTCAGAAAATATGAACTCTAAACTGTGGAATCTACTGAATATAAATTTTGTATGATGTATACATTCTGTGAGGCATGAAACCTTAAACATGGTATTATAGAAAACTTCAGTTTCAGACAGAAATAGTGTTAAAATGGCACTATGGGTCTCAACTGACATGTGGCAGAGCATTGCCACTTGCATTCATTCTGTCAATATTCCTTACAACACTGGTATAAGAAAGCAGATGGTGAAACCACCACACAATCTCTTGCAAAAAAATGGGAGGCCCACCAGCTCCTCTAATGCCCCTGCAAACCAATCTGGAAGTTGCACTAGTGTCCACTCTAAATCAAACTGTTGATCTACTGTCTAATGAAAGCATAAGCTATATATGGATAAGATCACACATCAGGAAAAAACATTCTGAATTTAGATACACAGAAAAAGAAAATGAAAATATTTCACATTTTTCTGTCATTAAAATATTTTTATGTATTTTAATAATGCAAAAAATAAAAAATTGTATTTTAAAATCCTTTATAAAATTAATTTTAAACTCTCTGCAATTTAAACTCCTACTGGGCATAGAAATAAACTCTCAGAGAATGTGGTAACCTCATAAGGGCCCCATCATCTTTGCAGTCACGTATGTCAGTGGAAGTTGTATGTACACTGACAGGTGGATTATGTCCCATCAGCTGCCATCTCGGTAACAGATTCTAATCTACGAAGAATCAGAAAGAATGGTGTCCTCCATCACTTACAGAGGATCAGAAGTGCTACATAAGTGCCTGATACTGAGTTCTTAATGCACAATTTACATTATACCAGCAATATAAAGCTTTTTGAGATACCAGACTAACAGTGTAAGGTATAGCCATTTACAGACCATTTTTTTTAATTTGTGTGTTGGCTACTTTCCTTTGTTTAAAAATATTAAAAAAGAAAAACAAATCCCTTTTAGTATTATGGCTTTATACAATTCTGTTCTGATGACAAAAATGATCAAAACCCTGTAATTTTCAGCTCGTCTTAATTACAGATGAAAAAATTTAAACGAACAAATAAAGATTTAGTATTACACCTTCCCAATATCTACTTTTCCCCAGTACATTCCTGTCAGGACACAAGCTGGTCTCATTTATTTTAAACAGAAACAGAAGTTGCTTTTGTCTCTCTTTCCTTTTTCTTTTCCTTCTTTTTTTTTTGAACTATCAGAACCAGAACACTCAGTGCTTCACTGTATATCAAGTTTGATTTTACTGTCTTTATCTAGGTTGAAATTTTCTATGTTTTCAGCCTTGGCCTCTCTGTGGACCATGAATGCCTGCTTAGCTTAGACACAGAATTAAATCATTTCATCATATAAAGTAACTATCATCCAGCAGGTTTCAGTCATTTCCAATTTGCACTGAATTTAAAATAGTGAGCTAGAAGATACAATCCTCCATGCTTTCCCTAAAAAACCAAAACATTTTCACTCTAATTTAAACAAATCTGTTATTTATGCTTTGATATTTCAGTAAATCTTCCTGTGCTACCAATGAATGTAGCAGATTTGTACCTTGCCATTATTTTCATCCATAGTTATTTTTTTCCTTTTTGTTAAAAAGACAAACTATTCTTAAGGAAATGCCACAGTACTACAAAGCAATGTAAATCTACTCAGATAGGCCAAAGCATTACTTCCATATGAAGAACAGTTTATCATTCACTGTAAGACCCTTTATGTCACCCTTGGCTCTCTGAACGGCTACCAGTATTGCTGCAATTTTTGTGACTCTCTTTTTGGTTAGACAGCTACAAAGTTTGTGTCAAGAACAGTCAGTATTGCTTTAATTACAAAAAGAATTATTTTTAGTAAAACACGTATGTGTTTACTAAACTGTAGGCGCACACTGAAGCCACCAGGATGTAAGGACCCACTCCAATTACACTCTTGAAACAGGGTCTGAAAAACTGTATCTCACCAATGTCTGATAACTGAAGCAGTAAAATGCTTTCATACCTCCATATATGTTTGTTCACTAAAAATTCTATCTCTGCTAAGGACTTAAAAAAAAAAAAGAATTTCTGCATAAATTTTTCACTGTTCTGTATAGAATTTTATATAGAATATTCACTATTTAAATTTTGATGTGGTAGAGTCTTTCTTCTTTACACTAATAAAGATATATTACTGCAATATCACTGTTGAATGATCAGAAATAATTAATTTTATAATCATTTAACCGATGAAAAATCCCTGCTTTTCATGTACATACTCTTTTTTTCCCTTTTAAGAAGTGAATTTTAGGAAAAGCTTCAGTTAACATTTGAATCTCTAAATGTTAGAAAGGCTGATATTTCTATGTTGTTTAATTAATAAAATAATTTTTAAAAACTATTTGAAACATAAGGAGCAATTGCTCTATAATAGAAAATTAAAAACATACACAGTCAACAAATTAATCGACTGGGGAATTAGACAAGAATAAATAAGCAGCCGTAGTAGACCTTTGTCCAGTACTCAGGCTCAAAACAAGATCCTAAATAAAATAAATCAAGGTGTCAGCTCAATACATTTTACTCTTGGTTTCAACTGTAATTTTTCTTATATAGGGGTACACCATTTATTCTGCCTTAACAAAGGATACCGCATAGTAACTTCTCCCTTCAAATCAAATTCTCTTTTGAATACCTGTATCATACTTCTGTTCAGATGTCTTGTGTAAGGGAAATGTTTTTAAAGAGCTATGTAACTTACCTGCTATCGCCCTCTTCCCACTGCTTTAATTGCTCTTTTAGTGCTCTGCAGTTGGTCTGTAACATCTGCAGCCTCTCTTTGCGTTTTTCATGGGCTGCTCTTAGCTCATCACTTTCTCGAGTCTGTACAGCACCAGAAAAACAAAATTAGAGTTGGGCAAAGCGTAACAGACTTTCACACAGATCACATGAAACCAAAGTTCTGTTTAAGTAACTATTAAGAGCCTCACATCTAAATAGAAAGATCAGGAATCACAATCCCTGAGGTCAAATTTGTCTTATTGCTACTTTGGCAAATTTTGCTAATTTGGAAAAATTTACTTAAATATTTTTCTCATAATATTGAGAATTTTTTAAAAATTTACTACCAAAATGTCAGTTTTCACCTTGTGAATGCACTGGCCCAATACAAGTAAAAATACATAAACTGAAAAAGGATTGTTGACATTGTATTTTCCCATGAAATACTTTTTTCTTTTTTTTTTCCCCCCCACACAAAACTAACCTACATATTTTCAAGGGAAACACTCGGCACACTGAGGTCCACATGAAAAAAACTATATTTAAATGGCTTCAGTATTTCCTCATGTATTAATTCATTTCTGTAAATATACACTGAATTGCAACACCCAGACTTTGTCCTCTTGCTATGTAAAAAACAAAAAATAAAAAAAAATTTTGCAATAGCATTTTTATAATCAAAACCATATGAAAAATGTATAGTCTTTTTACAGAATAAAAAGTAAATTTAAAAAAATATTTCCAAAGTGACAATACGGTGCTCTGGAAAAAAAAAAAAAAAAAACAAAAAAAAACATTAAGAAGAGGACATTCCACAGTATAAAGCAAATAAAATTATGGCATAAAGCAGTAAAGAATTCACCAAGCATCATCCTGTAGCAAAATTTGCTCTCAGCGTTTCATTTCCCATTCAACTAGAGCTCTGCCTGTAGAGCAACTACAGAACACCTTGCTTAATCTTTAAGTAAATCACAATACTTTATTTCCATGCATTTACTGCTTATATGCAAGGAGAGCTTTTCAGCATTAGTCAATAAGTAAGATACACCAACAGTCAGAGCAGTGAGCAATAAAAATTAACTCCCACTATAAAAACATGACAACAGCTTCTACAGTAGGGCTAAGTACAAAGTATCTAGACTAAGCTTGGCTTCTAAGACATAGCCCAGCTTCCATGACGCATACACCAAGTTGGAAGATACCAGCTAAAATTTCAGATGCCAATACATAAAATTCCAGAAGTCTCTGGAAGTGACTCCAGCAACCCATAAAGCAGGTTTCGGAGTAGAAGCAGGTACGAAAGTGACCTTACCATTACATACTTTTCCAAAGCAGTGGTTTTTTTTTTCTGAAACAACCTCTAAACCAGATACATTGATAAATTTAGAATTATTCAAAAAGTACTTTTGACTGGTTTTTTAGCTCATACAAATACTACAATGATATTAAAAACAATCACACAAACAGCAAGATGAATTTATGACAAAGGACATAGAGACTATGAACAAGCCTTGCCTGACACTACAACAGGAAATGTCAATCTAGCTATAGATACTGTGTTTTCAAGAGAAATTAATGAAATCATTACTTCGAGACTGTTTTATCTTGCTAGTGAAAACTGATCGAGTCTGGCAGGGTATTGAAAAATAACATCTTCAGCATAAATCCTCGGAAGTTTATTAGTATCAATGCCCTTTCAGAGATGGAACCAAGTGTAGAACTTGGACTTTCCTACTTATGAATCTACATTTTTCATTATTGTTTACCTGTTCCATTATCCATTCCATTACAGTTATTCCCTTCCTTTATCAGTTGCTCAGCTCTCACAGAAATTGGCCAATTAACTGTCCCAATCAGTTTATTGAATTATTAAGCACTTCAGAACTTTAAATTTACACTGTAATTTCCATAATCTCAGTTAGTTCCCTCTCTCTCCGATTGAATTACATTAAGTTTTTTAATAATTAAACTGTCTTGTATACTGTTTTCTATACATTGACAAAAATGTAACAGAACAACCACCTATAGCAGTGCTGGATCTCCACGTTATTCCCCAGCCCTCCACTGTCATTCTATAGTTCTTCCCATGCAATAACGAAAGACAAAAACCAATCTGCAGGAGGAAAAACCCAACTGCCTGTGAAAAAAAAGTCATTTTATCATTTGCAGGCAGCTCAGACAAGCCAAAATATTCTAATCACTACTTCAAAATTTTGTTAAAATCGACCGTAACAACTTCTGTTACAGTAAAAATGGAACTAAAATTGAATTTAAAAAACACACTGATTCATTTCTTTGACTGCTCTTCCTAGGCTGACACGAAGTAAGGAACCTGACCATTACAAAAATAGTTTTTTCCACAAGCAGCTATGTGGAAAAGCCACCATATCAACACATTTTCTGCATCCGAACACCATACATGGAACAGGACTATATATGAAACCTAAACTAAATATAACAGTGTGCCCTTGCTCACAAAAAAAAGTATTAAGGTGGCCCGAAAGACTCATCTACATATTCTCGTTCTAATTCTCTCTAAAAGTTTAGAACTTTCAACAGAAAGGATGAGAAAATGCAAAGCAAAGATCTCTTATGCTTTTGAACACTTTCCTGTTAAAACCAGGAAGATCTCCTCTAGGCTACGCCAGAGATCACAGTTAAGAGAACATATTCTTAGTTCATATCCAATATCTAAGTCTAATACATCTAAAACATCTACGTCTATCTAACCAAACTCCTACCCACCTCTCAAAGACCAATGGTAGAGTGGCGTACTTCTGCTTTGGACCAGTCTAAGAACCAACTTGATAATTTATTATTCAACATCCATTAAATACTCTTAGCTACTTTCATGTTCTCTTCCATAAACATGGACGCTATCAGGCACACTCTGTTACTCTTGAGTATGTCCTGGAGTGCAGAAATTAAGAATATTCTGTACCAAAACTACGGACATTGAATTTAGAGGATTACCCTATTTATATTAGCAACAATATAAATTATAATATATTATAAATAATATTAATTATATTATTAATATTTATATTAGCAATAATATAAATATATTCGTTGGCCAGAAATGAGTCAGCTGAGGAGAACTGGAAAATCCTATGAATGGGACCTTGCCCTGTTCTGTTCCTTTGTAATGCACAATACTGACCGAGGTATCAAATGTTCCTGTTCCTGAAAACCCCACAGGTAAAGCTGTTCATCCTTTTTTTAAATTGTTACCAATTTTGCAGAAGGACTGATGGACAAGGTCACAATTTAATATTGAGGATATGCATCATCAATAAGTTTATTGATAAAGCAATCATTTTTCTGAGCAAGTATATTTCAAGTAATCATACAGTCAACACTTTGCTTGAAGAGGCAGTAACGCAAGCGCCAGTTTCGAAAATGTTGATCACATGCATTATTCTGTGTTGGAAGCAATGCCTGAAGACGCTAATATCAAGAAATCACACAATAAAAAAAGAATTATTCTGGTATTAATGTTATGACAGCTGAGTTCACTGTCATGCTGGCAATAGCCTCACTGAATTCTGAATGTAGTGCCACAAAAGTGTTTAATATGATGACCTGGGCCTCTATAAGCTTCTTTTCAATCAGTTGAAGTATTCTGCAGAAGAATTCAAGTAGGGTAGGAAGAGATGGAAAGGGGAGGGACAAGGAGAGGGGAGGAGGGGGGAGGAGTATGAATTGCAAATGTTTAAGAAAATATGACTCGGGGTTTGGGTTTTGCATTCTGAGGTGCAATTTGAAACCAACATGTCATTCAAAAGATACTGGTTTTGAAGTAAAAAACCAAACCAACTCGAATCTATAAAACAGGGACAAAATCGGAAATTGTAATACATGCTCAATTAAGCTCTTCTACCAAGGGCTGCGGCAGGTGCTGGTGTCTGTCAGGGTTTTTTACGGCATTTGTTAGAACAACAACTTCTGAGCCATAAATTCTAAGAGTACAAGGGGTAAATCTGTTCCAAGTAATTGACTTCAGCAATTTAAAATACTGGCTTCACCGTACGGAAAAAAAAAAAAAAAGTCTTTGTATTTTCTGCTTCACTTTATTTCTATATGAATACATTAACTTCTTGGAATATACCTTCTCAGACACAAATTTTGAAAATGTATTTAACAAGAATGTATTATTGATGATAGCTCGAATTAGGCTTCCGTAGGATTGCAGGAGTACCAACACAAGATTCTAAGCAGTAAAGGAAAAAGGCAGACTAATGGAGAGTGCTCTCTTATGCTAACACACTTACAGCCCATAATGATATGTGCATTTTGCATTTTTAAAATGTCTGTTTATTTTGGTATATCCTTATCTATGCAAGCTTCTAGCTAGAGGGTTTTTTTAGCATTTTTTTAATGTTCACCTTTAGCTGCAGTGTCTTCTGTAAGTTTTCAATCTTCCTTTCAGCTATTTTAAGCTTCCTTAGCTCCTCTGACTCTCTAAAAGAGCTCTTTGGGGACAGAGACCTTGAACGTTTCACAGGTGGTTCCTGGAGAATAAAACAAGGACATGGTTGAACTAGTTGGAACACCGGATTATGAAAGACATGCAGAATTAAAGAAGAAGTAATTTTGAATACTAATAATGAATTATAAAAAAAAAAAAAATCTGCATGGAATACCAGAGAAATAACAAGCAGAATTACCACAGCGCTACCACTAAAGGTTTCTCTGTGACTCGTTAATGAGAATATTCATTTACATTTACATTGTTTCTTTCAGAATAATGATGTCCCATTAGGGAAGACTAAAGGGTTATAGACTCAGAAATGCAAGAAACCTCATTACAAAGGAGGGGATAGAGGCTGGTCTAATTGCTCTATAAGGGTCCAAGGTTACACTTGATAGGACAACCAGAAACAAGAGGGAAAGGATTTTTTTCCCTTTGAAATAGTTTAACACACTGTGAAGTTGAAGGAACAATATGCTTGAGGAATATAAATACAACAGACAGTAGATCTTATACCATAATGACCATATGGTCATTAACTATAATGTGACTAACTAGAGACAAGAATATGTGTTTATATTATGTACAGCTTCATATAGCAATCTGGAGAAAGAATATGGAAAGTAACACTTAAACTGGGCAGCTTTCTTGTTCATTCTATGTCATATGACCTTATGGCAAAGAAAGAAAGACCTCATCAAATTAGACTTTCTGATTTTCTGAATAACTTTGTTTAAGGACAGAGAAATACTAACACAGACTTAATACCAATAAGGTACCATGCTATTATGTAAATACATCAATTCAAACAAAAACTTAAGATTTATTGTGATTATTGTTGTTGCACACTGCCATTTTCACTGATTTACAACAAAAGGAATTCAGGATAAAGTCTTCTTGAACACCACATATTTCAACACTTTTACTATTCCATTAGATGAATTTTAAGAGAATTTTTATTAGCAAATGGCATTTTTTCCTTTGACCATTACCTTCCAGTATTAAATGTTCACAAGACATTGTACACCACACTTTCGCTTTAAATTGTATGGGTTTCCAAAAGGGAGGAAAAAAAATCATATCATGAAATATCAGAAAATAATAATATCACATATTGAATGTTAATATTGCCAAGGTGGTTTTGTCATTTGGCTTTGGGTTTCTTTTGCTTCTGAAATGTGCCTGACTAAGATGAAAAAACCAACCCCCAAAACAAACCAAAACCAACATCTAGAAAGAATTTTATTACATTTAAAATCTAAATGTCAAATGGACGTATTCTGTATATGCCTGTCAGTTCCTTTATGTAACAGAAGAAACTATAAGAAAGTTTTAATGAACATTTAAAACAGTACATCCAAATTTATGGCTTTATATTCTCAGTGTAACTTTGTACTTAGAGTAGATCTCTTTGAAATAGTAAGATTACTAATTTACATATGTTTCCAATAATTCTGGTAGAGGTATCCAAAAGTTTATTTCAGTTAATAATACTGATTTTAATCAGTAAAATCTTTAACATTGCTCAAAATCAAATTGATCCCTTTCAGGTGTCAGAAGCCAAACATCCCAAGACAAACACATCAAAAAATCTATTTATCTTCAAAGTCCCAGATTTCTTGAATAAACCAAGATCCTAAATAAAACTCCTAGCTTCCATATTTCCTAATTATTGCATACCCATAATAATTTTTCCTATAAATTCACAATGCATTACTTTTCAAGTTTCCTAGTTAAACTTTATGTTTGCATGCAGAAGGCTTGGAAAATACATGATTTCTCTGAAATCAGGAATAAAAAGTCAAAGTGCTACATTTGTTGCCAAAGAGAAAGACAACAAAGGAAAAGAAATGGACCAACCAGCACCAGATTGCTAAGAATAACCATGCAGAGAGACTCTACAGAGGAATGGAGAAATGAGAAAAAAATACAGAAAAATGTAAAATTCATAGTCTTGCTGCTTTAATCAAAGCTGATCAAATACAACAAGCATACAACAGTTTTTCTTTGTATATATCTATATATGTATGTACACACAGATTTTATATACAGCTACCTGGGATTGCGCTGTGAATCTTTTTCACAGGGTCGAGGTATGGAAAAAAAATACAGAAAAATTCTAACTATCCATTGACATAGAAAAAATTCTCTATGAGAACAGGTGGGATTGGTGATGTGCATTAAGAAACACTCTATAGTTTGAACATGTTTTTACCTGTTTAGTGATCAGACTAGAGGTCTGTGGAGAGAAGGAGCTGGGTCTGGGCCTTACAGCTACACATTGGAAGTTCAAAGGTAATCTTTGCTAAGAAGGCAAATTGTTTAATTTTCCTACCAAGACAGAAGAGTCTGTGTGGTAAAATGCACTGTAACTTGATTGCCTGGGGCTGTTGCAAAACTCAGTTTGGAAGATGGTATCTATAATACCCCTCTCACAACTGCAAACTTCGCTCCTGCCAGGTTTACGCATTTAATTTTTAATTCAGTCCTCAAATGCTAACATAAATTTAGACATACCTATATTAAATATATGCAAAAATTGTAGTGTTCTATACATTCCCTGAATGTTTAGGAGTAAAAGTCCAGTTTTATGAGCAACAAAGGGTAACAACAGAAGATTTTTCATCAAATGATCCTAAAACATGTTTACAAAAGACTATGCCAAACAGCGGAAAACCAGAAAGAAATAGGCTTTGTAATATTAGCAGATATGAAAACTTGTGACACACTATTTAATGGAATGAAATAGCTGGTAAGTGAATGAGACACACATTAACTGTTAACACAGGTACAGGAAGCAGAAAAAGAAAAGATACTTCTTTCTAAACAACCTGTTACCCATCCGCACCATGAAAGACATCATGGGATGAAGCTCGAAATAGTCATGCTCTTGAATTCAACAGGTTTTGTGTTGGACGGAGTCCCAAAACAAACCAGAAAAGAAAGCAAACAAGGGAAGTCAGATCTCTTACTGAAATGTCTTGGAGGACTTTCCTGCACACACAGATCAGACCAATTTGCCAGGATACAGCACTAAAGACAGTGGGCGGAAATCTTCATGTTTTTTTATCAGTTGAAGAAACAGAAACAATTGCTGAAGCTGAACCAGAGGCTGACAAGACACAGGTGGAGTTTTTTGGAGAGGAAAAAAGGCAAATTCTTCACTCACTATGTTTCAACAGGAACTTTATCAGTACTGCAAGTTAACTCATGTCTTTTAGTATCTTGACATTACAGATGTAGGAGAATGTTATAGAATGTATACCCATAAAAGGCAATTACAACTCCCATGCATCATACAATGGGAAAGCTTAGCTATAAAAAGACAAGGACTGTGTTACTGAATCAGACAGGAGACATATGGATGGCAATTTAAGTACGTAAAAGAAATCAGACATAGCTCACAAAGTCACAAAATTTACAGTCCAAGAAGAACTCTAGCAAAATCAAGCAACTGACTCTTAGGTCTTCATACAAACTGGCACTCAGACATACCACTTTCCACAGAGACTGGACAGTGAGGGTTACAGCTGCCTCTAAGTCCACACTTAACAGTTTCAAGAAAAATGACACCGCATGCACATTTAACAAAGTTTTTAACCACCGCATCCTCTGTCTCACAGAATAAGTTTTTTCTGTTACTCTGTATGACTGTTATGAGTTTGCGTGGCAAGATTTTGGTAGCAGGGGGGCTATAGGAGTGGCTTCTGTGAGAAGTTGTGAGAAGCTTCCCCCATGTTTGATAAAGCCAGTGCCAGCTGGCTCTAAGACAAAAGCGCCGCTGGCCAAGGCCAAGCCAGTCAGCGACGGTGGTAGTGCCTCTGCGATAACATATTTAAGAAAGGGGGGAAAAAAAAAATCTTGGGGGTGAAACAGCAGGGTAGAGAGAGAGGAGTGAGACGATGTGAGAGAAATAACTCTGCAGAGACCAAGGTCAGTGAAGAAGGAGGAGGAGGAGGAGGTGCCTGAAATGTCAGAGCAGAGAGCCTTCCCTTGCAACTTGAGATGAAGACCATGGTGAGGCAGGCTGTCCCCCTGCAGCCCATGGAGGCCCACAGTGGAGCAGATATCCACCTGTAGTCCATGCAAGGGACCCCACACCAGAGTAGGTGGATGTTTGAAGGAGGCTGTGACCCCGTGGGGAGCCCTGCGCTGGAGCAGGCTCCTGCCAGGACCTACGGACCCATGGAGAGAGGAGCCCACGCCGGAGCAGGTTTGCTGGCAGGGCTTGTGACCCCATGGGGGGACCTGCAGACCCGTGGAGAGAGGAGCCCACACCAGAGCAGGTTTGTTGGCAGGGCTTGTGACCCCGTGGGGGACCCACACTGGAGCAGCCTGTTCCTGAAGGACTACACCCTGTGGAAGGGACCCATGCTGGGGCAGTTCGTGAAGAGCTGCAGCCCGTGGGAAGGACTGAACGTTGGAGAAGTTTGTGGAGAACTGCCTCCCGTGAGAGGGACCCCATGCTGGAGCAGGGGTAGAGTGTGAGGAGTCCTCCTCCTGAGGAGGAAGGAGCAGCAGAAGAACTGACCACAGATGAATTGACCACAACTCCCATTCCCCGTACCTCTGCGCTGCTCAGGGAGGGGAGAGTAGGTGGAGAAACGGGAGTGAAGCTGAGCCCGGGAATTAGGGAGGGGTGGGGGGGAAGGTGTTTCAAGATCTGGATTTATTTTCTACCTATCCTACTCTGCTTTGATTGGTGATGAATTAAACTCCCTTTTCTCCCCAAGTTCAGTCTGTTTTGTTCACGACAGCATTTGGTGAGTGACCTCTCCCTGTCCTTATCTCGACCCTCGAGCCTTTCATCATATTTCCCCTCTCCCCCGTCCAGTTGAGGAAGGGGAGTGATAGAGTGGTTTTGGTGAGCACCTGGCATTTATCCAGGCCAAACTAAAACAATGACTATAGGCAAGAGATCTGAATCTCTGCAGTTCACAAAAAACACTAGCCTATAGGTGTGTATGTATCCTTGCATTCTGCAGAACCAAATATAGGTGGAAGCATACAGTTATGTGGCCACACATCGCAATTTATCACACTAGTGACAAATTTCTTGTTTGTCTCAGGCCTTTCCTTTTAACACCTTTCGAATTATTTCTTCTTCCAAAATCTGTGGCTTTTTAGAGCAGAAAGTAACAAAAACAGCATCATTCTGATCAGAAGTGACTCCATGCTTATTTGCTCTTTGTATCCTGGGAATGCGGAGATATGGGGATGAAGAGTTAAGGACAGAGTCTTTGTGAAGCCAAAAGGAGCACCGCTGTAAAACAAGAATTGTATATCCATCATATTCTTCCTGTCAAATCATATGCTACTAACTTCTGTCATGAATACTTTTGTCATGAAACAATGAACAACAAGATAATGATGCAGTGGTGCACACACAACCCTCCCCCACCCCAACCTGGCAGTCCCAGAACCAGTCAACATTGTATTCCTGCAATGCAAGCGAGAATAGCTAGCTGGTGTGCATTGAATCAGGACAACTTGGCACTTTCCTTGTCTTTGTACAAGAGCAGTGAGTTGGGCCGACCAGGCGGTCCCTGACCGCACCTGGATCTCCTGATGCCTGGAGTTGCACCCGCCCGGTGAGTGTCAGAACTGTACCTTCTGGGTAGTGCTGGAACTGTACAGTTGCTGTCTATGGCATCATGTGGATTGTGACCAGGATGGAAATTACTGATGCCTAAAGTCAATCATCTTGAGACCCCATAAACAGCAGTGCCAAGGAAGGCCCTTTGCACCCTTCTGGTCCGCAGCGGGCTGCGCCCAGTAACCCCTCTCAGTGGGACGCCTCTCTGAGTAACTCGCAAACGGCCTGGGCTGATCTCCTCAAGACTCAACCTTTGCCCACTGAGAAATCATTTGATTTGAAGTGAATGTTTCACTGAACTCGAGGGGAATTTTTATGATTGCATGTGTGTGTGTGAGAATCGATTCAAAGCATAATATTCTATTACTGTGATTATAATAGTAAATTCTTTCTAATCACTCTGTAAATGCTGTTAACCAGTGATTACTAACTGCTAAATTCCTGTGATTCTCTTTCTCTCTTTAAAATGTGAGCACACCCTGAACTGCCACTTACACATAAACCGTTGCGGTCTAAGCCCAGTTCTGGATCCAGCTGCACCCAGGCTCCTCTCTGAGCAGGAGCTTAGAAAGCAAGGGGGGTCCAGTCCGAACCTGGTGATTCAACGGGAAGGTCTCCCTTACCCCTTACACTTTTCTTTTACTCTGTGCAGATCATTTTCCACTCAAAACCTCCTTCGATTTTGTATTCTACTCATTTGATAAGTAATAGAGTGAACCTTGCCAACAAACTTTGTAAGATCACATTTTCTAAATTCTCAGTAAAATCTTTTCTTGCAAAACCTCTGAGTGATCATTTAAGTGACCTAACCACTCATTCGTGACAAGGTACATACCATCGCAAGGGAAAATCAGTAGACAGCAGTACTACCTTTTCTATTTTAGATGTGTATTTTGTGATCATAAAGCTGAAATGTTACCACAATTTTCCTTACTGTCTTGCCTAAATACAAAGGATTTATAGCCTGTCAATTTAGTTCCAAAAAGCTTTTAATAGAGATTGTGTGCACATGTGAAAAAGCGCACATATCAAACAACCCCAAGTATTGAAAGAGCATGACTGGGATCTACATACCAAAACAGGAAAAGATTCTCTAGAATTGGATTTAAAAGATTGTGTTTAATTTTACTCAAGGGAGGTAATTGCTTTATTCCTGACACAGCGATCAGTTCCTGACAAACATGGCATTCTTCTGAAGAAACAAGAAATGACACTGTGATGGGTTAACCCTGGAAAAGGGTCAAACACCCACCCAACTGCTCATTCACTGTCCTTCCTCACCAGGAAGGTTGCCACTTAAAATAGATTTGGGTAGTAAGAAATAACGAAAATATTACAACACCACCTTCTTGCCCGCCTTGCTTCCCAGGCTCAACTTCACTCCCTCACTCCTGACTCCTCTGCCTCTTGTTGAGCAGGGTAGGAGGATGAGGAATACGGAGTTACAGTCAGCCCATAACAGCTCCTCTCGTCCACTCTCTCCGCCTCACACTTTTCCCCTGCTCCAGCATGGGGTTTCTCCACAGGCTAAAGTCAGTCCTTCAGAATAAATCTACTCTGGAGTGGGTCCTCCGTGGGTGACATTTCCTGCCAGAAGAACCTGTTCCAGCATGGATGCCCCTCCACACACTGCCATTTCCTTGACAGAATATCCCTCTGCGCTGGTGCGGGCTCCTCCACAAGCTGCAGAGCTCCTCCACAGCCTGCAGCGTGGACATCTGCTCCATGGTGGTCCTCCCCATGGGCTGCAGGAAAATACCTGCTCTGGCACTTGGAGCACCTTCTCCCTCTCCTCCTTCTCCTTCTCTGACGTTGGTGTTTGCAGGGTTGTTTCTCACCTTCTATTCTTCACTCTTACACTGTCTGTGCAGCATTTTGTCCTTTCTTAAACACATCTGCACAGAAGCGCCACCACGTGCTCCTGAACAAATGTTCTAAAATAAGTCTTTTCCCAAAAATAGCATACAATGCAGGATACTGAGAAAGAACAAGCCATACAGTTTTCAAAGGAAATGTTATGAGATACCAAATGTGGAAAAAACTGATTTCTAAGGAAGCAGAACATGACGGTCCACCGTGGTAGACTATTTACACCACGCAGAATCATGTTCCTATTCGCTTCCTTGCCACAGAAATCTCTTCCAAGTTTCCCACTTTCTATATAATCACAAGAAAAAAAAAAATTTAGATGAGGAAGAGGCTGAACACACTGAAAATCATCACGACTTGGGCTAATTAAATAAATAAATTTAAGCCATAGAATTATTTACACATCTATTCCACTAGCTCACTAGCTATAGTTTATAGCTGTTATTGTTATGTGCTGCCTAAACTTAACAGCAAGTCATCATGAAAGAGGCAGTCCAGCATAATACAGAGTAATAAAAAGTCAGAAGTATAAACTTCAAAAAGTTATTGTTGTCATTCTTCATAGAAAAAATACTACTTCATACTTTAAAAATCAAAAATTGGAAAAAAAAAAATTTAATTTATAAAGTCATAATTATAATCATTTATATTTCTCTCATTTTCCTTCCAGGGAAAGATGGTCATTCTGATAAACACCATAAAATACCTGATAAATATTCACTTTAACAAACCTACAAAGAATTTATCCTTCAAATATTTCATTTAATTAAGAATCCCTTATTCAGTATTTAATAAGGTAAAATCTTCTACTCCCAACAGCTATTTTAACAAGTCTTTGGCAGATAACACAAGAACCATGCAAACAAGCTTCCAGAATTATAAGCAGTATCAACAGATATTAAAATTATTATCTGGACCCTTGAGCAAAAATGTTTGGCTTCACCAGCCTGACTTACACACAAATACACAAGACGACAAAACTATCCTACCTCACGCTTTCTTCCAGTCCTTATATTGTTGCTTTTCAGAGTATCTGCAGCGTATAAATTATGCTCTGCTAGGTTAAGGCTTGTTTTTTCCAACTTTTCCTGTAAAAGCTTGATTTCAGATTTTTGCATTGTAACAAGACACTCTAGCTCACTTAAAGAAGGCTGTTGAAATACCTAGAAAATGACAGTACAGGTATATTACATTAGTAACAAAAAATCTGAAGCATAACAAACCATTTGGATAAAACTGCCTAGTGCAACACAACATTGCCAATATTACAGGAAAGTGTGAGAGCTGCAAATAATTCTGCTTTTGTAAATAACTCATGAATCCATAATCAAAACCAGACTCTACAGTGTTAATTAAACATTTTCTCATCATCATCACTGTATTTTCCAAATCCAAATTCACAGTCATGACAACAGTTGTTTTATACACACATTTCTTCTACAGCAACTTACTCTACTATGGTATTTTTTAGCTCACATGCCGCCAAAATTTCTTTACAAAATATTTTACCTCCTAGACTTGGTTCTGGTGAAATTTCAAGTTGGTAAGTATCACTAGCCTATCAAACATGGAGAAAAAAACCTTAACTGCATAGTCTGTCAATAAAGATATTCTTAGTTAACGACTGTCTCAGAAAAGTACCTCTTTAATGTAAATCTACAGCATGTATCCACTACGTCCATAAATTCAGACAATGAAAATGCTGTGGTCAAACTGAAGACTTGCAGAAAAAATAGACAGTAATTCTAGATCATGGCGTTACTAAAGGCAGATATACCATTTCATCAAGCCATTGAATTTCAGGACCCTTCCCAACTATCAATTCATTCGCAGCAGCAACTTGGTGCAATACAACACTGCTGCACACTGCTCACCTTGGCCTTCTACAAAACCTGTTCAGACCAAAGCACGGTTTCCTTGGTACCAGCTATCTTTAAGCCATATCCTCAATGTCCAATAGTTGACTCCTGTGTACATGACACACCAAGAGTGGTAGAGTTACTACGGCTTGATAAATTACTCCTTCACAGCTGAGTTTTCATTAACCGCCTGTGATCACACCCCCCTGCGTTACACCCACAAGGCAAAATACTGTTAGCTTAGCATAAGCAACAGCAAAATGCCTGTTGTTGCAGTCTACGGCAATCACTAAGTGAATGAAATGCTTTATCTCAAACCTCCTCCACCATGCTTTCAGGCCGGGGACAGACATTCACCTTGCAACAGCTGTGCCAGACAAAGATAATACAATTCCCAGATGGTCAATGCATCCAAGCAGCTGGAGGTTAGCACCCCAACACTATTGCTGGAAGAAGGGATGGTGCAAACCCCTTCCCTAATCGACTGCATAAATAAAAGGGCAGGTTAGTTTAAAAAGTCAGTGCAAGTCTCTTGAGCTGACCCAGCTGACCTTGCATTGCACTGATCAGGGCAAACTCATGAAACCCCTATTGCCAGCAGTGCTCTGACAGCAATGACAAGCAGCTAGGAAACAGTAAGTTCTTCAATCGCCACAGCTTGATGCGGAAGACAACTTTCTCAACACTGACCAAAAGTTTTACTTTACACATGCTTTCCCTAATTAGCAAAGTTCTGACAGCCTGACTTGCTCGCAACAGTTTGAGCATATTCTTAAGACAAATACTCATTTCAACAGAGAAGAAACAATTTGGTACAACTGTCACTTGTTACTGCTATCTCACTTAATGGTGTGCGCCAAGTAAAACACATCAGGTATACTGACAAAAATCAGAAAAGACAATGTAAAAAAGGTTAAGCAAACCAAAAAATCTCCAAATTCACACTAATCAAGAAATGAGATGATCCAAAGTTGATTAAAATCAAGCAAGCAAAACACCCTAGTAAGCTTAGTATTTCAGAGAAACAGAATAAGAAAAGACATTTTATTTCTTTCCATGCAGAATATAAAGCTTTTCATAAAGCGTACTATAAAGTCACACTTTCTACAAATAAATCCCAAATTAGAAATACCAAGCATTTATTTCAGAATAAGCGCAACTCCTCATACAGCAAGCAAGCACAGGAAAGTTGTCAGAGAGTAAAAGTTGCCAATGCTTTTGTTGACTGTTCCTTAAATAATTTCTGTTGCTCATTTTGCATAATTTAGGCCATATGTAGGTGCAAACAGATGTCATTTCCACCTATGATCAGCAAAAGGCCAGTTTGTAACTAAAAGAAAACTCTACACAGAGGAAAAAAAAGGAAAATGGAAGAATGAGGAGTAGACAAGCCATGCACTGAAAAGAACATTTAAAAGAAAATTGGGCTTTTCGTTCACTTGACCAAAAATCTTAACACTATACTAAAAGGGAAAAAAAATCTAACAAAACCTAGAAGACAGAAATAGTGCCAGTAGACAAAAGAAATGCAGTTATATTTAAGCTATATAATTAATTTTTTCCTTGAACTTTATTCTTTTTTATTAAAAATACACCTACCAACTTGTCCCATTTTATCGATTTCTCAGCTGTATGTAAAAAAATGCTTCTACTTGTAACATAAATTGTACAATTACATTAATAACTAAAAAAAGAATCAACAGCTTCAATCTGTTATAATAATTTTAACTCACATTACCATTCAAAAGTCTACAACTATTAAATGTTACTGAATTTTAAACCATGAGAATTACCCAATTTTAGCTAATGATTAACTTCTTCCTGTATCACTACTTTCTAAATTCTTCTTTCAAAATTAAATCCAGAGTGTTTCAAAATTTAGATCCATTGTAATGTCACAGAATATATTAAATGCTTGGTCCTCTCTAGGTCAATGACATTCTGCTGCTGACTTTAATAGCACCGATATATGAACGGTGTTCTTCATTTGTTTTGAATTTTTTCCCCTACTCTTTTCTTCTCCCAAAAGAAATCACTAGAAATTACCATGCAGTGATACTTATTTCAAATTAAAATACTGTAAAGGCACAGTTTCTAATAAAACTCTTAAAACAGTCTTTGTACACATGCATACACACACATTTCTTGGAAAACTAAACTCAACAAAAACCAGTCTTAGATCTTAACTTATACCTCCAAAATGCTTAAGTTTTCACCCTCAAAATATTTAGGAGATCACTGTCACCAACACGGACTGGCTATATAATTTGGGTCTACGATAGTCTCAAAACCTGCTCAGTTTTTTAAGTATGCATGTAAAGTTTCTCCAGTTTCAGAAATTCTAAGAACCCAGATGTAACCTGAAGAGATCCATTCAAAAACTGAGGTTTTGCTTATCAATGGACTCCAGTTTTAGAAGAGCTGCGGTATCACTTTCTTTTAAATTCAACATAGCCTTCACTCTTTGATAAATATTCTTCTACATTTCCTAGCACAGAAGATTTTGTTTATTCAAATATCAAGAGAATTTTTAAACTTGAATTCTTAAGACATGAAAAGAGATCTTCCAAAGACAGGAAGCTGTATGAAATTTCTCTATCTGGCCTTTTATTTCAGATTCATGTCTATTTAACTTTATATTACTACAGTTTTATGTTCCAGGTATTCTTGGTCAACAGCAAAAAAATCACCAAAATCAAATTATTTAGTGAAAAGATCTGGCTATTATGAGAACCTCAGTTCCTTCTGCACAAAACATGATCCTATCAGCAACACAGAGCTCCAAGATTTATGCATGAAGAAAGAAGTTCAGTTTCGTCAGATCCTCAGAAAGAAGTATGACCTGTTCCTGGCTTTTCACTTTCTAGCTCTACATTTGAACTCTTATTTCTAATCTAAGAACTAAGAGAAATATTAGAATTAGTAAGACCAAAATGGCAAATAATTTGGACTATAATTAAACTCTGATTTTACAATCCTAACATTATTGGGAAAAATCACAATATTGTGTTTTAAGGCTGCAGAAAACATTCAACATTCAAGCTGTGTATGAAGAATGCAGTCTAGTTTCATAGTAAAGATCACAAACCTCCAATCCAGAAAATGAAAAACAAGTTGCATGCTATGAGACAGCACCAGGTTCTTCCACAGCTTCTGTCTCAGAATGATCATTGCAGATCTTCGATCTTACAAACTGAAATAGTAACCCAACTCAAAAAACAGTTCTATGAAGGTTCACTTCCTAAAGTCTATTCTGAATCCCATGTCTAAAACTAAAATTCCCACGAGATGATCCTTTAAGCATACACATAATGTTGATCCTGTTCACAATCTATCCACCCACATGCTGAGTGCAGCAAATCAAGGCTTCCTCTCAGGTTTAAGCATCTCAGATTAGATTTTACTTGTATTAAAAGGCCAGCTTAACAGAATAATGGTTTCTTCTTTCACTTAGCAAAATCAGTTTATATTATATGCTATTTTATGACAACAGATACATACTTTTTTCATACTGATACTCCATTTAACATGCAAAACATATATTTCAAATAAATGTCAGAGGCTTATTTACGTCTTAAACAACAAATACCAAGCAGACTTCTCACTCCTCTTATGCTTACATGTCTTTTCAAAGTAAGACACAGCTGATGTTTTCTGGATGTATTAATCAAGATGAAGCATAAGCACCATCTTTGCCACAAAGCTGTGCCCGTAGGGGAACCATCCGCATTGTACCTAGGGAAGAGAATCCAATGCCTCTGTTCCAGTGCCGCTGTTTCAGAGATCATAAACATTACCAAACAATACGGAGAAAATACAGCTGTGCTCCGCCATACTTCTGTTCTGCATGACTTTCCTAAACCGGCCAAACAGAGCAGGTATCAAGCAAATGGATATCTAAGAGCTTCAGAACTAATAACACAGCCTTATGTGCAGTCCCACTCCCCTTCAACTTTCTCAACACAAAGCTGTGCTAACACTAACTGCACAGTGCCAAAACCACCAGCTAGGAGGACACAGAAAAAGCCTGCACATTCCTTCTGTAAGGAGATGGAAGCTCACCCTGCTTCAACCACAAACTGGCCAATGGGCACACCGTGGCTTAGTAAAGGCTAAAATATCTTTTCCATCAGCGACACAACAGAGTTTATGCACACGGCTCAGACTAGAGGAAGCTTGCACACTTCTACCAGAATATCTGAATTAGGAAACCGCATTTTTGACCTCTGGCAACCAAGCGTCCCGTGACCTATACCCCAAAGTTTTCTTCCAGTCAAACTCCAGGAATCCAGTGCCATATGCCACACAAAGCCATGATGCAGGAAACTTCCAGAAGCAGTTTATAAATGAGAAACAAGAATCACTTCCCAGGTTTCCTCTTATTCTGTTACTGAGTCAGCTAGCTGGGTAGCTAAGTCAAAGATCACCTCAGCATCCTTTGCAAGCTGCTTCTTTTCACAGTTTGGAACTCCAGTCATCACAGCCTCATCTCTTATTTACTACATATACTTCTAGGATGGGCACCAGTAACAAACTGCTGAAGAGCAACTTACCCAGGCTGGACCTTGATCTCATGTGACCCCATGAGTTCCCAAAAGGGGCTAAAAGCCAGTGAAAGGGTTTCCACCTTCCATCCACCCTCATAACATTTATGTTTGGAATCCTCCAAAATCCACACGAAAAAGAGCAAGGGGGAAAAAAGGATATAATCCCTTTACAAAGACCACGTGGCCACCACGTCGGAAGGATTCCTCAAACCAGGTATGAATGATTAACTTTATTCATCAAGGAAATTAGACCTCCTGTTATAAAATTAATGCTCCAGATTACTAGGAAAAATATGCAATTATAAGACAAGAAAAAAATTTTTTAGTCTGAAAAAATGTTTAGAAGAATCATCACAGAAAGTCTCAAGACAAGGACAGGTTTCATTAAGCCTTTTTGCTAAACCAACCACTCATTTCCCCATGCATTTCTTGGAGCAGCAACTTTTTAGTTGCAAATACAAAATAAAACTGTGCGTTTTTTTCATAAAACTGGTCAGAGCAGCAGCAAGCAAAGATCCAGGCAAGTCGAAAACATCAGTACTATTTGCTCTAATGCATTATAATTAATAGACATTAGAATAGAATACAACATTACAGAAGCCCGAGTAATTGCCGGTCAAAGTATTTTATATGTTTATACCCTTGGAAACAATACTTTACAAAACAATACTTCACAACTGTGTTTTAAAAAGTTCTATTAAGTATAATGGCTTTTTTTTAAAAAAAAAAAAAAGAAAGAACTTTTACGGCATCTTCTATAGCATTATAGTTTTTAAAAAGCTTATTAATTAGTTACTGGAATGTTAAGACTAACTACACCAAAATGCAGACAGTATTTCTTCTAAGATTTTAAGGTATTTTAAGATATATATATTGGCACACTGGAAGTCACTGGGTAAGTTTAAAAAAACGTATTTTTCTGAATTACAGACTCAGTACTAGAAAGCAAAAAACATAAGCCTGCATCAAACGGTGAGACTGTTCCAAAAAAAGGAACTTTGCTGTCTGTTGAACTATTACACTACTATCACAAGTAAAAATCAAACCTGTGCACTAATGGTGTAAACTAGGGACTGTGCTTGTTATGCATTATCATCTCTGTACATTAGAACCTCAATCATACTCAAACAAATTCACTAAAGTGTGGTTTTCAATCTGCTAACTATGCATTCCATAATAGCCTGTAATTATTAAAAACTGACAAGAAAGCTACGCCACCTGTGTTTATGTGAAGCCAGGTAATGAAAAAAACAACAACGCTGTCATCACCTCTCAATTCCTGATTGCATTATCAAAACTGTAGCCGGGTTTGGCATCTGGGTGTGACCTTGTTAACTGCTAGGGTAATTAAATTTATTCTATTGGGAAAAGGGATGATAAATTATTAGCAAGAAGATTTTGTTCACATTTTATTAAATTGGCCTGTCAAAGGGTCGGCCAAATTATCAAGGGCCTCATTTATTGGAGGCCAGCCATATTGCCACATCTGTTACAATTATTTATAATTTCAGCAGTTGAAAACCAACTGAGTTAGGCATCCGCCATGTAAAGTAATTTACAAATTATCTGATGAGGGAGTGTTTTAGCTTCTCCCTCATTTCTAGCCAGCAGAAAGCCGCGCTGTAATTACAGAACACGATTAGGTTCTTTGGGGAACTTATCTTGCACTCATAGCCATAGTAAGATGCAGTAAGAACATATGGAGGAGCTTGTGCTTCTACTCCCTGAAGCTCGTGACCCGCCTGCCGCTGAGCCCTTGAGTTGAATTTGAATGAGAGTGCCATGGCTAATGTTCTACACATGCACCATTTATGCCACAAAACAAATCGGATCACTGTTAATTATGAAGCAGCTATAATCAGGCCTTCACATCTGTGTAATGTGAAGCGCAGTAGGCTGTATTCCAATAATGTATGACTACCTTTGGGTCGCAAATTGCGAGCCATATTGCCTCAGTAGCAGTTACTGAATTCAAAGTAAGTCCTTTGATAAAAGCCCATCACAAAGATATTTTTATCCATTTTTTTTTAAACACAAGCCTTTCTTTATCAGCTATTGACCAGAACAGTTAAAGCATATGGCACAAGTTCATTAATGAACAGTAGCACACAGCACTCTAATTTAATGAAACCACTTGAGCCATAAAAATCAGATTTAGTCAATTCCCCCTTTCCCTTTTTCTTTTCTTTTCTGCATCCAGCCTATACCCTGGACTCCAACATAATGTCATGGGTGATCTTGCTGTAAAATATAATTATTTTCGTGTACATTTATAAACAGATTTTATATTTTAAGAGCCTGTACATTTTGTAAGATCGAATGGGGGGGGTGGGGGGGGGTGTGTGTGGAGACAAATGGAAAGAAATTGAAAACTGGAAAGAAATGTCCAAGTAGTTTCCTCTGCATAACCCAAAATTTAACCTGCTAACAATTAGTAGTCCATATATCATTTCTATTTTAGACATTATTGTCTGGCTGCTGTCTTCTAACAGAAAAATATTCTTTATTCAGTGAAAAATCTTTCTATGAGAAAGCAGCTAAACAAGCAGCACCCAGATGGCAAACCAGCTACAGTTTAATTAATCCACTAAAAGCCATTCAGTTTTCAGTAAGGGTAATGTAATTTTGAATAATTGTAGGAAAAAAAAAATCACTAAACGTTCTTAAGTTTTATTATAGCGGCATGAATAGTGCCACTATAGAGTAGTTAAAGTTGAGTTGCTCTTTCCATTATAAACCCCACATTTTCAGTATCTCGGTCCTTTCAGATTATTCTACATTGAAAACAGATAAATGGAATGTCAATCTAAACTAAATGAAAATAAAACTATTCTTCAAAACTTGATACAGTTTTTCCTTTATGTCCCTTTAACGCTCTAGAACAGGATGTAGATTAGTTTTCAAAAGTTATACAGTACCTTCCTAAAGTACACTGCATTTCTTTTCTTTTTTAAAGAATAATATCAAAAGCTGCACAAAACCACTATTCCTTGTTTTATAGACAACACATGTCTGCACCCTGGCACACCTACAAAATTGCAGGTGGAGTCTCAAATTGTCATAGTAAAGCACACCCAACTGTAACTGAAATTACATTTTATGGTGATCAAGTGCTAGTATACTGTGATCCCAACAGTAACAATGACTTCCCAGACTTTATTAGACAGTTACAACCCCACACAGCCTTTCTGAGAACAAGGGTATGGCTTCTACCACAGAGTACGAACTCCTTTGTACGTGTCTGTATGATCCCAGAATTGTGCTGTTCAAATACAGACTTTCTAGTAAACTAATAATAATACTTCAACAAAGACGTGTCATTTCTTCTTTCCACCTTGTTTAAAAGACACATATACAAGACATTTTAAGTGTAGTTTCATATAACACATTGGTATAAAAAAAAAAAGTTAGAAACTAATAAATTACTACTGCTTCTTTGACCGAAAAGCAGAGACATACTAGTTTCTAAAAAAGTATTTAGCTGTCAGCTACTGTATTAAATTTGCTATAAAAAATAATTAAGATTAAAATTACATCATTAATATTGAAGACCACATGTGTCTTAAAGTTTAAATTATACTTGTCTATGTGTAGCAATCAGCAGAAAATACCGGTACTTTTCTGTTACAAAAATAGTTAAGTATGGAGCAAATTTAACTTTACAAGCTACTATCTAAACCTGTCTTTATTATAAGGGTAATAATCTCCAAATAACAGATAGTTTCCAGCTGAAGCAAATACAACCATTTGAAAAATGTCATAGATGCTTTGCATCATTAAGGACTAATTATTTACTCAGTAAGTTGTGTAGCTTAAATTGGTCAATTTCAGTTCCATTTTAATTTCTTCAAAGCCCAAACCTTCAAGCAAACAGCAATAGTCTTTTGCCTCCCACAAGCAATGTACTGCAGTATTACATAGTTCTAAATGTTCACTGTGATTTCATGTTGTCTTGTCCTATACAAATACTTTTTTACTACAGTATTTGTTAGTTGCTTAAAAATTTTTATTTTGAGATCTTTGTGATGAATTTCAATGCTTTTCTAATAAATTGAGTATTTCTAAAAACTCGAAGATATTTGTGGCAAGCTTTGACCCATAGGTGGTGCAAAACTGAGAAACTTTTAATGCAAATAAATTAAATGGGTAGGTTTTCTAACAGCAAAGGCTAAATAGGTGTAATACAAAAAGCATTTTGTTAGGAAATAGTTTCAGTAACTGAAATTATCCCAATCTTTGAAACAAAATTTACAGCACCACACTTTGAACAGGGTATCTGCCTCCTGTTATGGTGTATAATTAACAAGAAAGAGAAAAATAAGCCTCAAAAGTGACTTTAAATATTCATATTTCAATATGAAATATACTGGACAAAATTCAGAACCGCTAAAATAAATTAGAGTTAGCCTCTCCAGCTAATTTTTTACCATTTATATTTCAACAAAAATCAGTATTTTAAAGACTGTACTATATAAACCTAATAAACTCAAATCACTGAAATACTGATGTTAGAAAACCAGTAAGTCACACTCTGATAATAAGACTTGAGGGATTTTTGCATGGCAACAATGGATGCAGTTTTTCTTGAAACATTTTATTCATGTATTTCTCATATAAATCTTTCTAAACCCAGAATTTTGTTTTAGTTACAAATCAGCATTTTTTTTCCTCATACGCTTGTTACATATGCAGCAATTTCTTTCATTGGTTTACTGGTATTTTCTATTCTGACTGCTTTTAAAAACTTCATAATGAGAAACTAAGATACTATTATAAAAGTGCAAGTGAAATCTGTATTACATAGAATGCATGTACGTGTCAGATGCTACAGTTACAAATAAAAACATTTAAATGTCTGTTAATTACTGTTCTTTGATTAAATATCATCTCTTAATGCTGTCTTTGATGTCTGCATACATATGAAAAGTAGAAGTCAAGACAGAAATGACTGCCTCAGTTCATTAAACATACTTAAATATTTGCCATTCACATCGGTAATAGCTATAGTACACTAACCATATGACGAAATGTATGGTATACATCCCAGAGCTAAAAATGAACACCAATAATGAAACAGAAGCAAAAGAACAATTAATCAAACCCCACAGGCTTATATTTTGAAAACTATTTAAAATATTTTTGTTCTGTTCTTGTTAACTGTGTAGTGTTAGCATAGATCTAACCAAAAAGCCTTCCAACTCCAACAATCCGTAACCTCTGATCAGAGAAAAGGTACGCGAGAGCTGCTGAATGCACAGGTACTAAAATGTACATAGAAATTTAATGTAAAGCAGATTTAAATTCTTCATCACACAAATTAACAGAATAGTCAAAATAAAATCAACCAAAAGTTTGCCCTCACCAACACAAGTGCCACACTGGTTAGAATAAGATTACAACATTAAAAAAAGGCATATTTTACCCTTAATAAAAGAACACGGAGATATTCTCACTAATAAAGCCAATAATATAAAACTCTTTTTTGCCTGACTACAATGTAATTTTAACAGCAAGAAAAGTTCAAGTCCAGGAAAAAGTACGTGCTAACATATGCAACATCGAGGTACAATCTTCCTGACTAGTGGAAGTCCGAAGAAGATATATTAGTGTTGTTGACAGACTGTTAGCACGTCTCATAGGACAAACTTTCAGCAAGACACGAATCTGAACATGCTCAAGAAATCAGTACTTTACAGCAGAAACACAACTGTCGTTCAAACCAACTTCGTTTTTTAGGAAGGACTGCTTTAAAAAACTGTAACAGAACAACCAATAGACACCTGCAAGGCTCTGGTGTCCTGTTAATTGACTCTCTGTTCTAAATCCATCCCATTCTACTGATGCTGCACTTATGAGCCAGCAGAATGAGTTAGGAGGTTCTCTTAATCACATTTAACTTCAGAACTTCACAAATGACCAGGATTCTGGTTATCCAACAGGTCACAGAAGTAATGATAGGTAATCACTTTGTTCCCCTGTAGAAACCTCAGCTGTGCAACCACACAGTAGTCACTACCTTTCTAACACTTGTGCAAGTACCAACACTTGTTGGTACTGGGAGATCTGGCTGTCACCAAGATGGAGCCAACAATGAGCTTTATGATACATTCTCAAAAGGCACACTCTGCCCTTCCAACCGGAGCAACACTGCATGTCAACAAAATTTGAGATATTTGCTATAGTAGAATGGAAGAGAAAATGTTAAGCACATAAGCACACACTGCTTAACATCTCAGTTCTCCTATAAACCTAGCACCTACGGACGGTACCTATACACATTTCCTTCCCTGTGAGGCTGCTTCAGTAATACTAACCATTTGTCCCATCACAGCCTGGTTTAAGATCAATTTACTGAAAAATGAAGGTTCGTACACTGCATTTAGCTTACTATATGACATTCATTAACCTCAGTTGTCTCCTTTTGCTTACTACCATGTCTTCTCCACTAGCACTGGTAAATATCTGACTGAGCTCATGACAAATCATATAAATGTTCAACAGATACATTTCTGCAGAAGATCAGACTGAACCTTCATTCACTAACAAAACAGCAAATTCTCCGAATAATCATGACAAGCACACTCCTTCAAATACACCGAGAACAGGGAGAGTGCCAGAGAGTCTAAAAGAGTGAGACAGGATCAAAATGGAAACACAGAAGAAAACCAACACAACACCATAGGAAAATAATTATTTGCACTCGTGTTCACCATTAAGTAATTTAGCAATGCATCACATTTGAATCCTAATTTATATGGAGCATACTGGTTAATGTACTTCAAGTTCAGATGCACCTACAAGAAGACATAGAACAAATCAACAAAACAAATAGTAACAATTCACCCACACTGGTTGGGATTAATATAAGACATCCAAAGGAAATCAAGTATAAAACTTAATCACCAATTGTAGGCTGTCATTAGCTTCTAAAATAATCTTACTTATTATCTCAGGAATATTTCAAGTTCTTTTAAGAAGTAAACAAAATTGATCCAAGTGAAATGGATTTCAGCAAAGCTCCACACTAGGAGCTCTTAAAGAAACCCAACTCCTGTATTTTAAAGGGAGAGAGAAATCTTACAGATAAAGAATTGCTTTAATTATGAGAAGTAATAGCAATAAATGCTTAGTTTACTCAGTGGGAAAGAGTCACCTGTGGTGTCCCACATGTTCAAAATATATAGGAAGGTAGGAGGTTAGTGTAGTAACAGAATTTTCTACTACTACTACACTATTCAGGATAATAAAGAAAGACAAATGCCAATGCCAAATATTTACACCAGGTCCATATGGGACAAAAAGTGACTGTATAATTAACTGTCCCACAAAGTCCAGGTTAGAAAATACAGGTGTTGTACACGAAGGAAAGCATTCTAAAATCACTTCACAAAGACAACAAAGGCCTCCTTAACTTCAGGAAATATAATCCAGAGATATAATAAAAGCTGTTATGGTAAAAAAAAGAAACAGTCTGATAAACTGCAAAAAAATCCTTAGAGCAATACAAGATGATGCAAGCAGAATGATCTATTCAGAAATACAGTCTGAACATTCAAAAACCATGATCCAAAGCTGTGTTTTTAGCAGAAACAGCTTGAAACTAATTTTACGTTTATAATGTTTCAAAAACTTCATCAAAATCTTCTATAAGAAAAAAAACCCAGCTATTTCTAAGATTCAGAAAAAGATCAAGAACGTATCAATAGGTAAACAGTCTGCAAGACAGACTTAAAAGAATGTATTTTACCACTTGTGAAACAAAATTGTCAGATCATTAGATTGAGGGGAACTTTAAAAATCATACAAAATATGAGTTAAGAATCTTACAATAAACAATACTCTGAATAAAGTTAGAACATTAACTTCGGAATGACCATCATGAACACATCCTGCACCCTGATTTTTCTGGTTTACAGCAGATTACTACTTAGACAAACTTTGAGGATTTAAACACTACGGCTCTTCCAATTTTCAAGCTCCTTTGGCCTCACAAACATAATCCTTGGTTAGAGATCTACCTTACCCACCCACACTAAGTGAAGTTTTGCATTTAACAAGCATTATCACCTTAACTATTTTCCCTTCTCTCCTCAACCAAGGGAAAAAGTGCGAGTAGAACTGAAATGTGTAGGCACATCGCTTTGACAAACCTAAGGAAGAAACTAAGCAACAGAGTTTACAAAATCATTGTAGGTGGATCATTTCAAAGCCTTTCAAACTCACTTGTAAGTTATAAATTGGCCTTTAAAAAAGGTCAGAGGTATACAGGTCAGATCTGGCACACTCCTAAAGTTCAAGGCCTGTTAGTGAAAGCAATGGATTTATTACAATAGCTCCAAATGGCACATTAAAGCTTAGAAAATTTTAGACAAATGTTTCCCCAGCATAGCATTTTCTCTAAATCTGTGATCTAATGTTTAGTTGCGTGGTCAGGAACAATGAAACAAATCAGGACCAATACATTTCATTTTAACAGAAATGCAGGAACTGAACAATTTTTTTCTAGGGATTTGTTTTCAGGAACAAAATCACTTTGGTTTTATTTTTATTTTTGGTGTCTTTGTTAGAGACTATAAGTAAGAGCCTTGTTGAATACTAACACCATTTCTCAGTTTTTTTCCCAGGACAGATTTAATTGTGAAGAACCGTCTATTAGCAACGGCAGAAATAGTTACACTACTGCAGCAGCTAGCTGTGTAACTATTTACACAGTTTTTAAAAAAAAACAACAAACTGCAATTTCCTTTAAAAATGTCTGGTACAGAAGCTTGATTTAAAATGAGAAGATACAACTTTTACTATTCTACAAGTGGACTCACCTGTATTTCACATTTTGGAGAAAAATTGTCATGTACTGCATTTAAAGCATCACGAGCCTGCTGAAGTTGCTCTTGTAACTGACAAATCTTTTGATCTTTTCCAAGTAACTGATCCTGAAGAGAGGTACAGCTTCGCTGCAGCTGAATTTCACTTGTTTTAACAGTTTCAAAACATACGGTTAATCCATTATAAAGCTATGAGAGGGAAGAAGAGAAATAACAGGATTAAAAATAACTTCAATGTAGACAGCCATATAAATACAGGAGGAAAGTATAATGTAAGTAACTTGTCCACAAAGATCGTCCTCTCTTTTTTACATTATGACAATTTTTTCACACTTGTCCTCCTGCCATGCTCTATACATTTGAAAACAGTGATTGCAACAATCACCAAAACTTTAAATTTGAAAGACATTTTTCCAGAAAAACACAACTTCCAGTAGAATATTATCAGTTTCAGTTGCTTTTTTATGTCATTTATGAATAGAAAGGGACATCTAAAAATCAGGATTTATTTTACTTCTTGAACAGTTTATATAAAATACAGAAAGTGGAAAAGAAAAATAAAACAAATCGTATTGAGATATGGCAAAAAATGGAAACATCTGTCTTGGGAATGAAATTAAAGGAGCAAGAATACCAAATACTATCCTTGTCTTTTACAGTGTAGTTTGATCTCTTAAAACTAACATTTTTAATACAGCTTGGATAGCAACACAGTGAATCCACTAATGCCTACTGCATTTTGTATGAAGTATAAAATGGTTGTTTAAATAATTATTCTGTGGGAATTTTTTTTGACAGTAACTGTAAAACCCAGAGATTATTTTAGAAGTTCTTATTCCTGGCTGTTGCTCAATGGTTCTTGCTGAAACCAGAATATTATATATGT
Organism: Opisthocomus hoazin; assembly: GCF_030867145.1. Lineage (NCBI taxonomy): Eukaryota > Metazoa > Chordata > Aves > Opisthocomiformes > Opisthocomidae > Opisthocomus > Opisthocomus hoazin. Next base: position 24,951,531 of record NC_134454.1, on the reverse strand, counting down.
TCTGCAACCTCTTTAGAAAGATTCCATACGCAGAAAGAATTTCTAGAACTACATCTAAGTAATAACCAGCAATACAAGTCATCTAACTGACAAAGAGAACATATTTTGCAAGAACAAGAGAACTTAACAAGCACACCATTGCTCCATTTTCACCCTTCTTTTGCCATATAAACTTCTGAAAACTATTTAAAACAAAATCAGCTTTTTATCAAAAATACAAAAAAGTTTGAAAAATAAACCTGTAGTTGAACAAACAACAGTACAGATTCTGAAGGAAAAACATATTTCTACAGCTTTACTATTTAAGCACACATTCCTCTCCATTCGATTGTCCTTTTTTTTCTCAAAATAAATAATAATCCCTCCAACTATTTATTCTACCATAAATAATCTGTAGAAGGCATGTATTTCCACAGCTGACAGTTTTCTTCACAAAACCCATTTCTGCCATTCCATCCAAAAGAAACCAATTAAACACGAAAATCAGAATTTCTAAATCTATCAATAACGTTTATAAGTACAAGGAACTGACACAAGTAATTTTTTCTTGAAAAACATTCTTTTACTCTTCGTTTTACTTTTTGTCTTGTCAGCTTTACTTAAATGATATACTTCTTTCTCCCTTTCATCTGGTTACATCACTTAGAAGCTAAAGCCTTTGAAAAACTATTATCTCAACTTTCAGATTTGGAAACCGTCTACCTAACACTTTGTGAGAAATCTGGAAACAACAATCTCCCTTCCTTTCCTTGTTCCTGTTATTGCTACTTCCATGGACTCTCAAAATTCACTTAGGACAAAGTAAATTACTTCTTGCCTGTTTCCAAAGCAGATCAGAGATCATGCCCCTCACGCAAAATTAATTCAAAGTCTGGATATATTGATATTTCAAATGACTCTGAGTCTTCAAAATTAAACTTTTACACCGAAATTTCTGTGCCTACTGACTCTTTCTTATATATTTAAGAAAGCTTACATCATCTCTAGAAATGCAAGTTCAAGATTAGCTAATTTTTATGGAAATCAGTAAGTATCTCACAGGAGAATAAACAGTTCATTTATCAAAAACATGCATTTTCAGATAATGTCCTTCCAAACGAATGGAATATCAAGACACAGTTACTTCCAGCTATAACTATATAAGCTCATTAACTATACCACACTGGTATGACAATTTGGTGGTTTTACGACTAGTAGCACTTAAGTGGTCGTAATTATAGTATCTGAAAGGTAACATCCTAGTAAGATGAATGGAGAACATCAAAAACATGATGCTTTTTTCTAGCTGGCAGCCAGTCCCCTAATGTAGCTAATGGGTATTTTTGGTAGTCAGCATTTGTCAGGACAAGACAAATAGCATGTCTTTTTATTTGCATAAACTTTTCCAACCTTTCCTGTTTTGAAAACAGCAATAACAAAACACATCTATTTCAAGCACAAAACTAGATAAAAGCTATATGCAAGAAACAAATTCACATCATTCATCTTTTTACACTAAGGCTTATATATTTTTTTAAACAACACCAATGTACTCATTTATAGGACACAGATTCTTTTTTTTTTTTAAGGTATGGAACATGAGGAAATTTCAAAATGAAAATTATCTGTATGAAAAGAAACAGGTTTATCTAGTGTCCACAGATAACTACAACAGCTTCCGAATTTCCATTTGGCTCCCTATCTTTCCATTTTTCATGCACTGTTTTGTGGATTAAATACATGCTTAATGTTTATATGGGATTATTTTAGGGTTTCCTGCTCATTTCTGACCCTGTTTTAGAAGATGCACCACATTCAGTCACACTGCAGGAAGCACATTCCAGAACATACAGAACTGCACAACATGGTGAAACAGGTCTATCATTAATAAAGGTACAGAAAGTCAGGTGTAGAGTTAAGATGTAAAGTGGAGATCAGAGGACTAGGGACGGAACATTGAGCAAAATCCAAAAGAAAGACAAAAATATTGTAAATTATTTATCTCAGATCTAGCAAGCTTCACAGAAAAGAGGAGTGAAATCTTGACTGTACGCAAGTGAGTGGTTATACCTTACATGAATGTCAATAAGACATGAGATTTATCCAGGAAATTGTTTAATCCCCAAGAAGAGTTACAAAAAACACCTATGTTTACAAGATAGAAAAGAAAAAGAAAATATTTTCAGTCATTCTTTATGTATTTTATGAAATTTTGTAGTTGGAAAAAAAAAGGCAACAGCCAGAGACACAAAACTCTGCTCTGCAGAAAGAGTTGCACTTACTGTATTTTGAGAATCTCTTTCTAATGCCTCAGAGCTGTCCTTTCTCTGACAGGCAATATAGACTGTTATAGGTGAAGGTACTTAAAAACAAATAAAAAAAGATTAAAAGTATCTGAAATCAGTACACTGTAATAAATTCACTCTATATGACACAAGAGCATTATTTATCAGTCAGGAACGAAGAGTAACTTAGCTGAGTTATAAAAAATAAAGTATCTCATATTTCTCGGCTACCCTAGCAATTTCCCATACTGATTTAACTTATTTTACCAGAAAACACTTTTTGGTAGATCTCTGAACAGTTAGTTAACACAGAAAACTTCATCAGAACAACAGGTGTGCTTAATGTCATCAAGTAACCTAAAAATGCCAGACCAAAGCTAGGACTTCCAGGAGAACCAAAAGATGAGACTCTAAAGCCTGCCCCTACGTGACAGAAAATATTTAACAGCCTGATAATGGTGGAGTACTGATATACATCAAATATGTTTGATGGCAAGATTAAGCTAGGTCAGACCAAGAAAAGCTGAGAAATTCCAACTAAACATAGTAAAACTAAATAATTTACCCATGCTATGTATTGCATTGTATGTTAGCCAGAATAATGGTGTGACTGGACAAAACTGCAGAGTGAAACAGTTGACACATATGACCAACACCAGCATTATACAAGTGTGCAGGAGTTATTTTAAACTAGGTTTAGACTGCTCCAGTGTACTGAATGCCAATTAACAGCCAGGACACATTTTTCAGTTCCAAATAATTTCCACTTCCATAATCAAAAAGGTATTTAGTTAATGGTCTCACAGATTTTGCTATAATTATCAACTAAAGCACAGAAAGTGGGGAAAACCAAGAGACTTCCTACAAAAGGATACTCCTGCAAGGAGCTAACACTAAGGTAGCTTAATCCACTAAAATGCAACAGTAGCCAATTACATACACAGGACGTAAAATAAATATTCTCTTACATTAAATGTTTTATCTAAATGCTCACACCCTAAAAAGTGGTGTTACAGAGACCTGAGTAAATGAACCTGAACTTATAGTACTACTGAACATATAGTAATGACACAAATTAAAAAGTGTCTAAATTAATACACAATAAAACTATAAGGGAAAATATTACAGCACCATTGCAGAAATGCATATCACAAGATCATGAACATTTTAACAGAACAAGGGCAGAAATCAGCTGGAGAAGCACTCGTACGAACCTGAAGAGGCACTCCACACAGATTATATACAGCACATTCATGGTGTTTAGTTTTAAAATGGAAAAGCAGAGGTAGAGTCATTTTTTTAAGATGAGAGACCATAAAGCCTACCCATGATAAAAGAGAAAAAAGTCAGACACAAGTGAGAGGTTAAGCAGAAAAAAAAAAGAAAGTACAGAATGGATGTAAGTAAGACCAGATAACATGCAAGCAAAAGCTACTAGTACTAGCTAAAAAAGAAGCAGTGCTTTCCTCAACTTCATAGTAGTATATAACTGCAAATACCATAGTTGTTTTGGAAATCATGTAAAATGGATAACTCTACCAATATACCTTCTCAAAAATAACACAAGAGAACATAAAAGAAAAGGACATTTCAGTCTTTTTGATTACTGTTGTTACTGCAAAAATTCAAACTGATGAGTCTATTTACTTCAATGAATCCAGGATTTCCTGTTTCCTGACTGATTCCCCCGCCCCACTAATGTGGCCTTCCAGTATTCATCCATCTAATCAGTTTTGTGCAACTCCTTGTCTTCTGTGGCTATCTAATGCTGGGGTTTGTGTATTGCTTTTTTGAATATATAAAAATTTTGAGACATTTCTTTTAAAAAGACTATTTATGAGCAACAACATCTCTGTGAAATGCTACCAAACCCCGTTTAGATTTCTTCTCTCTATATAGTGTACTATCAGAGAACATTCAGAAGGCTTGTGAAGAACAGTAGTCCTAGTTAATGCAGAAACACGTTAGTAATTCATACAGCAAACAGTATTGTTTAAAATCTTCTACTGTGGGACAATTCTGATTATACACAAAATTCAGATATATTTAAATCTTCTCATTCTAACTCAGATCAAAATTGGCATTACTCAAAAAACATACTTAAGTAAGCTTAATCTTAAGATTTTTCACTTTTTCTTCATGTACAACTCCTCTTGCACTCTCACCACTTTACGTAATTTCTTTCATCTCAGCTCTCATACTATAAAAAAATACATTATCGTTGCCAGAAACAGTAAGACAACAGTTTGCAAACATTAGTGACAGATTTAGAATTACAGATTATTTACTTTTTTCCCCCAAATTCGAAAGCATTCTGCAGATACCAATCTACACTATTATGCACAGGAACTGTAGCACACTAAGAATACCAGTACAGGGTTTTTCACGCATGAAAATCATCACTTATGAGTGCAATCGATGGCCTTGCTGGACTTGTCAAATGCAAGACAAAAGACAAACTCACAAACTCGGACTGAGGCGTCTCTCGACTGAGGTGTCAAGAGCCCAAGAGCTAACAAAGGAAGTAATTAACTGGTGCTTATCAGACAAAAGTGAGAGGGGATAGCCCATCACTGTAAACTCAGTGATCTGTGGGGCGCCGTGGAGGCTGCGCAGCCAGAGATTGCTTCAGAGATTGCTTTAGATAAAGCACAGATGGCCCCCGAATACACATATCAAGATGCCCGCTCCGAAGGCGTGTCACACTGCTGAGTCCCGCTTCTGACACATGACATTCCATGCCAAGAGCCAATCGATACACAATAATTGACTTAGTCCCACCTCCAAACATATAAAAATTGGCACTTGAAAACTCTCTTTGGGAGGAGGAGCCAAGCGAGAACTTCACCTGACGGACGGGTCGACGGGCCTGAACCTCTCTTCCCCCACCAAGAAGGGACGCCTTTTTGGTAAGAGTCGCGCCTCTGACTTTGTCAGACGTATCCCCGGGAACACATTGTTAACTAAAGCACTAAACCATCACTTTGAGCTCAACTTTTGTAGACAGTGAATTTATCAACGGCAATTCCGAATCTGTGATAACTGCCGCTTGAATAAATTACCTATTGTTTCAACTTTGCGAAACTGTTTCGGTGAAAGTCCTTGGAAGGGCTCTGGCAGGCTAGTTGAATCTGAGAAGTGGCTACACACTTAACCCTGTAGACATAAACCGTTGACCAAGTCTGGGATTAGGAGTTGATCCAGCCGCACCCAGACTCTCCTCTGAGAGAGAGTTTAGAAAGCAAGGGGGTCTTCTCTGAACCTCGTGACTCAACGGGAGGGCTCTCCTTTTGCCGCTTATCGGACTCCCCTTACCCCCCCTTTAACACAACAGTGAGTGCAGAGTTTATCACCCTGAGAGAACCAGTCTACCCAGGATTTCTTCAGCTTTAACCTGTGGGCACATCTGATGCCAAAATCTACTTGTTAGTGTGCAACCAACTGTAATGCTGTTTGATATATAAGAAATAAATAGACAAACTTAATTAACACACTTCCCAACAACAGAAAACAGTATCGAAGCTTAAACTAAAGTGTGAGATTAAAGATCTGAGTTTGTCACAGCTTTCACAGATGGACTACAAAAATGATGATTCATTTCTTACTGATGTGGGCTCCAGCACAGTTGACTGGACAATTAGTTTCTCTCAGCTCTCATGTGTGAAAGAACTTTTGTTTTTCATTACAATTTCATGGAGAACCTGCATTGTTACTAACATTTACCCAACTATGTGGTTTTAGTTTTGTGAATTTGATGTTGCTTACATAAAAATAAACACTTCTTTGTGATTTTTAACTATGCTTAAAGGTTGTTGCAGTCACAAAAAAACAATGGAAGTGGTAATTTTTAACTTTAGGATGGCAAAGCCAGTAACTTGCCTTACTGATTACAATTTCTCAGGCTTGAAGGAACACAAATTCTGTCCACACACTGACACACCATGAGCAGAACTAGCATAGGCAACTGGAGGCACAAAATCAACCGCAACATCCAAAAATGTATCTGACGCTACCCAATTTTTATTCACTTTCTGATGCATTTAATGTAGACTTCTGCAATGCCTCATAACTGAACTCTCACTGCGTTTTCTCGCTATGCCAACAATCTAACTATTGAGCAATGCTTTTGTTCATCACAGACACGTGCTGTACCACTATCCACAGTGTTCTCTGTTCGTTGTTCCAGGACACGAATTACGATTTCCTATTTAATGACAAATAATGGTATTTCCACTTCACTAAAAGGGCCTTCCACTAGGAGATTTTCAATCAATAAGATTAACAAGGAACCTAAAGGCCACACCAGATCAAGGGAAAATACTACATTATAAAAACAAAGGCCCTAAACTGTAAATTTCAGAAAACTGTGATATGCTGGCTAAGGCGTTCAGAATCTCTTCTTATCTTATTATCCCTAGTATTGATTGAAGTCTCTCCACCTTGAAATTGTTGGTGAGGACAAATCTATTGAGTCTTATTAAATCCAGCACAGGAATGAAGTCCCTGGAGCATTTGGGACACTAAAACAGATGCTATACATTTTAGAAAAATATTCCTTATCCTTGACAATGAGAATTACAGCTGCAATATCAAAGAGATAACAATTTGTTTCCATAAATGCTCTAATGTAAAGGAGTTATGGTAGAACACAGCACCCTTAAAATTTGTACTTAAGAAAAGAAATGGTAGCGGTATGTCAAGTCAATGCAACTTGACAAAACAGATTACAGATCTTCATGTGCATGCTACACACTACAGCTAGACATGGAAGAGAATTTGTGGTCCTCAGTGGATTCACACATAACCCAATGCAAGTTCAAAACCTTGATCTGTTTTATCAGAAATGTTTTTTCTTTTATTCAGTCTACTGTTTCGTACTACATATTAACATCAGCACAAAGAGTGGTTCTTCCTAAATGGTGGACTGTGAAGTGGAACTTGGAATATGTCAGCCAACTACACTGCCTGAGCTATAGCGTATACTGCCTATCTGACCACTAACAGAGAGGTCATTGATCTTGCTGTAAGAGACAATATATCATAGGATGTACACACTGATAGGCTCAATGCCATTTGGAGCAGTAGGAAAATTCTCCTTTGTGAATATGTCTATGGAATAGCTGACACATTCTTATCTAGTTGTTGCAGCCTGCATATTATTAATGCACGGAAGACAAAAAGAACACACATTTGTCTGCAATAGTTTGCCTTTCTCATTCAAGGGAAAATCAGGCACTTCTATTATTTTCATAGATGCTGAGTTTTCCAAAGGCCTCCTGTGACTTCAGTGGGACAGTGTATCTTGTGATTTGGAAAATGCATGTTACTTTGAAGCAATTACAGTAGGGTATTTTATACAATTCTTCTAATTAGAAGTATAAAACAGGATTGTCATGATAAAGGAACTCCTTTTCCCTTCTGAAATTCGCTCAACTCAGTTTGCCATAAACATTATTAGGTCTATTCCACTCTGATGTAGGGAACTGGTTTTTGGTTGGGGATTTTTTGATGAGTTATTTTTTCCTTACTTTTTTATAACCTTTTTAAATAATATTTTTTAAACATATTTTTACAAAAAAAACAAAATAACATATTGTTTCCAAGTGCATTACATACTTTTACAAGAAGACAGCTTATCGCTTCCAGAATATTATTCGTTCAGAATATCTGAGTTAGCTTTTGCTGGTTTTAGAGGCAAACTTTACTCCTTCATGTTTGAAAAATATTGCATTCAACACCTCTAAACCAGGAAATTTTAGGGCCATCTGTGAGCTGAAGCATTAGGCAGCTATCAGAAAAATAAGCGGATCTTCAAAACCACACTATTCTTGTTCTTGTTATATGATCAGCTAAGCAGAAGTCTTAAGTCCTGGTAAGACAGAACAAGAACGGTGAACCAGCTCTCTGAAGCAATCCTGAATTTTGAGCCAAGTGCACTTTAGAAGCATCTTGCCCCTACAGCTATATAGTTGACCCATCATTTTTCCATAATATGTAAGTAACGTACAATAGCAAAATTATTTTTCATAGGACATGTTAAACTCTTTCCTGTAAGAGTTAAAGTAAGCAACACTGGCAAAATCACTATTATGGAAGTAAAGTGACCTTTATAAAGAGTTTTGTCATGCTTTAAAACAGTCTCATGAAAACCCAGTTTTACTTTCTTTCACATGTTGTGGAACTAATCTGGAAGAATATTGCCTTATAAACACTGATGAAGAGAGTTCATGCTGTCTTCACTTGTGCCATTTCTTTTTCTTGAGTGACTCAAAGAATCCATCTAACAGTTGTAGAATTATTGACTGGAAAATGAAAAACAAAAGAAAAGGCAATTCCTGATATCTACATTCTGTATTTTTTTTAGTTCTATAATTTACTTTGTCTTGCTTCAGATATGTGGAACTCCCCCTGCCTTCTACATGTTCTGAAAAAACTTTGATGTATGTCTACCTGTAGCTTCGCTGGGCTACTACTGCAGTGAATAAAAGACTTCACATCTATTGTGACTGCAGTCCATGATAAACTTGTCCAGAATTAAGTAGTTCTTACTTAATTCTGTAAGTAAGAATTAAGATTGTGCTGGGTACTATATGCTATAAAATGTTAACCAAAAACAGGGTTAGAAACCCAGTACTGATTCTGGCCTGACTTAGGCCCAGCTTCACAATTTATCACAAGCTGCATACTCTAAGTAAGATGATAAACAGAAACACCTGTATTTTGGAAAAGCACTAACACTACACAATTTGAGAAAACAGTTCCAAGACTGGTAGAAGGGACGCGAAAGTTGTATATACCTTGTCTTCTTCCTTCTCATCATTTCTAAAAAGGAAGGAAACGTATCTTCTGTATTTCTTACAGACTGAAAAACACATTCAGATAATTTGCTACACTCAAAAGGAGAAATTGAGTAGTGCACATGTGACAGCTCTTTAGGGTTAGTGTTTTTCCTGGTATTCATCAAAAATACTAATGTTCTTGAAATGCAAATATCGTTAAAATTTTTTGAATTAGTTGTCCATTTAAAAAGCTATTATGGCACCAATTTTTCCATTTAATTTTGATAGAGCAGGTTTTTGCATCTTAAAACAGTAAAATGTGTGACAGTGGTTTGACAGGCCTGAGGGATGAGATGCCATCCAGAGGGACCTGGACAAGCTTGAGAAGTGGGCCCCTGTAAACCTCATGAGGTTCAACAAGACCAAGTGCAAGGTTCTGCACCTGTGTCGAGGTAACCTCCAGTATCAATTTAGGCTGGGGAATGAAGGGACTGAGAGCAGCCCTGACGAGTAGGACTTGGTGGTACTGGTGGATGAGAAACTCAACGTGAGCCGGCAATGTGCACTCACAGCCCAGAAAGCCAACCGCATCCAGGGCTGCATCAGGAGAAGCGTGGCCAGCAGGTCAGGGGAGGTGATTCTGCCCCTCTGCTCCGCTCTGGGGAGAACCCACCTGGGGTCCTGCTTCCAGCTCTGGAGCCCTCAGTACAGCAAAGGCATGGACCCATTGGAGCTGGTCCAGAGGAGACGGCAAAAATGATCAGAGGGCTGGAACGCCTCTCCTATGGGGAAAGGCTGAGGCAGCTGGGCTTGTTCAGCCTGAAGAAGAGACGGCTACAGGGAGATCATATTACTGCAGCCTTCCAGTACCTGAATGGGGCCCACAAGGAAGCTGAAGAGGGACTTTTGACAAGGGCATGTAAGTGATAGGACAAGGAGTAATGACTTTAAACTAAAAGACAGTAGATTCAGACTAGATACAATGAAGAAATTTTCTATGGCAAGGGTGGTGAAACACTGGAACAGGTTGCCCAGAGAGGTTGTAGATGCCCCATCCCTGGAAACTTTCAAGGCCAGGTTGGACAGGGGTCTGAGCAACCTGATCTACTTGAAGATGTCCTTGCTCATTTGCAGGCGGTGATGGACAAGAGGAACTTTAAAAATCCCTTCCAAGCCAAACAATTCTATGACTCTATGATTCTATGAAAATTATTTGAGATATGCATAAATATATCATTTGCGAGTGAAAGGAATTTCTTCTCCCAAATTATCAACAACAAATTGGGAGAATTTAGTAATCGAAAGCTCTAGGAGAGGAAGAAGAAGAAAAAAATTACGTAAAGAAATTTATATGCTTAGCAATTTCCTCCTATTTTTCATCAGATGTAACTAAATTTTAAAGGTTTGTCAATTCAATGTAAGCAAGGGGCCATATATGCTGGGATGTAATTAGGCCAATAAACTCTATTACCAACCATATTTTGGTAACAGCAAAGATCCAGAGATCTAAAGAATGGAACACCACAGAGTGCTTTGATTACTCTGTCCATTGATATTGTACAAATGGATATTAAAATGAACCCTGTGATCGTAAAGTAGAATGACATACTTTTTGATATGATATTGTTTCAGCAGTGTGAGCATCTTCTTGGTCTTTCAGTACTTTTTGTGTATTGGTATTGAGATCCTGAAGCTGCTTTATCAGCTCAGCCTGCTGTGCTGTATGTTCAGTGTTTTGTCTGTAAAGATTCTGCAGCTCCTGTAACTCCTTCCTGTGCAAAACAAGCAATAAAGAGAAATTAGGAAAAAGAACAACAATGACCCCCATTAAACAGCTGTGTTCAAATAATTTTATTGTACATAATGAGATTCTTATTTTCATTTATTTTTCTGTCAATTGCCTTATAAACATTAGAAGTTACATAAAAAATATTTATCACATACTTCTGTGAAATATCTACAAAACAGTTACATTTCAAAATGGAATGCCTCTCAATTTCCCTCTTATGCTCTAACTGCTCTAAAATAAATGGATTTTCACTACTGCATCATCACTTTCTAATCAATATTCAGTTAACTCTTTAGCAGTAAGGATCAGAATGTAAAATATTTAGAACACATGGACTGTAAAGTAAGTTTAATCCTTTTTTTTTAACTAAAACCACCACAAAAAGATAAAGTTTTTCTTAACTTGCAGACTATGCGCAAAGCAAGCCTCTTTTCTGAAATGCATCTCCTCCCTAGACACACAAAGTATGTCTGCTTATAAATTACTTTTTGTCTGCAGGTACAGCATAGTGCAACAACCATAAGTAAGTAAACTTTGGTGTGTATTATATAACAAAACAATAAAAGGTCTATAAACACAATAATAGGAATTGTGTTGTAATGTAACGATAGGATGGATCTAGTATAATCAGTCTGCTTGAGAATTTTACGGTACTGCTGATACATCTTATAAATTCAGGCAGAAATAAAGATCAGTAACTCTTACTTATAAACAATGATTAAAAACTTGGAATACTTTCTGTAACAAATGCTAAAAGTTCAAATTACTCCATTAATCCCTTTTTATCTCTTTTCTGCTTAATTCCCTGTTTAATTCACAAGCGCATTTCACACTAGTATTACATACAGATACTGAAATACAAGTTTAACACTCCAACTAATTTTCTTCCTTACTTCCTCAAAGAATTTTCTTGCTGACCTCCAACAGATACGTGACTTCTCTGGGCCTAGAATTATCATTAACAACAAGAGTTATCATTACATTTTTATAATACTGCTGGAGATGTCCCGTCAAAGATTAGAGTACAAAATTCTGTTGTGTTTTCCTGAGAAACTGCAGAGTGACAAAGAAGCCATCTAAGGGAACTTTCCAGAAAACATTTCTTAACACCTGTGCCACTACTTAATATGTTGATTATTCACTAAAGGTACATCTGAATAATTATCTAAAAACTTAAATTACATGTTCCACAATAACACAGTCAGACACAAACTTTACTTTGTTAAAAAAGCACTATTTAAAAAAGTCTGTTAACAGACCAATACAGGAGGACACTAAGGACGTGCTTACTTCACAGTATTTAAGTCCTACATCCTCAATAGGATGCAAAGTAGCCCCTCAAAATTAACAATGGTAGAGGTGCATTAAGGACTCTGTGTAACAAAACCAAAGTACAACTGCAATATGCACATCATGTGTACTAACTTTCTGCTGTTCACAACCACACCAGCAGAAATAAGGACAGAGCGATGTATCAGCACTTTCCGACACCCTGTACAACAGGCTACCAAACAAGCACTTGTCTAATCTGCCCAACCGTATATACCAGAAAAAGGCACTTCTTTGCACTGCAGCTAAAATACAGATTACATTCATCTTGCACTGGTTCTCCAATCTGATCTTCATTTCGTTGTGGAAGGGGAAAACATAGGGTAACACTGAATCTTCACCTACTGTTGGAAATGTTGATAGTAACTTTTGCCAAGACTACTCTGCAATATCACTGTTCTTTAATTTGTATGTAAACATGAATATAGTTATCTGTGTCTGTCATCTGAGGATGTACAGTATTATGTGTTCTCTAACGGTCTGCCCACAAAGTCTATCAAGGTCAATGGGAATGTTTTTTGTTGACTTTATCGGGCTTTGAGTCATACCTTAAAGCAGAAGGGACAAGGGGCAGGGGAAGCTAAACCTTGGAGCCACCCAAGAATGGCAGCACTGTCAGAACACGTTAACATGTTTGCTCATGTTAAATTCAACAACTTTTAAATATAAGGAATCTCAGTCGTAGTTCCATCACGCCATATTTTAAAAATCAAACTTTCTTTCTTCATACACATACCTACCCTAACTTGCTTTATTTTTCTTTTTTTGAGTAAAGAGTTACACAAACCAAAATAGTTACAACCTGAGAAATTCTTGACACACAGAAATACACAACCACTGTATTTAAGTCTCAGCTGTATGCTACAGCTGCTTTTATCCTCTTTAATGAGTGAGGTACTATTTTTACATTGTACGTCCATAAGGGGAATTTTATTTCATTTCCACGTAGGAAGGAGGAAATCATGCTCAATCTTAACAGCAATTATTCAGCATCAATGGTGCAATACAAATAAATTCACAGAATGAAGCACCTTTGATAACAAGACTGACCAACTTGGTGAGGGAAGCTTTAAACTAGCAATGGTGGGGGACAGAGATGTTGACCAAGTAACAAGTGAGGGAGCTGTGGCCTGGGCTGGCAACCAAAGGACACAGGTCAGTGTGGACAGGAAAGACCTTGTGGTGAACAATATAAGGCTCAGGGAGGACCACCTCAAGTGTATGGACATAAATAAGGGAGTGCTGACAGGACATCAGTATGGGAGAGGCTCTTAAGAGTCTTCCTACAAAATAAGGAAAACCGGATGCCCATCTGAAGTTGCTGTTCAAATGCACCCAGTACATCCCCACAGAGGATGACAAGAGAAATGAGACATCTGTCTGCAGTTGCAGGGCTCACTGGGATCAGGGAAACAAGGTGGGATAACTCACGTGACTGGAGTGATACCACATATGCATACAGGCTCTTTCAGAAGGACAGGCTGAGAATGCAAGAGGTTGCCCGTTATGTGAAAGAGTAGTGAAAATGCATGGAGCTCTGCCTTGGCATGGACAATGAGCCAGCTGAAAGCATGTGGGTCAGGTGTTGGCAGACCAGTGCAGATGACATGGTGGCTCCCTGCTGATTGTCTCTGATCAGGAAGAAGAATGAAGTCCTCTTCAAAAAAACGGCAGAAGATTCATATTTGTAAGCCCTTGTCTTCATGGGAGACTTGAATCACTCCAGTGTATGCTGGATGGACAACACAGCAGGGCACAAGCAAACCAGGAGGTTTCTGGAGTGCTTTGATGGTAACTTCTCGCCACAGGAGATGAACAGGTTGATGAGCAGAGACACACTGCTAGACCTCATACTTACAAACAAGGAAGAACTCATGAGGGACATAAAGGTCAGGGGAAGCCTCATCTGCAGCACCCTTAAGATGACTGTAATTCAGGAACCTGAGAGAAGGGAGAAAGGCAACAGCAAGATCACAACCCTGAATTTCAGGAGAGCAGACTTGAGCATCTTCAGGGACCTACCTGGAAGAATCCAGTACAATATCGGCCTGGAGAGAAGAAGAGGATCATCTCCTCCAAGATCAACAATGGTCCATTCCAATGAGCAAGAAGTCAAGCAAAGGTAGCAGGAGGCTTGCATGGATGAACGAGGACCTTCCCTGGCTAAACTCAAATGTGAAAGGAAGGATACAAGATGTAGAAGCAGGGACAGGAGACCAGGAGGAATTTAGAGACGTTGTCTCAGCATGCAGGTACAGGGTTAGCAAAGTCAAAAACCTATGTGGAGTTGAGTATGGTGAGGGCCATGAAGGGCAACAAGAGGCTTCTGTAAGTATATCAGCAGCACAACGAAGTCGAAGGGCAAAGTGGGCTCACTGGTGAAAACAGCAGGGGCTCTGGTAGAAAAGGACATAAAAAAGGCCAAAGCATTCAATGATTTCTTCAGCTCTATATTTAAAGGTAACACTTGCCTCCAGCAATCCCAAGTCCCTGTGACTCAGTCCCAGTGGCAGAAGATCAGATCAGGGCACATTTAAACAAACTGGACATACACATGTCCATGGGACTTGATGTGAGGCACCTATGAGTGCTGAGAGAGGCTCAATTATCTTTGAAAGGTCATGGCTATCAGGCGAGGTTTCTGAGGACTGGAAGAAAGCACGTCACTCCTATGTTCAAGAGCAGGATTTGGGAAACTAGAGCAGTCAGCCTCATCTCAATCCTTGGTAAGTCATGGACCATATAAAGGACAACAAGATCATTGGGGGTAGTCATCATGAATTTACAAAGGGGAAATGATGCTTACCTGACCCGACAGCCTTCTCTGATGAAATGACTAGCTCAGAGGATGAGGGAAGAGCAGTGGATGTTGTTTATCTCGACTGTAGTATGGCTTTGGAAATTGTCTCCCATAAAATACTCATAGATGGACTGATGAGGCATAGGCTAGATAGTGGACAGTAAGGTAGACTTGAATCTGGCTGAACTACTGGGCTTAAACAGTTGTGATCAGCAGCACAAAGTCCAGCTGAAGACCAGGCACTAGTGGAGTATCCTAGGGGGTAACATTGGGGCCAATACTTTTTAACGTCTTCATTAATGACCTGGACAATGGGACAGGGTGTTCCACAGCAAGTTTGCTGATGACACAAAACCGGGGGCAGTGGTTGTTTCACCAGATGTTTGTGTGACCATTCAGAGCTGGAAAGCAGCTTGCCTGAAAATGCCCTGGGGATCCTGGTGGACACCAGGGTTGACTATTGGCCAGTAACGTGCCCTTGTGGCAAAGGCCAGTGATATCCTGGGCTGCACCCAGAAAAGCGTTGCTAACAGGGGCATGGAGGTGATTCCTCCCCTCTTTTCAGAAGTGGTAAGACACATATTGGTGCTGTGTCCAGTTCTAGTCTCCCAGAACAAGAGAGACAGGAACATACTGCAGTAAGTCCAGTGAATGACCACAAAGAATGCAAGGATTGGAGCATCTGCCATACATAGAGACACTGGGAAAGTTGGGACTGTTCGGCCTGGAGAAGAGAAAGCTCAGGGGTATGTTATCAACATCTATAAATACTTGATGTTAGTCTATAAAGAAGATGCAGACAGACTCTTCTCAGCAGTGCCCAATCACAGGAAAAGAGGCAATGGGCACAAATAAAAAACACACGAAATTACAGTGAAACATAAGAAAAATGTTTTTATTCTGTAAGAGTGTTCAAACACTGGAACAGACCACCGAGAGAGGCTGCTGAGTCTCCATTTTTGGACATACTCTAACTCTACTGGACACCATCCTGAGCAGCCTGCTGTCACTGACATGCCTCGAGCAGAGGGCTGCTGGACCTTGCATTAACAAACAAGGAGGGACTGGTTGAGGATGTGAAGGCTGGAAGTAGACTAGGCTACAGTGACCATGAAATGGTCCAGTTCAGGATCCTGAGTAGAGGAAGCAGGGTGACAAGTAGGCTCAAAACCTTGGACCTCAGGAGGGCTAATGTTGGCCTCTTCAAGGAGCTACTGGGAGGAATCCTGTGGGCCAGGGCTCTCGAAGGAAGGGGGGTCCAAGAGTGCTGGTCGCTGTTTAAACATCACTTCCTCCATGCTCAGGAGCGGTGCATCCCCTGAGAAAGAAATCTAGCAAAGGAGGCAGGAGACCTGCATGGTTAAACAAGGAGCTTCTAGCGGAGATCAGGCAGAAGAGAAAGGTCCATGGAATGTGGAAAGAGGGGCAGGCCACTTGGGAAGAGTACAGGAATGTGGTCAGAGCATGCAGGGATGCGACGAGGAAGGCCAAGGCCCACCTGGAATTGAAGCTGGCAAGGGATCTCAAAAACAACAAGGCCTTCTTCAACTACATCAGCAGCAAACGGAAGGCTAGGGACAATGTGGGGTCGCTGCTGAATGAGGCGGGTGTCCTGGTGATGGAGGATGCAGAGAAGGCAGAGCTACTGAATGCCTTCTTTGCTTCAGCCTTCAGTGCCAAGGCAGGCCCTCAGGAATCCCAGGCCCCGGAGGTAAGAGAAGAAGCCTACAGAGAGGATGACTTTCCCTTGGTCGAGGAGGACTGTGTGAGGGATCGCTTAAGCGATCTGGACATCCACAAATCCATGGGCCCCGATGGAATGCACGGGACCTGGTGGATGTCATTGCTGAGCCACTCTCCATCATCTTTGAGAGGTCCTGGAGGACAGGAGAGGTGCCCGAGGACTGGAGAAAGGCCAATGTCACTCCAATCTTCAAAAAGGGCAAGAAGGAGGACCCAGGGAACTACAGGCCGGTCAGCCTCATCTCCATCCCGGGAAAGGTGATGGAGCAGCTCATCCTGGAGGCCATCATCAAGCAAGTGGAAGAAAAGAAGGTTATCAGGAGTAGTCAGCATGGATTCACCAAGGGGAAATCATGCCTGACCAATCTGATAGCTTTCTACGATGACATGACTGGCTGGGTACATGAAGGGAGAGCCATGGATGTTGTCTACCTAGACTTCAGCAAGGCTTTCGACATGGTCTCCCATAATATCCTCCTAGGGAAGCTCAGGAAGTGTGGGCTGGATGAGTGGTCGGTGAGGTGGATTGAGAACTGGCTGAATGGCCGAACTCAGAGGGTTGTCATCAGCGGCGCTGAGTCTAGTTGGAAGCCGGTAACTAGTGGTGTCCCTAAGGGGTCAGTACTGGGCCCAGTCTTGTTTAACTTCTTCATCAACGACCTGGATGAAGAGTTAGAATGTACCCTCAGCAAGTTTGCTGATGACACCAAACTGGGAGGAGTGGTAGATACACCGGAAGGCTGTGCTGCCATTCAGCGTGACCTGGACAAGCTGGAAAGTTGGGCAGAGAGGAACTTGATGAGGTTCAACAAGGGCAAGTGTGGAGTCCTGCACCTGGGGAGGAACAACCTCATGCACCAGTACAGGCTTGGGGAGGACCTGCTGGAGAGCAGCTCTGTGGAGAAGGACCTGGGTGTGCTGGTGGACGACAGGTTGACCACGAGCCAGCAGTGTGCCCTAGCTGCCAAGAAAGCTAATGGGATCCTGGGATGCATTAGGAGGAGCGTGGCCAGCAGGACGAGGGAGGTTCTCCTTCCCCTCTACTCTGCCCTAGTGAGGCCCCATCTGGAGTACTGTGTGCAGTTCTGGGCTTCCCTGTTCAAGAAAGATGAGGAGCTACTGGAGAGAGTCCAGCAGAGGGCTACGAGGATGATGAGGGGACCGGAGCATCTGTCCTATGAGGAGAGGCTGAGGGAGCTGGGCTTGTTCAGCCTGAAGAAGAGAAGGCTGAGAGGGGACCTAATATATACTTACAAATATCTGAAGGGTGAGTGTCAGCAGGATGGGGCCGGACTCTTTTCAGTGGTGCCCAGCGACAGGACAAGGGCCAATGGGCACAAAGTGAAGCATAGGAATTTCCTATGAACATGAGGAAGAACTTCTTCCCTCTGAGGGTGACGGAGCACTGGAACACACTGCCCAGGGAGGCTGTGGAGTCTCCTTCTCTGGAGATATTCAAGACCCGCCTGGACAAGAT
Organism: Opisthocomus hoazin; assembly: GCF_030867145.1. Classification (NCBI taxonomy): domain Eukaryota; kingdom Metazoa; phylum Chordata; class Aves; order Opisthocomiformes; family Opisthocomidae; genus Opisthocomus; species Opisthocomus hoazin. The sequence continues at coordinate 24,933,350 of NC_134454.1, read as the reverse complement.
CCTGTGCAGCCTACTGTAGGTGACCCTGCTTCGGCAGGGGGGTTGGACTAGATGACCCACAGAGGTCCCTTCCAACCCCTACCATTCTGTGATTCTGTGATCTGCTGGAGCAGCGGGACTACACAATCTCCAGAGGTATCTGCCAGCCTCAGCCACTCAGTGATTCTGTGTGATTCTGTTACTAACTTGCTTGCAGCGTGCTCAAAGAGAGTACACAAAATCAACCCCGTGACAATCAGGAAAAGTTACAAGATAAAAGTGAATTTCTAATCAAAATATCTATTAATATGCGTACACAAATCGGCAAACTACTAAGCACTCTACAAGAGAGAGACACCTGCCTGTCACTGCAGCTGGATAAGGATGTCAAGTCCTAAGTAAAATGATACTCTCAGGTGAGCATGTAACAGAAGAAATTATCAAAAATTGCAAATTGGATGTAACAAATGTAGTAAATGGCATTTAAAATATATGTGCCTATATACACACCCACATATATGTATGTATCTGTACATACACACACAGATATGTATATATATGTCTCATGTAAAATATATAAATTATATGCAGATGTGTACGTATACACACACAACTAGGATATATGTATACAAATATAAGCACATACTGATAAAATGTTTCAATATACTATACACTTTAAACATACACAAATTTAAGAAAAAGTCACCATCATCAGCGCTAATCGAAACAATATTCTTTCAACTAAGCACCGAAATTGAAACATCTAGTAGGTCTCTTTTTTCCCCCCCATCACCTCCACCCTCCTCATAATTAAACACACCATGATACATTGAGAGTATTTAACTCCATTTAACATTGAAGTCACCAGATATTACTGAAAAAAAAACCCCTCTGTCTGTAATCTAACACCTCAAGACCAACAGAAGGAGAAAACAAGAAATTTACAGAAAGTGAGCTGCACTACATCACAGGGAAGAGCCTTCTATGAACAATAGTCAGGATTGTCTCAAGTCATAATAGAAGAGCATAACTAAATTATTTCAGCCACTAACAAAAGATTACAATAAACTTAGTAGATTTTGCTTTAATATTGCAAGGTTGACACTATGTGAAGACACTACAAACTGTACTGCAGCAAGACTCAAAGATTTGACACTTTGTCCTGCCAGTAACAATATTTAACATTCACATGATTTTTTTAGGGTAGAGATAGCTCTGGTGTTCACATCTAAAAAGAGCGTGAACAAAAGATTCATCCTATCTTTAGCAGACAATATTAAATAAAACTTTTATGTCCTGCACATACCAACAGCTTAAGAGTAAACTGTGGCTTCCCAGAGATATAAATGAAATGAGTAGCTACTGTCACTCCACAAGCTATATAACTGTGCTGCAAATAGAGCACACCCACCACTTCAGGTGATGTAGTTGGCTTTGTTTCACCACCACACTCTTGGAGAATACACCAGGATTCTGAGCACCTCAGTTACCCCCATTACCAAGGGAATGTAAGATGGTTCAAGGTAATTCAGGAAATCTCTGGATTCCATTATCTGTAGTTTAGAAATACAACACAGTGACAGGCACTATGAATTATGGCTTCTCAGGGGAATAGCATAGATACTATAAAATGGTTTACAGCACACAAGAAAGAATAACCTGAAAATCCCAGAGCAGCAAAATAAGGGCTGAGTGGAAATCAGACTCATAATTTACAGCATGGAGGTAAACAGCAACAGCAGCTGGGGCAGGATGCAGAAAAAGTTACACTGTTACAAAAGAAGTGGTTATAAAATGATTAGAGATAGATCTGGACTAGAAACTAATCAAAGGCATAAAGTCCTGGCACACACTTCCAGCAAGAACATAGGGGCAAGAAATTCTAATTAATTTTAGAACAGAGTTTATTACATTTGCAGACAGTTTAACATTTCCTGTATACCTGTGACAGAAAGGCTCAAATCTCAGTTAGTCAACCTCTCCAATCTGATGTTCAGAGTTCCACCAGAGCTCTATGCAGTGAGACACAGACCACTGAGTGCTCAGCAGTAAACACAAACTTCCAAATCACGGTATCTAGCATAATTTTAAAACAAAATTTGCAGAGATGTGTTGGAGTTAATCTTCAGAAAAACAGTGAGATTTAATGTTCTTCAAAAACATGAAAATGGAAAGGCTATCAAGGACTCTAAATGGAAACAGAAAATCTGTACAGAATGCAAACACGAAAAACTAAGACGGAAATTCATTTCACAGCTACTTCAGGCGTTTGAAATCAAACCCAGTGAGATCAAGAGTGCTCTGTGAAAATAAAGCCGCCAAAGAAAGCTAGTAGCTTCTTGAAGGCATCTGCTGTGCAGCACGGATCCTGCAAATATCCTGAATCCTGAAAGGTCTGTTCACTAGTCTTAGAAAACTTATCTTCCACAGCCCAGAATTATGTGACAGACTTTTACTCACTGGACGCAATTTTCAAGAACGCCTGCTATTCTGTAGAACCAGAGTTAGACTGGAGTACTTCTTCAAAATTTTGGTCCCTGCTAATTTGCTGAAAAGGACTGCCATTTAAAGAAAATAGTTCTCGTAGTATCTATAGTTACTGTAAACTGAAAATAACCTCTAGCTAACAAACTGACAGACATGCAACGCAGAGCAAGAAGTTATGATTACACAAGAAACAGAGCACCAGACCAGTTTGCACATAGACCCTTAGAGACGTTCTTTTCCAATCGATTTTAGCATCTACTGTAAAAATTTCAGACAGCATTACCAAAGTGTCGGCTGAAAGAGTATTTTTCCGTATCTGCCTACATTGCACATGAAATAAGACACTAAATGAAGGAAGCAAATTTCCTTCCTTTCTTCCTCCACAGCTTGTTTCCAATAATTATAGTTGTGCCCCTGGTCAGTTTTCAAAAAAGGGGAGGGTGGGAAAGGCAGACAGGCAGCAGACAAGGAAGAGAGACAGAGCAGTGGGGAGAACAAAGAGATTTGCAAATCAGATTTTCTTTTTCAGCTCCCAAAGTCTGCAACTGATAATGGGAAACCGGAGATATTAAGGGAGATAGGGTATTTTCCACACTATTTGTCAAAGGATTTTCCGCCAGCATTAAATGAAAACTGAGCATTCAATGTGGTACTTTCATAAGACTAACTTTTAAACAACGCTAACTGAAAGAAAAAAATTACCATTTAAAAAAAAAAACGAACAATCAAATGCTTCAATTAAGTCAACATAGTCCTGGAGAAACTAGCTGCCCATGGTCTGGATGGGTGTACTCTCTGCTGGATAAAGAGCTGGCTGGATGGCCGAGCGCAGAGAGTGGTGGTGAATGGAGTTAAATCCAGCTGGCGGCCAGTCATGAGTGGTGTTCCCCAGGGCTCAGTGTTGGGTCTGGTCTTGTTTAACATCTTTATCAATGATCTGGATGAGGGGATTGAGTGCTCCCTCAGTAAGTTTGCAGATGACACCAAGCTGGGCAGGAGTGTCAATCTGCTGGAGGGTAGGAAGGCTCTGAAGAGGGATGTGGACAGACTGGATTGACGGGCCGAGGCCAACTGTATGAGGTTCAACAAGGCCAAATGCTGGGTCCTGCACTTTGGTCACAACAACCCCATGCAATGCTACAGGCTTGGGGAGGAGTGGCTGGAAAGCTGCTTGGCAGAAAAGGATCTTGGGGTGCTGGTCGACAGCCGGCTGAACATGAGCCAGCAGTGTACCCAGGTGGCCAAGAAGGCCAACAGCATCCTGGCCGCACCTCGAGTACTGTGTTCAGTTTTGGGCCCCTCACTACAAGAAGGACACTGAGGTGCTGGAGTGTGTCCAGAGAAGGACAATGAGGCTGGTGAGGGGTCTAGACAATAAGTCTGATGAGGAGCAGCTGAGGGAGCTGGCGCTGTTTAGTTTGGAGAAGAGGAGGCTGAGGGGTGACCTTACTGCTCTCTACAGCTACCTGAAAGGAGGTTGTAGTGAGGCAGGTGTTGGTCTCTTCTCCCGAGTAACTAGCGATAGAACGAGAGGCAATGCCCTCAAGTTGCGTCAGGGGAGGTTTAGATTAGGTATTACGAAAAATTTCTTTACTGAAAGAGCGGTCAGACACTGGAACAGGCTGCCCAGGGAGGTGGTTGAGTCACCATCCCTGGACATGTTTAAAAAACATGCAGACGTAGCACTGCAGGACATGGTTTAGGAGACATGGTGGTGTTGGGGTGACAGCTGGACTTGATGATCTTAGAGGTCTTTTCCAACCTATGATTCTATGAAGATCGTGGCCTAGGAAGATGAGAATATGTAAAGATTTTATTTTCCCCTCAGATTTTTTCCTGTAATTCTAGAGTTGTCGCTTTCTTTAACTTAAGTAAGAGTTCGGCTTTTCTCTAGATAGACTGTCACGGGAGGAATCCCGTGGGCCAGGGTTCTCAAAGGCAGGGGGGTCCATGAGTGCTGGTCGCTTTTTAAACAACACTTCTTCCATGCACAGGAGCAATGCATCCCCCTGAGAAAGAAATTTAGCAAAGGAGGCAGGAGACCTGCATGGTTAAACAAGGAGCTTCTAGCGGAGATCAGGCAGAAGAGAAAGGTCCATGGAATGTGGAAAGAGGGACAGGCCACTTGGGAAGAGTACAGCAACGTAGTGAGAGCATGCAGGGATGCGACGAGGAAGGCCAAGGCTCACCTGGAATTGAAGCTGGCAAGGGATGTCAAAAACAACAAGAAGGGCTTCTTCAACTACATCAGCAGCAAAAGGAAGGCTAGGGACAACGTGGGGCCGCTGCTGAATGAGGCGGGTGTCCTGGTGACGGAGGATGCGGACAAGGCAGAGCTAATGAATGCCTTCTTTGCTTCAGTCTTCAGTGCTAAGACTGGCCCTCAGGAATCCCAGGCCCCGGAGGTAAGAGAAGAAGCCTACAGAGAGGACGACTTTCCCTTGGTCGAGGAGGACTGTGTGAGGGATCGCTTAAGCGATCTGGATGTCCACAAATCCATGGGCCCCGATGGAATGCACCCACGAGTGCTGAGGGAGCTGGCGGATGTCATTGCTGAGCCACTCTCCATCATCTTTGAGAGGTCCTGGAGGACTGGAGAGGTGCCCGAGGACTGGAGAAAGGCCAATGTCACTCCAATCTTCAAAAAGGGCAAGAAGGAGGACCCAGGGAACTACAGGCCGGTCAGCCTCACCTCCATCCCGGGAAAGGTGATGGAGCAGCTTATCCTGGAGGCCATCATCAAGCAAGTGGAAGAAAAGAAGGTTATCAGGAGTAGTCAGCATGGATTCACCAAGGGGAAATCATGCCTGACCAATCTGATAGCTTTCTACGATGACATGACTGGCTGGGTAGACGAAGGGAGAGCTGTGGATGTTATCTACCTTGACTTCAGCAAGGCTTTCGACACAGTCTCCCATGATATCCTCCTGGGGAAGCTGAGGAAGTGTGGGCTGGATGAGTGGTCGGTGAAGTGGATAGAGAACTGGCTGAATGGCCGAACTCAGAGGGTTGTCATCAGCGGCGCTGAGTCTAGTTGGAGGCTGGTGACAAGTGGTGTCCCTCAGGGGTCAGTACTGGGCCCAGTCTTGTTTAACTTCTTCATCAACGACCTGGATGAAGAGTTAGAATGTACCCTCAGCAAGTTTGCTGACGACACCAAACTGGGAGGTGTGGTAGATACACCAGAAGGCTGTGCTGCCATTCAGCGTGACCTGGATAGGCTGGAGAGCTGGGCAGAGAGGAACCTGATGAGGTTCAACAAGGGCAAGTGCAGGGTCCTGCACCTGGGGAGGAACAACCTCATGCACCAGTACAGGCTTGGGGTGGACCTGCTGGAGAGCAGCTCTGCGGAGAGGGACCTGGGTGTCCTGGTGGACGACAGGTTAACTATGAGCCAGCAGTGTGCCCTGGCTGCCAAGAAGGCCAATGGGATCCTGGGGTGCATCAAGAAAAGTGTGGCCAGCAGGACAAGGGAGGTTCTCCTTCCCCTCTACACTACCCTGGTGAGGCCTCATCTGGAGTACTGTGTCCAGTTCTGGGCTCCCCAGTTCAAGAAGGATGAAGAGCTACTGGAGAGAGTCCAGCGGAGGGTTACAAGGATGGTGAGGGGACTGGAGCATCTCAACTACAAGGAGAGGTTGAGGGAACTGGGCTTGTTCAGCCTGAAGAATAGAAGGCTGCGAGGGGACCTTATAAATGCCTACAAATATCTGAAGGGTGGGTGTCAGGAGGATGGGGCCAAGCTCTTTTCAGTGGTGCCCAGTGACAGGACAAGGGGTAATGGGCACAAACTGAGGCACAGGAAGTTCCGTCTGAACATGAGGAGGAACTTCTTCTCTCTGAGGGTGACAGAGCACTGGAACAGGCTGCCCAGGGAGGTTGTGGAGTCTCCTTCTCTGGAGATATTCAAGACCCGCCTGGACAAGGTCCTGTGCAGCCTGCTGTAGGTGACCCTGCTTCGGCGGGGGGGTTGGACTAGATGACCCACAGAGGTCCCTTCCAACCCCTACTATTCTGTGATTCTGTGATTCTGTGATTATTTTGAGCTTTTTTTTTAACAACCCATAGAAAAATAGCTTTATCCATGTATTGACACCTTCAGAAGATAAGGAGAAACTTTGGTATTCTGTACTACAGAAAATACAGAATATTTGAAATTCTTAGTCTGTATTGCAAACTACTGAAACTGCTGCCTGAAACTGTGAATTTTATATAAGCCATTTAGCATAAGCCTTCTTTTTTTGTAACAGAAATGTCAAAGAGCAAGTAGCTAAAGACAGTTCATTAAGAAAGATGAAAAGAGATCGAATTACAATGATACTGATCAAATACACACATACATATAACCTGTCAAGTATAACTCACATACTAGTGATACGGAAAAATACTATCACTCATTGCAATACCAGTTAAGTATCTGGAGTACACAGAAAAACATGTATGACCAGTTTCCCAAACTCTTTTCCACAAATTTAGGAGGTTGATTGTATGGAAAAACACACAGAAAACCACCTCAAACACTTCAAAGTGTGTTGTCCATCTTTTCATTAACTCAAGTTCAGACTTTATGTTCAAAAAAGTACTTATCTTAACCACATATTTAAACAAAATGTCTGTGACAAATTCTAAGAGGTTGATTTGCAGTGAATAGCAAGGAATAGATTTTGAGAAATCTTAAGTTCCTGATTTGGCCAGGTCAGTCTGCAATACTCTAAACTGCAACTAACCAGCAGTAACTTTGCAAACCTTGACTACCTGACTTTAAAAATATCTTCTTTGCTGTCCCTAGTCCTGTCACACAGATATATATATTTCTGAGCATAATTTCAGAAGATAATAAAGTCTATTAGTCCATTGATGAATTTCACAAATTCCAGTGATTCCCTCTTTCAATACAATTTCCCAACAAGTTGCCAACTTAGATCAGAGTCATCAAAGATCACATTTCTATTTTTTTTCCCAAAAAGACTTAGATACTGACTCCCTACAGTAAAATTATTTCTGCTTGGAAAGCAAAGAGGAGTGTCCATACCAATGACTTCTGAATCCCAACTGCAGCTCTTCAGGCATAACTACATTTTAAGGGAATACTTCTTGTCTAACACAAGAGTGATAAACATTGTGCATGCCTCTGAAACTAAGAAGCGAAAAATCGAGAATTTCCTGACAATCCACTTAAAGTTACCAATTGTATTCTGCCATTACCTTCATTTTGAAGAATGCAGTAAATTCACATAATTCATTCCATCCTTCATTACTTTTCCACAACTCAAATAATGAAGCACTAATCTTACCGATCCAGTGTAAAGAAATGGTATGCAAGACCTAAGATAGAGCTTAAATTACTGCACTTTAAACCTTTAGCACTGGCCCATGTATACTTGTGCTGACTTGTCAGATTTGACTAACTAAAAAGTTTAAGTTAGGCTTAAAGCTTCTCCAAGTTTAGGGCATTTACTGTCTCCATAAATGCTTATGTCACTAATTACATTGGTATTTTGTTACCTGCAGTGGAGATTGGGAGCTCTGTGACCCAATGCTAATTACAGAAGTGTAATTTTTAAAGTCCATCCCTACTCAAAAACTGATAATAACATACTAAGAGTCAAAACATATCACAGAGAGCCTACATAAACTGTCCTCTACTGGCCGACCTCCAAAACTTTACATCTTGCAGAACAGAATGGTACAAAAATAAACTGTTGCACAACAATACCTCTAAAGCGAGATACTGCTTTGAAAGTGGTACTAGTCTCTTTGAGAAGATGCAGATTTGAAAGTAATGAAATCATGAAATACTTACTTAGCTCTGATGACATCACAATCCTTTTGGGAGAGTTCTTCCTGTTTCATAGCTACCTGAGATGACAAGTTACTGCATATATTGCGCAACTCTTTCATTTGTTCTCTTGCCTCTGCTAAATCAGTTTCCAAATTCTGCAAAGAAAGCATTTGAAATGTATTAGCGATAATGTACAAGAAAGAGTTAAAATCTACTACATCTATGTATGTAAACATGGATTTGCACAGACATGAGTATTTATTGTGGTCTGAGCAAACATACATAGGTATATGTGCACAAGTGCATGTATGGAAAAAGGTGTATTTCAAATTTTAAGTGGCCACCTATTCTTTACTATAGGAAGTTTTCCTTAATTCGTTTGTTGCATGTGGATGGAGAATCCTGAATCAGATCTCTGCCAAGTAATAGTACACTATTTAACTACTGAACTGACTAAACTGATTAAGTCTTGTTTTCTGTGTAGAAATCAAACAGAAAAAACCTACTCCAAAAAAAAAAAAAACCAGCTATACATTCATTGTTTTAGCTTCTCCAAAAAGTGCACAATATTGCACACATGAACTAAGAATCATGGCTACAGAATCGTTTTTGAGCCTACTTGTTAAATCTGCTCTGATTTTGCATTTCTGTTTCAGTGCAAGGAATAGTTTCTTTGCGAAAATAAATAGCATAAATGAAAACTTCTGAAAAGTAAACAGGCAACAGTTTGCCTTTTACAGTAAGCCTTACCATAAAAGTTAAGTCAGCAGTGTGAAGGTGTACCTGGGAAATCTAGCGGCAAGGCAGCTTACTCCAGCGAGACATCGATCTCTACATAGTGACCTTACTAGAGTTCCCGGGAGGTTTAGCAGCTTAGAATAGTACTTCAGTCTTTAAGCAGTTTCGTATGACTATTCTCCCAGAGTGTTTTGAGGCAAGAACAGAAACAGAAATATTACAGCAATATCTAGAGCAGAGTTTCAGAAGGTGGCAACATCCTTAGACCTGGTTTGGTATTACGCTGCTTACAGACACAATCACTATTTTCATCAAGGCAAATATTCCAGGATTCATCAATAATTTAATACCTCCTAGTAGAATAGCATCCCTAATCCACTGCCAACAGTATATTGGTTTATCTTCCATTTACATACAGACTTCAAGAAATAAGGAAATGCACATACTTCCCTTTCAGCAAGGATGCCTCAAATATTGAGGGTATCAAAACATTTTTAGAACTGAAAAGTGAATAATTTGTCTCTCTAAAATAGCATGAAAATGTCTCATTATATTTGGATGTATCAGAAGTGTACTGCAGTCAAATTCTTTTAATTTGGACAGTAATTATCACGTCCCGTTAATATCAGTAACATTAATGTGAGGAAATAGGAAAATTCATGAGTGAATGAGGTAGGAAATTCATGATAAATCTCAAGCTATATACCTGTTGTACACAATTAATGAGTCGTCATTCAATCTCAAAGGCTCAGTAGCAAAAAACATTTTTCCTTAGATAACAGAAGATTTCAGAGTAACAAGAGATAGTTCATTCTACCAACACATGAAAACACTGAAGTGTAATAAGGTATTTATAACTTACAGCCAAATAATCTTAGATTTTCTCCTCAGTAGGCTTTTTTTCCACAGCAGCTAAAATTTCTTGTATATGTGAACAAAAATGGTAATAGTTCACATTTTCTGTGAATAAATCCTACCTGCCTATCTTTCACACCACACTACAGAGTTGCAGAGGTTTTTCATGGTAGAGATTAAAAAAAAATCTGATTTTACCAATGCTTAAGTTCCCATCATCCATTGCAGGGTACAATACAAAGAACAGGTAATAGATTATTTTGTCATAAATAGAGTTTTAGAAGTAATACAACTGCAGAATTTAAAAAAAAAAAAAAAAAGGGTCTTTCCGTACTTCACCCCATTTGTGACATACGCATCTTCAGGTTTTGAATTCAGCTAACAAATTAATCAGTTCAACCTTTTGACCTGATTTTGAATCTTTGACTATTTTTGGAAGCATTACTGAAGGGGCAAAACATGAAAATAGTGGCAAGGAGAGACTGGTTACACAAATAGCTTATATACTGAAATATCATATATGGAGGCATTCAGCAGAGCTTTTGTACATAAGTCAGAAATCTAAGACTATGAAATAACCTATAACATTTCACAGTCAATTTCTGAGTGTCTCAAATCTTAAAAATCATGTGGAATTTATTATGTTGCTTTTCAGTTGGTACAATAGCCAACAATGTAGTTTCACTGCATAAACATACAGACTGAAAATTTGCCAAATACAAATTCTCCCAAACCTGATGTTCAGATTAAAGCTTATTTCAAAGGTACACACAGATTGTTTAGAATTCAATCTTTCAAAGCACAGTAAAGGAAAGTAAGGGCTATTTAAAATTTAGTAAGTAAGAAAATAATAATTCAGTTGTATATTATGAGGAAGAAAATACATATTTTAAAGAAAAATATAAGACACGGTAAAAGATATGATACTTCTTTATAACACTACTGACAATTAAGCATGAAAAATAAGTCTAGTTATTATTTCTAGCCATGAAAACTGGTGATCTTAACTAAAACAAAATCAAGATAAATAGTAGAATAGTAACTTAAGGTAAAAAATTGTAAGAATATTTTGATCACTTCAAGCCCAAGACCTATAAGCTCAGAAAAATCAGAGAAAAGGTAAATTTAAAAGAACTTCAAACATAAAAAACATAACACACAGACAAGGCATAAGGCAGCATGGCTATGCACAGGTTATGGATTCACTGTGAAATAACACTAAGGTTTTGTTATTAGTAGCCTCAAACCCTTAGAAAGTCACTTTCAAATACAACAGTTTTGTTTTCATGTATTTTCTTATTATGTATTATGACAGAAGAGAGAGTATTTTTTCAAGGTCCCATTTCAGTAAAACTCTTGTTTTTTCAGTAGAGCTAAAATCCCACGCTCCTCTTGACAGAGACGGCTGTTTCTCGGAGTGTTTCATTCCAAAAGAGAACACCTCTCCATGTTTCTTTAAAAGCTCCTACCTTCATACTTTAGGAACTTTAAAGAGTACTTTGCTAACTAGGTAAAAAAAACAAACAATGCAACAGTACACACTTCCACTATCTTTTAGGTCACGTCCACTTAAAATCTGCCAGTCCGTAATTTTTTTGTGTCTACATACAAAGCCTTTTGTGACTGAGTTTGGAAAAACATACATTTTTCTTATTACTAAACAATAACTTAAGTAACCTCCACCCAAAGAACAACAAAAGTAACTCAGACACGTAATTCGTTCTTAAATATGGAGACATATCCATGCATAAGGTGGTTGATTGACAGCTTTTCCACTTGTGCACTTTTGGGAGATACAGAAAGCTGATACAAAGCCCTGGGAAGCACACAAGAGTAATTTCCAAGAACTACTTCAAGGCAGAAAGCAAAACCCTATGGGTTTTTGTGGGAGAGTTGTGGTTTGTTGTGTTTTTTTTTAACACTGCATATTACTTATATGAAGGTATATATGGGAAAGACAAACAATAAAACACTATTGCCACCATTTTAGCCACCTTATCAGGTCTCTTAATGTTAATCTGTCTCACTCAGATTTAAGCTCGTGACAAATCTTTTAAAAAATATTCCTTAAATGAAAAAAAATAGCCATAAAAGGTTCTTCTCTCAATCTGAGAAAGTTGAATTTTATACCCCAATTCAGCTTACAGTACATCTGGAAACATCCAGTCTTTGAAAGTGGCAAGCGACACCTTTCTGCACAGAAAATGGTTTAAAGACGGGGGGGGGGGAGAGGAGGGAGGGGGAAGAAAGGGGCTAGTAACACTCACTTCTGTCTCTAAACAGTGTCACCTTTCCAAAAGAAGAATCTGTTATTTAGACCATACATTTCTATCATCTAATGCACATTTTAAAAACAATGTTGGCGTAGCTCACAGAGGTTTTATTTTATTCTTCCACAGATACAGGAGACTAATATGAATGTATATACTTCTGTACACAACACCATCTACAATTTTGTTAAATATAGTGTTTATTACTGAAAAACATGTACAAAAACATGCAGATTCAGCTCCCAAACTCAAGGCTGAAAGGCAGAACTGACTTTCAGAAGCAGGTATCATTTCTGAATTCAAATTATTTTTATCTATAACCACTTCTACAATCACTTGAGAACAACAATATAATTTCATTATTGAATTTGCTCATAAATTGCTTTTTAAAAGCATTTCAGGGACATGTTATATTGGGGCATATATATTAGAACATCACCTGCAGCCCAATGTCATGTAGTGTGATAATGTCATATTTGGCCTCTGTGGGTAAGAAAAATTTTTTTTTATTATTGATTATAAGCATACTGTTGACTTAAATTTTCAAGCAAATATTTACAGGAAGAATATCTATATAAAAACAGCGTTGAGCTACAAAAAAAACCTCGTGGTTTTTACAGATTATTATTTTACAAAATATTCATAAGAAACGATGAGACAACGTACTACTACTTCCTAGAGGTCAAGCATAACATTTCCCTCTTGCAGACAGTATTTTTAATATGCTTCTCAATCCTTGCAATAGTCCTGTGAGATAATGAACTTCACCTAACTCTGTCCACTAACAAAAGTGTCTAGTCATTTGTCTAACATCACAGGAAGAGGAAAAACAAACCAAAACCAAGCCAACCAAACACAAAGAAAGGCAGAAGCTGAGGCATCACACCCATGGACACATGCAGGCTGGTGGGGACCTGGGGAGGTCTCCAGTCACAGCCCCTGCCAAAAGCTGGTCAGGGGGTCCGACCATGCTGCTCAGGGCTTTGCAAAGTCAGGGGCTGAAATCTCCTAAGTATGGCAATGGCCCAACCTCCCTGGGCCCCAGCCCCACTCCTGAGCTGTCCTCCATTGGAAAAGGCCTCTCCTTATCTCCACCTTCAGCTTTTCCTCTTTCAGCTTGTGCTGCCTCTCCCCCTTCCACCCGACAAAGCTATGAAGAGTCCTGCTGCATCTCCTCCATCCCCTCCTGTTGGTGCTGGAGATGCTGTTGGATGGCCCCAGCCACAGAACCATCCCTTCTCCTGGCTGAACCAGCTCATCCCATAGCCTCTCCTCACAAGGAAAGGTCTCCAGCTCCAGTTTCACCTTTTGTCAGTTCACTGATGTCTTTCTTCTACTGAACCTGAAAATGGGTGCAGTACCTAGAGTACTGAGCAGAGGAGGTCGGTTCCTACCCTGGCTCTCAGGGTCGTGCCCTGCTCATGTCTCTCTAGGCACTGCGGGCCCTCGTTGCTGCCTGGGTGCAGTTTGCTGTCTGCCAGTGTGCAGGGTTGTTCCCCGGAGATGATCCCCAGCCCCTGTACAGCTGCAGGGCTCTGCCATCCCAGAGTAAAACTCATCATTTGTCCTGGGTAAGGCTCCTGTTGGCCTGTTTCTGTCAAGGTACCCCCGGATGGCAGCAGAGCCCCCGAGCACATCCACTTCCCCCCAGCTTGGTGTCATCTACAAATCTGACGTGCATGCCCACTGTCCCCTCTTCCAGGTCACTGATAAAGATTTTAAACAAGACAGGTCCAGGATAGATCCTGCAGTACACCACTTATGACCAGCCTACAGACAGAGTACAACCCATAAACCACAGCTCTCTGAACCCAAACATCCAAACAGTTCCTTTAAATATGCTGTTGTCCACCTACCCAGCTGTAACATCCTGACTTGCGTACAAGAATACAGCAAGACAGTGTCAAAAATCTCGCTAAAGTTGAGGTCAATTCACATCCAAGCTCTCCTCTTGTCCACAGACACAATCATTTTATCACAAAAGACAACGAAGTTGCTCAGGAATGATTCATCCTTGGTAAATCCATGATTGTTTCTAGTCTCAATTCTGTGCCAAGAAATTACTTCTAAGATGACTTTCTTTGTGATTTTCTCAGAGACCAAGTGAGGCCAACCAACCTTTGTTCTTAGACAATCCTTCTCATGAGGGACATCCCCTGATCTCTACTGCTTTTGAAAGATGATAAGCAGCAGCCTGACAGTGACATCAGCCAACTCTCTCAGCACCCTTGGATGCAGTTCAGCTAGTCCAATGGATGTGTAGTCAAGTTCTCTCAGGTATCTCCAACTCATCGACTCCTAGTACTTCTCCTCAAACTCTGCCTCTAGGCACAAATGCTTGGGGGAATCTTCTTGGAGAAAACCAAGGCAAAGACAATACTCAGTACCTCTGCTGTATCTATTACCTGCTGCCACTAATTCATCCTTCCCCAACAGGCCCCTGTTTTCCTTGTTCAGGCTTTCACTACTAAAGTAGTGCAAGAAACTGTTGTCGTACCTGTCATCACTTACAAGTCTCAACTGTAGGTAGGTTACCATCACCCCTGAGTGCCCAGACAACACTGCTGAACTCCTCCTTTGCAGCTGTCATTGTTTCCACGTCCTGCTGTCACTGCTTTCCACTCCAGCCCTACACTGGAGTTTGGTGATTAATTCTGTTTAGCCAAGGTGGTCTCCTGATACATCCACCTGTTTTCCTGAGTATCAGGGTGGACCGTACTTGGGTTTGGAGGAAGCTGTCTTTGAAGACTTGATAATTTTCCTGAGCTATTTCACCCTGCTGAGTGCTGCTTCTCAAGAGATTCCACCTAACCATTCCCTTAAAAAGCTGAAGACTCTTCTCCTTAATTCCAGCTCAGTACTGTGCTACTCTCCTTCCTTCATCTTCTCAGGATCTTGGTCTTCACAATTTCATGGTCACGGTAGCCAAGGTTGCCATTTGATTATTATTGCCTTAATCAGTTCTTCATTGTTTGTGAACAACAGATCCAGCTGTGTGTTACTCCTGGCTGGCTCAGGGAATACCTATCTCAAGAAGTTACTTCTGTCACACTCTAGACACCACCGTGACCTGCTTGCAACACCACTCTGGAACACTGACAATACTTATGCCCATCCCCGGAATCACACAGCTGTGATGCACCTCTCTCTCTTGAGTCTGCCTTATCAGCCAGGACAACAGATACACCAGAAATTATTCTGTTTTCAAAGAAGTAACATTGACTTTCAATAATTTATCCAATATTACAAGTACTACATTTGAAAACTTGAAAATTATTATATCAGATTTGTACACACCAGATTTTCTCCCCCAAGCACCAACAAACCATTCATTGCCCTGGAAATCCTATAATCCTTTCATCATAACCAATCCAAAGGCCTCTGTTTGCAATAATTAGTTACTACATTGTGTATACAAGAAGTGCATGTACTTGGATAGTGTGAAACAGCAGTGTTGTAAGCATTCACTAGCCCTGTAAATAAAAAGAATTCACTAATCAGACATGGATATAAGCAGCCATCAGACACTTGAACACCATGTTTGTGGCTCATTTCTCACAGGAATTTAAATAGAACTTGCCATGTTTCACCAGCAAAGAAGACAAAGTGTCATTTAAATAATAGATACAATATTCTGTACAATGTATTCAATTGTTTCCTTTTTCATTTTATCATAAACAGTGAAACTAACCGTTTAGAGTATTGCATGCAATAGTAAGGCCTCTCACAGAGTGGAACCCTCTGGAGGCTAGGACACAATTTATTTGAAACTCCAGTTAAAGTTTTAAAGTGTTCTTCCAAACCAACAAATATCAAGTCTACTGCAACCAAATTACAGGTAAGTAAATTATACCTTGAGAAAAAAATGTGAATGCTAATACTGTCAAGCTTTTATTATTTCACATATATACATTTTATCTTAAATACAGTATCTTTTATGTTTTAATGATTACATTTTAAGATGACTATTTGAAGTCAGATTCCTGCTTTGCAACATCAATTTTTAAAAAGCTGTGGGTCTTAAGTGAAGGAATGTAAATGAATGCAAGTCCCCACTGGTAGACTTGAATATATAACTTGTTATTTAAAGAAAATAACTTGTAGTGCAAATGTCTGGAGAAGTTAATTCTGAAATAACATCCAGGAGTCCATTCCAGTTCGTACCTTTATTCTGGCATCGTTGCCAGATTTTTCTGCTTTCCATTGCGCCTCTTGTTTCCTCAGTTTCTCCAGGTCATTTAACAGGTCTGCACAGCATGTGTTTAATCCCTTATTTTCCTCCTCCAGGTTTTTTATAACCAGTCTGTTTTGCTCTACCTTCTTCTGTGCACACTCCTCAGTGTCCTGTAGAACAGTACCACAAGGGCCGATAAACAAAAAAAGTGAGAACTAATCAGCAAATATAAACTGTGCAGTTTTACCCTCACAGCAGCTTCTTCTATATTTGATGGCCAAGGTCACCTGTGTACTTTTATTGGCCTCTTTCATGCAGGTGGAAGGGTCATATTTTTTAGCTGGATGACAGCTTTGATGAGTACACATTTGCAAAGAGCCCATTAATTGATCAAGCTGCCTTTGATGCTGTCCCCAGCTATTTTTGAGACCCACACAGACATATCCTCCCAGACCTCGGCTTTATCAATTAATAATGCCAGTCCCATCAGAATCTAATTACAAGAAGCCACATCTTCACACTCCTACTTTCTTTGCTCCATTTCCATCATTAACTATTTATCTGAAAGTTATAAAGCTTGGATTCTTGGCTTTAAAGCATCTTCCTCAGAGTTGGTATGTGAGAAAACGGTAAGGTATAGCAAGGCCTAAGGCAATTTTTTCTCCAAGCTTGTCACTTTCTGTGCCACAAAGGCTGACATTGCCTAAAGAACTACTTCAAAGCTACAGTCTTATGAAACTATGTACAAGTCAATATACCTTAAGTTCTTGGCTTTTATCTCTAAATTTCTGGTTCAAGTTACTGAATTCATTCTTCAAACGGGCATTTTGCTCCTCCACAGCAATTTTACTCTGTATTAAGTTGTTTATCTCCTGCTGCTGTCCTGCGAGTCTCTATTTAAAAAAAAAAAAAAAAAAAAAAAAAATCAGTTAACAGGCAAAAAGCAATTGTGTTAACCATGAGCCAGCAGTGTGCCCTGGCTGCCAAGAAAGCCAATGGGATCCTGGGGTGCATCAAGAAGAGTGTGGCCAGCAGGACGAGGGAGGTTCTCCTTCCCCTCTACACTGCCCTGGTGAGGCCTCATCTGGAGTACTGTGTCCAGTTCTGGGCTCCCCAGTTCAAGAAGGATGAAGAGCTACTGGAGAGAGTCCAGCGGAGGGCTACAAGGATGGTGAGGGGACTGGAGCATCTCCACTACGAGGAGAGGTTGAGGGAACTGGGCTTGTTCAGCCTGAAGAAGAGAAGGCTGAGAGGGGACCTAATAAATGCCTACAAATATCTGAAGGGTGGGTGTCAGGAGGATGGGGCCAAGCTCTTTTCAGTGGTGCCCAGTGACAGGACAAGGGGCAATGGGCACAAACTGAGGCACAGGAAGTTCCGTCTGAACATGAGGAAGAACTTCTTCCCTCTGAGGGTGACGGAGCACTGGAACAGGCTGCCCAGGGAGGTTGTGGAGTCTCCTTCTCTGGAGATATTCAAGACCCGCCTGGACAAGATCCTGTGCAGCCTACTGTAGGTGACCCTGCTTCGGCAGGGGGGTTGGACTAGATGACCCACAGAGGTCCCTTCCAACCCCTACTATTCTGTGATTCTGTGATTCTGTGAAAGAACATGCATGTACTGGACTTTAGACCTGTGCATTTAGGACCTATGAAACGTAACAATCTGATATATGCAGTTTTACAGCATTATTTTCATTTCATTAGTGCCTTAATCATACTCAAAACTGCATGACTATGTGACACAGTCACGTAAATGAGGAACTGAATATCTTGCTGCTAACTAAACAGTGGAGTCCATAAATGCAGAACTCAGTGGAAATTACTCAGTCAAGCTTAGATAAAGACAGTCATTTGCAGAAGTGATATTTGTGCTTATGGATCAAGAATGCATTAGAACACTGTTTCACTTGCACTTTCAGCATATCAAGAATCAAGCCAAAAAGCAGAGTTCGAAATTCTCCAGAATTTGTGAAGATAATGAGAAACAATCGTGAGGCATTCGAAAAGATTATGATACAAAATAGTCGTAAAAAGGGAATTCCGTCTAACTGAATTTGCAGCTCAAGGAAAATAACACAACTGTGTTCAACACAGACAAAAGTTTAGTGTAGCCATATGTAGTAAAGTCTCACTGCCATAAAAAAAACCCCTTCAGCTTTCTGTGTTACGTGCATTCTATTCTTATAACATTTGTATTAAAACACCCTTACTCTTATTCTGCATTTTTCTGCAGCACTCTGTTTTAGTTCTATGTACTGTTTCATCTCTTCCCTTCCTAAATTAAAATGGCATTCACTAAAACATCTTCCTAGGAATAACACTGTAATTGTAGTAAGAAACAGATGAAATTTTTATCTCAGGACAAAAATGCAACTGCTTTGCCTCTAATATACAAGCTAAATGAAATGTGTTCAGAAACATTAAAAATTATCAACAAGAGGATATATCTCTTTATTATTCTACAATACTGCTAATAACATCCATAAGGGTTTTCAACCTCCAAATTGTTAAATTTGGTTCACATTTAAACATGACATGAAAAAGAATGAAAATGTGCTGAGAAAAAACATGTAAAACAATATATTTCAAGTGATAACCAACAACCATTGATTTTAAACCTACATGTAACAATTGGGGCAGAAAAAGTAACTATGCCATCACCGAACTCAAAGTAACTGGCTCACAAGAAGAAACACAAGCAGTACGTATGGGTGGCTGCCCTGCGTACGAAGCAGGTTGAGCAGGGGCAAGCAGGGCTTGCTGCGCGTGTTGGAGAGCAAGAGCTCGTTGGCATCCCGACCACCCGCACTGCACAAGGAAACTGTGCACAAAGCGACAACCGCAGAAGGATGGGACAATTCTGAGAGTCCGAGTAGCAGTCTGAATACCATCTTCTCCTCAAGATACGCACGCTCTTTGCCCTACTCTGCCCAGACTGTTACTGAGCACAAAGTTCTTCTCTGTCCGTTCTGCTGCACTATGCTGTTACATTTGATAACTAGCTTAACAGACAATAAACTACCCTTTTCACTATTACCAAAGTTCAATTAGATAAAAAGCATTCATTTCACTTATTTGGCAAGACCAAGGTTGGCACAAATACTTTCTTTATGAATTATTATTTAAAACACTAGTGAGCTAGTGTGACAGTAAGGCAGGTGGAAAGTATAATTTCACGGCACATCTCCAAATAATCTATAATTTAGCAACTGTCTAAGTCATTAAAAATATGCATGATTTTATTCTTTTTTTTTTTTTTTTTTTTACTTTTTAAGAGACCTCTGCTGTAACTTCTTCCAAATTACTCAGAGCATCTGCCTCTCTTCTGTAGACCTCTTCACTTTTTCCT
Organism: Opisthocomus hoazin; assembly: GCF_030867145.1. Classification (NCBI taxonomy): domain Eukaryota; kingdom Metazoa; phylum Chordata; class Aves; order Opisthocomiformes; family Opisthocomidae; genus Opisthocomus; species Opisthocomus hoazin. The sequence continues at coordinate 24,913,714 of NC_134454.1, read as the reverse complement.
ACACATCACATTCTCACCTTCCCTGCAAATTTATTTATTGGTCTATTCCTCCTTCTGCACCCACCTGCAAATCTCTTCTATACATCGTTCCTCCATATTTAGCAAACTTATTTTATGCCTCTGACCACTACTTCTAGCCACACACTGTTACAAATACGGTAACATTTCTTACACAATGGAAAAAAATAAATACCTCACCACACAGCAGAAAGTATATCCAAGCAAGAACCCTGCAACTGGTTCAGCATACGACAAAGGTAATGTAATCCAGTTAACTTGTGTAGCAAACAGTGAAAACAACCATGAACAGATAATGTTTAGTAAATAGTGGAGGGAGTTATGGTGGATTTTTTTTTCCCCCCACACTAAAAATTTCACTTTATCAAGCCAAAAAAAGACTGTCTTTGTTGTACCTCATACTCGATAGTGGCCACAGTAGAATTCAAAGAATATACAAAATTCTGTACTTTCTATCACTGGTCTCTAAAAACATGGAAAAGAAAGTGAATGTGAATTGAAGAGAATGGAAAAATAAGAACAAAAATTGAGAGAAAAGTGAAGGAAAATAAAGAAACCTCTTATTCTCATATGTTGGATTTTTGCCTTAGATGTCATTAATTCCAAACAACCAACCAGACAAAAAAAAACCCACAACACCCACCACAACTAGCTTGTATTTAAAACAGTGTTTAATGGATAATTTATTCTTGAACCTATAGCGCAATTGTTTATTTTTATAATATAACTAACTCCCCAACTGAGACTCATTCTACAGCACTGGAACCTTGAACAGACTCAAGTCAAAGTTTGCCTAACGTAGCAGATTCATAATCATTCTTTCATTTCCTCCAAAGAAAAACTAAAACTGAACTTCAGCTTCAGAAACATATATGAAATTTTTCTCAAGAGACATAACCCAGTGCATAAACTTTCTCAGACTAGGTTGTTATCAGCAGACGTTAAGGAAAGGGTAATGGAATAAGAAACCTCCTCTTAACTAAGGACTGCTCTCTTTCATATTTTCATCCTACCAGACACCATGTTTAATTTTCACTATTCAAAAAGCAGAGTATTTGCTTTTCAGATATATTATTACAATTACAGGAACAAATTGCTGCTGGCAGAGATGATTTAGCTGCATCTTTAAAAAGGTATGAATCCACAGAATTTGAGTAAGCAACTCCTTTGAGTCTTCCTTCCAGCTCATTACTTCTTGTTTAACATTTGTCAAGACAAAGTCTATATTCGAGGAACACTCTTAGAAATTCTGCCTATTGCCTCTAACAGAGTTAAAAATTCACAAATAAATGCTCTCATAAAATCTCAAAGTGCAGCTCCAGCTCTTCAAGGCTCTAATTTTTGAGCATGCAAGCTACATCATGTTACTACTTAGTTTCATCATACACTGTGCGGAAATTGGTAACCATATGTGTATTTGCAAAGTGAAATCAAAGATCTTTGGGTCCCATTTGGAATGGGATGTTTTCCAGCAATTTGGAGGATGAATGGAGACATGAAGATACAAAAGTGCAACTAGCTATTTCAAATGTTTGTTCCATATTGCTGAGATGAAATTTTAAACTCTTGGAGCTACTTACTTCGCATAATAATCAGACAGATTATCCTGAATCAGACTCACACACTGATTATTCACCCCCACAACTGACCCACTTAAGACTAAGTCAATCAAAAGGCAAATACGCCATATCAACCACTAAGCAGCAAAGTCACCTGAGCAGTCTACAAAGTCGTCTACTGCAGTAGCAGTGAAACATTATTTAGGTAAGATATACCTGCATGGAAAAAATCCTGTTATGTTTCAAAGCACTTTTCTTGGGTACCAGTTTGTATGCTCTTATCTTCTCCTCTAAACAAATGGAACTTTTACTCTCATATCTGCTCATTTCACACGCTTACAAAGAAGGGAAAGAAACAGGAGTATTACTTGGGAGCTGTGACTGGGTAGAAATTAGGGTCACAAAGAAGGATTTCTGAGATACAGACAGTTAACTAATTATCGTTTGCCTTTGCTTGTGCATCTGTTTTTGCACTTTGCTTCCTTAACCTATGAATTACCTTGTATAATAGGAGGAAGAGAGACAACACTGATTTCTTACAGCACAGAATACAAGCAGTGTTCCTAAAAGACAACTCTACTCTGGTAGGCAAGCAAAACAGCAGAAAAAACAAAATGTCTGGTCAACACATGGGGCAACCTCCCACACGAGGTTATTTTGACAGACTTCACGAGATAAAAACACTCATCAGGAATTCATCTATTCCCACAGTATCTATTGATTTTGTCTAGATACCATAAAAGACAGGCTAATGCTACACAAGAACAATCTCATCTTACAATTTGCATTGACTGCAGTCGTACTTGTTTGAATACAACAGGACAAACGCAACATTCAACAGGCTTTTGACAGCTTGGTGCCCAAGAATTACAAAAAAACTCATACAACTAAGACAACTAGAGTACACTTCCAAAGGCTTTTCCATAGACAAATGTCCATATATAACAAATAAAACTATTCCAGAAGTGAATTTGCTCCAGTGAAAACCAAAAGAATCTGATTTTACCATTTTGTTTAGCCGGAAGGAATCAAAGAGTATCCCTTGCACACTGCTGGACCCCAGAACACTCCAGGCAACAGTACGTAAAAAGGAAAAAAAAAAACCACTGTGACCTGGTGGAGCACGTCTTCTGACGTTTAAGAAGACTGTCATTCCAGAATTCATTTTTATCCTTTCCCATGGCATCTCTTTAGCTACAACATAATACAATCTTTTTCTTCCCTAATAACGTGCAATTGTTTACTGACAAAAACTACTTCTTTCTTAAAATACCTTCATATCAATCTGCAGAGGAAGGAAAATCACATGCTAAATCAAAGCAAGAAAATGAGCTACAACAACTACAGATCAAAACTGAAGGGGGAAGATGGTCCTTTTTTGTCCTAGCTCTGAACATCTCGAAGTCTTTTCATGGCAGTAAGATGTTATAATTATCTATCAATATTCGATGTGACTAGATACACAAAATGTTTTTAAATTAAACTGCATTTTTATCCAGTATGAATTTAGATAGTATACGACCACATGCAGAGAGTGAAAGTGGCAAGAAAAAAGTAACTTTAATGCTAGGAGTCTGTTTCCAAAAAGAATATGAGTTAGGATACAATTACCAGGCGTTATGGACTGTTCAATGTTGCAGACATCATCACCAAACTTCCGGTCTTCACTGAAAGATTTTTTTAATCCGCTACATAAAAAACATGCAGGAAGGACTATGAAAACACAGCTGTATATGCTGTTACTGCATTAAGTGTTCTCCAAATCTTTACATTTTTGGGGCAGAGGGGGATGGGAAACCCTCATGGTTCTGTAGTTTGAAATTTGATCAGACTGCATTACTTAACCAGTACGGCATACCTGCCTCTATACAGGTTCATAAAATCTAGATAGGAGACAGTTTCATTTCACATCAAGAAGTTAACTCAAATACCTACCAACAGTTCATCAAAGTATCCCTAAAAATCATTCCAGCAGAAATGCAAAGCTGACACATATATCCTTCATTGTTGTTGCTAACGTCACAGAATCGCAACAACATACCTTGTTTCTGTCATCGACTGCTGAAGCACTTCCCAAAAAAACCTCATCTCTGCCACAATATTAGAGGCAGTCATCTATGACTGCAACAAAGAGACATGCATTTGGTTCCCACCACCAAATGGATCAGGTAACAAATAAACAATATATTCTGTGCTTTCTTCATTACAGTCTTTATCTGAAGCTTTCACTGTGCAGTAGTACTTTTCTAATTACCACATAAAAAAATATAAATTAACACAACCAAAATGACCAGAACTGATGAAAAATTGAAGTATTTTTCCCCAAGCAGTGACTTTGAATAAAATCCTGACATCTTCTTAACGAAATTATTTTATTACAACTTAAATTTGAAAACATTATTCTTTCTTCTAAACTTCTTTTCCTCAAAATTTCTACTTCAACATTTACATACTTATTCTCTCCCTTTTATCACTTCTTTTTCCCCTCCAGGTAGTTGAGGTTGACTTACTACATTCCTAACTTTCTCCCCTCCTTTCAACTTTCCTTTTTTTATAGCAGGAATTGAACAATAAGTAGACACCACTAAAAACGTGCCACTAACACTTCGTAGCTTTCCTTGACTTAGCTTTCTCAAATTTCTCTTTAGATTTTTTTTCAACTTTATTAATCCTCTTGGTTCTAAACTTGAACACTCATATGTATGTTTAACAAATAACATTCCTAGTCATATTCTTCTATAGTCCTCCCAAATAAAGAAAAACACAAAAGAAAAAAAAGATAAAATGAACAAAAGAAATCCACTCTCCTTCATCTCATGACTATTCATTACATTAATTATTTTCAGATGTAGGATGAACAGAAGTTCTATGTAAATAATTAATGAAAGGGTAACCATATGTTATAGAAGTCATCTGCTGCATTTTGCAGTCTGTATGGTGTCCTTTCATAGTCAAAATTACACCACCTAGTTATGATACGAAACACAAGTTATTTTTAAATCTATACTGCTCCAAAAGTAAAATGCCAACTGTGCTATTTGATTCTACAGTATCCTTCCAAAGGATGCCTGTATTCACAGTTAACTATTCAACTTAGAAATTAACTCCTAACAAGGACAGAAAAAAACAAGCAAAAATGCCAAATGATATATAATGGATTAAAATACAACTCCAGCAATAGTATTATGAGTACATATCCCATAATTCTTTCCTATTTTTCACACCTGCCCTCATGCTATAACAACCGCAAAGAGAGGCGAATGGAAGTGGGGGAGCTCACCTGATTTTTCATACCACCAGAAATTAGTTTGTTCTTCCTTGCTCCATCCTGTTCTTTGCAGGACTTCCCAAGATTAAATCATTTAAAAAAATATTTCTGAGAAAAAGAAGTATGAAGCTGCAAGCAGGCAATTGCAAATCCATTCCCAAAATGAATGAGAATTTTTGAATGCCTATTTCCATTAATAATAGATGTGAAATAAAACATAGTAACTTAAAGATGTATACAAGCAAAAACACTCTTAAAACACTGTCCATTCAAATGTGCCTACCTACCACTTCTGTGCTGGAGAAAAAGGGCAGGTCTTTTTTGCAGCACAAAGAAAAGGAAATTAGGATTCTTTAAAGACCTTTTTTAAGAGGATCAAGTAAAATCGTTCTACAGAGAGGCAGACCAGAAATATGAGCAGCTGACTTCATCCCGCAAGTGGGGAATACGTACTTACTCTTCCACCACTAGTCAGTCTTGCTCCTGAATTCTCACCTGACCCATAGATTAAGGAAGGGTCAAACAGTATAATCTACTATAAACATCATGGTCCCTATTGCCCTCTTTGGACTTGTCTGATGCGATTAATTTGGTGTCTTCAGCAAAGGGTGCTATCTTTATCAAACCACCTGACAGAATTTCTTAGTATTTGAACATGTGGTGAAAATAAAATGTGACTTTATCCAGTGTTTTCAGTCAGTCTTGCAACTCTAGCACCTCACTTTCAGCAGCAGCAAAGGAACCATCTCTGGCCAGCAACCTGCTAAGCAGGTCACAGAACCAACAAAACTTTTTAATGATGTGCATGCACCATTTCACTCCACTCAAGCTGCTCCTTACAAGCACACTGCAGTATGTGCCTTCTCCCATCCACCAAAAACAAATCCCTACTATTCTTTTCACTTCTTATGATAACCTACAATCCACTGTATGCCTTCCGCTGGTTCCTTCTCCTACACAAGGACAGCAGAAGCACTGCCAGCAGCTGCATTTTTGCATTGACAAGGGAGTCAAATACTATTTCTGGTACACTTGCAACAGGTTCGCCACCTCTGAAACAAGGAACACAGAATCTCCGTGCCCTGGGAGGAGGCAATACTTAGAAGCAAGTTTTTCCACACCTCTAATTTTGAGATGAGACAGCACTGCCAAATAAACTGAGCTGTAGCTTTGTAATAAACCCTGCACATCTCCCACTACAGCATGCATTGTAGTAATGCATCTGCTAGATTTAGAGATTAACTGTCCATTTTCCTCTAATGAGGGTATGACAGCTCTCACGATAACCACAGTGAACACTGACAATATAATGCCGCAGCTCTAACATCACCTTCACCATCCAGTCCTCTAAATAAATCCCCTTTCCTCTTTTGTCTAGTGATTCTCTGCACCAGGACAGACTGGATTTTCGATAGGACCTATAACACAGCACTGTAAAGTGGCACTGTGCAATACATTGATACTTTCTCTACTCCTTCCTCTCTTCTTAGCAGCTACATTTTGAAACTATTGAAGCCCTCTAGGTCAGGCAGCAGAAAAAATGAAGTTTCTTCTTACCCCTCATTCTCTCTGCTAATTCCAAATCAAAATCAACAATCTGCTAAAATGAGCTTTTCTCTTCTCTGCACTGAAAAGCATGATCTTCATGGAAGTGGGTTTGGTTTTTTTTCTACACTTTCTTCCTCAGCAAGGCCTATATAAGGTTCTCTGAGTTAGCCTTTGTCTCTGGAAGTGTGCATGACTCTGCAGGAAACGACACCTACTAGCATCTGCTCCTGACACAGCAATATTTCATTACACTTGCATACATGAATTCTGCCAGATCAGGTGTAGTAATAAAGAACAGCTGTTGCTATGATCAACTTTTCTGACAAGCTCCTTCCTAAGTGTGGTCAGCAGATTCCTAAGGGTAGAACCTAATCTCAAAGGGCACTGCCTGCTTTTTCCTGCTACCTGGTCCTTATGGAACAACTGTTTTCTTGAACTTGAGGAAATCTGGCTGTATTCAAGCAAGAAGCCCTGATATATGAAAATATTCCTCATCAACAATGTCCTTAGAGGAGCAATAAAATCCTCCTTCACCCTCTTAAAACTACATACTGACTTTACAAATTGAAAAAAAAATTGTGTCACTAGCAACCACATAATATACTGGACACAGTTGAGAAGTTAATCTCTTCTACGTTAAAAGCAGCTTCCAACCACTTTAGAAACCATTTTCAACTCAAGAAAAAAGGCTATCCCATTGTAAATCTAATTAGCTACATGGTAACTACTGTTGCCTGGACTGAAAAAGAAACTTCCCAAACTAGACCCCAGCTCCCCAGAGGATGAACGAGATCATGAAGATGACCTCCCTTTTCTTTCCAGGCTTGAATATTGAGCACCGCTAACGTAAGAATCAAGCATTTCAAACCAGTGGAATGGGCAGAGGACATCATCACGTTTCTTTGCTTAATGTACTTCTTCCTGTCTAATGCAAATGCAGCTATTATTTCAGGCTATCTTTGTAGAACCACTGAGAACACGAAGGCTGAGTAAAAAAGATCCAGAAGCTTTAACCAACTTCAGGCCTGGATACACAGGCAAATTAATGTAACAATGAGGCACGGAATTACAGCACACCCATACGAACACCCAATATAGCTGCCTTTTTGCAGATTAAGTAGCAAAACTCCGTCCTCAAAATGGAGTAAGATACCTTACAGAAACACATTTTGGACTTGCAGGGAAAGCATTCATACTGGGACTTCACACAAAAGTACTAATGAGCTGTGAAGGTAAAGTACACTGTAATTTACAGTTCATTAATTTCTTCAGACAAACAAGCCCACAGGTATTAGCCATAGTCATCATACCACCTACTTCAGGTAGCCTTCCATCAATAAACCAAAATCAGCAACTTTCAACTATTTGAATAATATATTCTCCCCCCCAATATTTCTCACTCAGACCAGCTCTTTAACAAGATTTCTTTCCCTTAATTTATGAGAAAAGATGGCAAGCAGAAAGCCACAAAGACATACAATAACACACCAATGTATCTCGAAAGGGCTACACAAAACAGGCAGGTTTCACCACTGAAGGGTGATCCCTTTTGCAATGTACAACTTGAGTAAAATGATCTTTTTAAAGAAAAAAAAAAAGGTCAGTGTCCTCAGACACTCTCCACTTGCAGTATCTATAAATCTCATTTGGTGGAGAAACTTGTTTTGCAAAGAGTTTATAAACTTTGCATAATACCATCACTACTGACAAATTCCTCCAAACTCCCTATTACCAAAATTATCCTCATGTCCCTCATTACGCAAGAATCACCAAGGTTACATACTACTAGAAATAAAGTGTTTCAATGGCAATAATGTGTGTATACATTTGTCTTAATTTAATAACAGCTTTTTATTACAAAGAATAATACAATCAGCTGTAGGTACAAAAGTTAAGAAAAATTTATTAGTGTTAATTAATGCTTGAATGTAGAATTAGGCTTCTTTCAATTGGACCCATTAAAGAGGCTTTAATATAGATTTGCACAGCAAGCTGAAGATTTTCAAGTGCAGCTAATGAGGCAAGCTAGTACTATTTTAACCCCTCTGGAGTATAATCAGTTGATAAGGTTTTGAAACATTACAAGGTCTAGGACAAAAAGATTAGCTTTAGTTCCTCCAGACCAAAATTGAAACCTAATTAATTAACAATGTTATAGAAGACAAAAGGTTTACTGCTACTTTTACGTGTCTTTAATTTAATCTTCTAAAGAAAACAGATGAAGATATTTTATCTACTGTATGAATGTCAGAAAAGCGCATTCCCTGTTCCCGTATCATCCTCTAAACTAATTGTTTAATTTCAAAAATTTTAATGCATTCTTCCAAAAACTTCACCTTATTTCGAAAAAAATAACAAAACCCAGCACCAGTGATCTGTTCGAGACATGCACAAATATTATAAACTAAATACACCAGGTGGGAAATGTTTCCAAAGAAAAGGGAGAATGAAAAAAGGTATGTGCAACAGTCAGCCTTCAGAAGAAGAATAATCAAAACTCTAGGACAGTGATTCATCTACTTAAAGGCAGCAGTTAGTAATTCTTTTCCTTGAAACACACAGAGAAATTACGTATATATAGCAAGGATACATCACTACTGAGAAAAGAGTTTTGAGCCACTGTGTAAAACAAAGATGACTGTAATAAGATCAGTATAGCAATCTACCCAACAACCTCCAAGGAGTAAAATTTTTACCACACAGCATTTAGAATAAAAATAGATATGCCAGATGAGGCACAGCTGTGACTATCAAGACCAAAATTTACCAACCAACCCATCAAAAAGACAATTAAGAAAACAAAAGAAGGTACAAAGGGAAAAATACAATGGAAAACTCCAACACAATATATTTTGTACTGAAATTCTATGCAATAATAGAGAAAAAAAAAACTTAGGTGCTTTAATAAATATTATATTTATTTGAACCTCTGAATGGTGCATTTTTAAATGCTGCGCATTATTTCATACGTAAAATGTTTAACACAACACACAGTTACGCACTAAATTCACGGCAAGAAAAGAGAGTCTCACACATTTACCTAAAACTGAAGATTACACCATTGTAATTCAGGAAAGGCGCACAACAGATTGAAGTCCTACTAAAGTACATAAAAGTTTAATGCATGTACTCTGTTCCAAAGATATTAGACAGCAGAAGTTTTGTAAAACTGATTTTTACCCTTAAAGCCACTGGTCCCATTCTAATGAATATTTGAGCACTTCTTTCCCCCCATTCAGGTTATACAAAAGTGATTAAAGACCATATTACTTCTCAGTCATAAGTTTCTATATTAATTATTTTAGTTGGTCTTCAGTAATATTCTTTAAAATGGAAATCCGTCAAACAGTTGAAATAGTTACTGAAATAGCCCTCAGTATTAAATAACTACACGTATCTCACTCAAGGTGTGCAGGATATGCTTTCTTATTTACAATAATTTTAAAAGGGCTCTTAAGCTTGTCAGGATAAAGTCTAAGAACACAAGAGAAGAAAGATTATCTCATGTTCTCCTTCCTAGGGTTTTGTTGTTGTTTCTGCCAGCAATATCAGCTTACATATGTGTCAAATTATGAGATAGGTCATTTGTTTGCATTTTTTGCCTTAGTGAGCATGGATTCATACAATCAGCTGTCTGGTGGCCACTCAGAAATTCCTAGTAAATAAATACCCCATGACAAATGACATTGTTGTAACCAATAACTCTGTACGATGCGTGAAGGGTAAGGGAAAAACAACGGAAGATTGGATAATCTCACCTTCCTAGACGTAACAGATTGGTGGACTGCAACATGCAGCCTTGAAGTCTTGCTCTCTATACTTTACAGAAAAGAACATTCATTGTCTTTACTGTCAAAACTCATAGTTTCATAGGCAATCTATTTGCTTGTTCATTACACAAATATGTTTTTCTCCTTAGATGAACACAGAAAAAATCCAGAAAAATAAATGAGAATGCTCACTACATCGTTCCCTATGTCAGCTCCAGTCTTTGAATTACCAAACCACCAAAACCACTCCAAAAACTCAGAAAATGATCCCACTCTTGTTTCAGTCCTGTGGCATCCCAGCCAACAGATAATGACACCAGCTTGTACAGCATCGGCCACTGGCACCGCCCAGTGCCCTTCACTATTCCCCCCACCTCAAAGTCAATGATACTCTAAGAGAAGCTATTTGAAAGGCCTGTATTACAACATGCATTAAAGTTGTGACAATCATCAAAAATGCAGCTTCTGTCCTCCTCATCTGTTAATTTCTTCCACCCTGATGCCAAGACCTCCTCTCCCGGCTGCCACTTCTACTTGGTTCTAGTTACTTTTCAGCCTCTCTCTACTTCCAGATGGTAACTGCATCACACTCCCAATTTCAGATTTCTGATCAATTTCAATTTCAGCTTCTGCAATTGATCTGAAACCACAGAGAGCAATCTCTGTGATTTCACAGAGAGATGCACACTACAGGTTCAGAATCTGCCACAGCAGGCAGCCCTTCTTAAAAGCACATTACTGCACACAAATTCTTATAAACTTGCTTACATAGGTCTTTTCTCTTTCAGCAAAGGATAGGGTAGAAATGAAGGAATAATCATGCATTGCTGGTTTATAAAAATGATGTGCATGCATGCACCAGACACATTATAAATCACACCTACAGCCATGAGTACACAACAGCACACAGAAACGTCACCCACTGCTGTAACTCAAAATAAAAGGATGCCTAATCTCATTTCAGTGGTGTATCTCATCAGGCAGCAGGTACGACTTTTATTTCGAACAAACAGGAAGTAGGTAAGCTCTGGAAACCTGAGTTTACACCACTAGCTACACAACTTACCTCAAGTCAAGCAAGACCCTAGTAAAGGCCATCCGAAATACGAGGATATTCACTAATCATCTGCATGATGTGGCAGAGCACATCCTCAGCAAGTCTGAATATGACACAAAACAGGGAGGAGCAGCTGATATACCAGAGGGTCATGCTGTCATTCAGCAGCTGGACAGGCCGGAGAAATGAGCTGAAAGGAACCTCATGAACTTCAACAATGGGAAATGAAAAGTCCTGCACCCAGGAAGGAACCTTGTGTGCTGGGGTCCATGCACCAATATATGCTGAGGGATGCCCAGCTGGAAAGCAGCTTTGCAGGAAAGAACTTGGGGGTCCTGGTGGACACCAACTTGACCATCAGCCAGCAACATGGCCTTGGGGCAAAGAAGGGTAATGGTATCCTGGGCTGCATAAGGTCAAGTGTTGCCAGCAGGTCAAGGGAGGTGATCCTTCCCCTTCATTCAGCACTGGTCACGTCACCCCTGGAGTCCCGTGGCCAAGTCTGGGCTCTCCGGTACAAGAGAGAAAAGGACATAGTGGAGCAAGTCCAGCAATGAGCCACTAAGACAATTACGAGACTGGAGCATCTCTCCTATAAGGAAAGGCTGAGAGAACTGGGACTGTTTCAGCAGGAGAAGAAAAGGCTCAGGCGGAATCTCATCAATGTATACAAAAACCTGAAGTGAGGGTGCAATGAAGACAGAGTCAGGCTCTTTTCAGCGGTGCCCACTGACAGGCCCAGAGTCAATTGGCACAAACCGAAACACAGGGGATTCCCTCTGAACATCAGGCAACACTCTTCCACATGAGGGTGACTGTGCACTGGCACAGGTTACCTGGGGAGGTTGTGGAGTCTCCAAACCTGGAGATATTCAAAAACTATCTAGACATGGGCAGCTGGGTCTAGCTGACCTCGCTAGAGCTGGGGTGATGGACCAGACAACCTCCAACCTCAACTATTCTGTGATCCTATGAAAAACTACGTACCAGTCGGCCTTTTATGCCCAGAAACTGCAGGATTTACACATCTGCAATCACACCCTCGACCTTTGTCTCTGTTTTTGCCATCAGCTTTATCACCTATGAAGAAATTCTAATTCTTTCTCTCTCCCTCCATATCACACTTGGTCCAATTATGACTTTTTCTTATTAACATTGTTATCAATATGGAAAAGCACATTCTGTTCTCACAGTCTTGAGAAGGTAGTCATTTCAGATTTATGGAGAAAAGGAAGGTGCAATGTTTATTGCTCTCTTTTGTTTATTTAGTATTAGTTAGTGTTGGATTTTACAAGTATTGTACTTCAATTACTATGAAGGTTCAAATGCTTTGATTACTTTTCAAATAATTATTTTGATTTCTAGAAAATGCACTCATATTTTCTCAGTTTCACCAGTTGCTTGGCTCAATACATGGTTCTCATCCAAATTTTTTTTCTGACACACAGCACTCAGTTTTGAGTGAACAGTTCAACAGAGAATACACATGACACAAGACTTATGCATGACATGTTGGATTTGTCAGTATTGTTTCATAGTTTATGCTAACAGTTAACGATAAATATTGTTATAGGTTAGTAACACTAAAATACATAGCTGTACTGTTTTTAGGATATTACATGTTTAATCCTCATTACTCTAGAAATTGTGGTTGGTTTTTTTTCGTATTTGTCAGGATGGCGAATCTTTCCAAACTACGGGCACATTACAAAGCCAAACACAGTCAGAACTCTTCTAGACTAAAATGCAAGTTTAGGTCAGTCCATTAGGCAAAATAAGGCAACGAGTTGATAAAACTTCTCAGAAGAAATTTCATCAAAAATCACAGGAACTTTGTAGGTGAAAGATCAACTGTTTGAACAAGTCAGAAGAGTTTAATTAATACTTTATCAGCAGGTTATCTCTAAGTCAGCTGCAACTTTCACATTAAGACACAACAGCAAAGTATTTTCACATATATGAAATATAAATGTGTTGTCAGGGATAGTTTTCTTAACTGCTCTATTTAAACATAATACAAACCTGTTCTAGGGTTTCTATTTTGCTGTCTTTGGCTTGCAAAATCTCTAAAACTCTTCTGTCCTTGACTTCAGCTTTCTGCTTTTCTCTGGAAACAAACAAAAAAAATAGACACTTTATTAGTCATAATTTGCAGTTAATCATTTGAATTTTTCATGTCCTGATAATGAATGTCATTTTAAAGCACAGAAAATTAAATTATCTGAAGCTGACAGGCCTTGCAGAATTAATCAGGGAACATATGGCAAGTGACAGCAAATTGCATCTGTGAAAAGCTAACACAACTTTATTCAAAAAGAAACAGAAGTAAGAGGACTTAAAACACATTTTTAAGCAGCTGAAATGATCTGTCTTATCCTTTCCCAAACGCAAAAAAGGTACTTGTCCATAGACTGAGCAAAAAGGTTTTTACCTTTCTTGGCAATTCAGAGCCACTAGCTGCTTGGGTGTGTGAAGTCCTTCTCTCAACTACATGGCATTTTTATGTCTGAAACAACTCTTTCGAACATCATGGATAACCATTTTAGTATCTTTCACATAGATAGAACCTGTAACATTTACCGAGGAACAATCACCTCTGCAATACCTCATAGAAAGCCAGCTGATGAGGCATTAACATTTTCTTTAACAAACCACCTCATGTCATTGCTATCCTGTTTTTTGACTGAGTTTTAAATGTTGATGCCCTTACTGGCTTCTGTTTTAGTCAGAAACAAAACAAATGTTCTCATAGTAAGGATACACAGAGATTCTGTAGCACTAGACAGAGTTCCAATCATACATCTGCAATAAAAGGTCTGACAAACATACATTTCCTGAGAACAGCCAAATACTTCAGGCATCCCCGGCACCACAGGTGACAGAGAAACAGAAATCATTCACATTATCCCTGGTTTCCCAATACAGTTAAATTTCCGTTGATGGCTGGATATAAGCCACCCCTAGAAATCAGAGAATCCTACTTGCGCAACTTTTGCTCTACCAAATGGGAATGTTTCAGAGGTGGAAGGGAATGGAAGAGTGGTACCCATGAGTCTGTAACTCTGATCAAAACTGTTAGAATATCCAGCTGTGCCAAAAGGCTTCATCTGCTGACACATTTTGTAACAGAGACCAACAAAGATAACAGATACACTGGCAACTATTTTTCTCCACTATTATGTATTACTGAATATTCTGCTGTTATGGGTGATTTTAAAGGCTAAACGACACTGTCCCCACAGGCCATCCAATACCATGCTTTTTAAAAAAAAGTCCTATGGCTGCTAAAGTATTTAGTCTGATCTTGAGTAAATAAAGAATTACATAAAAATTGTATGGAATTTAAAGCAAGATTTTTGGAACCTGAGGTCTCAAGGCATCATATCTGTAAGCAGCGCTCTCCTACTGCAAATACAGCAGCACTGATGCGTTGTAGCACTGGAACAAAACTAAGAAAAACCTAGCTGAAAAGATAGGTACTTAAAATACATTTAGCTGGGAGAAACAAAAATATATGGGATCTTAAGCAGTTCATAGCATTAAAAAAATGTACTTCCATGCAGAAAGTAATTCAGGAGCTGTAATGAGCAGAGAAAAATGAAATCATGAATATTCAACAAGTATTCCAAAAGACATTTCATGTCTGAAAGGTATTTAGCATTTTAACTGAGACAGAAACTTAACAGAAAAACGCACATCAGATCCCGACCTCAAAGCATCTGATCACCTGCAGTCAGAAGCATCAAGGAATTGTCATGATCAGTTGCTAGGTAGACATGAGCGGTGAAACACATAGTACAGCCATTTTCTCATAGTTTCTCTTTGGCCTTCTACTAAAACTAAGTAGACTGCAATTACAGAGATCCATGTAAATACGAAGTTATCTGACGTATTCCAAAGGTTATACTGTGATGTCCTTTCAAAAAAAAAAAAAACTAAGGACAGAAAAGGGAGCATAAGCGACAAAAAAAACAAACAGGTTTCATTATACCTGACAGTTAATGAAACTGACTCACCCTGCTTATAACACACAACTAGATTACAGAAATCACATTCTCAGTCAGGTTTTAAAATTGGTAAAATACTTTCTAATAAGCTTATAAAACTTTGTACTAATAGATATTGGACAAATTCAAAAATTAGCAGTTAGTAAGGAAAAATGTCTGAGAATAGATTGTTTGTGTAATATATTGGAAAATATTGGAAATACTCATCACAGAAGTTTCTGCATGTTCCTGAAACAGATACACTGTTCATGATAGATACTGTACATTATTGTACAACTTAAATGAACCAAAAACTGCTCCAGTATAAAAATACCAATGCTTCTTCATACTTAAATACTTTGCTGTGGGGTCCTTAATGGCTACCAATAATTACCTTTTTTCAAAGATAAAGCTGCAGTGCACAAAACCCAAATATTGCAGGAAGACAGTATCTTTCTCCCATAAGCACATTACACCATAACCTATCTGAAAAAGTGACAGATCTATATTAACCTACGTCGAAACTCTAAATATGGCAGCACTCCAAGTTTCCTCAGGTCTTAACTACAGCTAGACAATTTAAGAATTTAAGATTAGGCACATGCATAACTGCTTGATCCAAAATTTTAAGAGCTTCAGAAAACAAAAAGTAAAGCAGGTCTTTAGTACAAAGCACTTTGAATAGTAATGTGTAGACACAGATAGAATCATATAATAAAATATGCATACACACACAAGCCCCATGAACCACTGAACAGCATTGCCCCAGTCCTCAAAAGTATCCTGACCTTAACCACCTGCTGACACGTCCTACTCATTCTTTGTTCCCACAGTAATGTATTCCCCTCTCCATTTTAACGCAGCTGTTCTTATTTTCTATTTCTAATTAAATTAAACCATTGCTCTAGCCACTCTTTCTACATCTACCATCAACAATCTGCCATTGTCTTCCCAACTCCTCTAACCACTATCTCCTCTCACAAAGTCAGCCTTTTTTAAAATGAGGCCCAATTAAACACAAATACTGGATAATTAACTAGACTCTTAACTCAGCTATGCAATCACCACTTGAAAATTTATTAAACTTGTTTTCTAATGGATTAATTGATCTGAAAACCTGGTCAGGCAGATTTCCCAAAGCAAGACTCAGAAGAACTCTACAGTTGTGGGGTTTTGGTTTTTTTTATTTTAAACAGACTGCAGGAAGAAAGTGGACAAACCAGCCAAGAACAAAGTGAAAGAACAAAGTGCTCTGGAGAACTTAAAAATAGTATGTACTATCTGGTGTGCTATTGGCAGTCAAGAACTTATGGAGGCCTCTGACTTCAGGACAAGGCTGCATGCAAGAGGTTTGAAGAATAAATCTGGGGTTGGAGAGAAAAACCAGACTCTCATTAAAGCAAAAAGTGTGCCTGTAACACAGGCACACACTAGCCAATGGTTCAAAGTGCATTTCTAGTTAAATGCAGTATTTTCCCTGTGGACTGGATGCATGGTCAAACCGTCCTTTGAACAAAGCTGTCAAGGAATTAAGTTTATAAGCACAGATCTATCATCATCATAATGAGTGGGAAAAGTCTAAAGTAAATTGACATTTTTCGGCTTTCTGAGGTTTTCTTTCAGACTCTCAAGACAGCACAGGCTGTAGTAATGCCCCCAAAAACAGTTTCACCAGTTACCACCCACAGTCAAAGAAAAAATCCTCAGAATTTAAGCACATAATGGACATTGTCAGAAGCCTAAAGCATATATTGAAACCTCATATAGAGCTTTATAAGCATCTTCTCCTGGTGGCATAGGACAACTTCCAATGCTTGTTAGAGAACAGTTCCCCACAGATATGGTCGTACAACAGACTGGAACTTGCGTATCATATTCGCATCTGCTATTGTGCCTTGAAATGAGACTTGATAAGAATTGCAGCAATCCCCTCCTCTTTTTTAGAAGTGTAAGAAATACTAAGAAAAATCTTCAACCAACTTTATTAATTCAGCCATTATGTATTTACAATATATTAAAAAAAGTCCATTGGAATATGGGGGGAAAAAAAAATCCAAGCACTGTCAAGAAGCTGATGATGATCAATGACTGAGACAAACTCCTGTTTAGCTAATTAGAACCACTGATGAGCAATAATGATGTGAGCTAAGAATATTTGCAGACTTCTTTAGGATGAAAAATGGAGTGAAGAGAGGCTGTCAATTTGTACAAGTTTTAAGCTCCAATCAGTTTTCCCATGAGTACTACCTATTTTAAATGTTTAACACAGATGTATTTAGCTACAAAGATTATCTAGATTCAGCTTCCCACAACAATGAAGAAATTAAGAAAATATTCTCAGGCTTAACATTTTTTCTGTTACGATTTTTTTCCTCTCTTATGCTATACTTCACACAACAGGACAGAATAATACTTTCGAGGTTTGGCACATTTTTAATGGCTTGTCAAAAATGAAACATTAGACTATGAGAAAACATTTAACTATGAATGAAGTACAAAACCAGAGTATGCACTACAGAAAAATTAAGAATAAAAAAAAAAAAAAAAAAAAGTTTGTTGACTTTTATAAAACACCTGTGTTGAAGTTTGCAGCAAAAGCAGTCTGGGAAAAGAAGCATGTTGTATCCTGCCACAGGTCTTAATCAGTCCAGCAATTAACCATTTGTCAAGAAAAAGTAATTCAGAGTTGTATATAATTATGTCATTTTTACATCAATTAAACGAAAGTAATTTTAACTAATAAATTGACTTCGCTGTTTACAGGTTTCATGGAATAAGTCCTTTACAAACAGAAGGTTTTTAAAAAAATAAAAAAAACCAAGTGCATCTACAAATTTGGCCTTAAATAGCTAAGAAACTTTAGGTTACACTGCAGATTCTGGGCTGTGTAGTAAAATAACAAAGGCTATATTTTAACAGTATACCTCTATAACTAAAAATAAATTGCTTCTAGAAATACTGTTACTTTTTAAAGACATTTCTTTCAGGCTAAAGGGATGTAAAACTAGGAAGGCTACAAAACATAAGCTTGTGTGATGCAGCATTTAATTTGATTATCATCTCTCGTGGTCTTCCAACTTCCAACTATTTTACAGACTTAACACAAGTGCATACATTCAATGTTGGTATTAAACAGATAATGAATTGCCCATGTGCGAAGTTAAGTTGTAGAGCACTGACTGCCAATGTTACTGTAAATACGGCACCAATAGTGTAATTTACTGCGTACAGCCACATCCCTGCGGTTACGCAGTCAGTGGTTTGCAGAAAAGACCCTATGCCTTAATCTTCCAATGAGAAACCTTACTGTGTTTCTGTGTACCTCTTAAGAAGAGATAAAAAAACAGAGCTAAATAGTTTTCATTGAATAAAGAGTTTATTTTCACCTCAGATTCTAGAAGATCCTTATACTTCATGATGAATTATAAGCATGCACACTATAATTTTCTTTTTTTTTAAATACTCACAAACAGTACTTTTAAAATATTTAGACAGCATGGAGCAAAAAATTAATTTAAATTGATATCACATATTTTGCATTTTTTTAAGACAGGAGTTATTTCCTACACCAAAATTGCATATGTCTATTTTTGTTTCTTTACAAAAATAATTTAATTAAAGAAAAATTGTCAAATGAAATTATTTCGTTAGTAAATTATTTATAGAGCCAGTTCTATGTTCCATGATATATATCAAAATGGAAAAGCAGCATCATAGAAATTTAATTTTTCTTGCATCTCTAACTTGATTAATTCATTAGATGATTTAAGGCCTCTTAATTTAAGCAATGTACATAAAACACTAAACATATTTTTACACTAGAGTAGTAAAGAAAATAGTGATATTCTTCCCTAATAATTTTGCATACATTTTTCATCTAAAATACACAAGTCTCTTACAGCGTTCAAAATATCAGCACTTCAGAACAGACTGCTTTAACATCTGCACATCACCAGGATTTCCCCCAAGGATTTTTAAATGATGCCTGCCTGTGCTGAATAAAGTGCTAACTTGCACCTTGCATTTCAAACTGTGTCCTGAGCAGCCATCCAGTTGGTACAACACCAGCTGAATTCCCAGAGGCCACTGTTCAATCAGGCTTGACTGCAATTATCATGTCAATATTTTGTGCTCCGATATGCAGATATGCACACATGCAAGCTGCATAATACCTTCTTCTCCATGGAATGTTGACTTATGTTCAATGTTCTGAGAATTTTTAATGAAACACGATATTAAACTTTCATCAACTGTAGAAAATCACAATTATTTGACCTTAGACAGAAAGGTTGTACGCCTATGCTCTATTATTCTGTCCATTTTATTAAGTGATAATAACTAGGAGTCCACTTTATTTTAAACTCAGTGACAAAACCATAATGGTCTTTAAAAATGTGTTAGATCTTGTTTGCTTCCTCATTCTCCTGTCATTCTGTTTCCTGTTAATTTTCAGAAGAGTAAAATGGTGTTTTAAGAAAGCTTCTGCAAGCTATTTATCATCCCTTCAAAAGATACAACATACAGGTTTTTTTCATTATTTTTCAATTAACATCAGCAACTATACTGCTCATTCATACAGCACATTCACTTCTCCTTTTACATAAAAAGTATTTGTCATTTTTAGTACATCTGCACATCGGCAGTCAGTGAGGCATCTATGTCAACTTGTTTAATGTTTCTTCCACAATTTGCAATTCACTAGATGCAGCAAACCACAGCATCAGTTCCTGTGATTACCTTTCCAAAAATTCATTGGTTGTTTCTGATCGCTTGCTCTTCAGCCATTTTTTTGTCTATTTGTACACCTCTAGACAGATGTAATTCCCCAGGAAGAACAAAAACAAAACTCTCTTGTTAATTACTGGCACTAGCAGTCAGGTTGCCACTGTTTCTCGGACTGGCGTGAAATTGTAAATCCATTCTTGCTCTTTATTAAGACTTGCAAGACACAACACATCTGGAATTTCGGTGTGGAAAAACATTCATGTAAGGCAAGCTTGCCAAATGTAACTATCTGCAACTGTATCATCTAGTATAACACAATCCGCTTCTACATACACGATGTGTTGTATTACTGCCACAGTCTGACCGTTAATGGATCCTGCTACATGTTCCTTCCAGAAGAAAGGAAAGGAGTCAGCTAGAAGACCTAGAGGAAAATTTGTCAACTGACCTGTCAAGATTTCATGTACTATAAGAGAAAAGTCTTAAAGGAGAGTTCTTGTATTAGGTTTGCGTGGCAACCTTTGGTAGTAGAGGGGTGGCTTTTGTGAGAAGTTACTAGCAGCTTCTCACAATGTCCAGTACAGCCAATGCCAGCCAGCTCCAAGGCAGACCCACTGCTGGCAAGGCTGAGCGCATGAGCGATGCTGGTAGCACCTCTGTGATAAGATATTTAAGAAAGGGAAAAAAACCCTGCACAACAGCAACAGCAGCTGGAGAGAGGAGAATATGTGAGAGAAACAACTCTGCAGACACCAAGGTCAGTGAAGAAGCGGCGGGGGGGAGATGCTCCAGGCACTGGAGCAGAGATTCGCCTGTACCTTGTGGAGAAGATCATGGTGAGGCAGGTTGTCCCCCTGCAGTCCATGGAGGTCCATGGTGGAGCAGATATCCACCTGTAGCCCATGGAGGACCCCACGCCAGAGCAGGTGGATGCCCGAAGGAGGCTGTGACCCCATGGAGAGGAGCCCTTGCTTGAGCAGGGCCCTGGCAGGACCTGTGGAGAGAGGAGCCCACACCTGAGCAGGTTTGCTGGCAGGGCTTGTGACCCCGTGGGGGACCCACACTGGAGCAGCCTGTTCCTGAAGGGCTGCACCCTGTGGAAGGGACACATGCTGGGACAGTCTGTGAAGAACTGCAGCGTGTGGGAAGGACTCACGTTGGAGAAGTTTGTGGAGAACTGTCTCCCCTGGGAGGGACCCCATGCTGGAGCAGGGGAAGAGTGTGAGGAGTCCTCCCCCTGAGGAGCAAGGAGCAGCAGAGACAACGTGTGATGAACTGACTGCAACCTCCACTGCCACTAAAGAGGGAGGAGGTAGAGAAAATCAGCAGTAAAGTTGAGCCTGGGCAGAAGGCAGGGGTGGGCAGAAGGTGTTTTTAAGATTTGCTTTTATTTCCAACTACCCTACTCTGATTTGACTGGTAATAAACAAAATTAATTTTCCCCAAGTCGAGTCTGTTTTGCCCATGATGGTAACTGGTGAGTGATCCCTCCCTGCCCTTATCTCCACCCACAAGCCTTTCATGGGGAGTGACAGAGCAGCTTTGGTGGGCACCTGGCGTCCAGCCAGGGTCAACCCACCACCGCTCTCAAAGTCTGCAAAAATGTCTCAAAACCTTTGACAACTCTATTTGAGTTTACACATGCATTTACTTGTAAAAGGTACTTTCTAGCACATTCTTTTTCCAACTCATCATCAAATAAAAAAAGAATGTTTCAAGCGGCAGTGAACTAGAAATAGCATGCTCTTTACATAATACTGAGATCAATAGTATTTAAAGTAGCTGGAGAATATACTAATAGAAGTAGTACTTTTACAATGGCTTATTTGAAAATACCTGGAGGCTTTTACATATCCCAAAGGCATTTCTCATTTGCACAGTAAAGATAATTTTTTGTTTATATCTGAATATTAAAAATGGGAATATAGTTATAGTTATCCAGCAAGAACTGCAAAGACTGCTGAAAAGTAAAATATCATTGGTATGTTACAGGAAGCAACAGCACAGCCATAAAAAGGTACCAGCTAGATTTCTACAATTTTAAGGCAGGCGAACTTCTATTTTGGGACAATGATAGCACTTCAACATAGCAGACAAATAATGGAAACTTACTATTAAGTCCCCCCTGTGAGCCCCAACTTATGCCTTTTACATTTCCCTGGCTTATTTGAGAAAAAGTTACTACAACGAATTGTCTAATGCTACAAATATAAATTAATGCTACAAATGTAAATTACCTGACTATATGGCTAGTAATGCCCACTCAATTTCTCCTATTACGTAATTTTTCTTTTTTCGTCATCACACATCTGCGGCGTGCAAGGTTGTAAGTGAACATTTTGTCCTTTCACACTTGCATTTTTTATTCCTGTCACTATATTCTGCTGAATAAAGTCTGGCTGTTGCTTTTGTCAATTTAAAGACTGAAATACACTGGACAACATTGTTTGGTTTATTATATATATGATCTAGGATACACATAACTACACTTTCTTAGATTCTGTCTGCTTCCATTAGGTAGCTGGCTTCTGATCTCAGGTAATCTATAACAAATATTTGGTGGGCATTGAAAGTTTCTTGGTTATGGAATTTTTGGTGGAAAGAACACTGAGAAAAGAAGCTATACAAATATTGATGGTATCCATGCCACACAGTCCCAGGCAGAAACAGCAAAAGGTTTAAATACATTTCATTCTGTTTCTATCTACTTCAAAATCTCCTAGTAAGCCAGCGCAAGATGGAAAACATTATCAACTTGGATAGGACTGGGTTAATGTCGTTCCCAATATAGATGAGAAGAGAAAAAAGTCTCTAAGAAGACTCCAGCTGTTTTTAATCAGATTTCAGTGTAAATTTTCAATTTCCTCTCTTGATATAATGGTTTAGAATATAGAAAAATAGGCTGTGAGCAGCACAGATCCACCAAGTGACATACTTCAGAAATAATTTTGCTTATAACTATTACTTGGTAATCCCACCTCTTCACCCTTTAAATTCACGTATTTTTTTCTAGATTAACAAAGCCAGAAAATCACTTGTCCTGTAACCTTCTGGACAGCAGCAGTGCTAGGCAGCAGATTTCCTGGAAATTTAATCAACGTATTGGAACTGAGATAAATTGACACTGTAGCAATATAAAAAAAAGTCGTAACTGCTACAAACCAGGGAATAAGAAAAAACACTTTTCTGAAAGGATGAGAGTGTGAAGAGGTATAGTCAAGAAACAGAAGCTACTTAGGAAAAGATTATCAGAAGTTCTAGCTGGAAAAGTTAGTAGAGAATACATGGGGCTGTAATTTGTTTGTGCAGAAGATTCACAGGTAAAGTTCAGCTAGAAATTATTTCCAAAGCAGCAATTAGACCATTCGCAGACAAAAGAGATGAAGCTACATCAACTAAAGAGAAAAATACACACTATTGCTGCATCTATCAAATCAAAGCAACCCCACAGTTCAAAGTGATTAATACAACTTATATATATCGAATGGGTTTTATCCAAACCTATTCCAGGATTCTCTGGGGTAATGACAACACCTAAAAAGATGCTGTTGAAGCAATTTCTTCTTTCTTAATTCCGTAACTCTGAGAAGCATGGGAAAGGTATGATATAGATGTATAGCCCTGAGTTCATGAGAGGTATTCTAAAGCATTAGTATTAAACTGAAAGAAGAGGACATAAAAAATGAGACAGAAGTATGCTGTCACTCTTTCACATAAGAGTACCAATTACCAGCCTCTACACAAAGTGCAAAGTACATATACAGAATCTATCTTTACCTTCATATATTATAGAATATTATTATACACCAGATTTCTGTAGCAAGTCTTCTGATAAGCTAAACACTACATTAAAAGAGTTTCACAAATATTTCCCACCATTGTTAAATAAATTCATCTCATTATCATGCTTGTGGGCATCAAGGTGGCACCTAAGAGCCTCACAATCATTGTATCAGACAAGACAATTCACACCCACTTATCAATTTCTGTTCTAAATAAATTGAAGCAAGGGATAACTACCAAGCATAAAAATACTCTTAGACATGAAGGAAGATAAACACGGAAGACAGACTGCATCTTATATAAGCATACAATTCAAGAACTCCAAATAATTGATTGTATTCAATGTTGTTTAAATGTGCGCTTTCTAACGTCACTATGCTTCAATTTTTCCTAATATCATGAGTATTTTTATACGCAACATGAATCAAAAATGTTAATATAAGCCTGAACATCTCTTTCTGCCTTATTAAGCCTCATGTGAATGAGCTAACATTATCCATATTGTTCAGCTATCCATAAAATGTGGTTAAGGCAAAATAATTTTTTAATGTTTTTAATATAGCTCTGGTTATAAACATGTAATATGCTTTCATACATTAAATACTCTGTTTATATATTTTAAGCAGTTCTTACATCTTTTTATTGTTTGAAGAAGGAAGATTGATACTACCATCACTGTCCTCCTGAAAACATGACAAAATTTTATCATGAAACTAGTCAGTAAGAATCTGCATTTCAACATAAATGAAGGACGCTGTAAATCTGTTTCTAAGTCTTCCTCATGCATTATAACTACTTCCCAAATCAAAACATGCAAGCAATGTGAAAGTGGTACACTGTTCAAACAGCCAAGCTACTTCTCTCTGCAGGTAAGTGCCCCAGTACAGAGAGCCAGAAGTTATTTGACACCATCATTGGTGACCACACGTGAATTCTCAGGTAACAGCTCTCTTAAAACAAGCTGCATGTGCTTATACCATCAATTTCTTTCCCTAGATAAGAATGCTTTACAATATTAGCTCTAGTTACATGACCACTCCACAATTTTGGACAAAATTTTCATTGCTTTATGCAGTACAGAAGATGGGACAGCACTATAGTGAATGCACTCCAAACTAAAGAACTTCATGCTGTATTTTCAGAAGTGGAAGAAGGTTTACTGATCAAGTCCAGAAAGGAAAGATATGAACAAACAAAACACGCCTTCCAAGATCAAAGCACTGAAAGAGAACCCAAAGGAGCCACTATCCCTCCAGGCTCTATGACAAGCTTCCCAAGTAATGTTGGGAAGCCATTTAAAGCAGTTAAAATTAGTTTTTTTCTTTTTTTAAAAAAATCCACTTTTTCATTTTAGAAAAGGGAATGCATGGCAGCCTGACAGACAGAACAGATAAATCTTCCAACCATAGGAGAATCAAGTGTTTGAATTCTGAAAGTCACATTACCAACTCATTCATATTCTCCTTATCTTTGGCCTACAAAAAATATGAACTTGTAAATACTAGCATTCTAAAACAATCAATCACATACTGTGATGATTAACTAACATTTATAGCAATTACATGGTAATATGTAAGTATCATGAGAAAATCATCATCATTAATATCCTCAAAGGAGTAATAATTAAACATCATAGTCATCTGTTCTGTTACCATGTCTTAGCCTTTCACTTCTTCAAAGCAGATAAATATAATCTATATATGTAACTTTTACCACATACAATACCAAAAAATGTCGTTTGCCTCCTCCTACTCTTTCAATAGAAAAAACAGAATATGCAGTACATTTATAACTTTAAAATGGAATTCAGCTGGAGCAGAGCAACCTCAGTGAAAACAGATATTGAAGTATAACTCAATTGACACAAAAAAAGGAAACTTGCAACACATTCTAGGTATTCGACAAAATTTACCAATGAAATTTTTGTAACACATTCTTAAAATCCTACATAGTTATCAAATAAAAAGATAAAGAATACGGTATCAGCAGAGATTTTTTCTTTGTTTTTGGTTTTAGTATCATGTTAAATCTTTAAACTCACCTTTCCACAACTAAGCTTACAGCTTGAGTAAGATCTGGACTTGACACTTGGAGACGTTTCCACAGAGACCACACAAATTCTTTATCAGCCTTAGAAATCGGGAAAAAAGAAAAAATACATTAAATACATGCTACGCCTTTTATAGACGAATCAGTTCAGACGGAACTTCCTAAGCTTCAGTTTGTGCCCGTTGCCCCTTGTCCTGTCGCTGGGCACCACTGAAAAGAGTCTGGCCCCATCCTCCTGACACCCACCCTTCAGGTATCTATAGGCATTTATAAGGTCCCCTCTCAGCCTTCTCTTATTCAGGCTGAACAAGCCCAGCTCCCTCAGCCTTTCCTCACAGGACAGATGCTCCAGTTATACTATGCATATGCAAAAGACAATTACAAAAAAACCACTCTATTCTAGTGAGAATTCCCTACAAGTTATTCACTGTCCCCTGAATAAAAAAATACGGCAAATAGTTCTCTTGAATAAACAAAGTTCTAACCACACAGAAATT
The DNA here is from genome assembly GCF_030867145.1 of Opisthocomus hoazin. Lineage (NCBI taxonomy): Eukaryota > Metazoa > Chordata > Aves > Opisthocomiformes > Opisthocomidae > Opisthocomus > Opisthocomus hoazin. The sequence goes on along the minus strand of NC_134454.1, from coordinate 24,887,454 downwards.
TGAAGGAAGAGAAAGACCTACAATCAACAATAAAAGAGTACACAAGGTAGGTGACATAAGGCAGCAGAAACTGATGTTATTCAAATAAGGCTGCCTTTACCTATATGAATTACTGGTACTTCTAGCAGCAGGACACAATTTCTGTTAATACACACCAAGCCTGGAATACATGCTTCAACATTAAGTTTTACCATATGCAGCTCTTAGATTTTATTTCAAAACAGACAGTAAATCAGTCTTCCAACACACACTCACCTAACCTGCATCATATAAAAGCTTCTGAAAAAATTCTCAAGTGAGAGCAAGAAAACAGCGTTCTTTACACTTAAGAAAGCTTGTAAAAACTAGACGTCAGCTAAAGCCATTTCCAGATTTATATGCTGTGCTACAAGTAAGTTGTTATTTTTGCACTGGGCTATTTTTATTCCAATACAGTTTTCTTACTGGAAGTACCAGTATTGATGTAGCTATGTTACAAACTAAAACCATAATATGTTAATTATATTAAAAATGTTGTGGGGGTGGGGGCACAGAAATCACCAAAAGATGAAGACGAGGAGAACAATAAGAAAGTATATGTACTTAAACCACAGACTGGACTAGGACCAAACCCACTAAAAACAGCATACCACAAAATTAGAAATTAATAAGCCAAAGCAATCATATTGGCAGCTAGGGTCTATTCAACAGGTAGAAATCACAGGAGTGCAGATTAGACTACCTTTTACTAGTTTTTGAATGTTAAATAGAATTTGCATGAGGACAATACAAGCCCTAAAAGAAAAAACAACACTATTACAGCTATCCATTTCCCTGCTTCCTTCTTCTCCCAAGCTTCTGGAACCTGACAAAGTACTAAGATGTCGCTGGTATCATTAGTTAACCAGAACCTCATTAAAAACGCTTAAATAACAGTATTTCATCTCTGCACAACTATTCTAATCGTATTTATCAAGTGAAACAGAAGACTTGAGGTCCTACCTTCACCTGCACTGGCACTGTTCGGTTTCTTCAGAGGTTTCCCACTTAATTTCTTCTTTCCCCGATTTCTCTTTTTTTATGAGCAAGAACTGATTGCACCTCTGGTCACCGCACTGTGAGCCCATGACTTGAAACAGCTACAAGCAACAATCATCTGAGACACAGAACAGCTCAACAGAACTACAAGTTTGGCAGGCGTCACAAGAGTCAACAAAGACCACATACTGTATGATTAGAGTCAATCTCAGGAGCAGAAATTGTTTCGGTTTTGGTTTGTTTGGGTTTTTTTTTCTATTTTTTCTTTTCATTTGCTCCTGATCAGTTTTGCCTTCTAGGAAGCGCTTGAACTTTACAAGCAATATCAGTTCCAGTGTGCAACAATGACTCCATCTTAATGTTTCTCATTCTTCAGAACAAGACCACAACTGTCTTCAGTATAAAACAAAAAGTTCTCTCTAAAGCTACCAGATTTGTATCAAGATTCACCAGCGTATTGAGTCTAAACCATTTTATCAAGATTAATACCACAACAGCCAAATATATTGAATCAATGCATTTAACAAACTTTCATCTAACTGCTTTTGTAGGATGTACGCCACTTTCAAAGTCTTGACCATGAGACTTCACTCCTGATATTTCCAAACAAAACCAAACAATTAACAGTAAAACTCTGTGTAGGAAGAAATGGGGCACCAACTGTTCTTTAAAAGCCCTTGAAGAAATATCATCTTTCTCTAACCAAATCGGCTTAAAAGTTTTAAGAACTCTTCTCAAAACCAAAACTGATGCTACTGTGTGCAAGCAGACAGACAGTAACTAACTGGATTATGGTGCACTACAGTGTATGAAGCCATTCACTTTCTGAAGAAGGTAACACCAAAACTAAGCCATATATCATATAAATAAGAACTCAAATGACTTCACATTAGTATCCAACTCTTCATTCAGTAGAACTGCTAAAAATAAGCTAATTTTCAGCTAGAAATTAAGTTAGAAGACAAACATTGAGCATCATTATTTATTAGGTTACTCAGTTCAGTCCAAAATGACAGCTATCCATCCCTTTTTTTTTAAAAAAAAAAAAAGAAAAAGGTACCACCTCTCATTGTATGCTATTACCTTATGCCACTTAACATCCTTGATTTCTATGTATCTAGTCTGAAAGACTAGAAAAAGTGTGCACTTTTTCAGGTGTCCTTAAAAAAACCTACCACCTCCTGAAAATGGCTTACCATGCCACCTGAAAAGTCACAAAGTGTGTGCACTGTGAACCATGCATTACCTATTGCTGCTCCTCAGGCAGAAACAGAATGAAAAACAAAAACATTTTTCAGATTTGGAAAACCTGCTGCAGGTTTCCAAAAAGCATCAGGATCTATACAGAACAAGGATTTTGAGTACTTTTTAACATATAAAAGTATCTTGTATTTATGGTGGGAGCCCAACAAAGAAAAAACACAAAGCCAAACAAAAACTCACTAAGTAGTAGCAATGGAAATGTGATTTGTTTTCAGTTATTTAGAAGGACAGTGAGTCAGCAGTTCTTGTGCTCTAAATGACACCACCACTTTGAGTATACGGAAATCTTTGAACCATAATGGAGGAATAAGCCTCTATAGCTAATAAACTACATCTCACTCTAATTTTAAAATAATTTTAATTCAAATCTCTCAGTTAATCAGCAACTGAACTTATAATAGTGTTTGAATATTTTCCATATCTTGGATACACAATTCACTGTGTCTTTTTACACTGAACTACTTAAAATCTCTAACAGATTAGTCTAAGGGCTACGAAGTCACTAGAGCCCACAAAAGTCCAAATATAAAAAACTGCCAACAATATTCCACCTGTAAACACCCAAAAAACTTGAGTCAAACAAACAATTGAAATTTCTGATGCTGCTTTATGAGATCACGAGCTTTGTTTACTTCAGTTTTGCTTGCTTTTTTAAAGATTTAGATTTCCTTTCCATCAGGCTTCCTTAGCTTTTGCCTTTACTGTCCTGCATAGAAGACGGACAGAAGTAGCTGTTGAGTTTCCTGTTTATTTATTCGTTAGAAGAGTTGAGACACTTGGGGTTCCGCATGACTCCAAAAAACGCCATCAAGTATCACGAGACTCACTACAGGCAGTGGCAGTTGCCTGTTGCCCTATCCTGCAGGTTCCTACACACTACAGGTCACAGCTGGGGAATAGCACAAGGCATCACAAGGGAAGAGGATAGTGCTCAACTTTCAGACACATACTTCTAAGTACAGCATTCCTTCCCTACACAAAAAGGCAAAAAAAAAGGGAAAACTACAATAACCTATACTGAATTGTTTATGGTGAACAAGTATATACCAGATACATATATGAACAATACAACAAGAGGGAAATGCTCACATCACTCCCGTGGTTTTTGCTGAGTATCCAACATGTACTGAGTCACTGACAACCTAGTTTCTACCCAAAATTTGCCAAGCCTCTCAGAAATCAACCTTTTAATAGCAATAAAATATGAAGTTTCAACTAATGTTATCTTCCTAATGAGAACACAGATACTCAGGCACAAAAGATCTCTTTTAACTGAATAAACAGTTCACATTAATCTCAAAGCACCTATATTTCACAAACAGACTACTTTTGAAGTTGTCCAAAGAAGAGTAAAATCAACTCCAAATTGTACTAATGTAATTGCCACTCCTTACATAACTGAGTTTTGCAACGTTTCTGTCTGTGCTGAAAGAACGGTAGATGAGCTAGCAATAAAAAAGCCAGCCTAACTTACAAAGAAAAATGGTTGCAGTAAGGAATATTGAATGTGAACAGTAAGCACTAAAACTTGAAAAAAAAAAAAAAATACCCAGCTAAACAGAATGGGCTAAGTAGTATCCATTAAAACCAAAAAAAAAACTCACCACACACAAACAAAAAAACCTCGCACAAAACACAAACAAACAAAAACCTTCCCAAGTCATATGGAAAAAAGTGAAAAAAACCACTGGCATTTCCAGACCTGCAAAACAACACCATTTCAATAAATGCTGTTTATTTTTGATGATGCCAGGAACTGGTATTTAAACTTACTACTGCAACCTATGAATAAGTACACACAGAACTATGAAATAATGCTGTAATTGTATCAACAGATATTCTAATCTAAATCAACAAATGCTTTTCACTGCATATTTGTATTTCTGCAAATGTACATACAACAAAGCAGCATCCTGCCTAACTGGCCTTTCTGCCAAAAGAATAAGGACACAAATTATTTAACAGCATCTTCAAATTAAAAAAAAAAAAAATCATCTGCAGTTAAAAACCTGTGAACTTTATTACATAACGTTTACACAGAAATGTACAAAATTTCTCATTATGGCAGTAAAACATTAGTAAAACATTAGTCAATGAATGGGAAGTTACTGTAAGATGTGACTTACTTCTCTTTAACATGCCAAACATTTTAATAGCTATAATTGTTTCATTTAAATCTATATGTAATTAAGCATTTTGTATAACAGAATCAGTTTAGCCAGAAATTATTACAATTTTAGGATCAAAAGAAGTTTAAACAGCCTGTTTAAGCTCTTGGCACAATTAATGGTCTTGGTAAGGCTGTTCCCTGAATGGTCTTAGGAGCCAAACAATTTCTTTTGAGAAAGTGCTGCTCAGACTGTCTGAAGTTGGCACAGAAAAACACTGCAGCTGTCAAGGCCTGGGATGTATCAATCTTCAGCATACCCAAGGAACATTCAGCCTACTCAAGTGTATGTTAACAGCTCAAGACATCAGCGAGAGTGTACCTTGAACAGCTGAGAACTTATACACACAAGACAGTATACAGATGTCATTTGAAAGGTAGTGAAAATTACTCATTAAAACTAAGATTATTCACAATACATCTAATGTCAGATAAAGACACTCATCCTGTGATCAAGTTTGCATGCCAGAACTAAAGAATTACGCAAGAAAAAACAGAGCACACTGCGTATCCCCTGAAAAGTGGTATTTGCCCTCAGCCTACAGTGAAAGTAAATGTAGTTCACCACCATACTGAAAGACATACAGAAATGAAGAGTACCTTAGGCCCTGAGCGAACTGCACAGCAAAGCAAACTGGATTTTTTGTTACTGGTTTTTAACAGCAGCAAGCTCAGAAGCAGGGACAACCATAAGATGAGCCACTGACAAGTTATATGGCATGACTAGCTACAGCACAAATATTTGCTTGCAAGTGAAGTCATAAATTTATTAAACATTAGTGTAAATCGCAAAACACAGAATCCCTCTGGATTACAAGCAGGGAACGATAAATGTTGTGGTTTAGATTAAAACAATTTACTTTCCTTTTGGAAGACAAATCCAAGCATAAACACTGCTCTGGACATTTGATATCCAAAGTATGTAAAATTGTATCCATATTGTATATAGTTATTTGTCTAACGGAAACTTAAAAGTGATCTAAACATATAAAGTTCTGAGTATTTTTACACTGCTTTATCAAGAAGAATTAGCTGGCTTTCTTTTAAAGTAATGATACTGAATAGCTATAGGAAAACCTTTTAAATTAGCAGTGAGAGAAGTGCCAAAAACACAAGCAGTATCTCTCTTTATTTTGTTCACAGGAACTATACAGCCATGACAGTTTGGGTATTAAATTTACGGGAGGGGTTAATTTTTGTGGACATGTCTATCATGCACTGTGTTGAGAACAAACTGAAAAACCTCCTCCTTCAGTGTAAATTCATACATCAAGCATCTCAGTTACCTACAGTCTGAAATTAGTACTCTTTTTGATGCTTCACTGTTTTTACCTCAAAGCATATAAACTATTAGTAGTGTTCATATCATACCTTAAATTTTTATAACATTAAAAAATGATTTACTAATTAGGTAGATGCTATCTTCTGAAATCTGGAAGAGAACAAAAAAACAACCAAAGAGCAAACCCCAACTAACCAACCTCTTCCCATTTCCCTGTCCCCTTTTTCTACTGATAGAAAAGAACAGGGTACGTACTCTTACATTAGTTTTTTAATCAGTAGATACCCCCAAAAAGGGAAAATGAAACTGCTGAATGGACAGAGGAAGCCATTGGTAATTTTTTTAGTACAAACTCTCTAACAATTAGATACTGATAACTTTCTGTATTATGAAGTGAATATTTCAGTACAAAGTGAAATATGCATGACTGTCAGGCTGGAAGAATTCGTATGGAAATGCAAAATACTACACAGAATAGAGAAACAAAAATGGCTAGTATAAGCATTGAAACATCTACAAAAAATTTTTTAATATGGATTGTTTTGGACTCCCCTAACATCTAGTGTACATCTCACTAAAGAACTGCAGTCTTTAATCAAGCTGACATAGACAACTTAACAAAGAAGTGACAGGCTTGCTTCCTGATGTCTCATAAGACTTCTAAACTCACACTGTCGTGTGCTGCCAGCGCACACCCTCCTGATCCTGCTGTGCCAGTGTTTCTTCATGATTTCCAGACATGTATTATATTCCTAAATAAGAGGTATTCTCTCTTGTTATACAGTGGGGCCTCTTCAGCATGTGTCACCTCCTCCTCTGGCGATGCTCCAAAATCTTTGCCTTCTGGCCAGTCCATGATTTCCTCGAGAATTCCTGGGCGACTGGGGTTTCCCATTCGGGCGCGCTGGGTGATCAGCGCGACCCACTTACTCCACGTCGCATCGGTGGCATGATGCGCAGAGGGGACCCAATGTCACTCCAATCTTCAAAAAGGGCAAGAAGGAGGACCCAGGGAACTACAGGCCGGTCAGCCTCATCTCCATCCCGGGAAAGGTGATGGAGCAGCTTATCCTGGAGGCCATGATCGAGCAAGTGGAAGAAAAGAAGGTTATCAGGAGTAGTCAGCATGGATTCACCAAGGGGAAATCATACCTGACCAATCTGATAGCTTTCTATGATGACATGACTGGCTGGGTACATGAAGGGAGAGCCGTGGATGTTGTCTACTTAGACTTCAGCAAGGCTTTCGACACAGTCTCCCATAATATCCTCCTAGGGAAGCTCAGGAAGTGTGGGCTGGATGAGTGGTCGGTGAGGTGGATTGAGAACTGGCTGAATGGCCGAACTCAGAGGGTTGTCATCAGCGGCGCTGAGTCTAGTTGGAGGCTGGTAACAAGTGGTGTCACCCAGGGGTCAGTACTGGGCCCAGTCTTGTTTAACTTCTTCATCAACGACCTGGATGAAGAGTTAGAATGTACCCTCAGCAAGTTTGCTGATGACACCAAACTGGGAGGTGTGGTAGACACACCGGAAGGCTGCACTGCCATTCAGCGTGACCTGGATAGGCTGGAAAGCTGGGCAGAGAGGAACCTGATGAGGTTCAACAAGGGCAAATGCAGGGTGCTGCACCTGGGGAGGAACAACCCCAGGCATCAGTACAGGCTTGGGGTGGACCTGCTGGAGAGCAGCTCTGCGGAGAGGGACCTGGGTGTCCTGGTGGAAGACAGGTTAACCATGAGCCAGCAGTGTGCCCTGGCTGCCAAGAAGGCCAATGGGATCCTGGGGTGCATCAAGAAGAGTGTGGTCAGCAGGTCGAGGGAGGTTCTCCTTCCCCTTTACACTGCCCTGGTGAGGCCTCATCTGCAGTACTCTGTCCAGTTCTGGGCTCCCCAGTTCAAGAAAGATGAGGAGCTACTGGAGAGAGTCCAGCGGAGGGCTACAAGGATGGTGAGGGGACTGGAACATCTCTCCTACAAGGAGAGGCTGAGGGAGCTGGGCTTGTTCAGCCTGAAGAAGAGAAGGCTGCGAGGGGACCTAATAAATGCTTATAAATATCTGAAGGGTGGGTGTCAGGAGGATGGGGCCAAGCTCTTTTCAGTGGTGCCCAGCGACAGGACAAGGGGCAATGGGCACAAATTGAAGCAGAGGAAGTTCCCTCTGAACATGAGGAAGAACTTCTTCCCTCTGAGGGTGACGGAGCACTGGAACAGGCTGCCCAGGGAGGTGGTGGAGTCTCCTTCTCTGGAGATATTCAAGACCTGCCTGGACAAGGTCCTGTGCAGCCTGCTGTAGGTGACCCTGCTTCAGCAGGGGGGTTGGACTACATGACCCAGAGAGGTCCCTTCCAACCCCGACCATTCTGTGATTCTGTGACCCTCTCTTTGCCCAGGACCAGGAATCGTGGTGCTAGGAGGAGCTGTGCTTCAGTGCCCACCACTTCTGAAGCAGCTCGAACGCCTTCATATGCTGCCAGAATCTCTTTTTCAGTGGGAGTATAGCGGGCCTCGGATCCTTTGTATCCCCGGCTCCAAAACCCCAGGGGTCGACCTCGAGTCTCCCCTGGTGCTTTCTGCCAGAGACTCCAGGTTGGGCCATTCTCCCCGGCTGCGGTGTAGAGCACGTTTTTAACATCTTGCCCTAACCAGACTGGACCAAGGGCTACAGCATGAACTATCTCCCGTTTAATCTGTTCAAATGCCTGTCGTTTCTTAGGGCCCCATTCAAAATCATTCTTCTTCCGGGTCACGTGGTACAGAGGACTCACAATCTGGCTGTAATTTGGGATGTGCATCCTCCAAAAACCCACAACACCCAGGAAGGCTTGGGCTTCCTTTTTGCTGGACATAGCTGCTATTTTGTTGATGACATCCATTGGGATTTGACAGCGCCCATCCTGCCATTTTATTCCCAAAAACTGGATCTCTTGCGCAGGTCCCTTGACTTTACTTCGCTTAATGGCGAAACCGGCTTTCAGAAGGATCTGAACTACTTTCTACCCCTTCTCAAAAACTTCCTCCGCTGTGTCACCCCATACAATGATGTCATCGATGTACTGCAGATGTTCTGGAGCTTCACTCTTTTCCAGTGCAGTCTGGATTAGTCCATGGCAAATGGTGGGACTGTGTTTCCACCCCTGGGGCAGTCAGTTCCAGGTGTACTGGATGCCGCTCCAGGTGAAAGCAAACTGTGGCCTGCACTCTGCTGCCAAAGGGATGGAGAAGAATGCATTCGCGATGTCAATTGTAGCGTACCACTTGGCTGCCTTTGACTCCAGCTGATATTGAAGTTCTAGCATGTCTGGCACGGCAGCACTCAGCGGTGGTGTGACTTCATTCAGGCCACGGTAGTCTATTGTCAGTCTCCACTCTCCAGTAGATTTTCTCACTGGCCATATGGGACTATTAAAGGGTGAGCGAGTTTTACTGATCACTCCTTGACTCTCCAGCTGGCGGATCAGCTGATGAATGGGGAGAAGGGAGTCTCGGTTGGTACGATACTGTCGCCGGTGCACCGTTGTGGTCGCGATTGGCACCTGTTGTTCTTCAACCCTCAGCAACCCCACAACGGAAGGATCCTCCGAGAGACCAGGCAAAATGGACAGCTGTTTAGTTTCTTCGGTCTCCAAAGCAGCTATGCCAAAAGCCCACCGATACCCCTTTGGGTCCTTGAAATACCCTCTCCTAAGATAGTCTATGCCAAGGATGCATGGAGCCTCGGGGCCAATTACAATGGGATGCTTCTGCCACTCCTGCCCAGTGAGGCTCACTTCAGCCTCCAATACACTCACTGGGACTGAGTGCACCCTCAGGAAGTTTGCCGATGGTGTCAAGCTGTGTGGTTTTGACGTGCTGGAGGGAAGGGATGCCATTCAGAGGGACCTTGACAGGCTGGAGAGGTGGGCCTGGGTGAACCACACGAAGTTCCACCAGGCCAAGTGCAAGGTCCTGCACGTGGGTTGGGGCAATCCCAAACACAAGTACAGGCTGGGCAGAGAGTGGCTCGAGAGCAGCCCTGAGGAGAAGGACTTGAGGGTACTGGTGGGTGAGAAGCTCAACATGAGCCAGCAATGTGCGCTTGCAGACCAGAAAGCCAACTGTATCCTGGGCTGCATAAAGAGAAGTGTGGCCAGCAGGTGAAGGAAGGTGATTCTGCCCCTTTACTCCGCTCTTGTGAGACCCCACCTGGAGTCCTGCATCCAGCTCTGGAGCCCCCAACATAAGAAGCACATGGATGTGTTGGAGCAGGTCTCCAGAGGAGGGCCATGAAGATGATCCGAGGGCTGGAGTACCTCTCCTACAAGGAGAGCCTAAGAGAATTGGGGCTGTTCAGCCTGGAGAAGAGAAGGCTCCGGGGTGACCTTCTAGCAGCCTTCCAGTACCTGAAGGGGGCCTACAGGAAGGATGGAGAGGGGCTTTTCACAAAGGTGTGTAGTGATAGGACAAGGGGGAATGGCTGTAAACTAAAAGAGGGCAGATTTAGATTAGATATTAGGAAGAAATTGTTCACCATGAGGGTGGTGAAACACTGACACAGGTTGCCCAGAGAAGCTGTGGATAGCGCCTCCGTGAAAGTATTCAAGACCAGGTTGGATGGAGCTCTGAGCAACCTGGTCTAGTGGAAGACGTCCCTGCTCATGGCAGGGGGGCTGGAACCAGATGATCTTTAAGGTCCCTTCAACCCTTACCATTCTATGATTAGAGACAGATAACACGGGCCCACCAAGGGCAATTTAATGGCATTATACAATGGAGCGACTGCATCCGTGGACAAGTGAAGAGCTATGGATGTCATCTGCCTAGACTTCTGTAAAGCCTTTGATACAGAGTCCCACAACATTCTTGCCACTTTGATGGATGGACTGTTAGATGGATAAGAAATTGGCTGGATGACCGCATCCAGAGAATCACAGTTAACAGCTCAATGTAAATGGAAACCAGTCGTGAGTGGTGTCCCTCCAGGGTCCATACTGGACCAATACTGTTTCATACCTTCATAAATGACATAGACAGTGGTACTGAGTGAATGCACCCTCAGAAAGTTTGACAGGCTGGGGAGGAAGGGATTAAGAGCAGCCCTGAGGAGAAGGACTTTGTGGATGAATAACTGGACATAAGCCGGCAACGCGCACTTGCTGCCCAGAAAGCCAACTGTATCCTGGGCTGCATCAAAAGAAACATGGCCAGCAGGCCAGACAGTTCTCCCTCTCTACTATGCTCTCATGAGACCCTATCTGAAGTACCGCGTCCACCTCAAGGAAGCCCAGCACAGAAAGACACGGCCCTGTCAACGCACATCCAGAGGAGGCCACAAAAACAGAGGGCTGGTACACCTCTGCTGTGAAGAAAGGCTGAGAGAGCTGGGGTTGTTCAGCCTCGAGAATAGAAGGCTCCAGGAGACCTTAATAAAGCCTTCCAGTATTTAAAAGGGGCTTATATGAAAGAGACCTTTTACCAAGGCCTGCAGTGATAGGAGAAGAGGCAACAGTTTTAAACTGAAAGAGGGTAAATTTACATTGGACATAAGCAAGACATTTTTCACCACAAGGGTGGTGGGACACTGGAACAGGCTTGTGAATGCCCCATCACTGGAAGTGTTCAAAGCAAGGTTGAACGGGTCTTTGAGCAATCTGATCTACTGAAAGATGTCCCTGCGCATGGCAGGGAGGTTGGACTAGGTGATCTTTAAAGGTCCCTTCCAACCCAAATCGTTCTACGACTCTGATCTCTATAACACATTGTAGATTCCCACTCACATGCTGAAGGTAATTTGAAGTATTCGCAGACAGACATACTTTGAATAGGTAACTACCATAACAAGTGCAAAAATATGTTTGTGGGTTGTTTTTGTTTCAAATATGAAATGGAGTCCTTTGCCGAGGGACAAGGAGCAGCAGAGACATCTGATGAACTGACCATAATCCCCGTTACCCATCCCCCTGCTGCTCAGGTGGAGGAGGGAGAGAAACGGGAGTGAAGCTGAGCCCAGGAAGAAGGGAGGAGTGGGAGGAAGGTGTTTTAAGACCTGGATTCATTTTCTCCCTATCTTACTCTGATTTGATTGGTGATGAATTAAACTCACTTTTCTCCCCAAGTTCAGTCTGTTTTGTCTGTGACAGCAACTGGTGAGTGATACCTTCCTGTCCTGGTCTCAACCCTTTCATTGTATTTCCCCTCTACCTTGTCCAGCTGAGGAGGGGGAGTGATCGAGCAGTTTTGGTGGGCACCTGGCATTTAACCAGGCCAAACCAAAACAAGAGTTCTCAATAGTAGTGCTCTTCAGAGACCCATTACTTAGTCATAGCTATCTACACCCACAAATTCCTAACACCGCAAAGGACTGGGCATTATACCCATCATTCACAGGAAAAGCGCACAAGCTAAAGAACGTTACACTAACAAAAGCTCCCTAAAAACAGTATATACAGCTGCAGAAAAAAGACAGGGTACTCTAAGTTTTTGCAGAACCACAAAGTTAGAAAGAAAGTCCTCAATTAGGAAATACCACCTTATTTTAGCAGCGAGAGATGCCATGTTACCTTTGAAATCAAAGCTGCAAGGAATAAAATGAAAAGACTGTTCGGTTTTATGAAACTAATAAAGGGTAAATTATTAGGACACTTGTTTGAACCCAAAACAGCACTTTCAGCAAATAAAGAAAGAGATCCTAGGCTGGAAAATATAAAATGAAGCTAATCAAACTAAATTCCTCTTGTGAATATCTTCAACAGCTTAAAGAAAAAGAGGACATGGGCTTGCTTCTTCCAACTCTCCATATTTCCAGCAACACAAGACACTCAACTGGATGTGGAAAACCCCGCATCACACTGTCTTGTTCAAAAAGAGAATTTGAGGAAATATCCACCACAGGATACTTTAAAGAACCTTTCCTATCTTTTTAGTTACATAATAGGGGGCATTAAAGTGTCTGTAGTTCAGCAGTTAAGAGACGGAGAGCTAGGACACCAAATACATATCTTCTGCTACAGGAATGCACATTATTTTGCACCAAATGAAATAGCTTCCACAAAAAGACTGCAAGAAACCAACCACAGAATATACCATAAATCAATTCTGAATATACAGAGTCACCAGGTGGTTTAAAGAAATGTACACGATTCAAGAGAAAGTACATGAAAGCTAAAGAAAAAAAAATCTCGGCCCAGAAACTCCACTCATAGAACGACCTTCCAGAGATACAGCAATCATTCCTCTTACAAAAAAATAGAAACAAACAAACCACCCTGATTTCCTTTACCAGAAGCAACTACACTTGTAAAAACAGCACCTCCATCTGCCCCCAAAAAATACAGAATCATGGGAGAAAACGAAACAGGGGTAAAACACACACCAGATATTTTAAATACCGAGCAGACTCAAAACATCCAAGGAACAATAAGAACATAGCTGTTCAAGATTTTCCGTGGAAGGGTTTTGAGACATTAAGGTGGTGGGCAGTAGCATAAAACCCTAAAACAGCATGCAGCAGTTAAAGCAAGTAACAGAGACCAAATGTGTCACAGCTTACCATTTGACCTCTGCCTTTCCACTGCCTCCCAACAATGTCAAGCCAGTTACAGAAGTGGAACAACAAAGTCCCAAACGAAAATGAAACAACTGGAAAAAAAAAAAAAATCCATGTCTTCTTGGCCGTTGTTTTGAAGAAAATTAATCAATTCCTCAAGTAATTATCCAGCAAAATTAGGAGAAGCATTGACATTAAAAGTCTTTTATTGAGTGATTATCAAAATAATTATATAATGCTCTACTGCAGACACAACAAACATTTTCCCAAAACAGCTTTATACAGAGGCAAACACGCTTTAGATTTACTTTTTACTTTCTCGGCTTTATATAGTTGTCCTCAGCAGACAATTTGGGAGCTTCAGAATATAATCTTAATTTGGCTTTCTCATTTTTGCAAATTCCATCACAGAATTACAAGACAAGTGTTCAAGGGCAGGTTGGATGAAGCTCTGAGCAACCTGATCTGGTGGAAGATGTCCCTGCTCATGGCAGGGGAGATGGAACCAGATGATCTTTAAGATCCCTCCCAACCCTTACCATTCTATGATTCTATGAAAATCGTTGTGCTTTCAACAAGCCTTTCTCCAAGACCTTGCAAATTATGATTCAAGCTCCCACAATATTTTTAGAAGTTTAAAGAAAATACCAAATAGTGCAAACCTAAGCTGCAAAGGTCAAGACTTACCAGCAGAATTTCAGCTTTAGAAGGGAAAGGAGAAACAAAAGGAAATCTTAAAAAAATCATATTTGGCTCTGTAGGCACCTTTACTTGGTGGGAAAAGTTACTTTAGAAGACAAAAGAAACTTAAAAGAAGAAAAAGATCCTAGGTTTGAACATATACGCCACCATCCCAGACGAGAAAAAGGGTCAGCTATTCCAGGGTCCTGTTGCAGAAAAGAGACAACAACCAAAAGCAGATGCCTGGAATACTTGTGGTTAGAATGAAGCTGGCATGTACAATACTTCCACTAAGACTCAGGAGCTTCATTAGCCAGAGACGGCTTCCATGTACTTAGCCAACAGACTCCATATCGTCAATGCACTCCAGTTGCCAGTGGAGAGACTGCATTTTGAAGTGCAGTTTATATGACAGTGAATATAATAGTCCAAGGAAGTCTGGAGGAGTACAAAAGAAACTCGGCATATTTTATTCAGGTGCTAGATAACTGTTGCATATATACACCTCTATAACCTTGTTTACAGTTCCCTAGAAACAATCAAAACTTTCAGCCTCAATCACTCGATGAACAGGCCTTTTCTCCTCTGGAAAAAAATATCCCAAAGGCTAATAGCTAAACAAACACTTCAGGCTAATCCTTCAGTTCTTGTATATGGTTAAACTATTAAACTAGCTTTCAGTTCAGAAGTCTAGTTTTGGAAGTGCAGTTTACGTGTCTGTGAATGTAACACTTAGAAGAAGAAAAAAAAAAAAAACAAGCAAGCAAGCAATTTTAACCCGTTGCTAGACTGAAAGCTAACACACTCTCACTAACGTCTTTTTTTAAAGACATTTACATAACATTTCTATCCAAAATGCCTGCTAAGGTAGTCTCCAAAAGAGATAACCGTACTCAATAGCACAGAACATAAGGCAAGGAAAATCTTAACAGAAGCTGAAAGGCCTTCACTGTGAGGGTATTTACATGCTTGTACAGGTTGGCCTGAAGGGCTGCAGAGTCTCCACCTGTGGAAATACTCAAAACCTGACTGACACCGTCCTGGGCAACCTGCTGTAGGGTGGGGTGGAACAGATGCCCTCAGGAAGTCCCTTCCAACTTCAACAGTTCCACGATTCTGATTAACAAGACCTACAAATGTTAGGTGATGCCTTAAGACAAGAACCAAAGAAGATCCTCCACCCAAATGAAACTAAGGAAATCACAGCAGATGAAATACAATTCCACTACAGGAATCAGACGGCCAGTAAAAACTTTGTATTTAAAGTGTGAAGAAATTAGAAAGGCACAACATTAACACTGTCCATACATATTTATGTTTTCAAACAGCTTGTCTTTGCACAAAGTTTTCATATGAATTATGAACTTAAAACGGATTAATTATCCCTGAATAATTTTATCAGTTGAGTTTAAAACCAGCTGAAGAATCTTAGCAAAGCCTATTTTAGTTCCAATCTGAATTCAGAGTAACTTCACAAAACTTCAAAAAAGGTTACCTATTTTAGATCAATCCTACTTCAGAAAATCTGCGTAATTGACTAGGTTGTCACCTCTTTTACTTACTGAAATCTGTTTTCCCCTTTCTTTACGTACAATAGGCATGCTTAAACATGTCTCTCTACATTTACTGATGGATTAGTGAAGTAGTAAAGCCTGTAGATGTCTATCCAACAGTGCTTTCAGAGAATAATGTCTGCTTATAGACTACTGATTCACTGTCCTTTTTATTTTATCAACAACCTGAAATAAATCCTGAAGAAACACATCCCCTGTTGTTAGAAGGATGGTATGTATTGGATTCTACCTAGAGCTGGAGAGATTACTGCAGAACACTGACTGGGTTCTGTTTTCAAATATAGGAACTACTACTTTCATGTTCTTTCTCGCTTGCTTCCCTCCCAGAAAATTATCAGATCTGATACAAGACAAAGGTAGAAAAATGGCAAGATAATATGCATGAGACTTAAAAGAAACACATTTTAAAATATTTTCTGGTTGCTGACTTCTAAATGATTGGAATCGGTTCATCAAGCAACAAGCAGAAATGCACGTATAATTGAATGAATGTGAAGGTGCAATCAGATACTTCACTATGATGTAGGAAATAGACGTTTAGTTCAATTTTGCTTTAATTTTAGTTTGATTTTGTTATATAGCTTTGCAGCCATATCGAGGCGAGGATTAAACCTCTGACATTTAGTTTGGTCCTATTCTTTGTAATCTTGCTAATAAGGACTGCTGTGAGCTCAAATGTAGATAACAAGGACTGGTGCGAGACAAGGACTGATAAGGACTGATAACCAGAACCCTATTGTCTGTAAGAAACTCCCCTCTAGCTGGCACTGGTTTGGCAGCTTGGAACTCAGCCAACACAGACAACTCAGCAGTTTTGGGCCAAAGGTGAAAAGTACACAGTGAGGAAGACTATGAGCCCTCGTGAGGAAGACTATGAGCCTTCATTCAGAAGACCCCCACAGATGACCACCAGATGACATTGCGCAAGCACTAAAGAGGGGCAGAGTATGATAATGAATTCCCAGAACTAATTGTAATAATCCAGCCCACTTAGATAAACTTTCTAATAAATAGGTGCATGCTTTGTAACTCGGTGTGCAAGTTAGGAGGAGCGATCCCCCTTGCACCCGGCGCCATAATACAACGTACCTGCTTTATAACTCTCTGTGAGTTGAGGAGTTTGTCTCCGCACATCAACTACAATTTGTGCACATCAAGTTACATTAGCAAATTGATTAGAAATTCAGATTTGTACTGTTTACTTGAAGTTTATTATTTGCAATGCTATTCAAAAATATTTTACGCTACTAGGTTTTAGTAATATATAATTAATGCTCAACTAGCAAATGAGCAGAGCGTTGGGCCTTCCTTCTGCATCTACCAAATTTTGTGTGATACTATGTATCTACATATCGAGAAGAGGAAACCAACTAAATTATCATTATAAAGAGTTTTCTAAACTTCTTCCACAAGACTTCCAAGACATCCCCAAACCATTCATTGTTCAGTACTTCTAACCAGGATTTTTACTGACAGCTCCCTCTCCCCGTAGATCTCCTACGCAACAAGTTTTTGCAAGAGATCTGGATTCCGCCCACAGCAGAAATCCAATGCCAGTTGCCAGGTGCACCGACGCTGCTTGAAGCAACAAATCACTATTAACTGTAATGCGGATGCCGTTTTTTGTTCACAAATATGACTGTGCCAGCCCAGGCCTTCATGGATTTAACCAGCCTGTGTCCCACAAGACAACACTCCTTCTGCTATCAGGACGCGGTGAGAAAGCAACCAGAGCATTAGATGTCACCTTCCTCCTTGACGTATTCTTTTGGTGTAATCCACTTTTCCAGCAGTGAATTAACGCAGATTTTTCTATGACAAGACCTCATATTGCCAACATTTTGTTATTTTCATGAAATGTAGCTAAACATAAGCAATAAAGACCAGCTGGAAGAAATTAGGGAAGCGTACCTGCGAAAGGGAGGTCACACGGAAGTAAGTCTAGGGGAACTTTTAAAAGTACAACCGTAATTATTCATAAAGCCCTCCCTCTCAGGAACGGCCTGGGTATACTTAACCCTGCTGGAAGGTCGGGAGAGAGATTAAACGACATCTAAAGGTTCCTTCAAGACCTACATCTCTATGAAACCCCTCTATTTACTATTTTTTTTTTCCAGGAATTGCACAAGGCAGCACCTCAGTGCTCTCGCCGCCACCCATCAGGTGAAGAAACGGTGGCTTCTCGTGCGCGGGGAGGGGGAGAAGAAGCGTTCAGACCAAGGGCTTGCTCTTCAGGCAGAGTCAGAGCCCGGGCCCGGCTTTACCCACCTCGCGGAGCTGCACCCCGCTGAGGCGAATCGCCCTGCTCCCGGAGCTCTGCTCCCGCTCCACGCCGCCTGGCTCCGCCGGAACCGGGAGGCGAACCGGCGGCACTCCGGCGCGGGACGCGGCGCTTCCGAGCTGCGGGCGGGCGAGGCCTCTCTCCCCACCCCACCCGCGCCGCTCCCGGCTGACCCTCGCCGCCGCGCCCGGAGGGGACAGCCCCGCTCTCAGGTACCTGGCAGCGGCTCAGCTCCTCCGCCAGACTCCGCAGCTCTTCCTCCAGCTCTGCCACCCGAGGCGCCGCCGCCTCCGAGCGCCCCGAAGCCATCGCCGGCGCGGCGGTGAGAGCCCCTGGCCCGCTCCGCAGGGGCGGCGAAGAGAGAAGAGGGTCCGCGCCCGCCCGCTCCTGAGGGAAAGAGGAGAGGAACAGGGCTGCAAACCATACAAATGAAAACTTTCCCCCTCTCAGCTCCACTTACCGCTCGGGCGAGCGCCGGAAACCGCAGAGAAGAGGGACGCGGTGCAATGACGTCAGCGCAACCACTACCCCGACCAAGCGCAGGGGCGAGAGGCAGGTTTGAATTCGCCCGCCCGAGCGGCAGGGCCGCGCATGCGCCGTGCCTGAGGTGCCGCGCCGCGCAGCCGTTGGGCTTCCGCAGCCGTTAACGGGCGGCCTGTGCGCGGGCGCGGCGTCGGGGAGCTGGAAGGAAGGGCCCTTCGCTGGCAGGGACCGGCGCCTCGGAAGGGCGGGCTGGGGGTAAGCGCCTGCCCAGGGTGGCATCTGAGCGTCGTTTCTCCCTCACGATGCAGGCGCAGCTGCTGCCGGGCTGAGGTGCTGGGCGCGGGGTGCTGCAAACGCCTGAGAATCCCGCGGATTTCTGCCCCTGCCCGAGCGGCAGGAACGCCTCGAGTTCTCTGACGCCTCTGCGGTGATTGCTAGAGATTTGGATACGAGCGGTGCAAGTGTTTCTGGGTGTTCTGCTGTGGGGTGCTGAGGCTCCAGCAAATTCTAGTTCAGTAAGAATTAGCGTGCCTTTCTGGAGTTTATTTTCTTCTTTTCTCTGAATTAGGTGCTAACGTTTGCGGGACGAGAGTCAGAAACCCGGTTTTAGAGTAGGTCTTGGCAGTGCTTTAGGATGCATAAGCACCCAAACTCTCTGTCGCGCAGGAAAATTATTCAGATTCATTGTTTCCAGACTTGGATTTGAGACCCCACAACTGAAAGCCAAGAAAGGCGTGTAGATTTATGTCACAGTACATGAAATATTTGGGGTGGTGCTGCTACATAAGTTTTCTCAATCTAAAATCAGGATATGCAGAGTACTTGGTTTTGAAATAAAGGGTTAAACGATGTTGCCAGAGCAAACCTTTTCATGTTTCCTGTAGCCTGCGTGGGAAGCAAAACACTCGTAAAAAGACTAGAATTTTTCCAAGACACATGAATAAAGAAGTTGAAACGTGAGGTCCGGATATTTTTTAGCCTGGAAATAAGCACCAATTGAATTGCATTTCACCAGTGTCAGTATCTTGCTATAGGTATATTATACATATTTTTACACGGAAGTGTGTTTTCCCCTCCTTTGTCACTTTTGCACAGATTGCGGAAAATTTGCCCTGGATACACCACTATGACAAGAAATAAAATTCTTACTGTGTGTGAAAGCAGAGAAGCAAAGGGGGGTTACTCATCATGCAAACTATAATATATATTAGCATGTCCAACCCTTCCACCTGCGGCCCTGGCAAAAAGATTCCAGCATCTTTGGTGATGGCTTTGCCTGTGAAAGTTGTTTTTTGCAGCACACTGAGTTCTCTAGAGTCCCTTCTCAGAAGAAGAGACTATTACTCAAGGCCAAAATACCTATTTTTATATAATTTTATATGAAAGGTTTTTTATTATGACTGCAATTATTATCTGTGCAATTAAGAATGTACATTTAAAGGTGAGAGACCACATCTGACTATTCTCTGTCCAGTTATATGGAGATGTAAGGAGATTCAACAATTACCTGATCAATACCATGTCTCTCCTTAGAATGTCCTTTATAATATTTACTGTTGCTCATTGCTCCTTGTATATTGTATCATCTTATATTAGTGAATCTTACACTTTCAATTATTTATCTTTGTGTGTAACAACATGTTCATTTAACCATAATAACCATACTGTGATAACTCTTAACATGTTTACACTTTTACCTTTTTCTTTGCTTTGAGGGTTTTTTTTTCCCTTAAATTATCCAGTCACTATGTAACATGTAGCCTTCACTTTTTCCACATCCCTGCCTTTTAATAGCTGTCTTTTTTGCTTTTCATCCGTTTGCTAATATTTTTATCATTGTCCCCTTGACCGTTTGTTCCTTGTTACGCATGGACAAGAAGAAGCTAACCTTACTTAAAAAACAATATACTTGGATTAACTGCTAAACAACTGTAATGACTAAATGGGATTTGAAAACATGTTCCAAGTACAAGGTCGTACAAAGTTTAGCCGAAAAGAGTCAGTTATTACAGGGGCTAGGTTCGCAGCTTGACACAACACAAAACCAAAGGCCACAATCCCTGGAACTTTACAACTTAAAAGATAAATTTGTGTGTTTGCTATTAGTGTAGACACATTACCATAATAAGAACACAAGCAAAACTTTCCTACAGCCAGACACTTATTTTATGGACATAATATTTTTGTATCGTTTAATCATCTTCACGTTTGTTTTCCTGCCATTTCATGAGTTAGCTCTCTATATAAGTTTCTAGTTATTGACCCAAACAGCATTCATGATAATTCTTAGAATATTTTAGAAAACCTACAACGTGCAGTTGGCAAGGTTTGATGAACTGGGAGACCTTGCCTTGTCTCAGAGAATCTTTCTCCCAAATCTTTGTATTTTGGAACACCTGCATTTACAGCTATGAAATGTGTGACAATGTTAGGCAGAATTCTTCCAAGCCTAAATATTTCCCTTTGTATTTCACTTTTTTCAAATGAAACAACATTCAGTTTGACTTGGGTCAACACAAAAAAATCTCCTAATGCACAACTGTTGAGTAAGCATGCAATTTTTTGTGGCTTTTCCACTTGTAAGAGGTCTATTAGAAATACATTACACACTTCATATCTAGTTGCTATGGCTTTTGTCAGTTACAGCGTCTGTGAAAGTTACACAAACAAAAGTGCTAAGTTGCCTTTGTGGCAGGAAACATAAATGTTTTATGTTTGGGTTTTTTTGCATTTGGGAAGTTCCACATCTTTGTTTGAAACATGTCCATATTACAAATATGTTTCAGTTACTTCTAATCACACAATTTCTTTTCTCTGTCTATTTACTGTCCTTATCTAAATGTGAAATAAAGCATTATTCCATCCGTTGTGGCAACCCCCAATACTGCATTATTAGAAGTCAAGAAACACAAGTAGATAATAGAGCATTCTCATTTTTTTTTAATCAAAATATGCCATTACTGTTGTGATTTTAATTAGAACTGTTAACATTTTCTACTAATGAATTTGCATGTCTCCTAGGATTTTTATGTTGACCGTTCTTGTTCATCACCAGTAGTTTGGTAGGAAACAACATCAGACAGGTACTTTCTGAAAGATGCTTTTCAGCTACAGTCAGCAAAAGAAGCCAAAATTGTTGAAATTATTTCTAGCAGTTTTTGGTGATGTCCTCATTATTTTAGAAATTTATATGTTTCTCAGGAACGTATTATAACCCTACAAGTACGCTACATCTTGTTTAGACAATGAATTCAAAACGTACTCGCGTCCAGTCGAGGTTTCTGGTGGTTTTGTGATGTGGGTTTGGTTCTGGGTTGTGGGGTGTTTTAGCTGACTAGCTATAAGCCAGTTTATCTATGCATTCAGGGCTGCAGGGGACATTTTTTATATTTTTGTGACAGCTGTAAATACTAACATGATTATAGTTGTAGGAAGTTGTGGGATGTAAAAGTGGCAAGGTCTGCAGGAAGAAGTAGTATCTGGTCTTAGACCATCTGTCATAACTGAGAGAACACAGAGACCATTTAGATGGAACAAATTGTTGAAAAAAGTGTTTTTCCAAAACTACCTGTTTTTTCCAATTGCATCAAATAAAAGATACTACTTCAGAGCTTGTTCCTACAATTATAACATATTCAATTGAATTTGCACAGTTAAAAAATCAGAGCTGGAAAAAGTAATATTGGGAGCCTAAACTCAGTGGCATGGGGACCTGGAGTTCCACCGCTGGCGTGACTCACTTTTCACTCAACAAAAAGGTGTCATTTGAGCAGGCAAAAAGTTGCAGAGGTCTGATCTGTCCCTGAGAAGACAAGAGCTAGAACTACGTAGCCTCCTAAAATTTGTCAAAGTGACTAGGATATGGCTTCGTGGGGAAGTTTGCTTTGGTTTACTGCATACTTCTCTACTACACACTACACCTTGTGTGTCGGCTTGGTATGTAAACATCAGCGGGCAGCTTACGTTCCCCGGAGTTGCTACACCATGTTGTTGTCCGAGGACTCTCTAGCGTCGCCTTGGCACCTACCCACTTCCTAATACAACCAGGAAGGCTGCAGTTTTCCCTTGTCTTTAAAATAAGGCCACAGACCGTGGCATGGCACCCTTCGAGGCAATGAAAAACACAGACCACTGATATAAACTCGGGCGCGTCAGCGGAACAAGGCTCTGAGGAAGGAGGCAGTTAACAGCGTCCTGGATGTAGGGATGGAGCTTGGCCCACCCTGCAGCACCTGCCAGCAGCATGAGGCCCAGTGGGACGGACCAACAGCTGGAGGTCATTAAGAGGGGGAAGCAGATTCCTGAGCTCCGCTGTCCTGGCAGAGGGCAGTTAGGTTTGTGCTGCAGCAAGATGAGGAGATGGGCTTAGCTGAGCCTTGGGAGTTGAATGTTTCATTGTTAATTTGTTTCTTAGTGAAATTAAACCTCAGGAAGGAGCTGAGCTTTGACCTTGCATGTGGTGTGTAGCCTGTGTCATAGACTAACTGGGAGAGTCACCTTGTTATGGAAGGGTTGCATGGAAAATGAAGAGCTAGTTCCAGCACCCTGAAAGAGGGTGTGAAGAGTACGTGGCCACCCAAGCTCAATGAATAAGACACGATACCCTTCTTAACCCAAGGAGTGGTTGCTGGAAGGGGCAGCACTGGCCATGACCACCCAAACTTTGTAGAGCATGCAGAGGACACAGATGAGACTCTCCCTAACCCTAGGGATGGCAGCTGAGAACATACACCTACACATCCTCACTCTTACCAGCCCATTGCATTCGTGCACATGCGTACAGCACAAGAGCTGCAAACATATGCAAGCGCCTCACAGTCTACCCATTTTGAATATTAGAAATCAGTTTTGCAACAGTTTGTCTGTTTTAGTATTCCACACTGGTGAGCAATGCACTGGAACATATTAATTTTCTGACGGCAGTCATATTAAAGGAATAAACACTGGAATTAAATAAGAATTTCAGCTTTTTTTTTATTTTAATGGCTACATTTTAAGTTTCTATCACTCAGAAATAATAAAAGAATTTTGAACAGAAGTTTTAATGTGAATATCTAAGGCAAGCTGCAAAATTCATTTAAGTATAGCTTACCTCCGTTTACATGGTGGAGGGGTTAAGGTGTAGTCAGGTTAAGTCACAGCAGAGTGCACAGCAGTAGCCTTGATAAAGCTACAATTATTAAATAGGGAATAAATCGGAACCCAGAAATGTTTTTGCTCATAACAGAGCCAAGGCATATGATTTTCAGGTCTTTGTTTAGCAATTCATACTGTCTTTAAAAAAAAGACCTTAGGAAAACAAATTGGAACAAAATATAAGCACTGGTAGTTTAGTCAAAAAACATTTGCAGCAATTAAAACACTTTCTCTAGTTTTATCGATGTACTTAGATTACTGTTTTGTGTTATTTTACGGGCACGAACTTTTCAAGAAGACAAGATACTTGCTCCCACTCTAAGATAAGGGGATTTTGACACCTCGGAATCATATCCCTTTTGCATCTATAATCTTGCTGGATTTTTTTACTTGATATTCTAAGCTAAATGTCTTTGTATTTGTCTCAGTTGACCATCAGATCTAAGTTACAGTTATTTTCAATCAGTTAAACTATTCAGAAAATTCTTCAGAATAACAAGCAAGAGTCCATTTTTATTATCTGTGTGCACTGTGGCAGTAGCTAAGAGTTACTTGGAGGCCGCTTTGTACTGCAATATTTCAGTTGTTAACACTGTTCCCAAAAGCAGTGTTTGCTATAAATTCCCAGCCCAAGGGAATACAAAACAGATACTGCACATTGCATTCTAGGGTGGTACTGCAGAGTCAGCCCAACATGAACTCTTCTTGCAGCCTGAACTCCATCATCACAGTGGGACTCAACTGACTCAATCTAGTGAGATAGGGCTTGTGTATTTTGGCAGCGATGCAAAGTTGTAACTTTGAACTTTGCTTTCCTACCGTGGTTGGGTTTAGAGTAACAAAGTGAGAGTCTGTGTCTGTTGATTTAAGTTTTTAGACACACTTTCTATACAACAGAATTGCTTCCTTAAGAGACAGACAATATTACAGAATGAATACTACATATACATCTGTAGTTTCCAATAAACAAAAGTATTATAAACATAATGCAGACTGCGAGGAAAATTATCTGGCATAAATTCATAAACAAAAAATATTCTTGCAGCAATGAAGATATTTTTTTAATACTGAATATCTATAAATGTGTTTGTTAATTTGCTCAGCAGTTTCATTCTAGTAATGTGCACAAGATATGAGCTGATTTAAGCATATAAAAGAAGTTAAGTTTTGAAGTCACAGTGAGGATTCAGAACAGACCTTTTCATGCTCACTTATTTGTGGTGTGGACAGGCAGTTGTCAGATCATATTCAGTTTCATATTCACAAAACAACATAGGAATAGAGTTCTTTCTACAGTTTATTTTTAATTCTAGTATAAAAGTAAATAAATAACATTCTGTTAGAGTGGTTTGCCAAGAATTATTACATACCTTTCTTTTTTTCCCCAGAAAATGAAATTTAATTATTGCCAGCTCTCACAATTTTATTGCAAGCTCCCTGTTATTGTTATTTTCCTTAAAACCCCTTCTGGAGTCCTTTGATTACAGAAGAATTTCTAGGTTGTTTCTTCTGCTGCTTTTAGCACTTCTATCCCTCACAGCAGTATAGAAATACGACCCAAATGTGATCTAAGAACTTAAAATCTGAAAATCAAGTAAAAATAGCTCTTAGGAATCACTTTTATTTCCATTCTGACCTGTGCTTTTTTGACACTTAGTATAGGTAAGACTAGATATGTCTTGTAAACAACAGCAAAAAAAAACTAATTTGGTTTCACTACCCAAAAAATGGTAGAAATATGCCAATGAAGACTAGAAACAAATAGTAAAAAAACAATACTAATATTTTTCACTATTTTGGTTGTCTGAACTCTTACTGCAATATGATATGTTGAGACTGTGAAAAATATAAAGAAAATATGTTGCTGAGACAGCAATTACATTAGATCATGCGTTGATTTGCCTTTACTCAGGGAATGAGATATAGCTACAAACAGAAGAATGTGTGTAGTCCCGTCTTGCAAGCTAACTCTGCTTTTTCATTATTCTCAGGTAGGGCTTTGTGTTCCTAGTGAATGTCAGGTTGTCATCTGTCTCCCCTGACCAGTGCTGCATCCTGACCACATGGCTCCTGACCATGTGTTGTGTTTTAGGAGTATGATCAAAATGATCTGATCCCTGAGTTGGTCTGACCTTCTGCATGTGCTTTCTGGCAGTATTTCAAGATCTAGAAAATCCTTTGTGTGTTCAGTCTTTTATCTTCATTGAGGTGTCATTTCTGAGCATCCAAGGTACCAATGAACCAAGTTAATTTAGATGTTGGTGCTCTGACAAACAACTTCTGAATAATGCAGCGGCAGTTTAAAATATAATCTTAGTCATCTCTAGCCCCCTGCAGATGGACAAATCTTGCCTAGAATCTTTTAGACAAGGAGCAGAGCAAGCAACAGAAGACAGTAACTTCTTAAAATGTTGTAGATTTATGGGCTAGATGATAATCGTCGTATAACCTCCAGGAATCTCAGGAACATAGTTTGGACTATGAATTCTTATTATCTATTTGCATAATTCTGTTTTTGTCTACTACACATGGGGAATACTCATCTGGCATATATGAAGAATATATCATATAGTGCTAACAGGATTATTACCTTATATTTTGCAGTACATTGCAGCATTCCTGCCAAATACCTTGATTTTTAAGGCAAATTTGGAAGCTTGGTGCTAATGCCTCAGCTATGCCTTGCTCAGACACCACTTTGAACATTTTGGTTGGTATTAATAAGACATAAGTCTGCCAAGTCAAGGAGACCCACTTCATTCTGAAGCCTCTTGGTGTAAGAACAGACAGTGGAAATGTAACCTAACACGAGGGTCATCAGCCTGCTACAAGTGCTTACCCAATTGTACAGTATTTATTAGGGGGTGGTTCTGACCTCATGCTTCACAAAAACCTATTCTATTTTTCTTACAGTATTAATTGTAGGGGAAATCTCAATTATATTTATTTATATTATAGATTAAATGTTTGTGGGACCAAAGTCGCACTTGTGCTCCCCTGACTGACTTCAGCAAGCAGACATTCTCAGTCATTGTCCTTTTTCCGTGTCCCACCGTTGTGTAGTGAGAGGCTTGACCTTTCTATTTAGAAATATTTTACAAGAAACAATCTCTGAAATAGTAGCAGAAATTAGAAGGCCTACATTTGGGCAAGTCATCAAGTCATGCTGGAGAGGCACAAAATAACAATGCTTCAATGCCTGGAGAACACGAATGAAAAAAAAAGTATTAAATCTAAAAGATAGTACTTATGCAAGGAAATTTCAGCAAAAGCTAGTAATTTCTCCCAGTAGCTAAACAAAACATGGCTGTGTGAAGATAGGTCTCTGCCCTTAAATAGGTTTCTTATTTTTCAGACATAAAAAGTAAATCATCATGAGAGTTCCAAAAGATATACTATGCCTGGATACAGCAGAAGATTTGGTATTCTGGTATCCTAGACTAAATCAATAACTGGCATCCTATCTGGTCCAGTTATTGAGAGAACATGATTTGCTTTTTCTTTGCATCACTTTAATGGATTTCTTTTCCTACTGAATAATACTTCTGTATGAATACTCTTTTAAAATTATTTGGGTGAAAATTCCCTTTGCACAGAGTATGTGCTTGTGTAGGATTATATACAGTAGAGTGCTGCTTACAGAAGTGCTGTTACTTGTTTCTGTTACATTCTAGTAACCAAAGCAATAAAAAGCAATGTATTTCACCATTAACTTCACACAAAGGTTCAGGTAAATATGCAGACTCACTTAACAAATGGAAGTTCTGAATCTACCCATCCTTATCAGCATTCAGGGTAATAGAAAAAAAGTTAGAAACATATAATAGAAGGTAAAATAATAGCCTTCATTAATGTGCTGATTTTTAAATAATTATGTTCAGTTGAGAACTATAGGTTACATTGATAAAGAATTGTCATAGAAATTATGGCTTACAGAACCAAAATTACAGCAGGTTGGTGTGCATGCATGTTATTCATTTGCTGATTTTTCCCCCCCTTATCTAAATGACTGTTTCTAGGACTGGAACAGTACCTGTCTGTCACTTCCTTCAGTCCCAGTAGGCATATTGCCTTTGCCCCCAGAAACTGCATTATCTGTAATTAAAGCAGAGAGTACTTTTCTGTAATCTTGGGCCCATGTCTAGACGATATTCAGTATGAGTTGCAGCTCTACTGAACAGCAGGACCGCTACTTTATTTCACACTCTTTCTATGGCTAACAAAACTTCAGCTATGTGTTTCAGTTCCTTGGAAATGTATAATTTTATTTAGTAACTTGTCATTTGTCACATTATCCCTGCCCTTGATACCTCTTCTGCTCATCAGTCGCTTTTACTCCGAGCACAGGAAACTCAATACTGTCGATTTACTTTTAAAATCTCTCAGAAATAATTATATTGTGTGTGTGTGTTGCAAAGATCTCCATCCATTCCAACCTAGTCCTGATGACTAGGGGACATTAGACCCCAAGAGACCTCATACCATTCTTTTATTTCCTTCATTCTGGCACATTCAAGCATAGTCTTTGACCATCACCATCTCCTTTATTTTTACTTTCCTTTTCTGAAAAATGCATGCCTTTCTACACATTAGAAACATGCTGTTTCCAACTCTTATTCTTCCTTATTCCCGCCTTTTGCACATTTCTCCATCTTGATCATCAGTGCAAGTAACATATCCTCAGCCAGGTCCTTCTTCTGATCATCCCTGTGGTTATATTGCTTAATGGGCCATCCATCTTTTCTAGAAGTTGGCCCTCCATGTCCTTTTATTCAGCAGTGGTGACAAATTCTTAGGTATGTTGGCAGCTTCCTGTATTCCATCCTCCTTCAGTTCTTCTACCCTACCCTGTAGACTACTGTAATCTCCATCTTCTCTGTTCTTCGGACTGTCTTCCATAAAGTCTGTCAGTGTCTGCACACAGTCACCTTTGTTTGGCAGTCACTGTATGGCCTTGCCAGTCATCCTACTACCCATTGCCTGTTCCTTACTTTGGAAAAATTAAAATACTTTTCCATCCAGTGTACATCAACATTTTTCTGCAGTATGATGAGCCATCACCTCTCTCTGCAACTCTGTAGTCCTCCTCAGAATTTTTGTTCCTTTCTGATCTCTTGAATGGAGTTTAAATTGATGTTAACTATAGCGGCTAGTAATGAAGAGCAGTATGGTGGGAAGTACTGAAATTTTGTCCTTTCTTCTCCAGGCCAGTTAATTCCATTCCAAGGTCCTTTTATTCATAGTCTGAGGCAATCCTTGTATAGACTGTACATATAATTAATTCAAGGATTTAGAGGGCACATGGTGTCTGTGCAAAACCTTCCATACACAGTATTTCTCATACATTTTATTTCACTAAATGGCACATATCTAGTATAGAGGAGCCAGAGCCTTCCCATGCAGTAGCACTCACCCACCCACAGTTACCAGTATCATCTGTCTGCTGACAGTAGGACCATCCCTGCCTACTGCTTCTTGCCCCGTGCCTCCTCTTCTTCAGCAGTCACCTGGAGATATGGTGCCACCTTCCTCCCTAGGAGTCTTTCTGTGGGTTTCACAGAGAGAGACCCAGGCAGAACTCACAGAGCTGAGCACTCTCTGCTCAACACAACAGGAAAGTGGATGACGTCTTTTAGGAAGAAGGAGAACACAGGAGAAGTACCATCCGCTTTGAACAAAATGCCCAACAAGAAAAGTTTTACCAGAAAGACAGTGAAACTGTCTCCTTTACTGTTACCATCTTGGCCAGCTTTTCTAATTTGTTTTTATCCGTGATATTTCAATGATAATAACCTGGCTAATAGATGATTGTGGTGCTGATACAGTTCTAAGAACTGAATTTTCCTTCAAATCCAGATGGCAGAAGAGCATAACCAAATACATTTTTAAGCCAATTCATACTGGCTAGGAGCTTAAGCTGAAGGCTTGTGCAAAGTCCTAACACAAAAGCTAGCTACAATATACATATGGTTAATGGGGATTGCCTTAGCATATTCTGTAATGTTGGTTGCCATCATTCAGTAAAAAAAAACCTAAAACTTTTGGACACTCCTCACATCACATGAAAGATTTACAGAAAGCAGCCAGCAACTGCCAGTGTGAGGTAGCCAACCTGATGAAAAGGTAACATGAGAGAGATCAAAACAGGTTAATTACAAATTGTCCTTTAGTTTTTTTGGCTGTTGGTTATTTCTTGTGGTCTTGAGTAATCTTAGATATTCAGAGCATATCCCAAAGTGGCTCTCCTCTATGAATTAGCAGCATTGGAAGAAAACAGTTAGGTGTGTCCTTGATCCTTTAATTTGTTGGCAAGAAAAAGTGTAACTGCTTTCAACAAAAAAAGTCTGTGAAAGAACATGGATCTGAATCATAGGTTGTACTGTTTGATGTGGCAATGCCAATTCTTTCTATTACATAAACCTGTTACTATTTTTACACCCTTTGTACCTTTACATCTCATAATATACTCTGATTCTTTTTGATACTACAAAGTTCCTGGGCTGTGTTTAGGGCTTAGGTGATATCACCACTGTGCAGTTTTTTAAGAAATTACTGCTAGACCTTATTAAGGGACCTTAGTATGTATTTGCTGTATGTGCACAGCAAATCCAGTTTGTCAAAATAAACCCATCCATGCTACATTGTACTACAAGCAGGGCAAACATTACATGCACTGTAAAGTCAGTCTGAACATGCTTGTATGACCTGAATGTTAAATTTGCAATAGATGTGGAGTATTAAGCATCAAAGCCACAGAGTGAATCTCGGGGCCTCCTTCAAACTGGTATCCCAAGGTCTCTAGACAGCACTAATAGGCAGCATAGCGTAGCATAAACTGATAGGGTTTTTTGCAGCCTCTCATGTAATGGGATTTTCCTTCCTTTTCAACTTAAATATAAAAAATAATAAATTTTACTCAATATCATTATCACTGAATCATCAGGATATCTAAAATTTTCACAGAAACACCACCATATTTTTTCTCTGAAGGAAATAAGCTGCCATTATAAAGGACAACTGAAAGACAGCCATCCAACAGTAAGAAATAAAAGAGTCTAATAACTCAGCACATGTTTATTTACTATGATTTTGTACAAGTTTCCAAACACAACAAAAAGCAAGAGAGACAAAGGAGCACTGGACATTCCAAATGGAAAGTCTGAAAACAACATACTATCAAACAGCTAAAGGTTAATTAAAACTTTGATTGCTGTTTCATAGATGTCTATAAACTGTCACCACCAAAGCTGAGTCATTGTTAGCCAATATGCTTAAAGATCACAATGGGCTTCCAGCTATTAATAGATTCTTTTTTGTTATTAGTGGATTCTATAAATATTCTGATTTCCAGAAAGGGTAGGCAGCCAAAATAATGAACCTCTTACAAGAACACAAGAGTTTAATAATAATATTAAGGTTCTTGCAAAGATATGCTTGTACAATTTGTTAATTATTATGCTGTCCCTAAAACAAGCTGTATTTATCAATAGCAGTTAGCATCTATAGGTAAGTTAGTATAGATAATTAAAATAATCTCACAGGATGGAGCTATATGAACCATCTGTAAGCTGACAAAGCATTCAGTTTGGTTGAGTGGCTCTACCCTGCCCTACACCACGAATACTGAAATTTTATCATTTAAGGCCAAATAAAATTGGCCACAATGCAAATTTGACTTACAAATTTGGAAGAGTAAAACATAATAATAGCATTAATACTATTGTTATCAGTATCAGTAATAGCATCAGTATTATTAGCTCCTTGAAAACTGATGGGAAGAAATGTATGGTTTTGTGTTACGGTAAATAACAAACACACACACGCAAAAGTCAAAGATCATAGAAGACTATTAAAGACAGTAAAAGCTTTATTTACTTTTTGTTTCAGCTCCTGTTTTTTTTCAGGAACTTGTTCAGTATTGTTTCTTATGTCTGGAGTACATCATGAGTCACAACATAATCGGAGTGTGAGTAATGTTCAAACAACAGACACTTTCCAAATCAGAATGATGCTCCAATCGAAGGTTGGATTTTTCCTCAGCCTTCTGTTTTATGTAAGTATTTAGACCTGACCACAATTACTATAAAGTGCTAAAACTCAAAATTATAAAGGATTGTGATCATTCTTTCTTAAAGCAGTAAATATCTACATGGTATAAAAGGTGTAGAAAATTATGTCCTAGTTCTGAAAATTCCCACACCTTTTGCAAGGATCAGTTTAGTTCTTCTCAGAAAGAAAAGTAACACTGATCAGATCACTTCTTTTTTTGTGTCCAAATGACTTAGTAATTTCTGGCTCAGTGTTTTTGTAGCCATTATAATACTGGTGAAATCTGCAGAAGGGTGAGGTCAGGAAGGAATTTTCCAGCTCCTCTTATTTTTCTCTAGATTTTATGTCCCTTTTACACGTCCATATTTTAGTCTTGGTCATGCAGACTACAGCATTTATAGTCATACACTTTTCTGAGAACTCAATTGTACCAATTATCCGAAGAGGTTAATACACTGAAGCATAAAAGGGAAAAATAAAAGTCATTATAGCTTTTCCTTTCTTTCTTCAAGTATAAATTATTATGATAACACTGAAAATAACTCACAGATGTACTGTACATACTATGTATGTGCAGTAAGAATCTTCTATATATAACTAAAAATAATTTAAAATTCAATGAATAAAGTAGCTAAATATTCAAACACAATCCCCATTCATCTAGTATCTTCAATACTCAAAGCAGCAATGAGATTCTTCTCACAGTAGGTTTGATTTTGTGTTTTTCTATAGATCCTGTTGCTGCTGCACTTGCAAATGGTTGTACTCCATCCACCTATTAGAGTAAGCGTAAGTCACTTGTGCCAGTATCTACAGCCCATTATGGTAATGGGAAGACTCCCTGATCTTCACTGGATTTTGGATTGGATCTTCTTTTGCTGTTCCCTTGTACAGGTTATACCACTACAGATTCACTGGTTCCTCCCCCCTCCCAAGAAAACAGCAGGAGACAGGCATGTCCCCACTGCTGTCTGAAAGATACTGCTCACACTCCAGTTGCTCCAGTTCAGCTTTAATCTCACAATAGCAGATGCTGTATATGGCAAAGAGCAGTTTTCTTTTTTTGCATCCAGATTGCTGGAAGAATCTTATTGAGTGGACTATTTCTGACTACCTTTTTACTCAGAGTGAACCAACAGAATCTGCGTTCCTCATGAGAATTTTAAAGCTACTTTTCCAGTATTTAAGCAAATGGCACAGGATTGGTTGAGACAGCACCTCACTGTAGTATAAGAATTTCTTACTCTGGTAAATTCTGCTTTACTGTTTGGTTGGGGGGATGGGTGTGGTTTAATTAATTGGATGCTATTTTAAATTCCTAGTGTGTATTGGCCTATTCATGGGAACTGAATCTATGTCTCCTCTCTATTGCTATGTATCAAACGAGCAAGAGGAGCTGGAAAGAGTCGAACATTGCTTAGTAAAAGCCACACAGCTATAATAGCTGAGCTAAAGCAACACTTGATGAAAGAGAGACTGAAGTATCCAAGGAGAGCTCAGAAAAAGATGAAATATCTGTTTACTGTATGGGAAAGAGTAACATGCCAGTGTTCCCAGACTTCAATAATATAGTTGGTTCATTTTTCTGTTTCATATCTGGTCTTATGGATATGCAGTACCAACTGCATCTAGTTGTAATACCTTCAGAAATTAAAACAGAGTTTTTCTTGTCCAGTTCACTGCACAACAGTGTGGTGGTTAACTCTTCTTTCAGTTAACACCATCAGCCACATAATCCTATGCATACTCCAGCAAAAATCTTTTACATAACTGTACCTGCTATGCTCTGCACCGTATAAGACCTCGGTTGATGGAACAACAAATCCCAGAAGTCTCTGATTGAGTTTCCACTTCTGAAACCTGAACATAGAGATTAGTTCTTTTTTTTACTTTTGGTTATTCAAGACTGAAAAGGCAGATACAGGTGAAGGATTCCTAGCCAAAAACTGGATACTATGAAAGTGGTCAGAAATGCATTTCCTAATGATGTCCATCTTGAACACCATATCCTAAAAAAATTAAAATGAAAACCAAAACTCTTCAATATTATGTATCTTGCTTGACAGTCAAGCCATGCCCTAATTCCCTCAGCTCAACTGAAACTTGATGTTTTCAGCTGAACTGTGGGGAATGGAATTCTAATAATAAGAGGCCATAGTGTATTTTATCTCCTCATCATCTGGCTCTCAACCATCAAAAAGACCTGAAGAGGAGAAACTAATTTGGTTAACAGAACCAAGAATTAGTAGAGAGGAGAAGCAGAGAGTTTAGAGGGAAAAAGGAGGCTGGAACCTTGAGAAGGAACAGGGCATAAAATTTAAATGGGAACAAGCTGATAAGTGTAATGGCAGCTAACACCTGCAACTGTATGAATTTCCACTGTTCTGCATCTAGTTATTTCACAGGTGAAACCTGTTTTGAACAGGGCTGTAGTTCACTAAAGATCCCTGATAGAAAACAAAATAGATTGCTTGAGAGAGATACTCCAAAGAGGCAGTGTGGGGAACATGCTTGTGCATTGGTAGTTTGCCCTGCAGTCTTCCTATAAATATATACAAAATGCAACTTTCATTAGTACTAAAATAATAATGTGATGTTTATGGTAATATGCAAATTATTTTCATAAACAGACCCACAAAGTATTTTACACAAAATGACACACATAAACAAACATGAACTTGGCAGATAGGGAAAATATTTCAGGAATATTCCTTTGCATTTAAGAGATACATAATTTAGAATCATAGAATCATAGAATGGTAAGGATTGGAAGAGACCTTAAAGATCATCTGGTTCCACGCCGCCTGCCATGAGCAGGGACATCTTCCACTAGACCAGGTTGCTCAGAGCTCCATCCAACCTGGCCTTGAATGCTTTCAGGGAGGGGGTATCCACAACTTCTCTGGGCAACCTGTGCCAGTGTTTCACCACCATCATGGTGAAGAATTTCTTCCTAATATCTAATCTAAATCTGCCCTCTTTTAGTTTACAGCCATTCCTTGTGAAAAGTCCCTCTTCATCCTTCCTGTAGGCCCCCTTCAGGTACTGGAAGGCTGCTAGAAGGTCACCCCGGAGCCTTCTCTTCTCCAGGCTGAACAGCCCCAACTCTCTTAGCCTGTCCTTGTAGAATAGGTACTCTAGCCCTCTGATCATCTTCGTGGCCCTCCTCTGGACCCGCTCCAACACATCCATGTCCTTCTTATGTTGGGGGCTCCAGAGCTGGATGCAGTACTCCAGGTGGGGTCTCATGAAAGCAGAGTAAAGGGGCAGAATCACCTCCCTCGACCTGCTGGCCATGCTTCTCTTGATGCAGCCCAGGATACAGTTGGCTTTCTGGTCTGCAAGCGCACGTTGCTGGCTCATGTTGAGCTTCTCATCCACCAGTACCCCCAGGTCCTTCTCCTCAGGGCTGCTCTCGAGCCACTCTCTGCCCAGCCTGTACTTGTGTTTGGGATTGCCCCGACCCACATGCAGGACCTTGCACTTGGCCTGGTGGAACTTCGTGTGGTTCACCCAGGCCCACCTCTCCAGCCTGTCAAGGTCCCTCTGAATGGCATCCCTTCCCTCCAGCACGTCAAACACACCACACAGCTTGGTGTCATCGGCAGACTTGCTGAGGGTGCAGTCAGTCCCACTGTCCATGTCGCCGACAAAGACATTCAACAGCACCAGCCCCAGTACCGACCCCTGAGGCACAGCACTCGTCACTGGTCCCCAACTGGGCATTGAGCCATTGACTGCAACTCTTTGTGTGCGTTCGTTGAGCCAGCGCCTTATCCAACGAGTGGTCGATCTGTCAAATCCATATCCTTCCAATTTAGAGACAAGGACATCATGCGGGACAGTGTCAAATGCCTTGCACAAATCGAGGTAGATGATGTCAGTTTCCTGCCCTTTGTCCACCAACGCTGTAACCCCATCATAGAAGGCAGCCAAGTCGGCCAGGCATGATCCGCCCTTGGTGAAGCCATATTGGCTGTCCCCTATCACCTCCTTGTTATCCATGTGCCTTAACTTGGTTTCAAGGAGGATCTGCTCCATCATCTTGCCAGGCACAGAGGTGAGGCTGACTGGCATGTAGTTCCCCAGGTCTTCCTTTTTTCTCTTTTTAAAAATGGGGGTGATGTTGCCCCTTCTCCAGTTGGTGGGGACCTCTCCAGACCACCACAACCTCTCCAATATGATGGAGAGTGGTTTGGCAACTTCGTCCGCCAGTTCCCTCTGGACCCGCAGATTCATCTCATCAGGCTCCATGGACTTGTGCAACTTCAGGTTCCTTAGGCAGTCTCGAACCTGGTCTTCTCCTACAGTGAGTGGTTCTTCATTCTCCCAGTCCCTGCCTTTGCTTTCTGCAACATAGGCACTGTGGCTAGAGCACTTGCTGTTGAAGACTGAGGCAAAAAAGTTGTTCAGCACCTCAGCTTTCTCCACATCCCAGGTAACCAGGTATCCAGCTTCCTTCTGCAAAGGGCCCACACCTACTCTAATCTGCCTTCTGTCACTGACATACCTATAAAAGGCTTTCTTGTTCCCTTTGACATCCTAGGCCAGAATTAATTCTGTCCGGGCTTTAGCTTTCCTAACTTGCTCCCTGGCTACTCAGACGATTTTTCTATATTCCTCCCAAGCTACCTGTCCTTGATTCCATCCTCTGTAGGCCTCCTTTTTCTGCTTGAATTTGGCCAGGAGCTTCTTGTTCATCCACGTAGGCCTCCTGGCGTTTCTGCCTGACTTCTTGGTCGGGATGCACCGCTCCTGAGATTGGAGGAGGTGATCCTTGAACACTGACCAGCTTTTTTGGGCCCCTCTTCCCTCTCGGGGTTTATCCCACAGTATTCTACCAAGCAGATCCCTGAGGAGGCCAAAGTCTGCTCTCCTGAAGTCCAGGGTAGCAAGCTTGCTGCGCACCCGCCTCACTGCCCTAGGGATCTTAAACTTCACCATTTCATGGTCACTGCAGCCAAAGCTGCCCTTGAGCTTTACATTCCCCACCAGCCCCTCCTTGTTGGTGAGAACAAGGTCCAGCATCGCACCTCTCCTCATGGGTTCCTCTATCACTTGGAGGAGGAAGTTGTCCTCAACGCATTCCAGGAACCTCCTGGCTTGCCTGTGCCCTGCTGTGTTTCCCCTTCAACAGATGTTGGGGTGGTTGCATGAGGACCAGTGCTTTTGAACGTGAGACTTCTCCTATCTGCCTATAGAGGGCCTCATCTGCTCCCTCGTCCTGGTCAGGTGTCCTGTAGCAGACTCCCACTGTAGTGTCACTAGCCCCTGCCCTGCCTTTAATCTTGACCCACAAGTTCTCCGTGGGCTCCTCATCCATTCCCAGGCGGAGCTCCATGCACTCCAGCTGCTCTTTGACATAGAGGGTGACACCTCCTCCTCGTCTCCCCTGCCTGTCTTTCCTAAAGAGCCTGTATCCTCCCATCCCAATAATCCAGTTATAGGAGCTGTCCCACCACATCTCTGTGATGCCAGTGATCTCACAGGCCCACAGATGTGCGCATATCTGTAGCTTCTCTTGTTTATTCCCCATGCTACGTGCATTTGCATAAAGGCATTTGAGCTGAGCCCCCAGTGAAGCTGCACCATTGCTGCCGCACAGCTCCCTGTTCCGTACCCTAGCGAAGGTCCTCGCTAGCACACTGTCCACTAGCAGCTGAGTTGCCACCCCCAGGCTTTTCACTAGCTAGCCTGGTTTTATCCCCTTCCCCCTTCCAACCTAGTTTAAAGCCCTATCAATGAGCCCTGCTAACTCCTGAGCTAGGATCCTCTTCCCCTTTTGCGACAGGTGTACCCCATGTGTTGCCAGCAGGCCTGATGCCATGTAAACTGATCCATGATCAAAGAACCCCAAATTTTGCTTATGACACCAAGCTTGGAGCCAGGTATTGATCTGTTCACTCTTCCTGTTTCTTCCCTCATCTTCCTCTGCAACTGGAGGGGTAGAGGAGAACACTACTTGATTTAAACAAAGACAGCTAATCTATCATTTCCAAACACTTGTCTGGAACGCCTTACAGCATGAGATTTCTATGTTTTGCATTTCTGTGCTTGGAGCTACAAACTGTGTTGATATTTTTTTCACGCTTTCCTAAATCTGAATAGGCTCTCAGTTCACCAGCACATTTTGTAGGCACAGTACCTCGTTGTGAAGACTTTCTAGATTTGAGTATCCACACTCCAGCTGCCTTGAACTCTGCAGTAGTGCTGAATACCTCATAAAGCATCTCAGTAGCTTAAACAATGTCTTTCCGAGGGCTCCTCTCTCTGATTTACAGTTTAACCCTTCAGGTTCATCTGATCAATAGAAGAAGCAAAGACTTTCAAAATGTTTGGTAAGAACAATCACTCTTTACTTTAGAAAACAGAAAAGATACTCGGATCCAACTAAAACAACTACTCATATTGCTAGCCTTCATTTTCTCACCAGCTGTGATGCTCATGAGATTCATATCTGTGTCACTGCAACTTTTCATGTCACTTCTGCTGAGCTGAATTCGTCCAACATGCCTTCTTTTGGAAATACTACTTTTTCTTGACGTCTGTGTCAAGTATCCTTATATCCTGTTCAAAGTGCAGTCCTTTTGTATCTACTTCTCTGTGTGCTTCTAAATATGTGTACCAAAATTTTAATAACTTTAATAAATTTTCAATAACTTTAATTTCCCCTTCTGGGGAATCCTTAATACACTTTTACTCCCATGTACCTCTTCCCTAGCTTGTAAAAAAGTTGAGTCAAGATGGACTTCACAGCCTCAGACACACTGTTATTTTAGAGCACTGAAGGATTCAATACTGAGTCAATTTTATCTAACCAACAAATTCACAAATTGTACATAAATACCTAAAATCCCAAATTCTTACAACTAAATACTGTCATTTTAAGTTGTTACCACTTATATCTGGATGTTTTTTGTTTAAAATGTTTTAAAAGCAGGCATAAACAATTCTGAGCCAGGTCAAAATGTAGACTTTATTTGGACTTTGGACAAGGAATGAGTTTCCTGGGTTGTCTGAACAAATCTGTTCAGCTGCTTTTTAGTTACTACTAGAGTAAAACCAGCAAAACTAAACCCCTTTCCCATTATAACAAAATTCTAAACTGTCTCAAGAAACAGCATAGAAATCATTACGTATGAAAACAAAATTAAAAGCAAAAGGTCAGATAGGGAAAATCAGGTTAAGAAATTATGCATGTAAAATAAAGTGAGGTGTAGTTCAGGAAGGATGAGTAATCACAGCTCTATCTAGAATTTTTAAGAATAAAAGCTGGTTACTGGAGGCTTTATAAAGATATGGCTGCTAAACCTTACTTGTTTAAAGGCAGGCATATGAGTTCATAGGCAGTATTTTTAAGATTAGGAGAAATTCCGTTACTTCACTTGCTTAACTTCTCAACTTGTGATTCTATTGACATAATAATTTCTTTAATTGTTCAGCTGAGACCCATAGGTTTCAAAGACCCACAAGACTTAGGATGGCTTTTAAAACAGGAAAAAAACAAGAACCAAAATGGTTTTTTCTGTATCATAAAATTGAGAAAAAAAGACTTGTTGCTCCTGTTTTTCCTCCGTTTCTGATCACTGATTGCTAAAACCACACATAAATCTCCATTGTCAATCAGCTGCAGCAATAAAACAATTTATCCTGCCCTGTCTCATTCTGAAGAATGAGATGTGGCATTCAAGACCAAATACAGAACATCGGCCTTTTCAAATTTCCTTAAAGATTAAAAAGGAAATTAATAAATCCTTGAGACACAAATTACTCCAATTAATTAAAAGCACAATACCCACCATCATTTACCTGCTCTCTATTATATTTTCTGTTTCTGTAAATCTATGAAGGTTTTGTTGTTTAGATACTTTTTGCATTCAGTATCTCTTCACTTTTGTATTAGGTATTCCTCCTTGCTTGTCTGGCTCTGTCTTCAGCGATGCATATGTAGTCATATACACACACATCAGGCCTGTACTTTTCTAAACTGTATAGAATCATTTATGCATATGTACATATGGCTTATAACCAGCTAAACACAGCTGCAAAACCTTGACCTATTGACTTTTTCTCTATGTACGTATGCTTCTGCATGATTTCTAAACATATACTAGTACACAATTACAAAATTACATTAGCCATGTAGATACCTTTGTAGACCTTCATGCTGCCAGTGGAAAAAGCACTAGCAGGAGGGCTTTAACTTAAAATATTTTGTAATGTAATCTTTTTTATGTGAAACATTAGCCTGAGATTGTGGAACTGCATTCAAAATCAGTTAACCAGTGATCTAAATAATTTATCTTTTGATGGAGAGCTTCTGATATAGCAACAAATCCCACATAGTTAACATAATAGGAATTAAATTGCCCATTGATCATGATGACCGTCAGAACTAAATCTGACGTAGAATTTGGATACTGAACCCATGGAAGTCAAAATGTCTGCAGTGAGAAAGACAGAGAAGGAGACTTGCCCAGTTCCTATATGAAATAAATTTTGTACTGTATTTGCATACCATTAATATTCTTTTGTTTCATTTATTTATTCTGTTTGATATTTCCTATTGCAATTCACTATGATGTGATCTTTAACTCACTTAGGTTACAGCTTCCTTTGACAACATGCGTACTAAGTCTGACTCTCACTGAATAATCTTGAATCATAAGAATCTTAAGAGTTAGCATTCATGACCCAAGTGTAGATAAACATGTACCCTTATACTTTTTTATGATATGTAAAACATCTCTAAAAGTGTAAGGTCATATAGTTACACATATTTCAGATGTGCAGACTTCAGAACAACAGAATAAAACTGCTTTTGAATTACAATATGAAAAAGTCTGTTGGGCCATTTCCACATTTACTAGCATTTTTGTGTTCTCTCATCTTAAGGTGAAGAAGAGCAATGTCGACAATGAAAATCACTTTTGATGTGTAACTAAACTGAAGAGAAATACTAAGTTTTTTCTGAACATTTATGTGAAAGAGGTGACTTGCCAGAGTCATTTTAAGGGGTTTCTTTTGTTAACAGCTTTGCAGCACTAGCACAGTAACAGTAGAATTCAAATGAACTCAATAAATGCACACAGAGCAAACTCATTAGAGGTTAAGCTAGCTGAAGAACACTGGGAAAGTTACAAACAGATGTGATAAGCGCTCCACAATATAAAAACCTAACCAAACTTACTTAAGTTCATATAAAAAGATAAGTGTGTGATAGTAGGATTTTGCATACATGTAGTATATATTTTTCTGTGCTGTAGCAACAACAAAAAGTAAATCTTTGAGACTCTCCCAGTGGAGTAAGTATTCCTGTATTACAGGTAGGTAATTTTAGAGGGAAAAAGGTTTAGTGACCTTCCCAAATACTGATACTAATTTTGGATTTTTCGGTTTGAAAGTTTGAGATTTTTGTGCTATACTACAGACCTTTCTCTTGTTTAATAAATAGATACATTCTGTGCTCCCAAGTTAGCTATAACTCATATTCCTCTCTGGGGGAGCTTACAACTAAGCTGGCATTTTAAGACCATACTGTATATGCCTATATGTTGAGATTTGCATTTATTTGCTGTACTGAGTCATCACACTGTTGAATGCCATCTTTCTTCACTCTCACCTCTCACCAAGGACTTAGAGGTACTTCTTGATTAGCAACATTGCCACAGATACAAAAATGACATCCTTCCTTTGTGCTTTCTACCATTCTTTTCCCAATTACAGTTACACGGAATCCTCTGGAGAAACCCCACTTGGGTAGAATTTATTTTGGCCTCTTAAAGTCCCATTGACATTTATGTGATGCTATATAAAATGATAGGAACAGCAAAGCAGCTAAAACCC
The DNA here is from genome assembly GCF_030867145.1 of Opisthocomus hoazin. Classification (NCBI taxonomy): domain Eukaryota; kingdom Metazoa; phylum Chordata; class Aves; order Opisthocomiformes; family Opisthocomidae; genus Opisthocomus; species Opisthocomus hoazin. Next base: position 24,846,154 of record NC_134454.1, on the reverse strand, counting down.
AACTCAGCATTTGAAACATGAACACTGTAGACTTTCACTTTGCTATTATCCATATTGCTAAGACTCTGTAAATGACTTATAAGAATTATTTTTTAATGAGCATACTAAATATCTGGCCAGTTGTGTGGTAACCCAAGAGATCAGAAAACCTCTGAGGGACCTGTTACAGTCTCTTGTGTAAATAATACAAAGTTAATAAGTAAGTAATAAATATTTTTAAACATTCTGATTGTGTATTAAATAGAGAAACCAAAACAGTTCCAAAGGAACCATTCCATCCTCGGACAAAAAAATGTGCATTTCTTAATTTTCTATAAGGCATACATTTGCCTTAAAAAATAAAAACAAAGCTAATAAATTACATTTTAGAGCTCTATTTAAAGACACTCATAGAGAGACGTAGGCTGACAAAACTCAGGAAATTCAAATGTGGAAGTAGAAACATAAATGTAAGGGGGGTGTAATTCATGCCATTATACCTGTTTGAAACAATTTGTGTGAGTTAAGGATAGGGTGCCAGCATAAACTTTGAATTTATTGGCTTTTGTTGCTTTAAATCAGACCCTTCACATTATTTAAACATAGTTTTTGTATTTAATATTCAGAGCAACAGAGCACGTACATTTGGCTGCAGATAGATACATAATTCATGTTGGTAGGAAGCATACCTTATAACACTTAAGTGGTTTATTAAACTTGTTTCATCTGATATGGGATAAATTCTGTAATTGACAGCAAGTCAGAGGCAGATCCTACATCTGTCATATTTAAGATTACCTTATGTTATAGAAACTGTTCTGCTGTGGCCTCTCAAGGTTTGTTGTTTTTCTTTTCCTGGAGAGAAAATATATGAAATATGTTAATGTTGTTTAAAAATGACTTAAACCTGAACTCCTACATGAGATTAGTTTAGCGGTCTCAGCTCAGTCCCCATCAGACAGTTGAGTATATCAGGAAAACCATCAAACATATTTTGGCACCAGTGAGTAGGACCAGCAGCCTCTGATCTAAAAAGGCCTGGCAATGAGCCTGGGGAGCCTGAATTACCTCTTATTTTAGGGACCATGAACTCCTGAAGTCAGAAGGGGGGTCATACTGTGCAGGAAGGTTATTTCTGTACTTCTCACTCCCTCTCAAGTTTATAGATCATAACAGAATTATTTGAAATTACCCCACTGATTTGTTGAGCGTGGACAGAAAAAAGAGAGTAAAGAGGATTGTCTGTCTCAGACAGTGAATTCCACTCAGATCTACTGACACTAGAATGTTTTTTCAAGTCTTCTGTCATTTCTGTTATCTGTATGGCGTTGCCAGTATGGACTGGGAAGAGTCTTAGGGTGGAGCACGCTACAACTAAATTGTGGTGTTACAAGCATCATGACGTCTAACATTTCTTTTGTTGTCTGCATCACAATAGATTGAAATGCTAATAGGCAGCAATGAGTTTTTTGACTCTGTGTTCCTGCTGTTGATTATTGATAACTATAGAGTGATATTTTGGGATAGAAGTTCTAATGATAACAAGACATGCCCAAAATAAGTAGATGGGTCAGAGTGACTAAAATATCATGAAGATTGTGGCACAGTAGTGGTTAAAACCCCTTCTTTTCAGAGAATGGATAAAGGTAGATTATCAAGTAAGTGAATACCGTCTAGTATTTTTGCTTCAGCTGCTGTTATTTGTTTGTTTCTTTGGTAGTCATGTTGCACCAGCCTGGAATAATGATCATTTAAGAAAAGTTTCTCAAACTTCTCCAAATCATGCTCATCATCAAGACAAGTGCAACCCCGCCGGTAAGATCTCTCTGTAGTTAATATATTATTAAAGTACTTTCTGAGATGAGATTATCCCAGCTTTCTTAAAGGTTTTGAATAATGCAGCTGTTAATGTTCACATCTGAAGTGCCAACTCAGATTTTAGATGACAGTGACAATGAAAATCAACAGAGCAGTTACACTGCAGCTGTGCTAGTTCAAGCTCACTGCTAGTAAAGGTAGATGTGCTACGTCAGTAACTTTCAAACTATGTACAAAATACTTCTGCACAATTACAACCTCTGGAAACTTAATTTAAAGACAGAAGAATGAGAGCGAGTCCGAGCTATGATTGAGAATTATACTTTTCTTCTTTTGCCATTAATTAGCTCTTTCCTGTGAAAAGATATGCCAGTACATATAGGTCTAGTACAGGAACAGTCGCAGAACAATATAAGCTGTACAAATCAGTGAAAGAACATCACAGTTGGGCTAGACAGGTAACATTTCTGTTGATGACAGTATTTGTAGCAGATGCCTTTTTCTTCATTTTTCCTGGAAAGAAGTGACATATTTAGAGGAAGCTCCCAAGAGTTCTTTGAAAAGGTTGTTACAAGTTACAAAATAAAGACGGCTTCAAGCAAATATTGAAATGTTCACTTTGGGAGCCATTAAATGAGCAAACCATCATGAGTAGTCCTGTCTGGATAAGTGATAGCGTATAGATATCTGGCTACCTGAGTGCTTCCCTTTGCATTTATGCTACGTTCCCTTGCTAGGAGGTTTTTATTTGACTAGTTCCTCATTGCATCTCTGCAGAATTGGGTTACTTGGGTTACAATTATTATTGACTTTCTTAAGTTCACGGTTTGTAAGGTACAGCCTTTTTCAGAGATACGGGGTTTGGATTGCAGGAGAGTAATTGAGTTTCTGTTTCATTTTGCCTTTGTGTTCATGGTTTTAAAGTCTCAGACCCTGAATGGGTACAGGGAGCAGAAGGACCTGGTGTACAGTATCAAACTGGATGGCACTGTAACAAATCATTTTGTAAGCAAATAATAACAATGTTAATGGTGAAGCTGTTAGTGGAGCTTTAGGGTCAGATTCCACAAGCTTTAGCGACAGCAGGAATCCTTTTACACATTACTAACTTTACAGAGAGCAAAGATCATTCAGAAGACTAAATTTTGTGGAAGTAGGCTCAGAGTTCAGGTGGACATTCGTCTTTGATGTTAAAAGCAATTTTTTTAATCATATGATAATAAGAATATTCTAACATTTTTGAGACATTTTAGAATGCCCTGCAGTTTTCTCTAATTGAAACTGCGATACTGATTGATACTCAGAGCAGCAAAATAAGATTTTAGCCACCTTTCTTTTAACAGTCCATTTAAAAAACCTTCAAAAGGAGCTTGGCACTCAAAGAAAGTAAGTTTCTTAGGAAGAAGTCAGCCTGAAAGCCTATGTAAACACTTGTTTCTTTTTCCTCTTTATCAAATCAGCCAGGCTTTGAGATGTGACTAGCAAGTGAAAAGAGGCTTGTAAGTGTCAGTCCAGTGGAAGATTCCAGCTGAAGTAAAGAAGTAAAGAAGTTACAGTTCTACAGTCCAGAGAAAATGTGTCCAGCTGTGACATTGCTCCTTCAGGGCACCAAAAGAAAAGGGAAAGTTTCAGTCTTTTAGACAGATGAAAAGTGTCAGATTTGTTATCTTCCCAAAGCGAATAATCTTTTTTTGGCTCTCAAATAAGAACTGATATAAAGATTAAGATAATCCTCATTTCTTTTGAGGAGATAGCATAAATATTTTGCAAATAAAATACTTTCAGAATTTTTTTTACCATTGTAACAGCAGTTCACACAGATGATTCTTTTCCACTGGGATGCAGAAAACAAGCTTTTTTCATACTCTGTCTTGGTGTTGATCCAAGAGACCTCCAAAGTTAGTGTTAGAGAAACAGACACAAATCATCTAATGCACAGCAAATTTCCACTGGAACCATGGTTCATACTGATGTGACTTGGACTTTGTATAACGACGGTAGGATCAGTTTGATGTTATTGGCTGTTGGCCCTAGTCTGAGAGGTGGTGAAAGATCTTCTTCTCTCCTCTTATTTTGACCGCAAAGTGCTCAGCAAACCCCAGACTCCCACTGGCCTCAACAGAAATGCAGAAATTCAGGAGACTTAACACTTTCCAGGATTGGGCCCAGATGGATATGACCATTCATCAGTTAATTTTACTGTTTTTCAGCAGTTATGAAATAGACACCATGAGACGCCTTTTTTGCACAGCTGGAAAATTATAACTAAAGTTCCATCATTCAGCTTCCCATGGAATGCATTTTGCTCTGAGACAGGCAATCTAAATAGTGGCTAGATACACCCTCACCATAGTCATAATTGTCACAGTATTTGGAGGGGTGGGATGTTGTTTTAGGACAAAGTCATTTTTTAGTGACATTCACTTTAATTGGTATCTAACATGAGATTTTTATTGCATTTTATTTATAAAATACAGAAAAACAGAAATTATGTTTAACATCCTTTTTGTAGTGTAATTAGGCATTCTGTTCACTCTTACTTTTCTCAGTTGGACTATAAATCCTCAGAGTTTTTTGCTTGTGAGCCAAATTCTGCTATCTTTACTAATCTCGATGGGCTGTAACATCAGCCTACGAAGTAATCTCAGTGGGACAAATTCCTGTCTCCAATACTGCCGTGAAAATTGAAAGCAATCCTATAACTATGATTACACCAAAAGCAGAATTCGTCTCAGTGATGTGAAAGAGCCAGGCAGGTAGTATTTTCCCTCGAACACTTTTATTCATGCATTTGGAACCGTAATCCTGTGTGTGTTAACATGTCCTGTAGAACTGAATGAACAGGAAGAGACTGTGATGAGTAACGTTCACAATTTCCATTATCAGAAAAGCTGTCGCCTTTCATTTCCCACTGAAGTCAACAGAAGCTGAAGGTGTTGGATGATAAGGTGGCACTAGGCCTCCACTAAGTTATGTTCCAATGCATTGCAGAGCACAGACGGAAGGGGATTACAGTTCAGTAAGCCAGTCAGCTACCACATAAGTTACAACTGAAGATCGTATCTAATTTGTGTTTAAAGTCTTAACAATGGGCTGGGAACTGGTTATCATAGCACCTGTGTAAGTTGCTTGTAATATTAGAATTATTTGTTACACTAATTATTTCTTACACTAATTGTCTACCAAGACTCTTCAGCCTAGTTACGCTACGTGCTGTTGCAGTATAAAATGATACTTCCTGGCAACAACTCCAGATGTAGACTACTCAGTGATTTTTCAGCCTTTTCTTTTCAATGCCTCTGGTTTTGCTATCTCAGATTGTGGGTGCATAGAGTCTAAGAACGTAACCTCAAGCACTTAGAAAACATTAGCTATTTCCAGAGTGATGAATTTGGCATTCAACATAGCTCCCTAGTAAAATTCATCTGAATTCAATGGGACACACCTTCTGATCTCCTAAAGGACTGATGTGGTTGAAGATAATGGAAGTTTTGAATGAAGAAGAGATTCAGTAGCTACCACCTGAAATGTGCAGTAGGGGATTTTTGAAATAAGGGATTTAACATTTTATGACTTTTAACATTTTTATGTTGTAATGCATTTCACTTCCTTGTAAGTAATTTTAATTTTCATGAAAATTAAAAGATTGATTGCATTACGGCTGTCTTCTGCACAGACACAAAACTATTACAGGATAAGAGGCAGGTAGAGAATGCTCCACACTGCAACAGAAACATGCTTGAGCTCTATCCAGAAGACACTGGCCTAGTAATATAATACATTCTCAATGGTTACTTAACGTCAAGATCCTACATAAACTCATGCATGTGTTAAATTTTCCATGCATGAACAGTAACTTTGAAGACAACGACCTATTCATATTCACAAATACAGCACACAGATAAGCACTGAAGGATGATTTAATCTTTGTCAACCTGTGAACACTTTTTTTTATCAGAAAAATTGACAGGTTTCATTGCAAGATTTTCCACATAAAATACACTGTTAAGTGCAAGCTACTGCATTTATATGTTGTAACAAATATTGTGCATGAACATATCAGAAATAGACCACCTTGCTTTATCGCCTAGATATTAAAATACTGTGTAGCAAATTCTAAAGTTTTTTTCAAAGGTCAGATTTTCACAGAATAAATACTGAACAAGAACTTCAAGCTATGACCTCATTACTAATTGTGTCTGTTTACTTCTAACACTTGTGCTACTAACATTTTAGATCTAACTGAAAATGCCTGACTGAACAGAACTGTTTACAGTCACAGAATCTCACTGGTATGGAGAGGTCTTCGTGAATGAAGCCTTCAGATTTTTCTGGCTCTTAAAAACATGCCAGGTTTATTCTGTCTGTTTTTTGTAAGAGCAGAACTCTGCAAGGATCCCTGGCAGAGATTTCTTCCAGCCACCGTATGACAAGGAGCAAGACCCCACACCCCCGCTAGCCAGCAAAGGAAGGAGGAATTCTGAGTCTGTGACTCCCCTGAGATTGGCAAGAGGTGAGAGATACTAAAATTCAGTTTGCTGCACTATCGCCACACTGTCTTCGGTGTCTCTTAACCACTGACTGTTATCATAAGACCATTGGAGCTATGCTGCCACCAGCATGTAAAAGCCCTCTGGATTTTAAGTAGTGCTAACACAAAACCTGCACTTCTGTGTTTCACTGGAGATGCTTTTTGTACCTTTCTCCCAACTAGCATATTTTTCTTCCCAAAGGCAGCAAGCTGATTTTCTAGGAAACTTGTTTTTAAAGGTTTTGTTTATCCTGTATGCACAAAATGTCTCCTACTTTCATAGTACCAGAGCCAAATTTTGGGTGAAATATTTCATGGCAGCAATCAGCAAGTCAGCTGGTAAATATGGAGAATCTTACATAGCCACAGATTGTATCAAAACAATTGTACAAGAAGGAAAGCATTGATGCCAATCAAAAAAAATATATCCTTCAAGAGTAAGTACTATTATCAACAAACTTTTATATTTCTTATTCTCTGTTTTAAATGCACTTAGTAAAAATTGAGCTCTACGGAGAAATATACCTGAAAGCTCCACCTGCAAATAAATAGATAGATAGATAGATAGATAGATAGATAGATAGATAGATAGATAGATAAAGGTAGCTGGTTTTTTTAAATAAGAGGGAAACAAAACAGGTGACCATTTATTTTTTCATTTTGTCTTTGATCATTTAATTTACAACAAAATTACGGCTCGTCATATATATGTATTGCCACATTTTTTAAATGCAAAAATGCAAAAGAGAGAGCCTCACTGTTTTTGCCTTTTTTTTTCATAATGTAGCATGCAGTTTATTTTACTATAAAATTCATTGCAGCATATCATATATAGTCTGACCTTTTTTTACAAATCCTACTTCATTTTTCTGTAACAAGGAATGCTGATGCAAAACTACACTGAGATCTCTTTCTTCACTGGTGGCTTTTAAGAGCATCCATCAGGTTATCTTTGTGAATCTGCCACTTGTACCAGGCTGCTGATGGTCTCTATTAATCTAATCATTGTATATACCATATCCTTTAAGTAGGAAGCCATTTTGAGTATCATTTCTTACAAGCAACTTCCCCAGCTGGAACACATCACTGTCAGCTCCAGTTCCAGTCCTTCAGGCAGGAAGGAACGTCGGACTTGAAGTAGGAGTTTTATCTACTTATGTGTTTGTCTGGATATATGCACGAACAAGTTACTTATTTTATAATCTGCCTTTAGAACTGGACTAAAACCTGACTGAAATGTTTATAATCAATTTGAGCATAAAAACAGTGGTCCCGCAAAAACATTATGTTAACTATGAAGTAATGAATAAAAAAAGCACATCCTTCTCCTGTGTAGAATACATCCCTTTCCAGCTGCACGCCATCCCCTTTACAGAGGTGAGCGTGGCAGCACGCCCGGGAAAGATGACACTGCAAGGCTGGCTCAGAGGCCCTGCAAAGGCAATGGGTGCTCACGAGTGGTGGCCTGCTGACAGACAGAGCTTTGCACTCTCCTCCATAGGTCCCAACTGCACTAGCACAGCATGTGTGCGTGCTCAGGGAGAGGCAGGTGTTCATCTTTCCGTCTGCATTCTGTCAGGACAGAAGTACGATAAAGCAGTTATCAATTCATAATCCATACCATTCAGTGATGAGAAAAGCCTGCTCACAGTACTTTCTAGCACACATAACTGGAAACACTTGCTGAGCAGGCTGAAGATGGAGTGTGTGTCATAGCTGGAGACACAGCTGGAGGCTGCAATTCTGGTGCAGAATCGCTAGTACCCAAGCCATATCGTACGGATGTGTGCCACAAACCTTTGAGGCTGCTATAGGCTGAGGTACAACCCACATAGTTGTACTCAGATCTGTATGCTTAGATACACACCGTACACGTTTTGTCCCACAGCAGTGCAGATTTTTAGTAGTAAGCCAGTGCTGCTGAAAACTACAGTAACTTCCCCATTTTTCGAGAGATGCTTGTGGGCTTAACAAGATACAGTAATGGAGTGCAGCCAGTGCAGCTGAGTTCAACTCCACTGAAAGTCCTGCCTGCCTGTTCCCAGTTCCCTGTCTCACTCCCCTTGCCTGCCAAAACCTGGCACTCGTGTGCACTTGTGCTCAGAGGCACACAGGATTGGTCAGGAGCATCCAGGTAACTGGTTCTTTGCCTCACATATGTGTTCAGAGCAACAGCTCCACTGCACTAGAGATAGTGATAGAAAGCTCCTGCCACACAAAGCTGCAAGATTGGCAGGATGTAGCGTATTTTAATTTGCAGCTGAACCAGGCTCCTAACTGCAAATTGTGCTGCCAGTTACTCTGTTCTTTGGAGTGCAATTCAGCACAGGCAGATGCTTCGGGCAGCAGTTGCAGCAGGGTTAAAGGAAGACGAAGGAGGCTTTTCTCAGTTGATTGATACCCCTTCCTGCTTTCTAAGAGCAGCTGGCCCCTTAAGGGACTGAATCAGATAGCCATAATTGCTACATCGAAGCAAAGGAACAACTTCGACAGAAGGAAGAGAGTGGTGTTTTCTCCCGCCAACACCACTTTTCCATCCTGAAAAGCAGCGCTGAGCCTGCGACACGTGCAAAGCCTAGGCGGAGCTCCCCTCTCCTGCTCCTCCCGTCAGGGCTCTTGGGTTAATTTCCAGTGGCCATGATTCCCAAAACTTGGCTCGAAATGCCATGTGAAATTAAGGAATTGTAAAGGGAGGCAAAAAAAGTTCAGCAGAGCCTGAGGGGGACAGTGCGGCTGTTGCCAGTAGATCAGTGGATCATGGTGTGTCTCAGGCAGGAATTCCAACTCAGTTCAACCTCCCGCTCCAAGCAGGGAAGTGTGGGAACCTCCTGCACTATGGAGGGTTCGTGTCAGGCATTCACACACTGTTTCATTCCCACCTGTGGCATGGTAACAAAGAAGACTGGCCTTCCTTTTGTTTCAACAACATACCGCTAGAAGTAAGGCAAATAGGCATTTAAAAAATCAGTTTCCAGCCTACAACCTACAAAATATATATTTATATTTCCTCCCAGGAAATCTGAACTACTTTAATTGTAATTCTCATTAAAATTAAGATTTTGAGTAGTAATGGAAAAATATTTTGAACTGTTACATGTTTTTTTTTGTTAGGATTGTGACGAAGTCAGCAGTAGCTATACAACAATACATTGCTGGCCTACTTTTTCTGTATTTACAAATGTGCCCAAAACTGGTTTTCTAGTCTGGAAATCTTTTATATGCACAGAACACAGTCAGAAGTGACCTCGCAAAATGCAGGACAATAGAGGACTATGCCCAAAATCTCCACAGAAACCATATACAGATACTTTGATAATAGTATATAAACAAGTAAATGGTGTGGAGAAAATAAATTTGCATTTTCCCATTAAATAATTGAAAACAATGGTGGGAAATGAAAAATGTTTAAAGTTGGCAAATTCAAAATAAAATAAGATTTATTTATACAAGTAAATAGTGTGGGACTTATTGCCACACAAAGTTGGTAAAACTAAGAACTTATCTAAGACTTGAAAGAGACTGGTGATTTATAGAAATAAAGACAATGCAGAGGTCATCATAGGTAAAGCTGACCAAAAAAACCTGACTGAACAGAACACCCTTTTTCTTCACAGTCTTTAACTACTGAAGAAAATACTTTTATTTAGTATTATTATATATCTCATTATTAAGAAAATATTCAACTTTTTGCAATATCAGTGCTGGAGACAGCACATTGGATCAGTTGCAGCATGACAGTTCTAATTTTATGTTTGTCTTTCAGAACAGTTTAGTAACTGACTTGAAATCAGTAGCTGCAAAATTATATCAAATGGAAGAGGGACATATCAGTTCATATAGCATGATAATGGTAAAATTTACTGTTATACTAGGTCATAGAGCCAAATGCTGTGGCTGAGCTTTATTAAAAGCTAAGTAAATTTATGACCAATAAAGACCTTTACAATGTTGCTTTCTAACCCTAAGGCAATCAAATTTTTTGCAGATCTGGACTAGTTGCCTTGGAAGTTCTGTATTTCTGTTTCTGCAGCTCAGTGCTACCTGCTGTTACGGATGACTGGATACAGAACTCAAGGAACCAACCACCTGCTGCTGGATGTCGTATCTTGTGTTCTTATAAACTAGAGGGCTCCAACATGGGAGAACATTAGATGCCACAGCCCAGTCAAATTAGCCTAAGGTAGAGTACTTCCACCTCCATTTTAAGGGGAGGAAATTACACATTTGTTTCAAATTGCATACATTTCTGATTTTTGCTACAGAAGAGGAATGCACGGATAAAATAATCTTATTTTCCTGCTGTTGTCACCCTCCATTAAAAAAAAAATCCTTCCTAATTCTGACCATCATTGGAATCCAAAGTGATCAGAGTGCAATTCTTGTTTAAGGGTTACCCAGTATTTTAGTTATTATATGAAGTTAATGATCACTTCAGTTTCGAAAAGGGGATATATGTGCACTGTGTGAGAATGGACTGGTTTTGAAGATGAGCTTTAATCCTGAAGAAGGTTGGCCAAATAATACGTGCTTTTTACAAGCATTCTCTTAATGCTTTTTACCTTAACCAGGTTACCATGCCTTCTCTTGCACATTAGATCAGTACTAACTTAAAGAATTCCAAATTATGTATCATTACTTTCCTTAGCACAGTGAACTCCTTTTACCACCAGTCCAAACAGTACCAGAATTCTTGTGATTTGTAAAATCTGATATAATGAAATTATATCATGTACTCTGTCACATTTTAAACTTTTAATGGACATTCTTTTATACATCAGATGTATGAATTATGCTATCAGGAACATGTAATTGCAGAGAAGTACCTGAATTGTAGTCTTCCCCGGGCTTTAAAATTCTGTCAGTGTGTAACAGACACGTAACAGACAGATTGAGATTGGAAGGAAACTCTGGAGGTCATCTGGTCCAACCCCACCCTGCTCAAGCATGGTCACCTACAGCCTGGTGCCGAGGACCACGTCCAGATGGCTTTTGAGCATCTCCAGGGTTAGAGACTCCACAACCTCCCTGGCCAGTCTGTGCCAGTGCTCGGTTACCTTTGCAGTGGAAAAGTGTTTCCTGATGTTCAGAAGGAACCTCCTATGTTTCCTGTGTGCCCATTGGCTCTGGTCCTGTCGATGGCACCACTGGAAAGAGCCTGGTTCTGTCGTCTTTGCACCCTCCCTTCAGGTGTATATATATGTTGATGAGGTCCCCCTGATCCTTCTCTTCTCCAGGTTGAACAGTCTGAGCTCTCTCAGCCTTTCCTCACAGGAGAGATGCTCCACTCCATTCATGATCTTTGTATGATGTATGTTCATGTCTCTCTACGAAGCCTAGAACTGGCCACAGGACTCCAGGGACGGCTTCACCAATGCTGAGCAGAGGGGAAGGATCACCTCCCTCAACCTGCTGACAATGCTTTGTCAAATGCAGCCCAGGGTATCATTTCCCTTCTTTTTCCTCAAAGCCACGTTGCTGGCTGAGGGTCAAGTTGGTGTCCACCAGCACTCCCAGGTCCCTTCCTGCAAAGCTGCTTTCCAGCTGGGCAGCCCCCAGCATGTATTTGTGCATGGACCGCAATATATACCAGTGCAGTCATCCTCAATAAGAAATCCTTTCTGGTAATTTTAATTAAACTGAGCTCCTTTTATTCTACTGCAAGGGACAATCACAGCAGAACAAAGCTCATTTGCAAGACATCATTACCCCTTAGCTTTTCTGACGTTACTGCACATAAGGCAGGAGAATGGCCTTCAAAATGATTCTCCTGTCCTTTTGGACAGGGAGGTGCTGATCTCTTCTCCCTGGTTTCCAGTGACAGGATGCGTCAGAATGGCTCAAAGCCCTGTCATGGGACGTTCAGACTAGATGTTAGAAAACATTTTTTTACTGAGGGTGGTCAAACACTGGAACAGGCTTGCCAGAGAGGTGGTCGATTCCCCAAGCCTGTCAGCGTATAAGAGGCATTTGGACAGTGCTGCAACTTTTGGTGAGCCCTGAAGTGGTCAGGCAGTTGGAATAGATGGTAATTATAAGTTCCTTCGAGCTTAACTCTTTTCTCTTCTCCTCTCCTCTCCTCTCCTCTCCTCTCCTCTCCTCTCCTCTTCTCCCTTCCCTTCCCTTCCCTTCCCTTCCCTTCCCTTCCCTTCCCTTCCCTTCCCTTCCCTTCCCTTCCCTTCCCTTCCCTTCCCTTCCCTTCCCTTCCCTTCCCTTCCCTTCCCTTCCCTTCCCTTCCCTTCCCTTCCCTTCCCTTCCCTTCCCTTCCCTTCCCTTCCCTTCCCTTCCCTTCCCTTCCCTTCCATTTGTATCCCACATAACTCCATGACTTTATAAAGCTTTGCAGTAAAAACAACAGTTTAAGAAAATTGTTATTCTACATGCTGACAAGTGTACAGTCTATATAAAAGGCATCACTGAAGCCAAGTTCTGCTTAGGTGACACCTGGTTACACTCCATGCTGAGAATGGCTTGATAATCGAAATAGAAGTTCACTCTGAAGGCAAAAAATAATCTGGGATGAGTGGCTGAAAATATAGGATGACTGAAGACTGCATAAATTCATCAGAATGTGCTATGATTCCATTAAAAGCAATGTAGTAACTCAGACTGTCCAAGCAAAAGTTGATGATTATTTTACAGTATTCATGGAAGTATACTGCTAGAATCAGCATTTTCCACTGAAAGTATTTTTTTTGTTTTGCATGAAGATCTATTTATGTATTTGCTGAATTATTTCATAAATTGTATTTTCCTTGCAGAAATACTCAGAGTGGACATCTGCAAACTGAGAATAAAGAACAATGATGTATGCCATTTAAAAATGTAAGCTGTAAACACTGTACTATGTTTGCCTGGACCATGAAATGAAAACAGATTGGTCAAATATTAACTAAGAGCAACATTTGCAGCTGCTAGAGGTAACAGGAGAAGAGGAGGTTTGCACACTAATAATTCTTAACTTGAAGTGTGTATGAAAGAGAATATAATCTGTATCAAAGAAATCTTGGAGCTTTCTTCTTTAACCATGTACAGTTTCACATCTTCTCTGAATTTGGGTGCCGTGATTCACTCTTTTCTCTCTCAGTTCAAAATATTACAGAGTTTGAGATTATTGTACAGAATTTTATTCCTCCATCATGTTTTGACCATGAAATGATAGGGATGCAGTAGACTTCATTAATAACACCTCTCATCAGCACCATATTTTAATAGTAAGAAATTGTTGGTTTTAAATGCAATGTATTGTCATGAAAGTAAATTAACACTATTGAAAGCAAATATAACATCCAGCAGGAATCTGTGCATGCCATATGCAATATAGCTCCCAGAACGATTTTCCATGTATCTGTCTGACATGCTTTCTACTTGTGAAACACGTATCATTGAAAAGGAAGTAATAAAAATGTATTAATCTATGTGATTTCTACGCAATAATTCCTAATATTGTATGTACAGCGCTACCATTACAGTAAGTTCTCCTGCCTTTGACGTCTGTATTTGGAATTTATCTCTGAACAAAGCATTTTAACAACTCTACCTACATAATTGGTTGCTTATTTACTATGTAAAAAACCCTATTAAATAATTTTCCTCTACCAATGGACGACTCTCTGTAGCAACACCCTAGACTGGCATGCCAAGGCAGAGACGGCAATCAAGTGCCACAACTAGAATTCTATGTCAAGCACTGATACACAGCATTTTACAACAGCAGATTTCAGTCCTGATGCCTGTACTTTATTCATGTGCATATAGATCCGTTCTACACCCAACATTATTCTTCCTGGCATGTAGCTGGCATATAACTAATTTCCTCCACATTGCTTTGAATGTATTGTGTATTTGTCCTTTGCTGTAATGGGCGAGTCAGTTATTTTCATGTCTTGCCACAGATACAGTACATGAATAAATGCCATTGTATTAAATCAGTTAGAAATCTGATTCTGTTCTTTGAAAACCGAACGTGAGGCATAGGCATGTATCTATTTGGGAACATTAAATTTACTGCACAGGCTCCCAGCACTTGGTGACAGACACAAGCTAATCTCTGTTTCTTATTTCATGCCCTAATTCAACAAAGCACTTAATCAAAGCGCTTGATCTTATACAAATACTTAAGTCTTTTCCTGTCAGAGATGGTTTTTTTTTCAAATTAGTGTCCCATTTCATCAAAATAATGATATTCCCTAAACCCCCAAAATAAGCTAGAAGTATGTCAGCCTAGATTTTCTGCTGGAACTCAGCACATGACTTTGTATATATGATGGATCTCTTCTGGGAAGCTTTGAGAAAACAGCACAAAGCAACAGCCAACAAGCCGTATCAGCCATCCTTTACCACTAAGCACCTGAAAAAAAATAATCACCTGCCTCAGTTTAAAATGAAAGACAATGATGTGCCCCAAACAATGAAATAAGGAAATGTCTCATTTTGCCGGACAAGAATAAAATCATCTAGGACTAATGTAAAGCTGCTGAGGGCATAGCTCAGTTATCAGCCTTTTTATGTTTTGGAACCCACTTACTTAATTGAGAACATTTCGTACTGTCATATAATTTTTCTCTTGTATGCAACAAAACCAGCCTGTTTCATCATGACAAACAGAGGAGAAATCCTGTTTTGGAACTTATCAGGACAGATGTTTTTTTTATTGTAGATATGTTTGTATGCTATGCTAATAATCACTAAGCACAGCTATCATTTGTTATGTGATTACACTCAGCATGAAACAGAATGTCTTGGGTTTGTATGCTTTAGAGATGGTCACTTAAAGGGCAGCTACAAAGAGGACAGAGGCTCTCCCTTCACAAGGAGCCACATGGAGAAGACAAGGGGCAGCGGGTACCAGTTGCGCTGAGGGAGGTTTCATCTTGACATGAGAGAGAAATTTTTTACAGCGGGAACAGTTATTCACTTGGAACAACGCCCCAGGGATGTGGTGGAGTCCCCGTCGCTGGAGGTTTTCAAGATGCGATGGGACAGGGTGCTCGATAATCTCACCCAGGCTCCCCTTCCCACAAAGGGCTGGACCAGACGATCTGCCGAGGTCCCTTCCAGCCTGGGCTGTTCTGTCATTCTGTGATGAGACAGAGTTAACACAAACCTGTAAATTGCTAGAGCAGGTATCTCTTTCTTTGTATAATGACTAAGGATTTATAAATTTAGAACTTGCACATGCTCTTATTTCAGTGCCCTCTTGTGAAGAATACCAGACACTGAAAGTGTCTAGACATCACTGTGTAATTTCATGTATGTCTGCCACTTGCATAGAAATTTTCCACAAACACAATATACCATTGATTCTGAACTCTGACCCATAGTGCACAAAGACTAATCTATAACTACAAAACTTGGTACACACATAGATTTAACACAATGCTTATTGTATTAGTGTCTGATCTCTTCATACATGGACCCATTTTTGCACTCCTAGTTTAAGGTCAAAATGACTCTCTAAATGAGTAAAATAAATATCCAAATACTGATTCTATCCGTGCTTTTGAAATCCACTTGGTACTCCATTTAGCTTTATTGCTGAAATTCAGTTGTTGGAAGATAGGGAGTTGAAAAAATTGACTCTTTTGGCCCTTTTTTGCCCCTTCCTCAAAAATGTACTTTATGTTTCTTTTTATTTAAAACACAAATTCTAAAAACGGAGTCATATACTCTGTCAGGCCCTGCTGGCACCAACAGGGCTCACCAGCCTCCCCCAGTGCCTCCCCCAGGGCCTCCCCCACACTGCCCCAGGCCCAGGCCTCAGGTCAGCCCCGGGACTGTCCGGGCCCTGCCCCGGCAGCACCGCCGCAGGGCCGGCGTCCTGCTCCCCTCAGCCGCGGGCTGATGTCCCGGCCGGGCTGACGTCCCTGCCCACCCCAGTCCTCGTGCCCGGAACGGGGCTGGCCTGGCCTCTGGCAGCGGTGGTGCGGCAGGCCCCGCTGCCGCCGGGTGCCCGGGGAGCTTCTGTCCCTGCCCGCACCCTGAGGCGTTCTCCCTGTGTGTTGTCCCCGTCAAATAAATACAAATAAATTCAGCATACGTGAATTAATTTTCATTCTCTTTCCTAAGGAAAAGAGGGAGATCTGAAGCTGGAGTAATTCAAACGCTGTAGAGGGATTCTTAGAAAGCAAATCCATGGCATTTTGTTGGGCCTGTGGTGGAAGCAAATTGCGGCTCTGTGTTGACGACCGTTCTGTATCATGTCACTAACGACGCCCAGCTCCTGGCCGTGCCCTGCGGTGCGACGCAGGGCCTTTCAGGTCCCTGGCTCTGTGCCGGGGGTGCCTTCCCTCCGCGCCTCGGGCCGGCCGCGGCCACCACAGCCTGCCCACCCTTCCGCTCGGTTCCGTTCAGTTCCGTTTGGTTCGGTTTTCGGTGGCGCACACCCTGTCACCACAAATAACGCCGCACTGCATCCACGCCCCAAGGAGACAAAGTTCAGCCACAAAGGTGAGAATGCAACAGTTCTCAGAATTATTTTTTTAAAAGGTGTATTTGTTTACACAGTGCAGGTAGGCGGAAGGAAAAGGAAACATACATTCCAGACCACACTGCAAACAAAGGCAAAAGTTCATCATCAGGCCACAAACACACACACGCGCGCACATACAACCACCTTGCTTTCTAAAAGTTTTTTTAGGAAGCCGCAAAATAAATTATTCAGAAAAAACACATTATTCCTGGTTTTAAATACAGTTTTATCCTGTACATAAAATTTCCCTATAATCCCCGCTACAAGACTTCTGTAATTTCTTTAACCATTCAAAATGACATTCTCTATCAGATTTATTTTTTGGAAGACACAGTTTCTGAGAAAGAACAGAAAGTACTGTCTGTCTGCCCAGCCGCCCTCCCCCACCCCCAGGTTTATAACCTGTCTGCTGAGGAGCTCTGGTCACGCAGGGCTTAGAGAAGGAATCTACCATTTTTTGCAAGCAGTGGCAATTCATCAGCATTCAGAAGCAGCCACAAACAGCATATGATCAGTGAAGACTTCTTAAAGATGAAAGTTAGACCTGTGTAACTAGCTAACTTTTCAGACCTGATGAGTATCTCAATAAAGCGTGTCTTCAAGTCTTGGGCCAAGCAACACTTCTCCCTTTGCATTTCTAGAGCCAGGAACCGAAGCTGAATGCTGGGGGTCTGTCCCACGCTGTCAGATGCTCTCCCTGCATAAGCCAGCCAAAGACAAGTGGTCAAAATGGAACCCACTACTTGGAAAACAACATGACAGAAGCCAGAGAGAAAACAAGCTGAAGAGGGTTGGATAGGGATATGCAGACTTTGGAAGCAGACATCAATCAGAGATGCAAAGGAGTTCCTTTATGAGTTTATAAGGTAGGTAAGCAGCAGCAGAGAAGGCAAAAGTCTACATACGAAGAGAGAGACAGCTGTTTAGAGGCATGCATAAAAGGGGAATGAATAAAACTGGAAGCCTGAATGAGTAGGATTAGATGAAAGCAAAAGGAGATTATAGAGCAGAGGGGTCCCTGCAAAAAAAGAACTTGGTATTTCTGTGCCCTTTGTCTTTACATTTTTCTATCCCCTGTAAACAGCATGAAAACTGATAGCAAAAAATACACTGCACCTCTTTAAAGTGCTGTTCCTTGTGCAGAATAACATACTAATCCTGGGACAACATAAACTGTCAATACTAATGTTAGGTTTGTGCCGTGCATCTAACGGGCAAAAGATTGTGGCACAACTGTTCCACCTGATGGATTTTTGGTTTCGTAGGTGTAGGTTTTCAAAACTAGCTGCATGAAAGTAGCTCAGGATAACCCCAATTAAAAGAGCACTGTCTGCAAAGTACTTACAAATCATGAACAAAGGAGAACTTCTGCAATCTGAATTCAGTATCCTACACTCTCCATGTCACAATGCAAACTGCATTCCAGCTCATTTTTTCTCCAAAACCTTTATTCATTCAGTGAACAGAATTGATGATGGTCAGAGTGCTAAACAGAGTTGTGCTCTTAGGGAGGCTACTGCCGACACAATCTCTCTTTCAGGTAACACAGAAGTGGGAACGGGATGAAGAAGCAGTATGGAGGACTCCTTCTCCAGTCTTGGCCTCATCCCCTTCTATTTCCAGTTACCCTATTCCAGTCACTCTTCTGAACTGTTCTTTCTTTCCTCTTTCCAGTTCTGCTCTCTGTCAGCAGCCAATTCCTTCTTCAGGAATTCCATTAAGGCATGACAGAGCCCTTCTCGAGTCTCGTACGTCAGTGAGGGTGAGATGCCATTTAGATGGTGAAGGCGTAACTCCAAAAGAAAGGATGTTTTGCCCCATCCCTGGAAACATTCTCATGTCACTCCCTCTGGTTCTTTTTGCTCATGTGACGGGAAATACAGAGCCTCTGGTAGCACACACTGAGAGCTAGAGCATGAGGTACTTATTGCAATGGTTAAAATTTTTCAGTGGTTCCTCTCCTCTCCTCTCCCCTCCCTGCTTCTCTAGGAACCTAAAGCATGAGCAGTAGATACTGATTTTTCAAAGTTTCACCCCTCAGAGATGATGAACCTTTCCTAAAGCGCATTACATTGATTAGAATGCCTTTGTCTAGTGACTACATGTAGAGATTTTATATGCAGCATCAATTTAAAATGTTTTTTAGTCTGTCAGCCTGTCAAATATGAGGTATATGTGAACATTTGCTTTCTTTCAAGTAAGTTTTTGATACTTGTATGTACTTGTACGTATTTTGTTTGTTCACATATTTCAGCAGATGTTCATTTAATCACAAGTTACAGTAGTACTGAGATAAAAAACCTAAACTATTAAGTTCTGTGTAATGTGAAGTGGCAATAGCAATGTAGTATTTACTTCTCTAGCTCCTAGTAAGATCTGTTCTCAAGGTTAATGTTTTACCAGCTGGGTTAATTCTGTTAACTCCCCTTCCAAAACCATGACGAAGTCTGGGGAGGAAAGGAGGAAAAGGCCATTTTGAAAAAGAGTCCCTTTAAACTTAAAGAAATAATTCCACTTCGGTTCTCAGTTTTTATACAGTTAAAATTCCTTCCATACCACAAATCCCATGAAATGCCAACTTCTCTTTTGAGGCTACTATCTCTTTCTTTTCGTGAAATCACAGTCATTACGTTATTTGCTATTATTCAGAAATCTTAGGTCTGAATTTCTCTAAAATCTTCAGAAATTATTATAACTCTGGTCCTGTTGCTGGGCACCGCAGAAAAGAGCCTGGCTCCATCTTCTTTGCATCCTCCCTTCAGGTGTTTATATGCATTGATGAGATCCCCCCTGATCCTTCTCTTCTCCAGGCTGAACAGAGCAAGTTCTCTCAGTCTCTCCTCACAGGAGAGATGCTCCAGTCCCATCACGATCTTAGTGGCCCTTCGGTGGACCCTCTCCAGTATCTGCATATCTGTCTTTTACTGTGGAGCCCAGAACTGGATGCAGCACTCTAGGTGTGACCTCACCAGTGCTGAGGGGAAGGATCTCCTCCCTCAGCCTGCTGGCAACACTCCTCCTAATGCAGCCCAGGGTACTATCTGCCTTCTTTGCTGCAAGGGCAAATTGTGTGAATACCACTGAATTCATTTCTTGAATGAAACCATTCTAGACTCTTCACGGGTCCTGAAGAAGTTGATTGACATAGTTCTGAGAGAACCTCAGTCTGTTTTAATAGCTACTAATCTCCATTTTAAAAAAACTGAGCATTACACAGTCTAATGACTATATTAATATTGTAAGATACTAGTACATATATAACATACAGTCTCCTGACACACCTGTCAGGGCAGGATGTTTACAGATTGTGAGCTAAAAGCAGCACACAGTAAGGACAATTTTTTTGAAAGTGTTTTGATGCTGAATAACCACTGAAATCCTTGCAAAGTAGATGCCAGAAGACCTTTAAAAACTTAGCTGTAAGTTACCTGCTTTAAAAGTCACTTAAAGTCACCAGTAAAATGGAATATAGATTCCAAACCTTTTAAAACTCTGATTAACAACACAGCAACCGGCTTAGCCTCACTATCATAGGAGAAAAAACCCTTCTTCTCTCCCTCTGTAACCCACCTGCTGGCAATTGTTCACAAAAAGCTTCCAACATGACATTTCATTGAGAAATTTCAATGAGAACTGACCTAGCGTTAGATAAACAAGTAGAAAGTAATGATATACATTCATAATGGCTTTACAAAGTTCATGAAATATTGCAGCTAGAAATACGTGTTCTTCATATAAACACCCAAGAAGATGAAGATGCATAAACTGTAGATACAATAAATTACCAATCTGCTATTCTTTAACAAATAACCAGTTTTAAGATTTTTGCTGATCAAGGTTCTTTTCCACCCAGTTACAATTTTGTAATAGAATCATAATTAATGCAATAGTAACAACTTTCTTAGACTCCACACTGCATGTCTGTCCTTCATGGGCTTCCCGAGGGCACAGATTCTTCTGAACTAAAGCATGCTTTGAAATAATTAGAAATACATAGCTGATTTATTTTCTAGCTTACCATTCAGCCCCAAGAAAACTTCTACATCTCCCCCCGCCCCGCCCACAAATTGTGACTTCCTTAATTTTACCGAAGTTGGACAGCAACTGCTAAACATTCCTATTTGAAGACTTGAGAGAGGTATTGCCTGATGTACCAGCCATTTATTCTCGAGGTTTGATCTCATCTTTCTCGGTGGTTCATAAACAGAGTTTATTTGGGACATAGTGGATAAATTCAGTAAAGGTCTCTGAATGCAAAAGTATTCAGAGGAGAAGGAAAGCCTCTTCCTACCCATCAGTACAGCAACCCCAGAGCAAATTCCTGGTTTATAGTAGTGGTTGAAACTGCTCCAGTTATAAAACAAATTTAAACAGCAAGACTGTATGGCACAATCTGAACAAGGCATGAGAAAAGTCTAGGGAAAAAATGCAAAAATGATGTTTATGATATTTTTCCGTACTTTGTTCAGATTTCACAACAGAAAAAGCTGAACAAAGATTAGTTAATATTTGATCATGAATAATAAAAATAAAAATAGTAAAACCACTGAGAACAGAAAAACGAAAACTTGTAATTTAGTTTTACTTAAGTTCAACATAGTAATCTGGAATAAAAAAGTATAAAATATATTAAAATGATCTGCAATATGCTTGAAATACAGGAGAAAAATACTGAAAACTAAAAGCTTTTCTGTTATTCCTAAGATATATTGCTGGTGTACCAGTTCAGTATCTATCATAATGGCTCCTGTTCTAATTGCAGCACTTACCAGAGTAACCATGCTTGAATTTATACCTTATCCGTGTATTGGAAACAAATATATTTTTTTGTGTATTACTGCATAGAAATGAGACAACTATGCAGCGCTGGTCTTTAAAACTCCTCCCATTTTTCAGGGAATACCTTACAGATGAATTACATTAAACAGTGTTACATTTCTCTCCATCTATGACTTCAATTTTTAAAACCAAAGCAAAACAGCTGCTCCTTCAGCAAGGCTGGAAGAATGTGAATGTCTCTCACTGCTTTATTTTTTTCTTAACTGTTAGGGTGCAGGGAAAGCTAGTCTATCTTGCATTTACAAAGAGTGAAATATATGATCTAATAAGGAAGAGTTCCATCTACCTACCATTGACTCATGAACTGTAAAGGTTGGTAAAAATAAAAGGTAATGCAAAATTTAAAAACAAACAAAAGGAAACATTACAAATGCCTCTTCTTTATTTCTGGTAGCAAAAGAGATAATAATAAATACACATATGGTTTTCTCTTTTGAAGTCTGATTGGGACAGAATTCTCACTGCTGCATTTATCACAGAGAAAACCTTGTATTTACAGGGACTATTGCAATGGTGGATACAGAAGGATTTCTGAACATCTATAGCAACAGTCTTTTCTCACCATCTGGAATTGCTGGTCACCTTCAGGGAAGAATGCAGCAAGTAATACTGGCTGAACAAAGAGAATTGTCTGTCAAAAGGCTTTTCCTCCTACAGTCATCAAGACTGCAGGGCATATTTTCAATGTCAGTGCTCAGTCCACTCTGTGCTTGGAGTAGAGAGAGTTCTTCATACATTTTGTCCTGAACCATAAAACAACTCTGCAAAAAGAATCTGACTGTGACACACTGCATGTTCCATCTCTGGCAAAGAAGCCAGAACGCTCTTACTACACAGAGAGCTGGTGTGGAGAACTAAGTTTTGTGCGTAAGTGTGGAGTGAGAAAACTTCAGAGGACATGATGGAGGAAGAAATATTTGTTATACAGATATTAATCCTAGCTGTATTCCTATTTGTGATCAAAACATGGTTTTGAACATGTTTTATCAAGTCTTCTGCTGAGAGCTACTCCAGCTCATGCCAGAAGAGGGGGGTCTTCTCTTTCACCGCAGCTACATGGGTGTAATAACTGTTTGTCTTGGGTGGGACTACCCTTGTTTTCAGTTTGTTCAGACCGAACCATTTTTTTAAAAAAAGGACTTGGCATTCCAGATGCGACTTACAAATAAAAGCACCTTCACTAAGTCTGTGTGTTTATACGTGTGTACAGTATGCTTTTTCATAACAACCTTGAAAAGCCAGTACCAGCCTGAAATTCCTTAAAAACTACCCTGTACTAGACCTGATGTTCTGAGTACAAGGGAGAGGTAAGAGGAAGTGGGAAAATAAGACATTAAGGACATGTTTTTAAAGTGAGATAGCCTTAAGAACGTACAAGTATCCCTGTTATCTTATTAGATTCTATATTTAATTCTGTTTTTTTTTAATGTTGCATAACTAGCACCATGTTTGCTATAATCCTCTTACAAGATGCTGTGTGGCAGTGCTGAGGAATGTCTGACTCTTTGTCTGGATTTCAGGGGGAAACAGGTTTTTCGTTTTTTGAGAACCATTCGTTAATGAAAAGGAAGATGCACGAATTGCATTTTTTTTCTTACAGTGCCATGGAAAGACATCTAGAGATGCAATTAAAAAAAAAGAGTGATTGAATGGAAAGCAGGAAAATACAGTGTAGTTAATGGACCATTGTTTATAATAATCCTAAGGAGAAGGAAAAGAGACCTCCGAAGTGTCTGATATTAAGAGCTGTTCAAGTACTATTGTAGAGGTTCAAAAAACAGCAGGATGTGATCAGATCACCTCATGAGGACAATGCCATGAGCAGTTTTGTTGTGAAATAACTGGTCTGAATTTCCATATTCAGCTCTGATTCATGACCTGAATAGACCATGATATTACAATCCTAAGTGTGGCAGTTTCTTCTGTAGCCAGATACAGGAATGGTTTGGCCATTTCAGCTATTTCACTATTCAAACAAACCCCTAAACTCTACTGGAGTTTTAAAATATACAACAATCATCTTCATAAAACTTGCTATAGCCTGGGAGTAACTAGCTGGGTTAGCTCTCAGAATGGTAAACTGCCACCACCATTGCTAACACAGGAGGTCCTTAGAGACATAATTAAGAGTCTAAAGAGGAAACTGTCACACTGTTGGAAAGAAAGAAAAAAAAAGAAAGCCCAACAGGGGACAGAGATCAAATAAAACAGACCAATATTTTAGTCTGATCCATTAAATGTAACAATTAAAAACCAATACATTTGTCCCTACAGAAAAATAACTCTGATACAGTTAACTTTTATATGCAATACACATTGTACTTAAGTAACACCTTTCAGATGGGTCTGCCAAGACATTTCACAAATATTAATGGCAGAGCTCAATTAATCAGCTTAAGCCAAAGGGAGCCAGTGAGGTTTGAGCTCTGATCTAAAACCTGAAGTACGTGATACATCTTGTCCCTCCATAGACAACACTCAGTTCCATCTCTGAGGAGCGTAGCAGCTGAAAGAGAGAGATACAGAAAAATTTCAAATACATTTGAGTTGTCAGGCCATAGGTCGGAAGTGTAAGACCTCAGGAGGTGAACTGCAGGCACACAGTTAAGAGAACAGACCCAGAAAGTGGATGTTCCGTGTTGCAGTATTGTTTTGCAACTCAAAACGTATTCTTGCAAGAACAGTAAAACTGAATGTGTTGGCCATACAACTATTAAAGCAAAGTTGTGTGAGACCAACGAACTAGTAAGACTGCTGGTTTTAGCATTTTGCACGAGCTGGAATAGGGGTATATATTGAGGCTGTGCACATCACACCTATACAGCACCTAAAGCATACAACACTCTCAGCTTAACAGCACACAGTTCAGGCTACAGACTATGAATATTTCTAAGCTACGAAGCAAGGATATTACTGTTGATGTGTCCCTAATTGAAGCAAGAAGCATCTAATCCTAAACAGCTAACTAAAATATTTCTAAAAGAACAAGTCAAAAGAAACCCACAAGCTCTTGACATGAGGTCAGAAAGTGACATTTATATTTCTTCCATTTTTGGTACAGAAGAGGTAAAAACTACTGCATAATATCAATCAAGTGAGGAATGAATACTAAAGTAGCTTTAAAAAGACATCTCATTCATCTAATTTCAAACATTTTAAAAAACAGAACTAGAAACAAATGCCAGGGATGTGTCAGATAGGAAGAGAAGGAAAAAAATGTGGCATCTTTGACAACTTGTGTGGCAGCACAGAAACATGAACAGAATGACATTTGGGGGAGATCTCAGGAAAGACTGTACACAAATCCTTTGGCAGCAATCTATCAAAACAAGATCCAAAAATTAGATGAAAACTAATGTTTTGAGATAGAAGGGGTATACAGATAGATAGTAAATTTCACTTACTTTGCTTAGTGAAATAATGCACTTAAAATTCCCACAGGCAGCTCACTGAAAAAATCTTGCCTAACATTTTATGCTCAGGAAAATAAAGATCAGACTGAAGCTAAGGAAGAGAGAATTCCACAGAATTGCCACATATTGTTAACCTCTCTGAAAAGAAATAATCCTTAAAATGTTTATTATCTACCAAATAATGTTTCTGTAAGTAAATTACCATAATTCTCTAGGAAAAGCACGAAATATTAAAGAACATATAAAGCGTCAGAAAGTCTGCTGGGCAAATTCTGATGCCAGCAGCTTCTTCAGGATCAGAATTTCTCACACTGAGAGAATTAAATGAGGTGGTGGCACCACAGAGACAAGATCTAACACCAGCTAAATAAACTGAAACAAGTGAGTTAGAAAAACCCCAACTAAACAGATATAACTAGTATGGGAAATAAACATTCTTCCCACAAGCCTCCCACATATGTTGGCGAAAACTGACAAAGTGATTTGTGATCGTGATTGAATTACATTTGAGTAAGCAATACTGCAAGTATCGTTATTCATTAGAATCAACTACTAATCAGTATTTATTTAATACAATATGACATATCACTTTTCCCTTTTAAGCTATGGTAAAAGAAAAAAAAAATCACACATGCAGAAGTTTTCTTTAGAACAATCTAAAATATTTATCTGAAACTTTGTTTTTACAGTCCTTCAGTCAAGCTACGGCGAATAGACAACAGAAGATAACAGCCCTTTTCTGAGTGTCACTATCAACACAGAGCATGTTTTAGAAGCTGGCTCACTCTAAAGCACCTGTGTCAGCATCCAAGGAGTTTACCAGTTTTGGCAGCCACACTGAAAGGAACAAGAATCTTGTTTTAATGGAGTAAATTTTCTAGTTCATTTACTAGTGAGAAAAAAAAAGAGAGGGATGTTAAGAACAGGAACATCCAGAACTATGTAGTGCTTGATAAAGGGAGAAGTATGGGGAACCTCATGTTCAGTATTAAAAATGACATATCTTTTTTGAAATTAATTTAGCATAAATAAGATAGGTACAGAATAAGAAATGCTTCAAAAATCACAATATTGATATTGCTTTAAAACATATTCCATAGCAATTCCATATAGAAATATGTTGTGGCTTTTTTTCATTTCTTTGCTCTACAAAATCTAAGTTTTTAAAACCTCAGCCTTCTACAATATGCATATTATCTGAATGTTTTTAGGCTTAATAGAGCTATGGTCACAGAGACTTATTAAAACTGATTCTCCAAATTTAGATCATATGTAATGGAATTTACAAAAGGATGAAATAAAGACAAATTAAATACTTCACTTTTAGTAATTTATTAATAGTACAAAAAATATTTTGTTGCTGCACCCCAGTGGCTTATATTGTGCACACCTCACCTTGGAGACCACTGGACGAGACCGCTGAGGAATGACAGTGACAGAAGTTCTCTGTAGGACTGGTTGCTTTCACCTCATCTGAATGGAGCCCGCAGAGTTGCATTTCCAGCCTCAGCAATGTCTTCTCCCCTACTTTTTTTACCCCACCCTTCACTATCTAGCAGTTCACGAAGCTGTTACAAACAGACTGCATCTATTGCCTCTTCAACCATTCGTACTGTCCCCAGTGCTGGCAATTAGCAATCATAGCCTTCATTAGCCTGACCCACCTGGCTATTTTGCTACTAATAAATCAATTAATTCAATTCACATGGGGAACTTCTGTGTAGTACCATAGAGTAATCACTACTGGTCATCCTTGCATATGACTGTTTTACGCACGAGAGAAACTTAGTATCCAGTCTGAATTTGTATTCTCCACTGATGTGCAGTCTGTCAAGCAAGTATGGAGTGTGGTTAGTATTTTTAATGTATGTAGGGATTTGGCAAAAGCCTCAGCAGAGCGCAAAGGAGAGGCTTGGGATGTAAACTATAAACACTTTGGCACACCGAGTTGGATGATCTTTACTTCTCCCTGAATGACATGGATGCTGCTCACTGGAGGTCTCAACTTACTTACCTCCCTCAGGAGCCTCTGTTACTACTCCATTTGTTAGTTTTTGATGTGAGAAATAGAAGTGTCTAAAACCAGAGTAACTTCATCATCGGGATCTCCAAGGAGCTTTTTTTTTTTTCTGTAGAAATATCTGTTCCCTTGGGGGCTATTAAGCTATGCAATCTTGTACTTATATTCAAAGATGTCCTCTTCCTGTTTTCCATTCTCTCCACTGGAAAGAGGTTGTCTGGCTCTGTCTCTTTATTCCCCTTTTCTAGCCAGCGTCATGAGCACACAGAAAAAAAATCGCAAGAACAAAAGACTTTTTACCATCCAGCCCTTTCTCTTACACATAAGTATATATTTTTGCCTTCTGCACCCATATCAGTGGTGCAGACTTCTGGCAAACGTGCTTTTTCTGTTGTAACCATTGCTTTCCTTGTCTTCTCCTCCCACATAAGGTGACTGAGTATCAGTTTGCCCCATAAAATGTTAGTGAGATTCTCAGTAAACTAATTTTTCCTCACCAAAAGTGAAGAATCTGCTTTTCCATACTGACATACTGATTCTGGAATCAAAAGTGGGTGCAATATTGCTGAAAAGTGGAGAAAGACATGCTAGATACAGCAGCTATGGAGTAGATGAACTGCTGGCTACAGCTACAGATGTTCAGTCAGAACCTCTTTCACCACTCCCTGAAAACCTCGAACAAACACCTGAGAAAAACCCTTGTTTCCATTTTCTTACCACTTGTTCAGACTAGAGACTAATCAATCTGAAGGTGTACAAGGAAAACAGTATTTTCAGGGTAGGGAAAGAAAGGGGAGTAGAGGATTAACCAGCAGGTCAGAGATACATCAAGACTAGGCCTTTCAGACCAAGGACTTAGTCATAGGAATCTACTTCCTGAAGAGCAGAATCAGCACTATCTTAGTAGTAAAAGCCTGATAGTTTATGTCCTTGCTACTCTGTCTCTTGTAATGTTCCATTGACATTTGACAGGTTTCTAAGAAGTAAGCAGTCTATTAAATTCACATAATACTTTTTAACATGAGAAGAGATGGAGAGACGTGTCATAAAATACAGAGTACTTTCAAGTTGTGCGCTGCATAGGCAGTCCAAAAAAACACAGAACAAATTCCCCGGGCTTCTATGCCTACTATCTAGGGTTCCCTCTGAGGCTGAACCCTCTCTGGCTCTCAGTTTATTTCTGCAGGCCTGAGCCTGTTCTGCTGTGATGCCTGTGCACTATTTACTATTTGTGTTTGTGGCAACATTTCGATCTCTTTATGCTGTTTTTCGCTCTGATATTTATTGAGTACATCACTTATGTGAATACAGCTTCTTTGAACAACAGGCTAAAAGTTTCTAGGCTTTCTAACAGGCTAAATGCTTTTTTCCATGTGTATTTTCCTCTAAATGTTTGTTTTCTGTAAACAATGACCCTACAACTGTCTCTATCATGATCTTTTTGCTGCCAGTATTAGCCTCTCCCAACTAAATGCCTCTAGGTGTCTTCTCTGTGACTCATGCCCATCTTGGCCATGTGATAACAGTTGTCATCTTCCTGATGGGCCAATTTTCTCTTCTTTATCCCCTTTGAGATTTGTCACTGTATACGGTTCAGCTTTGCTGAATTCTATCAATACTACTGTTTCTAACCACTTGTAATCTGTTGCCCTGCAGATTTTCCCGTCCCAGAGGCTGAACGCCTTTACATCCAAATTCTTCCCCCACCTTGGTGAACTGGTACTGTCCACTACCTTGTCGGTGCCTCCTCAGAGCACTGTATGAATGATTTGCTTTCATAAAAGAAGGAAGGAAGTTCTGTAATGATGCAGGAGTTTTATTACAAAACTTTCAGTTGCTGCAAAGTGTTGATGCATTTTCATTGCTGGTCATATTCTGAAGTAATATAAAGTAAACAGACCTGAAGTAGATAGTAAATTGACCAGGAGTCTTTTTTGCTGCCAAATGTTAGAAAGGCATGCAATTTGCTAGTTGCATTTGAATGTTTTTAGGAGCATTCTTTTAGGGAGGGAAGAAAAGCATCCACACAGAAAATGAAAAACCATCTTGGACATCATGACCATTACCATAGCGTTTTATTTTACTACATGATGCAGCTCATAGCGTTGTGCATGCCAATTCCCTAAAGTAAAATAATTTGATTGCTTTTCACTAGTAGCTACATTGTATTTAGTACAATTTTTGATAGTGTTAAAATCTTAAGGGAAATATTACTTCAACATACAGAACTAAATGAAAATGAAATTTAAAAGCACCAAAGATTGGCTTGGAAGCAAATGGAAGAAACATGTGTGAGGGCAGGTAAATAAGATTACAGTGGAAAACAAGAAATACTGTAAAAAAATGCTGTAAAATATTTGAGAGACAGCTGAATATATGCCTCAAATCAGGAAAGAAAATGTATGTGTAAATTGCATTGTGGAAAAGAATTAATTTACTATACTAGAAATAAGAGTGATCAGACACTACTTTTTACTTGCAAAAATTATATAAAAAGTAAAAGGTAGGAATAAGAAACAGAGAGTATGTATCCCTCTCTGTTGTCCGTTCCTGTTTATTTCATATGCAAACTCTTACACTTCTTTATCTGTTCTACACGTTCATTTTTTCCTTTCATTTAACAAAGGACTTCACAAACATTATTAGGTTGCCTTGCATCCTAATCTCTATTTGCCTACCTTTGCTACACGACATTAAACGGCTTCTGTACACTGAGCTTTTTTGTTACTCTTCTCACAACTGTATCTCAGCAGTGTCACAGAATCACAGAATCACAGAATAGTAGGGGTTGGAAGGGACCTCTGTGGGTCATCTAGTCCAACCCCCCTGCCGAAGCAGGGTCACCTACAGTAGGCTGCACAGGATCTTGTCCAGGCGGGTCTTGAATATCTCCAGAGAAGGAGACTCCACAACCTCCCTGGGCAGCCTGTTCCAGTGCTCCGTCACCCTCAGAGGGAAGAAGTTCCTCCTCATGTTCAGATGGAACTTCCTGTGCCTCAGTTTGTGCCCATTGCCCCTTGTCCTGTCACTGGGCACCACTGAAAAGAGCTTGGCCTCATCCTCCTGACACCCACCCTTCAGATATTTGTAGGCATTTATAAGGTCCCCCCTTGCAGCCTTCTCTTCTTCAGGCTGAACAAGCCCAGTTACCCCAACCTCTCCTCGTAGTGGAGATGCTCCAGTCCCCTCACCATCCTTGTAGCCCTCCGCTGGACTCTCTCCAGTAGCTCTTCATCCTTCTTGAACTGGGGAGCCCAGAACTGGACACAGTACTCCAGATGAGGCCTCACCAGGGCAGTGTAGAGGGGAAGGAGAACCTCCCTTGTCCTGCTGGCCACACTCTTCTTGATGCACCCCAGGATCCCATTGGCTTTCTTGGCAGCCAGGGCACACTGCTGGCTCATGGTTAACCTGTCGTCCACCAGGACACCCAGGTCCCTCTCCGCAGAGCTGCTCTCCAGCAGGTCCACCCCAAGCCTGTACTGGTGCATGAGGTTGTTCCTCCCCAGGTGCAGGACCCTGCACTTGCCCTTGTTGAACCTCATCAGGCTCCTCTCTGCCCAGCTTTCCAGCCTATCCAGGTCACGCTGAATGGCAGCACAGCCTTCTGTTGTATCCACCACACCTCCCAGTTTGGTGTCATCAGCAAACTTGCTGAGGATACATTCTAACTCTTCATCCAGGTCGTTGATGAAGAAGTTAAACAAGACTGGGCCCAGTACTGACCCCTGAGGGACACCACTTGTCACCAGCCTCCAACTAGACTCAGCACCGCTGATGACAACCCTCTGAGTTCTGCCATTCAGCCAGTTCTCTATCCACTTCACCGACCACTCATCCAGCCCACACTTCCTCAGCTTCCCCAGGAGGATATCATGGGAGACTGTGTCGAAAGCCTTGCTGAAGTCAAGGTAGATAACATCCACGGCTCTCCCTTCGTCTACCCAGCCAGTCATGTCATCGTAGAAAGCTATCAGATTGGTCAGGCATGATTTCCCCTTGGTGAATCCATGCTGACTACTCCTGATAACCTTCTTTTCTTCCACTTGCTTGATGATGGCCTCCAGGATGAGCTGCTCCATCACCTTTCCCGGGATGGAGATGAGGCTGACCGGCCTGTAGTTCCCTGGGTCCTCCTTCTTGCCCTTTTTGAAGATTGGAGTGACATTGGCCTTTCTCCAGTCCTCGGGCACCTCTCCTGTCCTCCAGGACCTCTCAAAGATGATGGAGAGTGGCTCAGCAATGACATCCGCCAGCTCCCTCAGCACTCGTGGGTGCATTCCATCGGGGCCCATGGATTTGTGGACGTCCAGATCGCTTAAGCGATCCCTCACACAGTCCTCCTCGACCAAGGGAAAGTCGTTCTCTTTGTAGGCTTCTTCTCTTACCACCGGGGCCTGGGATTCCTGAGGGCCAGTCTTAGCACTGAAGACTGAAGCAAAGAAGGCATTCAGTAGCTCTGCCTTCTCCGCATCCTCCGTCACCAGGACACCCTCCTCATTCAGCAGCGGCCCCACGTTGTCCCTAGCCTTCCTTTTGCTGCTGTGTCTCAGCAATGTAATTTATATCTATCATTTATCGTGCCCTCTCAGCCACTTTATAGCAGCAGAAGAGCATGCACTGAAGTGTTCTGGAATATTTCTATAACTATGTAAAAATTTACCCTGCCATATGTTTACTCTAGATGCAACAAAGTCAGGAAATGCACCTTGTATTTGGGGCAGAAATTGGTAAGATTTAGACAGAATTCCACAGTCCCTGTACAGTCTCCTGTACAGACAAAAAATCTTTCTTTTTGTCAGCAGCTGCACTATTGCAGAGGAGTGTATTTTAATGACCACTGTTAAATCTCATAGCTTTAGCTGAGTGTACATATCTCTGTTCATGTAAGCTGGAAACTTCTTATAACACCCATTTCATACACGACAAACTGAACCACAAAGAGCCTGTACTTGGCTGAGGTCACACAAAAAGAATAAGAAGGAAAACAAAATTGAACCAAATTTTCCCAAGAATCCCTGGGATGCCCCATGAGACATTCCTCCTCTAGAGTAACTGCTTCTAGTATTTGCAGATTTGGTATGTACCTCTGGTTGTGAATAGCATCTTTGTGAATATGTAAAAATAAGTGCAGTCTTGAAAAGTACTTTTGTTGATACAAATAATTTATAATATATGTTACGATGACAGCATCTTTGATCCAGAAGACATGCTTGCCACTACTAAAAGGCACTCCAAAGTAAGACATATATTTACTAATATAACTTCTATGTAAATTATTTTATGTGGAAAATGAGTGTGGTAATTTATATATTTTCATGTCAATTTTGCTTCATCTAAGTACTCCCATCTTTTATTCATTCATGGAAGAAATTTTATCTCAGGATGAAAGGGGGGAGAGTGAAATATAAGTCGCTTGAGGGTTAAAAGAGACATTGTACTGAATGTTACTAGTTTTTGGAGATTATACCATCGAGCATAGAGACTGGTGGAAGAAGTGGAGAGAGTTTGAGAATACTGCCGTCTGTGGTGACTGGAGAAGCAGAAGCCAATGATAACACAAGAAAATGGCAGAACTAGAACAAGGAGAGGAACCTTTTAGTTAAATGAGTCACTTGGAAGTACTAGATCAGAACCGGAAGCAAAATACATTGGGATAAGCAATTCTGAGCTATTCTGAGTACTCACAGAAGAAATTCTGCAGTAGGATGAAACAAAGTTCCTGAGTCAGGCAGACTGTCTAGAAGTGCAGCTGTCAGTGTTACTAAGTATTGAGGATTGAATGATTGGTGTCAACGGGTGTTCTTTAAACTATTTGTTTGTAATTAAACATCAATATACTTTTTGTATGAATGATCTGCTGAGGATATGTAAACTGCATTATTAGACAGTATCAACGTAAGATTCCCAGAAGTGTTCAAAAACTAGTTAACTACTTCCTGAGATGGACTACAAGTTCCTTCTAAGAGAACTGAAAGCAGTTACTTTTGTTCACTTCATGCGTTCCACAGAACTTTGAATATGATTTACTTCCAGTTATTTGCCCTCCTGTCAATGTTGACAAGGGAAAGCAAAGACTCAATTTATTTTAATATTCCACATAAAATAAGATAATAAAAATATGTAGAACCTGAAATTTCTTCTAAAGTTTAGAACAGGACTTCATCTGAATTTGATTCAGGTCCCTTACACTACAAGGGCCCTATGTTTGTGCAAATCCAAGTAAATATATCTATTTATCAATAATAGCAACAATAATAATGTCAACAACAACAACGTTGTTTTCAGTCTTGCTGTTTAATCTCAAATACACTACACTGCCTAAACAGCAGACAGAATCAGGCAACAAATGGGCATTCTCCACCCTCACTGGAGACCTGTTTTTTCAAGCACACACCCAGGCTCTCACCCAAAAGTGGGAAAAAAAGAAAAGAAAGTCATAATCTAGGATGTCCAAAATAAACTATTCAGGGTCAGTAATAGCAGCTGTATGTCTCTTTAATCATAACTATTTTTCTTCCTAGCTCTCAGCATGGAAACCTGACTGCCAGTAGAAGTGATTTTAATGACAAATGATTGAAGGAAGTTCACAAGACACATGAACATCAACAAAAATTACCAAGAGGGGATGAAGTATACCCATTCCCTGCTAAGTGGTGCCTGAGTTCTGCTAGAGTGAAATTATTTAATACTCTTGACCTGCCCATCAGATTTAATCCGCAGATGCAAGCTTTCCTTTGTGTGGAGTTTGCGTTTCCTGCATGGCTTGAAAGCTTTGATTCTTGAGGCTCTGTGCTAATAAAGAATACTGTAACCAATACTAAATGCTGAACAATTTTTAAAAGTCATATTTAGATGCCTAGTCCTGTCTGCATGAGACAAATTAATTTATTCTAATATACCTGTAAGCTTTGCAGCTTTGCAAGTGTGATGTACCTTTGGGCAGCCTTTATCTGAAAGCTGTCTAACTCTGCTTTGGACTTTATTCTTGCTGCTTACTAAACACGTTTCTGCAAACAAATACTTTTCTACTCTGAACAAAATGTCCTGTAAGTTTCACATATTTCTAATTTTGGATGTGATACGAGATGCATTTCGTGAATATCACACTGGAGAGACCTCTTATTTCATACTGTAATCACAACTAGTGTCTAAAAAGAATTAAAAGAAAACAAAACAACGATCCTGCCCTCAGTCTAAAAATTACTGTTTCCTGCGAATACAGTGATTTAAGAAATCCCCAGTCTGGGTATGACTTAAGTATCACATGTTAGTTCTGGGCCAGCCAGACATCTTTACTGTGGTTAGTGGTCTGCAAGACAGTGCAAAAGACTTCAATTTGATTCCCTGCTTTGCATACTTGACCAAACAGACAGCTACGTTCATGCCTGTGTAACATCTTTCATCCAAGAATCTCCGAAGATGCACGCAGGAAAATGCTGAACCGTTGCTGTTCTTAAGGTGATTCTACAAAGAAGGGGGCCATGCATGAAATACCAAGAAATTTAAAATAAATTTTCCAAACTTGAGAATATGTCATTATGGGAGACCTTCCTAAAGTTAAGTGTTTCTACTAATGCTAAGTGAATGTACACTAAGAAAGGATTGTTTAAAAGTAACCAGTAAAGAAGGACATAGAATAAGGTAAAAAATAAAAGAAAAAGATTAGCATCTTGGATATTGTGGATCACAGTAATGCAGGTGGTGAGACCAAGTTAGATGGGAACATAAACTGACTAGATTGGTATGATATCAAAAGGCCAATGCCATTTTGAGCTGTGTTACCAAGAACATTGTATATAAAATACACAAGGTAATTACTTTATTGTCTATGCATCATGTGAAGCTTCAGCTAGAGAACTATTGGAAAATCAGTCCAGTGAACTTGTTGACATTTATGGTAAGTTGAGTAGCACTCAGGGAAAAGCAACACGAAGGCTATTAACTTTCAGAAATACAACCTGTGAGGAATGCTTGAAGGAAAAGGCATTGATCGGTCTATGGGGCAGGTGGAATTCTGAAAAGACCATGATAAAGGTCTTCCAGTGTTCAAAAGTCTGCTATGAAGTCTGTCTAGGACAGGACAAGAAGGAATCTGTTTCTTTATAGGGAAAAAAATACTTTGTTTAGCTATTGGCAAAATCTCAAGCTAGTGAAGTACTGGAGTAGGCCACTTCTGGATGGTATAGTGGGATTTTTTAGAAAATTCTGGACCAATGTCTCTTAGAGATGTTCTACGTATGCTAATCTTGTCTCCAAACAGATTAGAAGTCCTGAGATTTCATCCAGATCCCAAACTCTGCAATTCTATGAATTCTAAGGTGACATACAGACTGCACAGATGCAGTTTAAAATGAAGTAACATACCTATCTGTCGTATACAGTGGTGATGCTGAATGGTTTCTGTCTCCTGCTCAACATCACAATACCTGTTTTTCATCTACAAGGCACAATACCAGTAACCTGTTGCGACATTATATTGATGGATTTATTTTGCCTGGTATCAGTGATTAAATTTAGAACGCAAATTATTGGCCTATCCTTTATAATAACACCAAAAAGTGCTTTAAAGCCTGCAGGTGAGTAAAATTGTTTTGAACGAGGCAAACAGAGAGTGAAGTATTACAAGAGTTAGAAGTAGCTCATTATGTATTTGTTTTGATGCCTCTCTGTTACAAACCGAGGTATTCTGAGCTAGTTGCTAGTTCCTCTGGAGTCTGGAAAAATGTATCCACTGGTATGCTTATACAACAGATTTCTTGAATAAATGCCTCCTAAAACTATACATGGAGGACCAGATGTCTGTGTCTTTCCTCTGCATAAATGTGGCACTGCAGTTAAAGAGCACTGTTCCTTTCATATATACGATTTATTTTGGCTCCTATTTTTAAGTAACGGTATCAATTCTAACAGCATCTCTTACAAAGCACTAAGCAACGCTTTTGTGTATGAGTGTGTGTGGTCTTTAAAGTAGTAAGAACACAAAGCTGAAGTTACAAGGAAGTACTTTTTGTCTTTCAAGAGAACTATGTGAAATGAGTCAGAAGAATGCAGACAGTAACTATCCAGCTTCCTTTTAAAAATGTGACTTGGACTGTATTTTCAACCATTCTTTAAACTTTCAGGGGAAAAAAAGAGAGAAGAAAACATATTGAAACCCTAACCTATCCTATATTATTAAAGACTGAAACAGGAAATAGCAATAATGTTATGGGAGGCACTGACAATAAAGCTTGGATTCATGTACTTTCCACACCACCAAAACCCACAAGACTGTAGCTGCTAGGCATATGTATCTGAAGATTCAGCTAATTCTGTGATTATTCAGTTATAGACTGTGGAGTAGTGAGGCTGATATTTTAAGTTCAATTATTTTATTTGCTAGTCATGTCACAAAACTGAAGGTGCCAAATAACTACTGCTGAGATCTTGATTTTGTAGCAGTTGTTACAGTTCTTATCTAACAGCGTGTGGCATTTCTTCTTTAGCAGTAATATATTTAGTTCGCTACCAATGCAATACACATTAACTGGCAGTCACAGGTCAGGCAGAGGAAATGTCACCTCATCACAGTGATCTGTGGAACAATGTTGCCACCTTGGACTGGCACAGGCTTTAAAGCTGATTTTCAGAGCAAGATGGCGTGGGCAGGTTTATTATATGGCTTCTATTTTCTTTTCAGCAACTATTGTAATTCTTTTGATGTTTATGAGTACTAGAACATTTTAAATTATGGTGTCAAGATCACAAACGCATTCAGAGTGCTGACAACTTTTTTTACTTATGTGTACCAAATATAATTCTTTTGCTTGTACACAGTCCATTCGTTTGCAGAAGCCATAGGGTAGAGGATACATGCAGATGGAAGCTTTTCAGATGCATCAAGGAATCAGAAATATAGAGTCAAATTAAAATGTTCACCATATACAGTGTAATTTTACAAAGAGAATCTCAGTTGCTACAGACTCAATGCCACATTCAAAGAATAGCCAGCCTTCCTGGGAGAATATTTCACAAAGAAAAGTTTCTTGCAGTCCTTCAAATGGTAACTTTCATTAGAGCCATGCCCTGTCCTCCTCACATCTAGCTCTGCTCTGAAACAGGTATTCAGTAACAGTACTGGTAGGGTGGATTATAGAAAGTCTCTCTAAGCATATTTGTAAATTAACTTTCATAGTAGAAAGTCACATTTTTCTGTCTTTGAAATCAAATATAATGACTCTTCTGCCCTGCATAACTGAAACTCACAAACTACAAGTTACGAATGCTGAAAGATTTTTAGATGAAAAAATACTTTAAAAAGGAAAGTAGATTTTGGACACAGTATTTTAATTTTCTACTTTATCCAGGTTCCTCAGATTTTAAGCAATGCCTATAGCAAAGTCTAGAGCTTCTTTTTGCAGTGGCACCTGGCCACAATGTGCAAAAGAAAAGAAGTGAAGTCTAGTAGATGTCCTCGCAAAGTATTTGTACCAAAGAGCAGCGAGAACACCCGGCGTTCTAACTGGATCTTTGGATGTGAGGCTCAGAACCAAGCTCAAGGTCAAACAAGACCAAGTAAGTATCTGCTGTTACAGGAGCTGAATCCTCTGCAAGGAGAGGTCAAAATCTAAAAGTTGGTCTCTGGAACACAGGCACGGACCAAGCTGTCAGTTCTTCTGCCTTCTTTTCCTTCTCTTCACATGAAGATCAGATTGTATGTTAATATTTGAAGCAATTATAAAAGAAATAAAAAAGAAATAAAGAAGTTACGATGCACAAGCAATCATGCCATATTACTTGAAGCCAGCTTTAATGTTCTGTACTCTTTTCAGTTTGGTTGCCACATCCATTTTAAGTTTCCATTTAAGCAAGGTGTAAATAGCACAAAAATTGCTCTGCTAAGAGTAGGGAAATCTTAGCAGTAATCTTTCAAGACTGGACATGACAGATTTTGTGACTTGCCCTGCATTACACTTGAGATTTTTGTTGCTTTTAAGATACTGAGCCACCAATCACTATTACCTGTGACTGGGGCATTTTATTTGTTAAAACACATTTATGAAAGCAAGTTAAGTGCACAAATGCTCACTGTAACATACCAGGATAAAAGTAAAATTCCATCAACAATTAAAGTTCAAGACTAAAGCAGTTCAACTGGGTAAGAAAAAAAGAGAGACCTTCCCATCATGATTACAACTAACTCTCTAAGGCAATCACTTTTGACTGGAGTAATATAAGGAAAACAAATGGTAAAACACTAAGAGAACTGAAAAACATTGAGATTCACTTGGGAAAAAAAACCTCAAGTGTTACATGAGATAAGCTGAGACATATTCCAGAATGCATATAGAACACTACGTGTGGTCTCTGACTAGCAATTACTGAGCTACAGAAAACAATTTTGATGGACAGACTGGAAGTGACAACAGAGAAAGAAGAAACTCCAGTCTAGAGAGCTCTTAAATGTAAATGTGAATATTCTTATTGGAGAAAGGATGACCATAGAACTAGCAAATAGATCCAAAATATGTATTTTTACTTTCTTTACTACTTCAAGCAAGCTGCTGAAACTTACTGCACCTTATTCTCTTCATCTCTGAAGTAGGTTGAACAGTTTTGTTTTTTCGCCCGTGTTTAAAATCTTCTTATGTCCTTTACAAAAGCTGTTGCAGAACTACAAAGTAACATCTATATCTATTGCTTTAAATGTATATTCTTTCAGCTCAGCTCATAAAGTACTGAAAGCACGTTTGTCTTTAAGAACATCTGCTAAGGCATTTGGGAAGTTTAGGATAAATCAAACTGCATGGTAGCAACCTCTAAAAGAGAGTTAGAAAAGATTGGGTACAGAGGATATGATACAAAAAGAAAAAAGATGGATATGCTGCAGACAACCTTTTTTCATCTACAGAGAACACCATTATGACTGGGAGGATCTAGGAACACATGAGTGCTGGAAAGACTTCAAATCACCTTCAGTATTTTAGTGCAAGAGGCAAAGGAAATATAACTAGCTGCTCTTAAATTCACTTCCTGAATGACAAAAATGCTTTTTGACTCAGAACACTAAAGTATCTGTACCACTATTTGACGCACTTCCATGAACTTTACAGTGAACTTGGTCAGTTGGTTAACAGGGGTTAGAATATTATACGTTCAGCAGTCAAGAAATGTTATCATTACAAGTGTCTACACAAGATTAATTCAGCCCTTTCATGTGATGAGTACATGGTGTCTGAAATTATATGATCATGTACTGTTTTAACTCCCTGCATGTTCTGTCTGTATCAAGTACACAGAATGGGTAATGTTCTCTAAATGAAAATGGATGTCTGTATAATGAATGCTTATTTCTTATGACTACTGCTTAATTTACTGCTGAAGTTTTAAGCTGTGTGGTGAATGAGACAGAAAGATAGACCTACATTTAAAGCCAATCAAGCAGTTAAATACCACACTGGAGAATTCATGTCCACCCCTGTCTCTGAGCTCCTGTGTAATCCTGGGCAACTCAATTTAAACAAAATGTCTGCACTTGGTCACTAGTTTTTCACTGCCTGACTCAGTTTCCCCGTGGGCCATAGGTAAGTTCAGGTGAACACCTTCAGAAGCAGTATCCTTGACACTCTGCCTACATCAGGTCAAATTTCAAACTCTTCCTCTAAAATACCATGAGATTATAGTTTGCCAAGGAAAGCATTAGAGCTTTTTTGTAACAAATGCACAGATATTCTTTCCTAATTAGGCATCTTGAAAACTGCTGAAGCTGTCCCAAAATGTAAGAACCTGACAGATTAACCAGCATAAAACTCCAATAAAAATGTTTAAGAAGGGGGAAATAGAAAAAAAAAAAATTAAAAAGGGAAAAGAGAAATCTCTAACAGGAAGTAGGAGCCTACCTTTTGTGTAAGTCATGCTATAAGCCATGCTACCTATTGTGGAGTAATACTCCGCATAGAAGCTTAAAATAAATGTTCAGTATGCATATGGACACTATATCCATATTTCTGAGTAAAATAATAGCCAGATTAGGACTTCATAATGGCACTGGTCTAAAATGTTGATGATTATTTAACCACATGAAGTTTAACAAGGCCAAGTGCAAGGTCCTGCACATGGGTTGGGGCAATCCCAAACACAAGTACAGGCTGGGCAGAGAGTGGCTCGAGAGCAGCCCTGAGAAGGACTTGAGGGTACTGGTGGATGAGAAGCTCAACATGAGCCAGCAATGTGCGCTTGCAGCCCAGAAAGCCAACTGTATCCTGAGCTGCATCAAGAGAAGCATGGCCAGCAGGTCGAGGGAGGTGATTCTGCCCCTTTACTCTGCTCTCATAAGACCCCACCTGGAGTCCTGCATCCAGCTCTGGAGCCCCCAACCTAAGAAGCACATGGATGTGTTGGAGCAGGTCCAGAGGAGGGCCACGGAGATGATTCAAGGGCTGGAGTACCTCTTCTACAAGGACAGGCTGAGGGAGTTGGGGCTGTTCAGCCTGGAGAAGTCTCCAGGGTGACCTTCTAGCAGCCTTCCAGTACCTGAAGGTGGCCTACAGGAAGGATGGAGAGGGACTTTTCACAAGGGGGTGTAGTGATAGGACAAGGGGGAATGGCTGTAAACTAAAAGAGGGCAGATTTAGATTAGATATTAGGAAGAAATTCTTCACCATGAGGGTGGTGAAACACTGGCACAGGTTGCCCAGAGAAGCTGTGGATGCCCCATCCCTGGAAGTGTTCAAGGCCAGGCTGGATGGAGCTCTGAGCAACCTGGTCTAGTGGAAGATGTCCCTGCTCATGGCAGGGGGGCTGGAACCAGATGATCTTCAAGGTCCCTACCAACCCTTACCATTCTATGATTCTATGATTTTTATGCTGAATTGGATTCTTTTCCCCTTTACTAGTTGTGGATTACAGAAAACAGGTTTTATATTCAGAACTGGGCATAATTTCTCTGTCGGAGGTTCTTTCTACTGGTAAACTGGTTTTTCATTTACATTTCAGTTATACTTTCTCATCTTGTCACCCGTCAAAACATGGAGGATTTCAGTTTCGTTTGTTGCCACAGCCCCTTATAGACTACTGGCGCCTGATGTCCCGCCCCTGCTCTGCTGGCTGTGCATATCTTCTAAACTGCAAGCTCCAGGTTTGCCAAATGGGCAGAAGATTCAAGTGAACCATAAATTCCTGCTGTGAGAAGGAAGATCAAGACAGCAGAGAAATGCCACACTCTGGAAACATCACAATTCAGATTACCTAGATTTTGATTCCTCTCAAGCTGCAATTCCTACTCAGATTTTATCTCAAACTTGCAACAACACCTCACAGCTCCAATCTGGAAAACCGTAATAAAAGTGAAGAAAAATAATTTTCTAACAAACTTTGTTCGTGCTAATTAATCTCACATCAATGAGTACTACTAATTCTTTATGGTGATTATAACTGGTTTTGAAGGAAAACTACACTAAGAAAGTATTTGCTGTATAGGGCAAGTATTCCTGTTGATCAGGCTGAAATTGTTAGAGACACTACTCTCCAACAAATATCATTAGTCTAAAAAGCAGGGAAAAGTTTAGGCTTTGCTCCTCACTTCTGAAACTGTACATATGATCTCCAAAATTTAAGACAATTACACACTTCGGGAAGTCGTAAGACAGTCTCGTGACACAGCTGGAGTCTGTGTGCTATCTTTTGAAGTGTTCATTGAACTACAAGTAAAGATATGTTGTCATTTCCTGCAATACCTATGACGTGTGCTCATCTCACTGTCATCTCTGCAATATAAAGAAACAAAAGTCACTATGCAGGCGGATGATACAGTATTTTAAAAAGGGCCCTATTTTATGATTATCTCAGAATATACCACATAGCAGGCAACTTTGAAAGCAAGAACTCACAGCAAATTTAAAACACTTGTGTATGTGACTGTGTGATTCTGAAAGATGCAGAATTGTGGAAAAGCTTGGTGCTCATTCAGTCCGAAGTCTAATGATGACATATATTCAGATGCCACCAGTTAGCTATTTTGCTGCCAATCCTTTGAGCAGAAATGTCTTATTCCACAATGTTTATCCTGTAATCCCGTACTGTCAACCCAAGAATCAGAACTCCCAACAGCCAACTTGCCTCCAGCTATTTCACCTCCTCAGCAGCTTTCAAGAGGCTGTAATACACTGTCAATACAAAAGCCATTGGCTTATTGACAGGTGGAAGAAAAAAAAAGAGAGCTTTAAAAAAGCTGAATTAAATATCAAGCCAGATAACAAAGGAATCGCTTCATGAGGCATTGTTAGCTTTCATACAGAATTACTTAAAATCTTTAAAGTAACTAGAAGCTGTTAATGATTGTGTTACACTTAACAGGTTCTGTGTTTGAAACGATGGATCAGAGCTTAGGTAAAATTTTTGTAGTGCTTGATACACGTTATTATCACTGCAGCCTACCGGTTTAGCGCAGACAGGAAAACCTCCTTCAGCCACCTCGCCCCGGTTAAAGAAATACCACTTTTCCACAGCCGTGCGGAACGCCGGTTTCAGACTCGGTCGAACAGCCGCCTGCCTGCCGTAAGCCTTTCCCGCCACAACGCCGCAGCCGTCCCCAGGCCCCCGGCTCGCTCCCGCGCACCGGCGCACCGCGGCACACCCTCGCCCGCCCGTCCGTCCGCCCGTCCCCGCTGC
The DNA here is from genome assembly GCF_030867145.1 of Opisthocomus hoazin. Classification (NCBI taxonomy): domain Eukaryota; kingdom Metazoa; phylum Chordata; class Aves; order Opisthocomiformes; family Opisthocomidae; genus Opisthocomus; species Opisthocomus hoazin. The sequence continues at coordinate 24,803,435 of NC_134454.1, read as the reverse complement.
GAGGGGACGCGCGCGCGCCGGGGCTCCGGCCGCCAGGGGGCCGCGCGAGCACGCCTCGCGGCCCTCCGCCGGCCCGCCAGGGGCACGCGCGTGGGGCGAGGCGCGGCCCCGAGCCGGGGTCCCCCGCACCTCTCGTCGGCCCCAGCGGCTCTTTTCGAGGCCCCGCGAAATTATGCAGAATCTTCGCTGGTCGTGGTAAAAAAAACCAACAAAAACAGAAACAAAAAAAACCCCACCAAAAACAAAAATCCTAACCTCCCCCCCCCCCCCCACGAAATCCTCTCGAATCATTGCCCGGGCCTGAAGCACGCTCTCTGCCGCTCGAGGTTTGAAACGAACCCTGATGAAGCGTGGGCACCGCAAATCCTGCCCATAAGATGGCACGCGTCTTGCGCCTAAGGAAGGTATCTGACAGACACCCAGAAAGTGGGACAAGGACTTCCACAGAACGCACGGATAACGTCGAGGTACACCCAGCCAGTTTTCTGTGAACACCTGGCTTTGAGACGGATCCATCGCCCTTCTGTCTTCCCGCCGGCGCAGGAAATGCACGGGGACGGCAAAACCTGCTAAAAAGCCTGGAAGCTTGGCAATCCGAGTTTGCTGCGCGTCTAAGCCCCAAGCAGATGCAGGGAAGGCCACAGGCGCCAGGCCGGCGACGCCACACGCTTGGGCCCACCTCCTCTCCGCTCCTCTGCGTGCCCCCGGGGGTCAACCCCAGCGCCCGGCCGCACCGAAAGGGCGCGGGAGGCACAACGCCCTACCCCCGGTACTTCACCTCGCCTGGAGAGTTCCCGAGATCCCGGTCCTCGCCTGGCACTCGCACAGCGCCCGAGGGACGGGAGCCAGCTTCGACAGCGCTGGCGGCCCTCAGCGCCCGCCCAACGGGCCGGGCACGGCGCACCCTCGCCGAGCGACCCACGCCATGCGCCCGGCGCCCGCCACCCCCTCAGCGCGGTGGAGGGGGGGGGACCGGGGACACGAAGGAGAACGCTTTAGACCGGCTACGGACTAGGAAGGCTCCGCAGGGGAAGGCGGCGAGAGGGCGGCCGGCGGCCCTCCTCCCGCCGAGGCGCTGGCCGGGTGGGAAAGGTCGCCGGCGCGAAACGACGGCTCACGGCAACGCTGGCCCGCCGGGGCTGCCGGTACCGGGGCGGCCCCCCCCCCAGCCCCGCCACCCCGCCCCCGCGCGCGCCCCCGCGGCCGCTGTGTGTGCGGTGCGCGCGCGCGCGCGTGCCTGCGCGCCGAGGGCCGCAGCGCCTGCATTTCCCCGCCGTCGCCGGGGCAGGGTTTCGCTCGGTTTGGCTCCGTGTCACACACAGATGTGACTCTTGTCTGTTCCCTGCAAACGTACAACCGTGACGGCTCACCTCCTCCCGCCTCCCTTCCCCCCCCCACCCCCCCGCCGCCGCCGCCGCACAAAAAAACCCACCCTTTTACAAAAAATTTCCTCAGATCCCACACCGAGCAGCAGAGCCGCCGCCGCCGCCGAGCCCCGAGAGCTGATGGAGCAATGGGTGGGCAGCGGGGAAGCGGCACCACAAGCGAAAACTTTTCCGTCTGCCTAACTTTTCGCTTCCCTTCTAACGCTCTCCGCTTTCCCCCCTCCGGCTCCTTACCCCCTCCTCTCGGCTACGCTTCGTTCTCCGCCGCGACTCTCCCCTCTCCCTGCCCTCCCTCCACCTTTCTCCCTTGCCGCCTTCTCCCTCGCTCGCTCCAGCAGCGCCTGGAGCTGACAAGGAAGAGGAGAAGCAGCGGGAGAGGCGGGCAGCCGCTGCCAGCAGGCACCGGGCGGCGGAGCGGGAAGAGGAAAGGGGGAAGAGGGAGGCAGAGAGGGGCGCCGGCCCCGCGCGGCGCCGCCGGCCGCCCTCACCGCAAAGTTGGCGGCGGCCGCTGGGCGTTTTTGACAGCTGGGCGCGGGCGGCCTCCGCCGCGGCCCCCGTCTGGCACGGAAAGTTTGGGGGGGGGGGGGAACGAGGCAGAGGGGGTTACTTCTTCGCCCCCACCCCCCCTATTCCCGCCCGATTCCTCTTTCCCTTTCCCGCTGCTTCCCCTGCCCGCCGCTCACTCGCCCCGGAGCGCGGGGTTAGGAGGAAGCACCGCTGCCCTCGCAGCCTCCCCCCCCCCCCCCCCCCCCCCCCCGCCGCCTCCCCTTCCCCAGCCAAACAACCCAACAACAACAAACCAACCTGTGGAGGCTCTGACCCGAACCTGGGTCCCTCCTCCCATCACTTCCAGCTCTCCGCTGAAAGCTCTTTTCTTTCTCTCTGTTGCTCGGGCTGAACTTTCGGGGCTGAAGTTTTGGAAGAGTCAGAGGGAGAGGGCGGGGGGAGAGGCGCTCGCTACCGCTGCTTTTTTGTTGTGGGTTGTTCTTTTGGGGGGGGGGGAAGTATTTTTGGGTTTTTAAATTTTTTTTTTTTTTATTTTTTTTTTTAGTTCAAAGCACCTGAAGGTGCGAGGGTGAGAGAGAGGAGAGCGAGGAGGACTGGGGGTGAGGGGTTGGGGGGGGGAGAGACGGATCGAGAGAGGGGGAAAGCGAGCGAGAGGCGCTGGGAGCCGAGAGGCAAAAGGAAGGGTGCAGGCACTGCCGCTGAGAGGAGATCGAGAGGCAGGGGGTGCACTTGGCAACCAGCATGCAGAGATGGTAAGAAGTTTCCAGCAGCCTTTCGTTTTCCTTCTAGCCTTTTAGCTTGAGTTTGATTTGATTTTAATAAATCGTGCAGTGACACAAGCAGCACCCACCCTGCTCGCTGTCCTATGCGTCTCAGCCTTCGAATAAACGAGCAGCCGGGCAAGGCGAAGGAGGAGGACAATAAATAATGAGTCCCGTGCTGCGTGGATTGGGGGGGGGGGGGGGGGGGGGGGGGGGGGGATGATGACAAGAGGCTGTGCTCAACTTTTAAGTGAGTTTGGGGGGTTGAAATGGGGTGGCCAGATGGTTTTTACCGCCTCCTTCCCTCCACTGAAGATGAGGGGCTAGAATAAAAAAAGCGTGTGTGTACAGAGGGGGGAAGAGTGAAGGTGGAGCGGGGTTGAATCGGACATGCGGTGGTCTGATGTTTTTTGGACACCACCTTCTGCTCGGAAGCGAGTAAGGCTTGCACACAGTGTAAAGGTAACCTCGGAGAGCGGGGGAAGGAGCTGTGTGTCTGCGTGTGAAACAACGCCTGAGGCAGGGAGACAGGAGTGTAAATCCACCTTCCCTCCGTAACGCTTTTCTTTTTGTTGTGCATGTGCTTGCAGTTTGCACCTCTCCAGCCAGCGATTGTTAGCAAAACTTGCAGAGTTATGCTCATGCCCTAACTGTAAGAGGGAGGAGGGAGCCCCCCCAAAACACCTTCGAGCAAGTTTTTGCTGCTTGTTTCATGTGCTGTGCAAATGCACGTCTCCTTTACAGCAGGGGTTTTGCAAAGCAGGGTTTGGGCTTCCACCACCTCTTAATTTAAAAATTAAAAATCGAAATGACTGAGGTTCCTCGTTTGACTGAAGTCCGTTTGTCTGGTTGGTGATGTGAGGATAGGTTAAACGGCTGCAAAGAAGAAGCACGGTTAGAGCCACGACTAAACTTGACGTGCATAATGATGACTGTTTGTATTAACAAATGGGCTGACCTCAGTTCGTGATGAAGAGTGATCAGCCCATATTCAATGAAGTAGTGTATTCTCAGTCGCTGTTTGACTGCTGCCTTGCTTTGAGTCAGCTTTTGTCACCTCACTCCAGGGATGTTATGTATGTGTTGGGTGCCTTGAACACACGTACGTGTACACACACACACGTGTGTGTGTATATACGTGTATACATACATATACGCACATGTATGCAAATACCTACATGTCTGTATGTATATATAGCACTCAAACTACGGATAGAATGTACGTCTGTGTGAATGAAGGGAGAGCTTGAGATGGAGGGTTTATATTTTTCCCTTCTCTCCCTAACATGACATGTCTTGTTTCAGTGATCAAAGCCACAATTGGAGTGTAGGAGATGCAACTGTCAAATGTAAGCAACGATAAAAAAAATTTAAAAAAAAAGGAGGGGAAAAAAAGCAGCATGTGCCCAGTACTGTGGTTACAGTAACGCTGACAGAAATTAAAGTGGTTTTGAAAGCAGCATGCGATTTATGATGGTTCCCATTTACCCTAGAGTCAAGCTGTTGTAAAATTGATGCACAAAAGACATCATGTAATAATCCGGTGCACCCAGGATTAAAGTGGCAACGAGTGTCTTTTTTGTGTGTGTGTCTGGCCGACAGTTAAAATGGTTTGAAGCTATTTTTAAGTAAGAAATCAAAGCAGGATATTACATATTTCTTTTCTTAACCTGTATGTCAGCCATGCATAGCAGTCATTGAAATATTTTTTAGTGGAAGTGGGCTTTTATTTTTCATTATCTTCCATTTCCGCTTGATATTATAACCCATCTCCATAGATGAATTTTAAAATGGGGTAGCGTTTTTTGTCATAGTTTCAGAGTACAAATGTTCGCAGTTTAATTACTGAGTTCGCTTCAGACAGTAATATTTAATAAGCCTGATCAGCAGATCTGCACAAGAATACCAAGTTCCTGTAAAAGTATGTGTAACTTTCCTTGCCCTTAAAAATTGCAGGGATTTTTAATCTGAAATTTAATGGGGCATATGAGCTGTCTGATACACTGTAGTTTCATTTTAAGCTGCCCAGTATTAATGAGTCATCTAGCTGTATGTATGTTCTGCTTTAAATTCCTAAAGCACATGAATTTTAAAATTTACTCACTAAATATTTCAAATGATCCATCTTTACCTGATCCGGATGCAGGAAAACCTATATGTAAATTATGGACTAATTTGGTATGAGCCAATTTTGAAACTTCTTTTAAGACGTGGGATTGTGAAAGTGTTCCTTAAGCACGCATGTTGCACACGTAACAGAAAAGACCTGCTTTGGTACGTTATTTTGTAAAAATGCAGCACTATGACATTTTAGGGGAAAGAACTGGGCAGCGCTACGTCTTTAATCACACTGCATTTTTATTATTGAGGTATTTGTGAAAGATGGGTATGTGATTACATCAAACAAAGCAAAGGAACAGGCAAAAGCAGAGGTGACTATTGCTATATTAAAATGTAAGTGTTACAGTTTGAATTTTCTAGTGAGTTTTTTAGTTCAGTGCTTTTACATAACATTTTGTCCTAATCTTGCTTGCTGTCAGAGATGTTTCATGGTTGTGCAATTGCTGCAGTCAAGAATGCCAATTTGCATTCCAGGAGTGTCATTTGATTACTTTTATCTGCACAGCTCGAAGACCAGCCCAGACCTCTCATTTCATCTTGCCATGTCACGAGTCAGTGCTGTGTCGTCTTTTCAAAATCTGCCTGATTTAGACAAGAAAGAAAAGTACTTTCATGTTGCAGCCGCAGTCCCCTGCTAACTTGTCAGCAGCAGGATATGATTCACTTGGGCCCAGAAGAATGGCACAGAGACGAGGGTTAGGCGGTTCAATAAGCCTGTGGACAGGTAGTGTGTGACGTCCCAAGAGGGCTTAAGTTAATGAAGAACAGGTCTGCTTAGTTCTTCACACTCTGACCTGGTGCTGTCCCCACAGTTTTCTCATTTGATCTTTCCCAGCAAATTGATCTTTTCTAGTACTTTTTTGCCTTCCAAGTTAGTCCTTGTGGGACTGAAATTAGCAGAGCAACTTAAGTTGGATAATACAGCTGTTCAGAAAAGAAGAAATTGGACACTAGCTCATAAAGGGGGGTAGGGGAAAGTAAGCTATTCTTTCTGTTGTTACTCAGAATTCCTTCTCTTTTTTTTTTTCAGTTTTAAAGAACTTCACAATAGCCATATTACTCTGGAATTTCACTTTCTTTCTTATTTATAGTCTGTATGGATGGTCCATTGCACACTGCATTAAATGTGTATCATTTAAATAAAACAAACATGCTTGCAGCATAGACTGCAGGTTTGCTTTGGTATTTGTCAGTTGAACTTGCTTGTTAGAAATGATTTGCTGGTCTGTAATGAGGCTTTTACAGTTGTCGTAAGACATTTTAAATATCAGTTGCACATGCCAACGGCCATATTTATAACCTGCTAAATAACTGTAATTCCATAGTATCCAATACTGAAATGCAGTGGAGATTAAACAATAAAAGTCATTACAAATGGTATGTGTAAATATTATGGTAGGTGAAAATACAGTCAGCAAATTACCACTGGCATTACTGTTTTTTTGCAAAACCAGTGTATACAAACAAATTGGTTTTGAACCAAGACACTCAGTACTTAAAATCCAGGTTCTAAAATGGTGCTATGGCATTATCTATCATTCTTTTTTACATTATTTTGCACTTAGCAATTGGAAAGTGGAATGGAGGCGTGTGGGGCGGTGTGTGTGTTTCAGTACATACATGGCCAGGTTGTCAAACAATGTACGGTTTCAAACTAGAATTTGGTAAATATAGAGAGTAAGTTGGAAATGATTAAGGGGGTCTTTAGTATGCTGCACAATGATAAGCAGTATTTAACTTTCTGTATTTCATAGCAGATGTTCTCACACAGTATCCACAGCCTTTCAAGTTTTAGAAATGAAAACACTGATGAATGAAAACAAGAACACTTATTATGTAAGGGAAATACTGCACTAACTCTCTGTCAGTATTGCTCTTGAAAATGGGAAGGAACTGTAAAGGATCATTGGTCAGTTAAGCTCCTCTGCAGAGCTAGAGGGAGCTTCATGATTTTATTAGATACGCCATAGGTAAGAAAAAGGGGAAGAATACTCTGAATAAGAGAGGGCTGATAACTAGCTTTTTTTCAGAGCCAAAGATCTAGAACGTAGACTTTGAGGTAGCTTTACTATGTGTTACATATATATATGTATGTCAGTGGGATTTGTGGTGGACTGCAGATTGTCAATTTCGGGCAAAACAGACGTGACCAACAGCAAGTCCAAGTGAAACATTGGGTTTTATACAAAAATGGAATTTATGTTTTTTCACCTTAAACGTGGGAGCTTCTGGCAGTGTCCTTTTTCCTTTTGCAGGTTGGACACTGTCACCAGAATTTGAAGTCTTTTCTTTGCTGAATATTGTTTAATGAAAGAGTCCTGACTTTCACTCTGCAGCTTTGCACTGGGCTTTTGATTTAATGATTTAATTTGATTTAATGTCCACCATTATTATTTGTTAGAAAAAAAAAGGTGTATGTCGGGAAATACAAAAAATTCCCCATAAAATACAAAACAAATAGAGTATATCTGTCATTTTGGAAATGTGTATCAATTCCTAATCTAGCCAGGAATTTGTACTTCATTTAGAGGAATAGCACTTAACATGGCTTAATAAAAAGCATCTGTTCAAACCTTGCATTCTGTGTCAGTTTCATCCCACCTAAGTTCTGACATATTTGCTCTAAAAACGCATTGATCATAATTGCTGCTTAATAGCTATATGGCAGCTTTTACAAGCATTACTTTGGACAAACTTATTTACTGTTTAAGTAAATGGTATAATCCAGTGAGATAAACTACCAGATTTGTCTCCTTTATCTCTTGCGCAGTAGCTCTCATTATGTGCCGTGCTAGTAAAAGCCTTTATTTGTTGATTATTGGAATCTTAGTACACTCAGGAGTTCTGCTGTAATTTAATGTGGTTGTTCAAAGAGGATCTCTCACTTTAGAATCTTTCCATAGTACTCTCACCACATGTTATAAATATGTATATTTTATACTCCAGATACATATGCAAATACTTCTTTTCCTATTGCAGGTAAATCAAGGTTTTTGAGAGAGAATTCTTTTCATCTACGGCATCTATTTCAGTACTTCTCTCTCAAAATACTTCATGTAAAAACCCACTAACTTAATCAGATTTGCTTCTGATTTGTTATTTTAGAGAGTTCTTTTCTGTTTCTTTTATTTTTTTTTTTCATGGAGTTAAAATGTTCTACTACGTACTTAAATCAGATTTTTGCAGAAAATTGTAAGAAGCTAGAGAAGTTTTAAAAACATGCTGGGCATTGCAATTCTTTTTTTAATTATGAAAAGTAGAACATCCATAATGCTGATTTGAAAGTCACAAGCCAAAAGAAATCAAAATGCCATAAGCTAACCACTATAAAGTTTTTAAGTCACCGTGGTCTGGTGCACTGTCTGGAAGTTTAGCTGTGTTTCTGCAGTGTATTAGCATTGGTTACGTCCACAGTTCTGCTGCATATAAAACTTAGGAAGCTAGGCCTGTTAGAATTCTTCAGCTACGGGGAAAGTTTTAGATGGTATGCAAAGCACATTATCACACTTTTATCAGCTGTAAATGAAGCTGAGTGTATGTACAACACCCATCGTGCTGTCAGCTGGAATCACACTGAATTAGTGTTGCAACTTTATCATATTTGTCAAATATGTATTATTTTGAAACTTGTGATTTGTGCTTTTAGTCAATGCTTTTTAGTGTTGAATACAAAGATGTAACAGCAAACAAAAAACATTTTTCCCTTTTTGTGACCTGACGTTTGCCAAAGTGCCCCATGCTGAAATTTCTTTTCAGTATCTTTTTTTCTTCCAAAGCCAGACATGTACCCAGACACAAAAGCCTCTGTGTATAGCAAGCTGTTTTAAATATTGTGACTCGACGATGTGCTGTCCTTTCTCTGCTTGAGCTAAGGATCTCTGCTCAGTGTCTGTGGATTACCAAGTCCCTTCTTTATTGTACCTCTTGTCAGCTATTCCTATTCATTTAACCTTTCATTAGTGTCTGTGCAGCTTCACTGTCTGGAAAGGCAAGGAAAAACCTAAAGGCCTACTGTCACAGTTATTAGATTTCTCGGTTACATCCCAGCAACCATAAAGGAGTAAGAGTCAACACTATTGTCATGCATGCTGCTGTCCTGGGGTGCAGCTCTTCTGTGCATGTCAAGGACATGTGCCACATGTTGATAATGCATCCCAGGGATAAATGCACGACATGGGGGATAAACCAAGGCTGGCACTAATGAGCTTTGTAGGAGTTATTGCAAAGACAAACAGTTGTGAAGGAATTTTGCTTAAAACGCTGAAGAGATGGGCTTGCATTAAGTGTTGCCAAGGCTTGCTTGTGTGGTACTTGTCAATCATGTTAGTTTCATTTAAGTGCCATTTACAAGGGAAAAAATGTTTTCTATGACTAAGAAATGTATTGCCTTTCTTTTTTTAAGCTGTCAGGATAAAGTGTACTTGAAGTAGTCCTCAGTAATACACTTCATGATTATTTTTACTTGTTTTAGATCAAAACCTGCAAATCTTCCAGATTACTTGGAAAAAAATATGCAAATACAAATAACAATATATTTTAAAATATTCTTGTTAGCAAAGCTTCAAATTTGCTCTCAGTGTTGTAAAAGCATTGACATAGTCTTGTCTGAGGCATAAATTTGGCTGAGAACATCTAGGTTCATCCAAGTAGTTTCTTCTGCAGTTACCACCCAAAGAGTAAAAATTGCTGGTTCCGACACTACTTCATCTTTCTGCTGAGGCACATCTTCCCTTAAGTCCAGTGCAGTAGTCACATACCTTTGCTTCTAAAGTTTCTCTGAAGCCCATTTTACCTACTCTATTAACCAAATCCAGCTGAACTCTGAGCTCTTAGTTTTTACAATAGTAAAAAAATACATGCTTATTCCCGATCTTTCTGTAGTTGACCTTTTAGAATGCATCTTAATTACATTTTTATCAGTAGTGTTATAACAATATGATAGATAACTTCATATGACTTTCATAAGGATATTTTGGTCAAAACAAAGTTAGACCTATAGATTTACTGTTAAACTATGTTTTAATAACTTCGCTTAATTTTATGTAAAGCGTAAGGGTCTAATGTAGGTCCTGTTCTTAGCAAGGTTGAAAGTGAGAGTAAAGCCATTGAAATCAATGGAGTTAAAGTTGTGTGAAATTGTTGAATAAAATCTAATCACCTCCTTTGCACTTTCCATACGACATGCTAAGAGGATTTTAAAGATGATAAATCTAGTGGGCTACAGCAAAATTCTTAGAACTTCCGTGTTTCAGATGCACTGTTTAGATTGACACCTTCAAAAAGCATGAGTGGTTATCTTTTATTAGTAGAAATTCTGGGTTTTTTAGTTTTTCTTCACATTTCTGATACGAAAGAAGTGAAGCATGGGTGCATTTTTTGCTGCAGTTCTGAACATCGAAGCCAAAGTGGCCAGCAAGATAGTAGATGATTGTAGAAACAAGTGCCACTGAAGAAAATTGTGTTTGAGAGAAAATTCAGCAAAAATAATCTTTTTAATTTTTCTTGTTCAAACACTGGAAACATTTGTAACGCTGATACTGGATTCTGCTTTCCTCAAATTAAAAGAGAAACTGTTATATTTTGTGATTTGAATTAGACAGACATTTAAATGGAACAAAATCTTCAGACATGAGCTGGAACAAATGTAGTAGTGCCTACTTAGTTTAAAACATCCTTTCATTACTAGACTGATATTAGCTTTGATGAATCTAAAACTTACAACATGGTTTCCAAATCAAAGATGAAAGGGCCAGTTAGGAATCAAATAAATTTTCCTGTTGAAATGTAGCATTTGACATTTAGAAGGATGTGCTCAGCATGATGAACCACTTCTTTTTACTGCAGCTAGCCTGGTGATTTTTGCAGTAAAACTACTTTGAAATTGAATTGAGGTATAATAAATTTAAGGTAAATTTATTTGGAAGTCCTCATTAGCGCCATTTCTGAACTAAGAGAAATATTGCCCTGAAAGCGCCTGTTTCCCCTTTGTTGTTTATACATGCCAATTTTCATTGCTAAGTAATTACTTTTGTAGTTGTTTTGATAGATGCTTACTGGTCTAACTCCATTGGCTTTGCTGTGGCAGTGTGCCAGTTTTATTAAAGAAAGGTTTTGTTATTCACCTCACTGTGAAGTACTGGTATATTCCTAGCACTAGTCAAATGGGTATATACCCCATCTGTATGTTTGAACAGTTATTATTATGTACAGTAATTTATAGTCTACAATACAGCTGGGCAGTGCTTTTATACTGATCTGATGCCAATTATGTGTTTCTAAAAGCCTACTGATAATCCTTAACTTTCCAGAATGTGATGCTGTATAGAATCCTAGAAAGCATCATGGAAAATGTTTTGCTATTCTGCTGGAGATGCTAAGAATTAGTAAAAATTAGAAAACATTACTTAAGCAGTAGTGTAAAGCTTTCTTCTGTGCTACACCATGGCCGTATTTCAGTTAGCAGCTGTAATTTGAGTTGGCTTTTGAAGGTACCTTGTTTCTGATGTCCCATACAAAATGCCTGATCAAAATAAATGACACTACTGGCCAGTTGGCGAAGTGATTATATAAGCAATGTGAACAGGCTGAGGAATTTATGTTCTTCAGTACACAAACTGGCATTAAGATTTTCTCCACACTTTGGTGCAAATATTATAAAGCAATGTGTGAAATTGCATATTTTATGTAACTAAAGGCTTCTAAGGGAATGTAAGTCTAAGCTGATATAATTCACGGGGTAAGACAGCAAGAAAGTGAAGTAGGAACAGGAAGCAGTAGCAGATAAGTGGTGTGTGATTTAAAGGTTCCTACTCCTTTGCTTAAACTATGCTTCTTTTTTAACTTTTGACTTCAGAATGTAAGTTACAATCTTCTCTATTTCCTCTTATCCATATGTAACTTCTAGTTCTTTACATAACAATGGTGAATCTCATTTATCAGCTGGTATATTTTGATTATTTATGATATCGAATGTTTATTCCGTAAGCAAGAAGTTCTTCAGTTGCTGAGTGGACATTCAGAGAGGATGCAGATATGCGTCCTTTTCTGTTGCTTTTTTGAATGCTGTTGGCACTATGAGAGCAGCAAGAATGGGAGTGAGCTGCTTGGTTCCTCATGGTTTGGCTTGGGGGTCAAAAAAGTGGCAAGAAGCTCTTCGCCACCTCCTGCTAGTTGATAGTTTCCATGAGTACTCTAGGAGTAGTCCTTTGATTAAAAATAAGAGGAAAAAGCCTCTGTGATGCTGGTGATGGCAGGGAAGGAGGTGGGTGAGGCTGATAAGTATAATGTTGAAGGAGCTTTAACAGGCTTGTATCTCTAGTCACCACAGCAGCAGGTGAAGAGGCTTACCTCTTTCCTACTCCGCACACTGTTCCTGTCTTTCATGTTACTTGTGTGTGGAATTTCATAGCCCTTTTCCTATTAAGTTGTTCACAGGTGTGGGCAGTGTGGTGGCATGAGTTTTGCATATTGTGTGAGTTCTGTGCGGCATTGGGAAGTCACTGGGCTATACAGTGGATTTGTGTGTTAGATAAACCTGGGGAACATGCAGACGGTTACTGTCTTCTCACTGTCAAACACTGAGGGTCAAAAAAATCACTCCTCTCATGCAGTTGTTGCCAGACCCATAAAGAATCTAATCTCAGTAGACTGAACACTTGCAACAGAGAAACTTGCTGAGTGGTGAAGAGAACTGCTCTTGTCCTCACCTTTATAGATTGAAGCCTCAAGGATGTGACGTGATACCAGCTATTCACCATCAGACTTCAGTTTTAAACATAATTGGTTTTCAGGACTGGTTTTGCTCTTGTGGTGATAAGTTTATAACAAAATAACACAAATTTAGCCTCATAGCAAGCAAAACATGCATGTTGCTTTTGTTTTACATATTGCAAGAATAATTTTGATTTAGTGTACTTTTTACAAAATATATCAGTGGTATGTATGGAAAAATGAACTGCAGATGTAGTAGAAGAAAAAAGCTTTCAGAAAGCTTTCCGCTGTGTGGGAGGGTATGTGTGTATGTGTATATACGATATATTATGTTGTATACATACACAATATATATGTGTTTATAAGTGTATTGACATATAAATATAATATATGCATACATACATACACCCACATAAAAAGTACATACACAGTACATACATACATGCATACATATAAATGCATTTATATACATATGGATGGATGGGTGGATGGATGGATGGATGGATGGATGGATGGATGGATGGATGGATGGATGGATGGATGGATATATAAAGGTTTTTCTGAACAGGCATTTTTGTTACCAGGAAGGCTTTCTGGGTAGTTCTGGTTCTTGAGTAAACCTAAGACATAGAACAATCATAAAAGATGCCTGTGAACATTAGTACACTGCTAGAATGGAAACCAAATATTGTCTCTCCCTTTAATCTTAGGAGAACATTTTAGGAAATACAATTTTTTGTTTGGAGTTTTGTATTTCTTATTTTATCTTCATTGTTCTTCAGCATTCTTATCTGTTCTGTGTATTATAAAGCCTCTTTCTCAACATTCTCATACAATCCGCTGTGTTTCCTTTGAGAAATACATTAAGTTATGTTATTCTGTGGTTTGAATATGTTTCCATAAGCATTGCTTAAACCAAAGTTAGTATTGTGAACCTGTGTCTTACAAATATATGACAGTAATGATAATGAGACCTGCTAACAACCAAGCCTCTGATATCTCTCTGATTCTGTGAACTAAAGATGAACATGCCAGCTCCTATGGCTATTTTCCCTGGAAAAGCAGCGTAGGATTGGATTTGTATCCAAATCGTATGCAAGAATCCCTGCATTTTTCTCCTAAATTAGGGATCTCCTTCCTTTAAGAAGTCTAACTTCCATTTATGATGACAATATTGCATGAAAGGCACAACACTATGCCTTTTGTCATACATTATAAAAGAAGAATGACCAAAAATGGTCTGGCATTTGATTGGCTTGCAAAAGAGGATCTTCTTTCCTTTATCCTGGGTTCTATTGCCGTTATAATGTACATTGAAGTATATTGTGATTATATTGTCATGGGAATGTTTTCACAATATGCAGGGTTAGTTAGTTGTTGTTGTGTTATAGAAAGCATCTCTGTATTTGCTGTGAAAAAGCTTCAGGACTGTGAAGATTTCAGGAACCTGCGGGTCCTAGTAAGATAGTCTTAGGAAAATACCTGTTGATAACTGAGGCTACTCATAAAATAATGGAAAATACCAGGTTTTGGCAAAATGCGGTGCCAGGGTAGGAAAAAACATAGAAAAAGGTCATGAACTACATAAAGGTTAATGAAAGCTCAGTTGAAATTAAGTCTGGTTACTTAGCAGATATCTTCTTTTACTACCATTCATGTAATTGCAGCATTGCCAGTTGCTGAGATAGGTATGCAGAATTGCTGAGTCTCATGTGGACAGACACAGGTGCTGTTTGACTCGGTTTCAGGCAAGGTAGAAGTTGGTGCATTTGAGGCATTAAATAACTTCACTGGAAGTACTTCGTGTTTTGTTAGAGAGTTTGCACTGTACTCATTGCTGGCCTTCGGTACTTAAAAATCTCTCAGTTAACTAGTGTATTGAAATTTCATCCAAGGATGTCCAGAAAAAGTGTTACAAACTTGAACCATAAACCAAAGCCAGATAACATTCTAGGACCTTTCTTGAATGGAAACGTGGGATATGTGTGGTGGTTCAAGATGGAGTGAACAAACTTCAGGTGCAGTTTATTTAGAATGAGCTGATGGAACAGATCCTCTCTCATCTGAGCAGTCAGTACCTCACAATGACTTCAAAAAAACTTTTGAAGTTCCTGATTTTTGTGAGATACCTAAGACTGTTTCTGCAAGGTCACCTTTAGTAGGAATTTACAGCTTGTCGCCTAATTTGCCCTGTCTTGATCATACATAGTTACTTCACTTTCAGCATTGGCAAAGCTACATGACATGTACTGCAAGCTAATTGATACACTTTGAATCTGTATCCTGATCACCTGATGGCTACTTCTTTGTGTAGTTGTTTTCTGATAGTTCACGGTGTTTTGCCCTTGGCTGTCATGAGCTGAATGTCCAGTTGTAATTACCAGACCTGGAAAATGGTAGGGCCATGGTATTAACACTTTGCTCTGAAGGGATCATGGGAACTTGAATTATGGCATATGTTAAAGAGTTTTTTTAACGTCTTAATGCTAAAGACAACCACTCCATGAATAGTATCTGAGTCACCATGCTAGTTATCCAAAACATCATAGAACTGAGGAAAAAACACTGTCTGGGAAAGAAATCCAGTCATCCTTCTGGTGTAGTGACTTGTAAGAACTGAAAGAGAGGGGTAATTTTATTATACATGATAGTTTCAGAGTTAAAAAAAAACACTGCTGAATACATATCAGTAGAAGTGTGGTATACATAATGTGATCATCTGTAGCATGTAGTCATGTGTTGATTGTGAAGGATGGAAATGTGGGTAATAATGTAATTCTGTGGAATACTGTAGCGTACTCAAAATACAAGTCTGACTTGGATGGGTAAAATTCATAGAATCATAGAATGCCAGGTTGGAAGGGACCTCAAGGATCATCTGGTCCATCCTTTCTTGGCAAAGAACTTGATCTGGTGGATCAGTGCCATGCACATGCAGAGCTCTGTATGATCATTTGTTGTTCTGAGGTGGATTGTAGCCCTGAAGTGCATTGAATTGTATTTGTATTTATACATACTAGTGTTACACTATTACTTATTTACAGAACTTGAAATGCACCAGTGCCTTTTGCATGCAGGATCAATGCCCACCAAGTAGGCAAGGTGAAGTCTTCCCTTCTCATTAGGTGAAGCTAGTTTTCTAAATCTATTGTGGTGTTTGTGAGACTGAGAGAAGTAGGGGTGTAGTTTCTGAGGCAGGCACAGTTGAGAAAAGGCTAACACAGGCTGATATTTTTGAGGTGTATTGGCATGCTGTCAACTGTGTTTCTTTCTTCCCCAAGATTAGGATTTTTTTTTCCTGCTATGTTCATGAACTGATGCTGCATGTGGTCCATGCAGCTACTACTATGCAGGCTGTTAGGCAGTCTGCTTCTGGGGTGATGTTAAAGGTACTGGTTTTAACTAAGGAAGACTTAAATGGTTTAAGAAGTGCCATTATCCTATTACCACAGTTGTAATCCATGAAAAAACACTTAACTCTTTCAGTTTAAGAAGGAATAGGCATCTGGTGCTGTGTGTTCTTCATGGGAAGCACTGTCTTTGAAAATTCTGTTTCTTGCCTCATGCAAACATAGTGTGTGACATCACAGGCACTCTCTTTCCAAGTATTCAGCAAGGGCAATGTTTTTTGTTAAGTATCTGAAGAAGGAAAAAGAGGGTTATTGTCAGGTTTTGACTATATGGGACATGGTATGTGCCGACAGAAGAAATAATTCTGCCAACAGTGCTACATCACCTTTCTAAGTAATGTTAGCAAAGTTGATGGAGGTAGCATTACTGCACTGATTTTGCAAAGACAGTGTATATTTTTCATTTTAATTTTGTCTGCGTGGGAAATTAAAGAATTTATCCTGTTAATTTTTATAAGATGGGTACCAAAGTTGAAGTATCTGATTTGTTTGTGTATCAAGAATATGTAAGCTGTTTTCTAAACATTTGAAAACCCTAAGAAAATACTGCTGTGCTTTATGCAAATACTAGCTTCATGAATTTCAGCCTGGAAAAGCCTGTTAATTATGATCATTTTAACTTAAGGCGTACTTTCCAAGATAGCTATCCCATAATAATGTACTTGGAATTTCATTTACAGAGATAGGTTCAGTCTTTCCTGTTACAGAAAACTGCAGTCATGAGACTTCCTGTTGAAAAATTTACTTTAAAAGTACTTCTCTGTAGGGAAGATGTCTGAGCTGGACACCCTTTGAAACATCTGAGAAAGGTTATTTAAACTCATTGAAGTCTAATTCTTTCTATAGAATGAAACAAGACATCCATAAGGTTAAACCTTATGGACATTCCCATTATATCTCATTTGGTGTCTTGTTGGTTTCTTAAATGAAAACGTTTAGAAACTAGATACCTAATTCAGCTGCTGAGTTTACTTATTCTGAATTTGGGCCTAAAGACCCTTCCAAGGGCTATCGGTTGAAGGCATGTTGATCGAATGTCTTTGACACTAATATTCTTTTTTTTTTTTCTAATGCCAAGATAAATACTACTTGTATAATCCTTGCCTAATTTATTTTAGAATTGATAGAATTTGGTGTTTCATCCCAGATTTAAGATCCCATGCCCAGAGTCATTAAAGAAATCTTCTTTGATTTCTATAAATGTTTTGTCATAATGTAGTCTTTAGGGAAGAATTACACCCTTTCACTAAAAGAAAAGAAACCATTCAAAGGATTGAGTTTCTTTTTCTTAATTTGTAATATAGCCCATTTTGGTGCTGCAGGGCAATATTTTTTTCTTTCCAGCTTATGAAGGGTGTTTCAGCTGAATATGCTCATACCTTTAAAAACCATTTGGTGTGAGAACTTTTTAAGTTAGAGGGTGTTGTTTTTTTTTTCTATAATACAGTATACCTTGCCTTTGAGCTTTCAATTTAAATCTTCTGTCATATACTGCCAAAAAGTTTGTTCAGAGTTCCGTCTGTGTTGAAACATGTATGCCTGTCCCAGTGTCATAACTAATTATATACCTTGTACGCTTACTTCTAGTAATTGGGAAGTAGACCTACCGCAGGATAAGTTTTAGTATTAGATTGTATCTTGGGGACATGTTACAGAAATCAAGTTTCCACCAAGCAGCAACTTGAATTTGTAAACAGATATTACTATTTTAAGTGCATCATCTCGTGATTGTTTCTTGACATCTGTGTGCGTTTCTTTTAAACTTGGGAAGAGGGTATTTCTGAACTGTACCTCTGCATGCATAGTAATTATAACCTACTTCTGTTCAACCACAGTGTTCTGAAGTGTCTGTTGTCTCCACTTGAAATGAACGCCTCTTGTTGCCATACTGTCTTTCAGCAAATTTTGTTTGGTGGTTCAAAACTTCGCAAAAGTGTGTCTGTGCACAGTCCCTGGCTAAGTTCTGCTTGGCTGCAATGCTGTTTTCAGTTACTGACTTTAACAAAAGAAAAAAAAAAGAGAGAAAGACTGACATTTTTATCAGGAAAAAGTGTGTAAGACTTACAGGGAAAAGCAACATTCCTTTCATCTTTTTCTTTGCAGCATCCTTTGCTTGTGTTCTGTGAGTGTGTATATATACATATATGTGTGTTTGTGTGTCTGTAAATTTTCCTAGCTACATGCAGAAAGAGAGAATGCACCTTGTGGTTGTGTGTAAAGCTTTACTTGGTGTGCTTACAGCTAGGCTTGCAAACAATGACTTATATGCACCAGCTTGTATAAAATATGCGCTCCTTGTCCATGCCTGCTGAATGAACACTTTGCCAGTCTTAAGTCTCAGAGCTTCACGTCTTGTCGCAATTAAAGTCTTAGGACTGAGTGTTTAATGCTAGTGATAGATTACAGTATTGTCAGGATGTGTTCTGATTTTGGTCTTTGTTGAATTACGAGACCCCATTTTTATGGGAGTTGCATGGCTACTTGGTGTTGTGCATTAAAAACTGCTACTTTATAAGTATGTGTCATTGTTTTACTAGAAATACAATAGTAGTGCTTGGATTTCTTCTAAAGGCATATTCTATTTTTTTAGATAAAATAGAAAAATAATGGATATATATATATGATAATGATGGTAGTTTTACTGGGAAACATAATTTTTTATTTGTTTGATAAGGAATAAGTGCTTATCTTTCATTTTGTGAAACCAGGTATTTTTTTTTTCCAGTTAAGGGCAAGTTAAGTTTCTGTGTTATATGTTAGTTTCTGTGTTCAGAAAGCAGCCTGGTTTTGTCAAATGAGTTCGTTACTTTGTGGAATCTTCAAAATTAATGTTTTTTAAATCACTTACTTTGAAAGTTTTTGACAAAAAATATTTTTTTTTAAGCAGTTCCAGTGTCTTGTCAGGCCATTTTATCTCCCACTGTCCTCTCCACACTAGGCATTTCTTAGATGGTTCAGGGGAGGAGAAGACTGGGTCAGTCTGACCAGGGAAAGTATAAAGCTGTCCCACACTCCAGTTTTATATGGTTTCAGAACTGAGTTAATATTGCTTGCTAAGAAAGATGAGTGTACTGTGTGTAAGATCTTGAAGTGATTTTTAAACTTCAGTTTTCTTTTTCAAAGATACGCAAAAATCTAGCATCCTAATTTCTTCAGAAAAATAAAGGATTATTTACCAATACATAAGAGCACACTTTATACACAGGGTTTTTTTTAAATACTTATCTTGTTTGAACTTAAGCTATTTTATTCTCTTTCTTTCTTTCTCTTCTGTTTTTACAACTCTCCACTCATGCATGGATTTTGAGGTAAGCATATGTAAACAATGCAGAAATGGATTCAGCTATGAGAAATGGGATTGACTTCTGAGTTGTGGCCATATTCTGTGTCTTAGTTCTGGAGTTGTGAGCTTAGAATAACCAAAGGAGGTTTTGCAGCACTAAGCCTTATCAATATGGTACAAACAAAAATACAGATGTGTCTTACCAGTAGTTATTCAGTCTGCTGCTGGTTTCTTTCTGTCATCTGTTGTCTCAGTTTTAAGCTTCCAAACAACTTTTGATACACAGAGAAAACTTCTGTGTGTCAGCATCCTTTTTGAAGGTAGCTTGTGGTGTTTTACATTTTACTCCCCTCATTGATTCAGTTTTTAAAGCAAGTTTATTATAGTTTTTTGAATGTTTTACGACACATACAAGAAAGTAGCAAGACACTGAAACATCCTGTTTGATGACATATTACTCATCATTGTGTATTTATTGTGTATAAATACCAGAGCATGTAATACCAGTATCTAATGTACATGAAAAAAACTAGATGGAAAAACTCAGACCTGTGTGTATGGCAGTGCTCTTTTCTTTTGCTAGTATGCAACATATTATTGAGTTATGTCTCTTGGGAAGACAGAGAGCATTTTTAAGCTCCACAAAGTTGAATGACTTTTGTTGTGCAAAAATCCCTAAAAACAAAATCCCATCGAACCAGACCCCCAGCATCTGGTTTTCATCTGCTCTGATTGTATCAAGAGGAAACAATCCCATGTAGATGAAGAGTTGTATTCACCATAAGTTAGGCCCCTAGTGTATTTGCATGGGTTGAAAGCACCACTATCCAGAACTGGGAGGAACATTTGTCTGACACAGTTACTGAATGTAACTCTTTTTGGTTTTCTAGTGTCAGATTTGTATTTCCCTCATTTTTCAAGAGCTCTGTTGAAGCTAAAAGGATGGTTTTTATCCAGAATCATACACAAGGAGGTTATGCTTTTGTAAAAGAAAAGTGCTGTATGTTATTTCATGCATATCAGTACCATCAATACCATATCTTCACTCTCTCAAGGGGAGAGTGTGGGTCTGATCCTGTCCATTAATATTTGTTCCCCTTTCCCATTCCCACAAATGCCTGCCAGAC
Organism: Opisthocomus hoazin; assembly: GCF_030867145.1. Classification (NCBI taxonomy): domain Eukaryota; kingdom Metazoa; phylum Chordata; class Aves; order Opisthocomiformes; family Opisthocomidae; genus Opisthocomus; species Opisthocomus hoazin. The sequence goes on along the minus strand of NC_134454.1, from coordinate 24,783,131 downwards.
CTGTGATACAGTAACAAAAATTCAGTTGTGAACAGACTCAGAAACATGATTGCTGCTGTCTGGACTGAAAAGGAAGGATTCCAGAAACATGATAGATGGTAAGATGAAGCCCTTCCCCAGTGCAAAATGAAGTCCGTGCCTAATTTGGAGATAACAAAACATCTGGTTCCGTGAGTGATCAGACTTACTCTGAAGATCTACAGAGGACTATGATATGTCTTGTTCATAGTTAGTATTTTGGAGTGCTTGAACTCCAGCTGTGTCCCCTCTGATAAATGATGAGCTGTGAGAGAGACTTCAGGTGTCTGTAAGCACGAGGCAGCAGGACCAAACCAAATTAGTGACGCGGAACATCTAATAGATTTATTTTAAATAAAAAAGTGCTTCCCTGAAGCCTAGATATTTATATCAGTGGGAAATGAACCATAGCAAATTCAACAGGTGCGAGCAGGAGCAAGTGTCATCACTGGTTTGAGTACAAGAATAGAGTTTGAATCAGAGTAAATGACAAATAAAGCAGTCCAACAGTCCTTAATGTCACCCCTAAATCAATGTAAAATAGTGTAAAATACATTCTTTTGGCAGATTTTGTGTCAGTGCATTAATATGAATACAGATTTGTCTCCCTGACTTCAGTACAGATTTATATCTGTCCTTAGAACCTTACCAAGCCATGCCCTGTATGAGGTACCTTCTTACAACTTGCATATGCTTCTTGTGCTTTACAATCCTCTGTTTTCAGTACTGCCTGATCTGGACGTGTTGACTTTTTCTCAGAAGGTGTCAACCAGATGAATATTACTGGGTGAATTGAATCCCATGTGGAAAAAGTAGGACTTTTAGCACGCAGATTTGTAAGATGTAATCAGCTTCCCAGTTGGTCTAATTGACGTAACTGTAAGAATACTGACTTCTACCACTAAGGCTGTGGTTTCTTTGCGTGAAAATGTTTTATTCACCAGATGGAGTCTTAGTTTAGGAGCATTTGTTCTCTTGAGCCCCTCTGCAAGCTCAAGCGCTTATTTGAACACTTAGTTAACATAGGTGGTTTATTTGAAGCATAGTTTCTCTTACTCCACTGTCCACTGTTTAGTTAGACTTTGAGTCAATCAGTCTTTAGGATTGTTTTGAATAGTAAATGTATGCGTGCCAAAACTGGACAGAGGAAAAAAAAGTAGCTTGTCCACAGAATGTTTGCACAAAGCAACTGAAATTCTTCCCAGCATTCTATACATTATCTGAAAACTACCTTCAGTTGGGTGAAAATGCTTCCAGAATGACTTTTGAATAATAAACCTTAGTTTGTGAAGAAGATGGCAGGTCCTTGATGTTACCAAAACATGCTCAAGTGTAACTTTACGTTAACAGTCTGGGACTGGGTCTTAAAGTTACTCAGAAACATTTGTTCATATTAATCCTACTTCACTAAGTGAAAGACTTTTCCATTGCTTGTTACAGGTACAAATGAGTGCCAGTAATGACTGTCCTGGATAGTGAGAAATGCTTCGTCAAAACAATGCAACCTAGATAGATGGGTTCTGTGAATTGTTTATAAAGGACTAAATAGCCCAACTGCAAAATGATACCTCGCACTTCGCTTGTCCTATGTTCAGTCCATGAGATGTTTATTACATTTGTTGATTTGAGGAGTTAACATTGGCTAAGGGTCAAACTCCCCACCCAGCTGTTCACTTACTCCTTCACTCCTGGCTCCTCTACTCACCGCAAGCAGTGCAGGGGGATGCAGAATGGGCGGTTTGTGGTCAGTCCATAACAGCTCCTCTTTGCTGTTCTGCTTCCTCCTTACGTTTTTTCCCTGCTCCAGTGTGGGTCTTTTCATCGGCTGCAGACCTTTAGGAAAAATCTGCTCCAGTCTGGGCTCTCCATGGGCCACAGTTCCTTCAAGGAATATCCATCTGCTCTGGTATGGTGTCCTTCACAGGCTGCAGTGTGGACATCTGTTCCAGCATGGTCCTCTCCGTGGGCTGCTGGGGAATCTTGGACATGGAGCACCTCCACCTCTTTCTCTGACCTTGGTGTTCGCACTGTTTTTTCTTAGTCTTTTTCACCTCCCCCTCTTTCTATTCAGAGTGTTTTGCCCTTTTTAAAATATGTTTTCCCTGAGGCACCACCATCTCGGCTGAGGAGCTCAGCTGTGTCTTGTAGTGGGTCCACTGGAGACAGCTATGTCCAGCACCGGGAAGCCCTTGGCCTCTTCTCACAGTGGCTGTCACTGCATCCTGCCCGTTGCCAACACCTTGACACCTGCATCAGCACAGCTGAATAAGACAATGTGACAATACTTCACTTCAAATTAAGATTTGTTAATTTTTTAATTTTGCATTATGCTTACTTTTAAGAGTGAGAGTTCATGCACTGTTACTGTTTGGTGGTGGTGTATATGAGTTGTTTGGGGCTGTTTTGCATAACTTTTGAGTCATTCCTTAATTTACATGATTTATAAATTGGTTGCCCACACCAATTAACAGAGAGGGAATCTATTTTGTTCCATAGAAAAAGTGTATTTTTTTCTGTAACCATTTCAATACTAGGATACACATGCAGCCAGGCATGTGTGTAAGCAACAAGGTTTGTGGAGGCATGGTTTGCAACCATACAACTGCTCACTTAGGACTTGGTTCAGTCAGTCATTGGAGTGGACACTCTCAAGTGTAAGCATAGTCCCATTCCTACCACGCATAACAATTCACTGATTATAAGCAGCAGAATTATTTGGTGTAACTAAGAGTATTTTAACTGCTGTACTGAATGTATGTCCTAAATGAAGAAAAATTCCATGCTTAGCATCCAGTACTCCTGATTATACAAAAAATGATGTGGTTCATTCCTATCTTATAGAATAAAGGAGTCTGACCCATTAGTGCTGCATGGTATCTAGGGCCTTAAGGTCTTGTTACCATGATTATAATTTAACGTTAAACATACTCGGCTAAAAAAGTCATGACAGATGTATTTTTTGTTCTTGTTGAGTTAGGTATTTCTTCTCAGATAGTCATTAACTGTTAGAAGTCTGTGTTCTTTTACATTACTTGGCTTGCTGTTTGGCAGTGTTACGTTTTGCTGTGTTTGCTTGGAAGGCAAAGAGTTTCCTATGAAAGGCGAATTTTTGGCTGTCTGCAGTCCTTTCCCAATGAGGTCCCCTTGCGTGGAAGATTATGTGGAGAGATCAGCAGTGATGCAACTTTGTCTTCTTGCCATACATCTCTCCAGATGATTAGTTCTCTGGTTGTCTGGCTAATACTGTTAAACAATGTCTAAATATGGAAAGAGGGAACCCTGCTGAAGGTTTACTTATTTGCTGCTTATCGAGGCTAGTCCACGAAGACTTTAATTGTTGTTGACTGGTAATGTTTCTTTGTCCCAAATTTGCTGATATCTCACTCAAAAAGAGGCAATTACAAAATTTTTGGAACCTCTTCATGTCAGCCATCTTGGGAAGTGCCACCAGGTGATCTTCTCTCTCCAGTTAATTAAAATGTCGAGTTTTGAAGCCTGCTTCGGTTTTAACCAAACAAGCACGGTGAATTGTTGCAGTCAGGCACTTTATAAGTGCAATTATCTCTAATTAACTGAATTCAGTTTCCTATAGGTTTGTAATAAAATTTCTGGTATGTGTTTTTTGGAGGAGGGGGTTGACACTTGCTTTTCTCTTCCAGATTCAGATTATCTGAGAGATTGTGAACCCACATAAATGAGACAGTAAGGGAACTGGCAACATGCACTGTTTTTGTAAATTAATAATTGAGGCACAATTACAAAATTATTGACTTGGAATACTTAAATATTTATTTTAAAACCTTTTTAGCAAACAAATAGATGAACTATTTCTTAAAAGACCACATGAATCTGTTTTATAACTGTATTTTGGAGTTCTCCTGTAGCGTTTTTAACATGAGATTTTTTTTTTTGAGATTTTCTTTCTCTCTTTTTATTATGGAATGTATGGAGGAATTCCTCTGACATGTTAAATTTCACTGCAGTTTAGCAGAAATTGGCCCCAGCTGTAAGTTTTCTTTATCCAGCCCCAGAGTGCCTGAACATAGAGTACTTCTTCCAAAGGCAGAGGTTGTGTGTGTTCCTGTCTGAAGTCTTGGGCTGAGCCAGTCTTGACTGTACAGAATGAATTCAAGACAGGTTTTTTTTTTTAATATTTTGCCTATGGATTTACTCGTGTGTCTGTAAAATTATGGCAGAACACTTGTTTACTGCCATGTTGTCCTGGTCTCCTGATGGCAGAGCCTCATGAACTCAGGCAGACCATTTTACAGGCTATGTTACCTTCATAAGTGCCTCATACAGGTGCACGTTTCTCTTTGCAGATTTTGTGTATATGCATGATGATTACAGGTTTTTAGATTGGGATCATAAAGCCCAAAGAATAATACTGCCCTTTAGATATATATTCTTAACTGTTGAGCAGCTGCATCATCTCTCTTTTCTTTTTTTTTTTTTTTTCACGGGTAGAAAAGGAACCCTAACCATAACTCAGATTATTTCCGTAAATTTTCTTTTCCTTAGAAATACAGCTACATGCTGTTGATAATTGTAAATAGGTGTTATTTGTTACTTTTTAGAAGCAATGTTGAACAAGTAAATAAAGTGGGTGCCTGTCTGTGTTGGGGGGGGCAAGCTAAGCCCTATTTTTTAAAATATTATGTATCTTCAGGCTTGCCTTTTTCAGCAGTGTGATAAATGCATTGCTTTATAGTATAGTGAAGGCAACAGGCCAAGTTATTTCTGCGAGAAGGGACTGGGAATGTAGAAGCAGAATGCCTTAAAAAACAAAACAAAACACCAAAACCCCCGTCTATTGACACACAAGCTTCAGGAAACAAGCATCATGAAACCCCTCTTCCTCCCCCCCTTTCCCTAGAAGTTCATATTTCAGTTTGCTCCCAAAAGCTTACAAGTCTGTGCCAGACAGAAACGCACAGAGGCTGCAGCAGTCCCACAGAGGCCACTCAGAGGAGGGACAGGAATGGAACGATCGAGCCCAGTCCTCGCCCCTCTCAGCCTGCCAGGCTGCACAGGTCCACAGGGTGACTCTTGCCTGGCCCTTGACTCCATTTCCCTGCCTCCTTCCCTTTCCCTCCCCTCCATCCCAACTCTCTGGAGTCAACCGTGAGGCCATCCAGTCATACGTTGTCCATCAGATGTGTTTACTTTTTCCGTGACAGCCGACACATCTGGAGCACATATTCAGGTTATTCCAGTGCCACTAGACACATTCCACAAGATCATTTCAGCGGTTGTTATGGCGATCTTCTTCCCTCCAGTGATTTTCAAGTTGCATGACAGAAATAGCTTGAGCTAACCGGGGGGACAAAAGTCAACGGGATCAGGAGGGGCTTCTTTCACAGAATGAACTAATTAGTGACCCTGCTTTCTTCACAGGGCAATGAGCATATGGTTTAATAAAGTGAGTCTGTGACACTTTTTTTTCCTCGTCTGTAGGCAGAGCTGTCACTGGCTGAAAACTTTCCTGTTTTTACTGGTGGGACCGTAGTCTGCTGTCTTTCAACAGAGTTTACTTCACAAGTAGAAAATGTTTGCTCCTGAGAGTTTAACTTCAGAACTTTTCCTTGGCTGCAGACTGCTTAAGTGTAGCAGGTCCTCGAGCTTAAAGAGACAGTGCTTATTTCACACAAGGTCTGCCACGGGCGGTGTGAGGTTTCATAGAGGGCTAGGAATTTCCATTTTGTGCTCTGTGCGTGTCTGTAAATCTGCTTCTTAGTGTCTGCATGGGCTTGGAAACGTTTAGAAGCTTATTAGTAAAGTCATAGCTTTGAGGGTTTTCTTGTCAGATACCAGTGGTGTAGTACATGAACTCTTCAGAGCACCCCTGTTTTTCACACTTCTTTGTTTATGTTAGTTGTGAGTTCTATAAAATCTTCCATTTCAGCTTTCGTAGAAGGTTTCCTACATTTTTATACTTGTTACAGTTTCTATTTTGTTTACATTAGCAGTTTTACTGTGGATTAAAGCAGAGCACTGGATGCTATTTTTAAATTTTGTTTTGTTAATAAAAAATTCCAAGTTTACTTTGATCTCATTTTTCTAATGTGATATGAACTGCATTTTTTTATGTTATTTACAGAAAATTGTTGCCATAGCTCAATTCCATTATGATGAAATTTGTGCCAGATTTTATACTTGATTAGTAAGCACTGTAACACTGAAGAGAATATGTGGATTGCAGTAAGTTATCTAAGATCATGACGGGAGTTATAAATATGTACACGTTGCCATAAATTGAGAAAGCGGTCTTTAAAAATATTTGGTATTGTTAAACCTTTGTAGCAGTAGCAATATTAACAAACTGCAGTCCCTGTGACAGCGGGGACATTCTTGCCATAAAGCACCACTTACTCATCATCAGCATGTTGGCAGTCCCCTCTATTTCTAAATCTTGTGTTGGTATTGGTTTTATTTATGAGTTCTGAGAGTAACTACATGCAAAAAGAGTGTGTGCATTTATAATTGCATGCACTATGTTGAAATCCCATGGTGCTATATTCAAAGCGAAAATTAGAGAGATAAAGGCTTTTGTTTAATTATTTGGAGGCTGTCTGATTGCTTTTAAATTAGGGAAATATGACAGACGGTGACATGCAGAAGGAAATGGAAGAAAATAGAACAGAACCTTGATTATAAAGCAAATTATTTTCTACTTTCTTCATTAGTACTGGAGATGGTTTTTCCCCATCTTACACATTCCATTTGCATGGTTACTGTTGAGACTGGTCACCAAGACTGCTTGAAATACCTGCCCTCAGGAGGGCTCTAAGGGACACAGAAAGGTCACATAATTAGACCTGATTTTAATTCATAGGGATCTGTTTGTCACTGTCTCTTTATGTTTCTGCTGGTTACACGCTATTAACTGGAGTGAATTTTAGGACCTAAATTAGATACTTAAGTATGTAATATGCAGAGGCTGAACTCAAGTTAGAATGCTGAGGATAGTTATACAATTATGTTTCCCTCACCAGATGTAACTTTGCAGTAATTAAATCTAATGAAATTTATGTGTTATAGTCAGTGTTTTGGTAGCTATTTCCAAGTCCTATTGGTAATATCACCTAAATCGTGGTAATTAATGCCAGTTATCTGGGAAATTTAATAAACAGAAGTAAGGTGCTATACTAACCCTTATTTAAAAAAAAGAACCTAGATCAAACAGTTATATTGCCATCAAGCCCTTTCTGTTTTCATTCCTGTCAGGGATATTTTGTTATAATTATGTCATCACTGGAAGAGGTTTTTTCCCTTTCCTCCAAGTGATATAATCTTTTTCTTCATATTTAGACTTCAGCTTTCCCTCTGCATTTCACTGCCTTCTTTGGACCATACTTGTAACGTTGGGTTGTTCAGCTGTGGACTTCTGTGGGAGTTGGTGAGGAGAGGATGCTTATTTGGAAGCAGCCCTCCCTTCCCTTGGAATATCTAGAAAAATGGGTTCTATTGCAATTTGCCCATGTGTAAATTTGAGTAGTCCTCTGCAGTCAGTTAACCGGGAGAAATTGCATTGAAGCCTGCCTTCATACCACAGTACACAGGATTTGTACTATGAGGCTGGAGCTTCGGAGTGCTTTTGTACTGGCAACAGATTACCATCAGCAGAATTGAACCCCAGTCTTGGATTTCATTCCCACGTCAAGCAGCAGTTTTATTAAGACAACAGAAAGCAGCAAGCAGCTTAATGGCATCAAGCAGATACTGTAATTGTGTTGTACAGATGGCTCACATGTAACATCTAAATAAATACTGAGTTCAGAATGGTAGTGATAAAGCCAACTAAGATGGTTTTCCCAGTTGTGAAATGTTTGTGTAAAGAATGACCTTTTTTGTTTTTGTTCAAGTCTGACAGCTGAAGATGCTTTTAAAACCTTCTAGTCACTTAGAGTGGAGCTATACAACTCTGGTTTGGTAGCTTTAAAAGGCAGATCATATCCATCACTGAAATAGCAAGTCTCAGTGTTATGAGGGAAGATTGGGGATAGGAGATGAGAGCTGCTCAGTCCAGTTTACATTTGTCACTAGTGACTAGCTTTTAAAAAATGTATTAGCTGTGCATGGTGGTAAGTAAGTTCCAGCTGCAGGGGATTACGGCTCTGAGTGGGTCGGAGAGCTTGGAATGCATTCAGCTCCATCAGGGGATTTGTGTCCCTCGTCATTAGCCTTAGCATTACTAAAGCACTAAAGATTAAGAACAGACCAGTGTCACCTGCTCAGAACTTCAGAAAACTCTCCAAAACCATTATAAACAAAGCAAAATAAATATCCCAAATCACTAAAAAGGGTTCTCACCCTATAGGGAGGGGAGTTTAGGGCATGACATTGTTTAGAAGAATCTCTCATATAAATCTTCTAATACCAAGTGAAAGATTATGCATGTGACATAGGGAATAAAGGAAAATATCTAGATTTTAGTAAAACACAAGGTATCTGTGGATGAATTATTCTCCCTACTTATTTAATGTGTCATAATACTAATTTACACCACAAACACCTCCACAAATACCTTCCTGTTAATGAACATTTTTGTGGGGAGTTTCAAAATCATGATGTGCTGCAATTTTAAGGAAATATTTCCAAGGGCTTTAGCCTCACAGGTTAGGAGTGAAGAGTTTTACTGTGTTTTTTTCAGGATACTTTTTTTTCCTCAAGAATAAGGCAAGTGAGCACCACAGAGCTTTACTTTTTTCAAGGATTTTGAAATTCAGCTTACATGCCAGCAAGCAGTTTAGTGGCAGGAAGTCTTTCCTAGTAGTGCAGTCATGAACTGGTAAACTAGAAGCATCTGTAAAAATTTAGAGGGAGTATCAGCTTTCTCAAAGCTCTAGCCCAAGACTAATGAGGTGCAAATGATAGCGCTGCATAACCCTTCTCCACCCCAATTGTGGAATGAGATATTGCGACAGAAAGAAGTAAAGAAATGAGACAAAGATTTCAAAACTTACAGTGCCCTGAAACAAATACCGGGTTTTCAGAAGACTTTAAAATGGTTGAGGTGGGCCAACCTGCATATTTTGCTAGCAAGAAATTCATACCTCCTTCCTCAACCGCAGACATATTTCCGTGGCACCGAATACTGACAGATGGAATTGTGGAGCAGTAATTAATTTTTTTCGGCATGTGTATGAAATTTTACCTGTTGATGTGATTGTTCTTATTAACAGTTGCTCTGCTACGAAATAAACTTCCACTGATTTGCATCTTTGGTAGAACATCCTCTCTGCTCACACTGCAGAAACAGAGGAAGGGGTAGAAATGCGATTTGTTTGATGGATCACATCTGTGGTGTGATCTGCTGTATCTTGACACCAGATGGCAGGTTTAGGCTGACAACTAAAACCCAGTTTAGCTTGGTCAAATGGCATCTTAATCTTTTACTCTCTCTGACCATACACAAGAGGAACTACTACAAAATCATAGCAATTGTTTGGACTCGGACTAAGAAGTCCTCCTCCATTTAATGCTCTGAGTTTATTAATTTTCTGTGCTTCTCACCTCTTCAGTGTTTATAGGAAAGATTGCTTCTCCCTTGGCAACACCTAAAATGTTATTCTGCAGCTCATACCTTCTTCCAAGTATGCGTTGTGGGGGCAGAGGTGTGGTGCCTTTAAGTGGCTGATTCTTGTCATAACAGGTATGGCATTAGCCCTGCTGAGTAGTGACTAGAAGTGACAGCATTGCATTTGAGGTGCCTGGAGGGCACTCAGTCATCACTCCTACACAGCAATACGCCTTTGAAAGCACTGTATACGGTTGCCTGCCAGTGTGGAGTGTGCTCAGTAAAAGCGAAGGAGACAGAGGTTTGATTCTTGTGTTCTTTTATTCACCACATTTCCAGAAGAAACTCCTACAAAATCAAGGGCAGAGCAGGGCTATACACTGCTCACTGTTTGTTCTGCTTGCTTCCATATGTGTGGGTGCGCACAGAAGTAGGCTTCCCCCCAACACCCCCGCACGCCCTGCCCCTCTGGTTGGGCGCTTAAGTACGTATCTTTCAACTTCAGGCCACCCAGGACCTAAAATCTTCATCCAGCTTCTCACTTCTCTCCTTAGCTCCCGCATGTTCCCAAATTTATTCCACCTACCTTGTAAAACAGGGTGCTTTTGTGGCTCTTTTAGTTGTGCTTTGTGTTTCTTTGTCGAACACTCTCAGTAAAGCATGTAAAACTGAAAACAGAAGTATGACTATTAAGGTGTTACAGAATCAAAGTGTTCTTGCTTATTAAGTTTATTACTGAATAGTATGGGCTTCTGAAATGTTTTACCTGAAATGGAGTACACAGAGTTCTTACTCTTTTTAGTTCAATAAAAATATAATAGGAGATATCAGTATACAAAATACAGCGGAATACCATATTTTATCTGGAAGTTACATGTCACAGTAATACATTTTTATCAAGCATGAGATTTTTATTACGTTTTAACCTTTATTTTTGTAATGTGTCTCAGTGACATCAATCAGCCTCCAAACTAGCCTTGGGCACTTTTCTTGTAAAGTTCTTAATGGATTGCTTTTTAAGGATTTGAAGTTAAGTAATTTTAGAAGACCACTACTGCATATGTGGGTTATGGGTATGCTGCTATGAGTTTGCCAATATTTTGATATTATATTTACATTAATATGTTGTTAATGATTTATTTTCAGATGTAGCAATGCAAAATGGAGGAAAGGAGAAAGAAAATACCTGTCCTTTAATACTAAGATAAAATCTTCATCTTTTGTCTTCTACAAATTGTTTTTAAAAATACTAATTAAGCTCTAAGTGTGGGGGGTGGAGGGCAGACTGGACTGATTGTGAGAAATTTGCATTTGTGAAAAACATGTGTCTCTCACTATGAGTTCCAAGTGAAGTGCCTCAGTACAGATTCCTAAGCTGACTTTGGCAGTGTTAAACACACTTTTTTGGTAGAAGAAAAATGTTTAATGTTTACTTTAGTGTTGGAAACAGTGGACATGTTCTTCACTAGTAAGCATAATTTTTAAATGTTTCCTCCATTTTTTTTCTCCTTCTTGAAATTCTGTTTGATGTAAAGGGGAGAGACCTCTGTCATTTATGTTTATTTATGCCAATAGGAGCCTTCATTGCTATTGGAGAGTCTCCTGTGCATTTTCACGATGATAGATTCATGAGTTGAGGCTGAGTGATTCTGATGTTCTATGGATTCTTGATGAGTCTCTTCAGGGTTTTGGAAGGCCTATAGCAGGCATACAAACACCTTATTAATGGTGATGCAGTCTTCTGGTACATTAAAACAAACACACAAAGCTGATGGCTGAAATGTGGGAAGTTTTGAGACACAGTGATACCTGCAAAACAAATTACTTGTACATGTAGAAACGGAGTTCTGACTGGATTCCTACAAAATAATACTATCAGGAGTAGACAATTTTCATTTTAGGAGCAGTGTGGATTAAGTGGTTGATGGTTTAGAGATCTCTAGCATGAATGAAGAGCTCTTTTAAGCCAAAAGAGCTAAGCATTTTTAGAATGAACTAATTTTTATATGACAGGCCTAGTCTGCAGAATCATCATGTGTTGAATTGGCTCAGTGTGCTGTACAGATTAAGTAACAGCTGGAAAATTCGGATTTAGATCATAGAATCGTAGAAAGTTTTGGGTTGGAAGGGACCCCTGGAGGTCATCTAGTCCAACCCCCCCGCAGCAAGCAGGGACACCACTAACTAGATCAGGTTGCTCAGAGCCCTGTCCAAGCTGGTCTTGAATGTTTCCAGGGATGGGGCCTCCACTGCCTCTCTGGGCAACCCATTCCAGTGTTTTACCACCCTCATTGTAAAGAATTTCTTCCTTATATCCAGCCTAAACCTACCCTGTTTTAGTTTAAAACCATTACCCCTTGTCCTGTCACTGCTGTCTCTACTAAAAAGATTGTCCCCATCTTTCCTATAGGCTCCCTTTAAGTATTGAAAGGCTGCAATCAGGTCTCCCCGCAGCCTTCTCTTCTCCAGGCTGAACAAGCCCAGCTCTCTCAGCCTGTCCTCATAGGAGAGGTGCTCCAGCCCTCGGATCATTTTTGTAGCCCTCCTTTGGACCCACTCCAACAGTTCCATGTCCTTCTTGTGCTGAGGGCTCCAGAGCTGAACGCAGGACTCCAGGTGAGGTCTCACCAGAGCAGAGTAGAGGGGCAGAATCACTTCTCTCGACCTGCTGGCCACGCTTCTCCTGATGCAGCCCAGGACACGGCTGGCCCTCTGGGCTGCCAGCGCACATTGCCGGCTCATGTCCAGCCTTTTGTCTATCAGTACCCCCAAGTCCCTCTCAGCTGGGCTGCTCTCGATCCTTTCATCCCCCAGCCTGTATTGATAGCGGGGATTACCCCGACCCAGGTGTAGGACCTTGCACTTGGCCTTGTTGAACCTCATGAGATCTGGGTTCTAGCTCTGAAGCTCTGCAGATTTGATTGGTCTGTACTGTGGGTTTCATTCAGTCCTCTTTCAGTGGTAAGCAATGAGCAAATACACGAGTTGCGTTTTGGTAAGTACTAATTTGTATATTTCAGAGACAAAATCAATGAGACCACTCTCACCTGAGGAAAAATTCCTCTGTAATTTATCAGAAAACCTGATCAGGCCATCTCTAAACATACTGGAATACATTCAGTCCAGTGATGTTATTGAAGACTGAGGGGTAGTTCAAGATGGGGCATAGTATTTGTCAGAGTTTAAAGGCTCATGGAAACAGACACAGGTGGAAACAGGCAAGGGCAGATCATGCAGGATGCTGCAGAATGCTGGGAAGTCACAATAATGGTAAAATGCTTTAATTCTAGCAAAGTTTTAATAGTTTTGATGACCTCTTGGAATTGAGTACATCCTACCTATGTAGTAGCATAACATGAGAAACTTCAGCTTACACAAAAAACTTGGAAGAGTAGAATGAAATAACTTGAGGATTTTAAGGATGATATATAACTTCGAAAAACTGTGATTCACTTTTATGGTAGAATTCATTTGTCTTTCAGTAAATGCTGACCAAAATAATATTTGGTCAGTTTTCTCAAATGACATCCATTGCAATGTTACCTTTGTTAATATATATTCTAGATGCATTTACATGATCTGTATTTATTTTCTTCAACTTTGATACCCTCTTGTACTTTTATGACTTTTGGTTTGCCTTCAAGACAGGCGAACAGGAAGACGTGGTTTATTCTGGAAATAAAACCAAAGCTGCCGCAGGAATTGTATAGTGAGTAAGGAGGTGCTAGTCTGCATTTCGGAAAGTTGCATATACTTTCTCTGAAGGCTGATCATGTCTTTCTGCATATGTTTACACTCTGCTGAGCTCAGAGTCCACTCACTGCCTCTGCCTTTATACTCTAATGCAAATTAAATAATGTAAAGCAGAAAAACTTTGTTCTTAGATAATCTAGAAAAGAGTTAATCAAAATCGACAACTGCTAAAAGGAATCCTTAACTGTAGTGCCTAAGCATTGTTCAGGCATACAGTACAAATGTGTTCTGCCTAAGTTAGCCAGAACAATGTCTCCAGCTAGTGATTAGGCTCAGCTCCAGCTTTCACCTCAGGCAAAATTTATGCAGTTATACTACTGTTTGTCAGGTAATTAAAGGAAAAAGAAGTATCAACCTGAAGTAATTTTTTTTTTTTAATTACCTGTAAATAAATAAATAAATGTTCTAATTGAGCAAGGCGGAGGGGGGGTAAGTTGTCAAAGGCTTAAGTAGCAGGCAAACATTTGGAGCTGAGATTTGCATACAAATTCATGGATGCTAAGCCACGTCTGTCCCTCAGACAGATCTGTGTAGCTCTGTTGAAGATGTTGGAGATGTCGTCAGTCTTCTGTTGTGTACAAGTCATGGTGCCATTAAGGGAAATGGGATCACTGGAACACAAAGCAGATGGAAAAGGACTTGGGACAGGAGTCAGAACCTGTCACATGTCAGCTGCTATATGGGAAGCTGACTGGGAACTTGTGTAGCTCAGAGTGGCTGAGGACCAGTCCGCTTCTGTCCGTGTCTTCATCTATGGGAGAAGCACTTGCTTCATAGTGTCTGCCTGGTTGGGATGAGCTTCTTTTGTAGCTAGGGGCTGTGCAGAAGAGCTACAACCAACTGCTAATGTGTCTTGTACTCTGTTGTTACTGTACTTACTGCCAGGTCAAATCATTGTTTACAAGTGTTGTTGAATCACTAGCAATTCACAGGACCCCAAGTAGAACCTGATGAGTATCAGAATATGAGCAATGGCTGCCCGTTACCTGTATGCATTATGCACACTGGGCTCTGTAGTGAACTTAAATATAATAATGTGGTTAGCATCACTAATAAATACAGATAGAAACAAGTTGTACCATAAATCATTTTTAAACAGAGTGGAAAAAAGCAAGAAGGATTGCCTATACTTAAATTTAGTTTTATGACCATTGGCCAAGAATGGTTAGGTTCATTTTATTGACATCAGTTTATCTACCGCTATGTTTTACATTGTGTTTAAAATAGATTTTGCAAGCATTTTGAGGCTACATGTAACCTGGTTTTTGCTGTGTATTATTACTAGAACACTCCAGAAGTAGTCTTGGTGTGTCATAAATTGTTAATCATCAATGCTGAATCAAACAGTAGAAGTTTTGGGAATCATTGAGCTGTCTGCCTCTATTCCCCTTAGACCCTTTAACCCATTGATGTATAATATACAATATTAACTTTTTAAAAAATTGCTAAGATCTAGATTAACTACTCCTTTTTACTGCACATTAACTCACCAATGGCACAGGATGTAATGACGCCTTTCAGCCAGCTTGTTTCCTATGGTTTACGTTCTGTCAGCTTCTCACTCTGGCTTGTGTGTGTAATACCTTAAACTTCTTACCAGCCTCTCATCTAAGTATTGGAAAACATAAGACTGCTCAGCTGCTCATAGAAGTTACCTAGATGTACTGATAGATGATAGATAGATTAGATTAGATAGATGAATATGTGTATGTTAATGCATATTTCTCTGTAGGCTGTGGATCCTGTGTTAATATACTAATATCCACATCACGGATTTAAGAGGCCTGCTTCTCTTTATTGTACTAATGAGATATTTATGGGTAGGGAGCTGTGCATCACAGTGCACAGTTAACTGATCTTTTGCCTCTGGAGAGACAACTTTGAAACCTCTGAAGTCAAAATGAGAACAGGCTTAAGTTATTATCCAAGTCCTGCTTTGTGCCATCCTACAGAACAAGTTGGCCTTGCAGTTCTGGCAATCTCTGTTCATGGAGAGTGTAAGAACAAAACCAGGACTGATAAGCCTGCAGAGATACTAGTGTAGCTGACTGTCAGGTACTTTTGATAAAATAATTACTGTGATTCCAGTCCTTTCCCTAACATGGAACAAAAGTTGAGCAATAGTCTTCATAGAGACCCTGCGGGATAGTTGATCTTCCTGTGTAAATAAGTTGTGATGCATATTTGTAGTTTTCTCTCTGTTTTTTATGTACATTCAGACTGTGGTTAAGAATGTAAATACCCTGCTGTGGAGGGCTGTAGAATGTTCTCTGATTCAGTAGTATTTGTAACGCATGCATGTATGCCATGACTGCATCTGTAGAGGCCAGTACATCTCACGCCTTGGTTTTTTCAAGCCCATGTGGCTGAGTGAAGCAATTTTCAGTACTGGTGTTCCTGCAACTAAATCAGTTTTGTTTGTTTATTTTAGATACTATCTTACTTTTTCTTCTTCCTCAGAATTTCTGTTTGTTTTGTCTGAGATGTCCCATCTGCAGGATTGCCCTTCTTGTGGTAATCACTTCTTTTCACTGAAAGGGCTCATCTATCATTTGATTACCCTGTCCTGTTCCCCTCACTTGCATAAGAATGAAGGCACACAATGTGAAAGGGTTATGAGAGTCATCTCAACCAATAACTTCTGAGAAAAATAATCAGTTGTCCATCTCATGTGGAAGGTTTGGAGGGATTGTGGAGGGCTTTGGCCTCAGGTCTGGACAAGGCAAGAAGTAATCTCAACAAAAATCAATTCACATCACACAAGATATCCAGTGCCTGGTCCTGGAAATCTAACATCGGAAATCATTTCTGAAGATGGAATTTTTATGCTTAGTCAAGGATTCCTGACGTACCTTACATTCTTCTAGAGTCTGCCATTCAGCTGTCAAAAAATACGAGTTTCTTATTCACATCCAAGCTCATTTTGTCAGCTTTCTCTCGTTTCTCCAGCAGATTATACACAGTATGGTTCCCTCAGAAAGAGGCAACATAGCCATTAGCAGTGCTCATCAGAATGAATTTTCATGAAAATTCACAATTGAGCCTTTTGCAAATGATACTGGAAAAAATGTTTAATGCTTCATCCTATTTTCTCTTTTCTCTCTTGTCATCTCTTTGGGACTATGCTGTCAGATATTCTTCAGACCTCCATAAACATTCTATAGGAGTGTGATGCAGTACCTCACCAGTTCTCAACACCCCCTTCTTAATCATTCTCAGAGACTCATCAAAAAATGATTCTGAAGTGAATTGTTAGGAGAATGAAGTGACCACCTAAAACTGTTTTATATTGGCGGAAAGTTGCTTTACAGCAGGTGTTTCTGAGAACCAGGTAAAAATAAGAGATTCATCAGCACTGGACTTAAGAGGACTGAACTCCAGAATTAAAGTTCAGGCTGATGACACTGTTGTTGCTCCAGCAAGGTTTTCATTTTAATGTGGAAAGTTCTTTCTGCTACGCCTTTTCTTTGTGGTAGGCCTCTGCCACTTCTGATACCGCTTCCTACTGGACCTTTTCATGAAGATCCTGAAGACGTTCAAAAAAACCAACTTGTCATCAGGCTATGTCTATAAGATTGGCTCATAAAACAGATGGTGCAACTTACTGAAAACTGTGCTAGAATTCTTTCTTGTGAAAAGATGTACTGTTTTATTAACTCTGACAAAGCTAACAAGGTGACTCAGGAATGGAATGTGGCTATAGTCGGCTGTAGGACATGCTGCACTTACATGCAACCTAATACAACACTGCACATTCATTTAATGCAGATGTCGTTTGAACACTTTATATGCCTGAGTGCCCAATTGATGGACATATTGGTGACTGTCATGCAGCATGATGAATCTCTCTGTAAGCAGAACATGAAAATTAGGCAGTAATTGGCAAAGGTTGCTTTTCCCTTCCATCATTCCTTTCCAGATTGGAAAAGTTTGGTCTCTGCTAGACTTGCTTTTCCACTGGACATTGCAGACCCAAAGGCTTAATTTACATTTCAGTGTTTTGAGAGGTCAGAGCAGGAAGATACTCGTGACCAGCCTTCAGCTTACATAGTAAGGCCATCATGAACAGATGACAGAAAGCATGACCACCATGCTTTACATTAATGAAGTGATACAAGATCCACTCCTTTCAGTGGGAAAGCAGATGGTCTGTGGCGGATGTCTCCAAGAACATCCACGTATCTCTTATCTGTCTGGAGCCTGTAACTAATTGCCAAATGGATTTACCTGTTTCAAGATGCAACAGATCACAAATGGGAAAATGACACAAAACTGGGAGGAGTGGTGGATACACTAGCAGGCTGTGCTGCCATTCAGCGAGATCTGGAAAGGCTGGAGAGTTGGGCAGAGAGGAACCTCATGAAATTCAACAAGGGCAAGTGCAGGGTCCTGCACCTGGGGAGGAACAACCCCATGCACCAGTACAGGCTTAAGGCGGACCTGCTGGAGAGCAGCTCTGTGGAGAGCGACCTGGGAGTGCTGGTGGATGACAGGTTGACCATGAGCCAGCAGTGTGCCCTGGCTGCCAAGAAGGCCAATGGGATCCTGGCGTGCATTAGGAGGAGCGTGGTCAGTAGGTCGAGGGAGGTTTTCCTTCCCCTCTACTCTGCCCTAGTGAGGCCTCATCTGGAGTACTCTGTCCAGTTCTGGGCTCCCCAGTTCAAGAAAGATGAAGAGCTACTGGAGAGAGTCCAGCGGAGGGCTACGAAGATAATGAGAGGACTGGAGCATCTGTCCTATGAGGAAAGGCTGAGAGATCTAGGCTAGTTCAGCCTGGAGAAGAGAAGGCTGCAAGGGGACCTAATAAATGTTTATAAATATCTGAAGGGTGGGTGTCAGGAGGATGAGGCCAAACTCTTTTCAGTGGTGCCCAGCGACAGGACAAGGGGCAATGGGCACAAATTGAAGCATAGGAAGTTCCGTCTGAACATGAGGAAGAACGTCTTCCCTCTGAGGGTGACGGAGCACTGGAACAGGCTGCTCAGGGAGGTTGTGGAGTCTCCTTCTCTGGAGATATTCAAGACCTGCCTGGACAAGGTCCTGTGCAGCCTGCTTTGGCAGGGGGGTTGGACTAGATGGTCCACAGAGGTCCGTTCCAACCCCACCATTCTGTGATTCTGTGATTCTTTGAAAAGAAGGGTGGTGCCCTATGTGCTGCTTTCCAGGACAGAGGATAGCCTGAGGTCTGCTTCTTCCCTTTAGATGTCAGCAAGAAATGCCAGTGCTTCTTTCGTGTTTCTGATCTTATGGGGAAAGATATTTAAGCACAGCTTCCCTGACTCATCTTCTACTAACAATCCTTCTCAATATGAGGCAAGAAATAACATGATTGATCCTTCTGGCTGCAGTTTGGCTGAGGCAGTTCTGACTTCAGCACCCTGCCTTTGTTCCTACTCTGTTTCACAGTGACTCTCACAGATTTAACACCCAAACCTCACATCCTTCCACATCATATTATGAACACTGAGTGGCTTCCAGGCTTACAATCTCACTTGCTCATCCTCCACCAGTGATATTGTTAGCAACAGCAGAAAGAACAGCAAGAATAGCAGAAGTGGCTGCATGAACGATGTTTTTTACATGAACTACTGTGAAGGTGGTACCTCTCTCATGTCTTTGTTACCCATATGATTGGAGATTATTTTTTAGTCCTAAAAACTTTTGACCTAAAATCATCTTAGGTGCATCTTGAGCCATCTCCAGTGTGCATCCATATGTGGTAGGCATTTATCTTGGGTTTTTTTGATACCACAGTTATTTGACTGATTAGGATCTGTCTTTTAGTGAAGTGCCTTGTTTCCCAGGGGATCTGGCATCTTGCTGGGTACCTTTGGACAAAAACTACTCTTCTGGTAGCTTGAAACTATGACTAAAGTGATGGGAGATGAAGGCCCTAATATTTGTCCACCTCCTGCCTCCCCCTTGCCCTCTCTGACCTCAGATATTTCGGTGTTAATGCATGTTCTGCCTTAGGTCAGCCCCTGTTGTTTGCCTCAGTGTTGACTGTATCCATTCCTGAGATTTAAAGAGATGTTACCTGGAGCTCCAACAGCGCTTTTAGCACTTATTTTGCTACTGCAGAAGCATCATGACATCATGATTCCTTGGGAACTGCAGTCTTTATTCAACTGTATGTTTCTCTTATGTTTGGTGGTAAATTCTGTGTACAGGTGGGCCTTTTAAAGAGAAAGATTAATTAGTTGTAACTGTTTTTCTTTGAGAGGTATGTTTATGCTGTCTGTACAAGTATACTGGATGATTCTGCTTCCTTATATTTGTTCTCGTGTAAGTGCAGGATGTCACATGGCCAGCAATGGCCAACCATGCTTCCTACTAGGAGAGCAGATGTAACCTGAGATGACTTGTAGTAACTTTATCAGTAGTAAGAATCAACATCATGGGCTTTTTGAAGACAAAATAAATTTGTCTTAGCAGTACTTCAGAAAAGTATTTCATCCACACACACCTCGAATGCTGCTATGATGAGGCAATATATGCCCTCTGTTACACTAGCATTTCTGAGCTTGTTAGCCTCCAAAACCCCAGGAGTCTTTCTGATATTCCAAGGGAGAAGTGGTAGGCAGGTGAGCTCTGACCGCAGAGGCAGATGGCCTCTCAAAGAATACCAAAATTTAAGTTGTTTTCTTCCCCTCTGAGGGAATCTCTTAGTGAAACTGTTCATAGTGTAATGAGAACGCAAGAAAAAGTACCATGAATTTGTAAGGGATTTTGTGAATGTAGTGCATTTATTTTTGCTTTCCTTTTCCTTACTGATGAAACCAGCTATCTTTAGTATTTATGTATAGCACAAGATTTTGAAAGGTTTTTTGAATGTGCAAGCAGCACGGGAAGTCTTAACAGTCCTACTGAAGTCACTCTACTGAAATCAATGGGAGCTAGTTACTGAAGTCAGTGAAAACAGGATTTAATGAATAATTTGTCTCCAAACAGTTGACTCTTTTGTCTTGCAAGATAATTATATGTTCCTGTATTTGTATATGCATCATGTATGTTACATAAATATGAGAGGGAACACACATGCAGCTGACACGTGATGCATTTTGGTTTCCTTTGAGACCTGACTGTATGTTGAATACCATTATCCCTCTGAATGCCTTAGGACTTAAAGTTAATATGCAGTGAGAAGGCACTAGTACGTCCCTGTGGACCTCTGTGGTTTACATTGGTAATTCACTGTAGGAGTACAAATGATACAATGCTGAGTGACTCCCAACTTTCCTCTGGGTGTGGTGCTTAACAGATTGTTAAATTTCATGTTGGAAATGTTTTAGTAGGCTGTTTTATACAATATTATTTACAAATTGCCTTGTTTGTCATTTGACTGAACTGTTGTCATCATCCCTCCCTGGGATTTCCTTTGTTCTTTTTTCTTGGTGGGGAGCACAGAGGGACAAATGGAAGACAAAGGATGTGAATACATGATTAAATGTCTTCTCATCCCTGAAATTTCTTAGATGCAAGTCATGTGTGTTGAAGTTCACATGCAATTATTAGAAAACTGAAGTTGTTTTGAGTATCAGAGGAGGTGGGTAGAATTTCATGACTACTTCTAAATCCTTTTTTCCTTAAAGGCATGTTTTCTTTTCATTGTGACAGTATGGTGAATGAAATGCATGGTTCCCACCCTCCTGTAGGAGGAATGTTAAAGGTAACACATGAAACAAGAGTAGAAACAAGCAGGACCAGAAAGCACAGTATGCAGTCTATTGATCCATGTCGCCACACGGTCTTGTTCCTAGTATACGCTGCATAATCAGAAGGGATGAGACAAACCAAATCCTTTTAGTCCACGGAGGTTACAGTGTCCCAGGTGCGGTGCCAAGTGTCATTTTATGGGTACAGGTTGCTGTGCTAAGGAGATGCAGCCATGCGTTATGCAGAAGTCACCTAAGAAGTATGCAGGAAGTCCAGAAAGGAATGATACTGCGTGTTTCAATTTTGCTTGGTTTTCTTTACCAAAAAAATTTATATCTACGGTGTCGTAAGAGGGAGTGAACCGAGAATTGTGTGACTTCAGTTTCCTGATGTACAGGTGTTTAAAATAGCAAATACTTGGCTTATCTATGGCATCTTTACTGTCAGGTGAGTAAGCCCTGCACCATGCCTGTGCACAGTTGTATGTTATTACTTGAATTTTACATGTGAATAAACAGAAACACAAAATTAAATTATTTGCCCAGTATCCCATAGCTCATCATTTGAGACTAAGCATACGTCTTCACACCCAGTTGTTTTTCCTAGCCACTGGATATACATCCTTTCTACTTTCACATGTCAAAATACAGTTAAGCGAGTGTGTAAGTATGTATTTCTCTTCAAAATAGTATTTTATATCATTATTAACACCATGCTACATTCTGTACTGCTTCTTACCCAAAGGATACCCCGTAATTAGAAAAATACAGTTTCTGTTTGTGCACATGGCATATCACAAATAGAACTAATTTCTGGAGTGTAACACAGAAAGCAGATTAACAGCATAAATAGATCACATGTAGTAAGATTGGAGAGTGGATTGGGAAAGTGAGCGGTATGTGTCAAGATGAAATTCAATACGTGTTAAGTTTACACAAACTGTTATTTTGTTTGGAATGCAGGAGTTAATACCCAGGTTTCGTGAAAAATTATCAGCTAAAGGGATGTGTGATTCGTTAAAAGCACTTTGTCCTTATGGAAAATTTTCTGCTCAGATCTCAAGGCACCTTGCAGAAGAGAAAGTGTGGTATGAATGGTGAGTGAAGACTCAGAACGTGTGTGTTCCTTTGATGCTGCTGTAATAATTTACAAGTTATTTCATGCTCAGTATCTGTGGTTTCCTTCTATTTCAAGTACTTTTTATTTTCAATTTCTAGCATATAAAGCAGTTTCCTTCAAGTCTGGGGGGAGAAGGAAGAATGTACGTTACATACCTGATGCCTGCTCTGTGTTGTGACGTTCATCGATGTTCAGTCACAAAGTTGGAGGAGATAGTAGCACACATGGGTTATACCTTACTTCTTACTTAAGAAGATGAATTTTATAGCACCACTTAGCCATGATGAGGACTCTGTGTGTGTGTGTGTATGTTAATGTCTCTCTGTTAACATTTAGTTGCTGTGTTAGGCTTTGTTCTTAGTTACTAGCAAATGAGCAGACAGGAAGCCAGGCAAACCAGTAAGATATATTCAGGTTGACCCCATTTTTCCAGTTTTAATCAATGCTTCATTTGTCATGGAGTACTATTGTTTATTTTGTTCACACTGAAAATGGGACGCAGTCTGAACTTCGTCATAGTTTCAGCATAATGCAGGTTCAAAATGAAAACTTGTGTATCTAAACTGTTAAAATCCTTTTGTGTACGGTATGCAGGCACACTAATGTGACTCCTATAGTGCATCTCCAAGATGCGTGGAGATCAGCATTGTTGGTTTTTGTTCCTAGACACTGCTCTGCATCATCTGGAATTTCTCAGCCTCTGTTAGATTACTTTACTGAGAATCCCCAAATTGTTTCTAAACTGTATTTCCACGATAGATGCATGATTGGTTAATAGCTTCCTTGTCTGAAAGGCCAGAAGAATCAGAATCCTTCTGATTTTTAGAAGTTGTAGTAGTTATAATCTGTCTCTAAAACTGTGTAGCCTGTGGCTGCTCTTAATCAGCTGAAATGGACTGACTGTCCCAGGCCTGTACTTCTGGGGGTGGGTGGCAGGATCTTCTTGGAACAAGTTAGAATTTTTCTAGGACTTGAGGTAGAATGAGTTCTATAATTGGGGAAAAAAAAAAAAAAAAAAAAAAGGTAAAATCCCAAACAAACCAAACCCAGTAGCATTGGCCTTCTGATAATCCATCCTGTCCTTTCCTCAGTCCCACCTGTTCCCAGTGTGCCTGCTGTCCTCAGTATTTCTTCACTGGAAAGGTTAATCTTTGTGCTTAGTACATGGGTCTAATCTGCTTGTACGTGT
Source organism: Opisthocomus hoazin (assembly GCF_030867145.1). NCBI lineage: Eukaryota > Metazoa > Chordata > Aves > Opisthocomiformes > Opisthocomidae > Opisthocomus > Opisthocomus hoazin. The sequence goes on along the minus strand of NC_134454.1, from coordinate 24,759,876 downwards.
CTATTGAAATACTCTTGGATTATTTCCCAGATGACTGGGTCCCTGTGGGAGAACTGAGCGAGGAAAATGCAGTAACATGCCTGTAAAGCGGAGGAGTTAAACTATCTACAGTTAAACTGTACAATCTAAACTTGCATTTACATAAAATGGCAAAATCTTAGAGCAGTTCCAAAACTGGATTTCAGCTGTTTTCCTATGTTTGTTTTTGTGACATCTGGGCATGGTAAAAATTATATACATCTAGGTTATCTGAGCTTTTGACATTAAAAATGGTGTTCTCAAGGCAACACACTAATTTCTAAATTTCCTGTATTTTAAAATATAGCTACAACTGTTAAATCACAGTTGATACTCTTTGTACGTACTCACATGGTTGATATATGCTAAGGAAAACCAGGTAAATTCTTTATACTGCTTCACATTATGTGTAAAAACAACGGAATTTATGAAAGCCTTATGAAGTATGATATACAAATACCGTAAATAAACATCTTTTCTAAAGTACTGAAAATGCTAAATTAATTTCATGAGAACTTTAACACACTGTATCTGCAGGGAGGTATGTCTTTACAAATATTTTGGAAAGCCTGATGCTACTCTGGAATTTGTACAGAATTTTTAGTTGTGCGCATGTCAGTAGAAGATCTGTATAACGCAAACACTGTGAATGAAACATATTTGACAGTCTTTCCAAAAGCAGCAGCCACTGGTTGATCTGCACTAAACCA